>NC_047122.1:11847433-12532433 GCF_902500255.1 Thalassophryne amazonica
GTGTGTGTGTGTGTGTGTGTGAGAGAGAGAGAGAGAAAGGTAATGTGTGTGCTTGTGTGTGTGTGTGTTCCCCTTTGGCTGACCTGGTAGAGGAACGGTCTTTTGTGCTAGCCGCATGGGTTCGATCCCCACCGTCGTCCCGGCCACGAAGGTCCTGCTGCTTCAATCTGGCGTCACGAACAGGATGTGGATCACAGAGTATGCTAACTTGCACCTGTGACTTCGGGACAAAGTCAAAAATGGTGGGGAGATGTGTAGCGGGATGAAAGTCCCGGGTCTCAATTGAAAAGACGTTCCCGCTAGCTTGGCTAAGGGGGTGTTCCCCTTTGCCTGACCTGGTAGAGGAACGGTCTTTTGTGCGAGCCGCGATCCCCACCGTCGTCCCGGCCACGAAGGTCCTACTGCTTCAAAAGTAATATTTATTATAATTTAGTTTGTTGCAAGGATTTTACAGTTTAAAAAAAGAAAAAGAAAATTACACCATATTCCAACCGTCACAAAGATGTTTACTACAAGTAAAGGGTATATAAACTGCACGTACCTCCCTATCAATTAATAGTAAAAGTTAAACCTCAATAACGGTTTTTTGGGTCATCACTACCTACTCGCAGTTACAAAGTAGAGAACGGGGCCGGTGTGAACTTGGGAGGGCCGGCCCACGCACGTCTAAACGTGCAGTGGCCCACCGGGCAAATGCCCAAATCACAGATTCCCAGTCTGAGTGTGAGTGGTGGGCACAGCTAACAAAAAAATTAGCTTCAATAACAGCTAATTGGCTAACTGAAAATTTCTTTTATGAAGCTAAACTGATAAACCACCCAAAAATTTATCGGAAGCTACAGCTAACTGATAACTTTCAGTATTGCTTCCGGTACACTTACAACTACTAACAAGCTGATATTAGGTTTTAACACCACAATCGCTTCTTGTAACATCAAAGGTGACCACAGACCCAAACAATGAGTCAGCACTTCTGTCTTTGTGCTCCTACCCACTGCTAGAAGCTCCTGTTTACTGCATATTTTGCAGCAGTGAAGCAGCTGAGAGGAGCAAAGCTCAACTCTACATACACAAAAAAACAAAGCATTATTCCTTAATAGAACACAGCAGCAGCAGTGAGGCAGAGGTTGTGGAAAATAAAGCAGTTTTAACTCATGGTTTTGATTTAAAAATCACCAAATTAATCTGGATAGAATAACTCCATTAATGTCAATTCTGTCATTTGTACAAAGTTAAAATATATCACATATCTTTTCATTTTAAATAATGCACTAATTCTGAAGTTTTGTAACAAACACAGACAAATGCCAAAGGGATTATGGGTAAATGAGCCTCTGCTAACACTGATTGGTTGACTCATTCATTTCATGCAAAAACCAACACGTTCATGTGAGGCGTGTGTGTTGGTGTTTACATATAAATGTGCTATTGTAAAATATGCCTTTTTTTTTATTTGTAAAAAAAAAAAAGCCATTTACAAAGCCAAAAAGTCAACTTGTGATAGACAACCATCTGATATAACCAGGGTCGAAATAAATACAAGACTGCCATCTATTGGCGTCCAGATGTTCAGACTGCCATGAACACTACTGGCCAGTAGATGGCAGTAGAGACCATGAAAACTTGCCAAAACAAAATTCCAGATAATCCGCATCTACCATGTTTAAACTGCATGGAATTTAATAAACACAAACTGAATTTCAGATATCTTGTATATATTACTCTGGAACAAAGATAACAGGCAGTGTTTGACATAAGCAGGAGGACGTTAAAGAGCAAACAGGAAGCAAATTGCAGCTCACACTGATTTCAATTGAAAATAATGGAGGAGCAACCCGAACTTCTTCTGGCATTTTTACATAAAACAAACACAATAACAACGTCTATAAACCCAGAGAATATATTCACGAGAGTTTTAGGCACAATATACAAAGGGTTTAATGCTGTTATTTGTGTGGAGCCTGATCAGAGTGTCTCAAATGCATTTTTTCTGTCGTGAATGTACTGAGATTACCGATAATGCACTTGGACACAGCATGTCCACACTAAAACCTTCAAAATTAGTGCATTACTTTAAAACTAAAACATATATCTGATATTTTCACTTTTTAAAACTTCAGACATGACGTTAATTTAAATAACTTGTCCGAAATTAGTTTGGTTAAAATTTTTACCATAAGTTAAAACAGTAGGCCTCTGGATGACTTGGGTGATATTGCCAGTGCATCAATATGGGGCCAAAAGAAATCATTTTTTTCTTTTATTTTTTTCTTTCTTTTTTATAACCAGTCCTCCTTTGATTGCAGAGGATAGAGTGGTTTCTTCTGGAGCCAGCTCTTTTGTGTTTGCAGAGGATAGAACTGTACATCTACTACAAAACATTAAACAGATACTTAAACCTTTGATTTCGGACTTTATAAATGTTTGTGACTATTAAGCTTTGTTCACCACACCTGCAAAAATATGTTATCGGACCAAAATTTATTGGAAGACAATTAGTCCGCTGATGGTTTTCAAAGTTAGCTGAAGAGCTAATCTGATAATGAAAACATTAGCTTTGATAATTAATGGTTAGCGGATTAGCGGAATTGTGCCCACTACTGGTGGTTACCACTGTTGCCTCACAGCGAGAAGGTCATGGGTTTGATTCCCACCTGTGGCTTTTCTGTGTGGAGTTTGCGCGTTCTCCCCGTGTTTGCGTGGGTTTCCTCCCACATCCAAAGACATGCAGGTTAGGTGGACTGGAAACTTTAAAACTTGTCCGTAGGTGAGCATGCGGGTGTGAATGTGTTTGTGTATGTTTTGCCTTGCGACAGACTGGTGTCCTGTCCAGGGTGTACCCCGCCTCACACTCTGTGACTGCTGGTATAGGCTCCAGCACCCGCCACCGTTAACTGGACTAAGCGGTTGAAGATGAGTGTGTGTGCGTGTGTGTGTGTGTGTGTGTGTGTGTGTGTGTGTGTGTGTGTGTGTGTGTGTGTGTGTGTGTGTGTGTGTGTGTGTGTGTGGAAACAGGTTACTAAACTATGGGTTGCCACGGACTTTATACCGAGCACCCTCTGATGGCCATTTTTCCTAGAAGAAAACATCGCCAACCTCAATACAAATACATGTAATTTGGTCACTTTTCAAAGGGGTCATACTCGTCAATAAAGTCAATTTAATGTACAATGGTTCATTTCAGGTCAGCTTGGTGTGTAAATATCATCATTCCAGGCAGTGAGAGCCATCATCTGACTGTAGGAAGCAAATTAGAGACAAAAGCAAACCAGTTGATTTCAATAGACATTTAACGCAGCCCGAGCTTGATTTCATCGGGCAACCAGTCGCGGAGGTACGAATTCTCGCCTTCGGATTGGCCACTTTGCCGGAAGTGACATGGCTCCGCAGCAACCCATAGGCTACCCACTACACTTACTGAGCATGAAGCTGTCAAGGTTGCTAGGCAACAGGAGGTAGGGGCAGGAAATGGTATTGACACCATTAGAAAATTCTCTGTGGGCTGGACAGTTTCATTTCAGAATGGTTGGTTCTGTCTCTGCGGTCTCTGAAGGCAGGTTTTCGTAGATGACAACCTTAGAATGAGGGGAGTCCATGAATTGGGACCCAACCCACATCTCACCACCTAGTGGCAGTAACACACCACATGTTCTCAGTGGCCATAAAATCAATCAGAAGAAGAAGAACAATGCAGTTTCAACACTGAACCAGTCAACGGCAACACACTAAAAGGTTCAAACTGCCAATGACCTCAACAGAAAACTTTACTTGTTTATTTGGAGCAGGTGAAATAAAGGCTGATGTGTTTAAAATACACAAAGTGAGTATAATTAGTCAGAGATATCAGTGGTTAATGCAGAATGTGAAGGCCAATGCAGCAAGTGGACCAGGCCAGTGGTACCGATGAGTAGAGGTACATAGTCAGCATCAGGGAGACAACATGTACCCAAGCGGCACATTGTTCTGGGTCCCAGTGGGATTCAAACACCAGACTGCTCACTTACGAGACCAACACTCCACCAGGTCACATAAAGGCAACTGTAATATCAGGAACATGTTTCCATCTGGATTTTACCTTGCTACATATCTCACCACCATTTTTGACCTTGCTCCTGGGGAGCCACAAATATATGAGACTTAGTTACAAATTGGCATTGCTGGAAGAAAGTGACAGTTGACCAAATTATCACAGGCAAAGTTTCTTTTGCTGCATTCACATGCTGGCTGTAAGTGGCAGACAATTATTCATTTCACTGATTTCAGTGAGAGGTTGATGGAAAAATCACGACCCCTGGCTGTGAGCACAGCAATCATGCACTGTGACCAGTTGCCATCTTAAGTTAAAAATTTCAACCTTTACCGCTTAGTGATCAACATATTGATTTATTCTGCCTTACAGAAACCTGGTTACAGCAGGATGAATATGTTAGTTTAAATTAATCAACACCCCGAGTCACACTAACTGTCAGAATGCTCGTAGCACTGGCTGAGGCGGAGGATTAGCAGCAATCTTCCACTCCAGCTTATTAATTAATCAAAAACCCAGACAGAGCTTTAATTCATTTGAAAGCTTGACTCTTAGTCTTGTCCATCCAAATTGGAAGTCCCCAAAACCAGTTTTATTTGTTGTTATCGATCGTCCACCTGGTCGTTACTGTGAGTTTCTCTGTGAATTTTCAGACCTTTTGTCTGACTTAGTGCTTAGCTCAGATAAGATAATTATAGTGGGCGATTTTAACATCCACACAGATGCTGAGAATGACAGCCTCAACACTGCATTTAATCTATTATTAGACTCAATTGGCTTTGCTCAAAATGTAAATGAGTCCACCCACCACTTTAACCATACTTTAGATCTTGTTCTGACTTATGGTATGGAAATTGAAGACTTAACAGTATTCCCTGAAAACCCCCTTCTGTCTGATCATTTCTTAATAACATTTACATTTACTTTAATGGACTACCCAGCAGTGGGGAATAACTTTCATCACAGTAGAAGTCTTTCGGAAAGCGCTGTAACTAGGTTTAAGGATATGATTCCTTCTTTGTTATGTTCTCCAATGCCGTATACCAACACAGTGCAGAGTAGCTACCTAAACTCTGTGAGTGAGATAGATTATCTCGTCAGTAGTTTTACATCCTCATTGAGAACAACTTTGGATGCTGTAGCTCCTCTGAAAAAGAGAGCCTTAAATCAGAAGTGCCTGACTCCGTGGTAAAACTCACAAACTCGCAGCTTAAAGCTTAAAGCAGAAGTTGGAGAGGAAATGGCGTCTCACTAATTTAGAAGATCTTCACTTAGCCTGGAAAAAGAGTCTGTTGCTCTATAAAAAAAAGCCCTCCGTAAAGCTAGGACATCTTACTACTCATCACTAATTGACGAAAATAAGAACAACCCCAGGTTTCTTTTCAGCACTGTAGCCAGGCTGACAAAGAGTCAGAGCTCTATTGAGCCGAGTATTCCTTTAACTAGTAATGACTTCATGACTTTCTTTGCTAATAAAAGTTTAACTATTAGAGAAAAAATTACTCATAACCATCCCAAAGACGTATCGTTATCTTTGGCTGCTTTCAGTGATGCCGGTATTTGGTTAGACTCTTTCTCTCCGATTGTTCTGTCTGAGTTATTTTCATTAGTTACTTCATCCAAACCATCAACATGTCTATTAGACCCCATTCCTACCAGGCTGCTCAAGGAAGCAGCATTAGTGAAGGTTACAAATGATCTTCTTATGGCCTCAGACAGTGGACTCATCTCTGTGCTTGTCCTGTTAGACCTCAGTGCTGCTTTTGATACTGTTGACCATAAAATTTTATTACAGAGATTAGAGCATGCCATAGGTATTAAAGGCACTGCGTTGCGGTGGTTTGAATCATATTTATCTAATAGATTACAATTTGTTCATGTAAATGGGGAGTCTTCTTCACAGACTAAGGTTAATTATGGAGTTCCACAAGGTTCTGTGCTAATTCACTTTATTCACTTTATACATGCTTCCCTTTGGCAGTATTATTAGAAAGCATTGCTTAAATTTTCATTGTTACGCAGATGATACCCAGCTTTATCTATCCATGACACACTCCAATTAGTTAAACTGCAGGAATGTCTTACAGACATAAAGACATGGATGACCTCTAATTTCCTGCTTTTAAATTCAGATAAAACTGAAGTTATTGTACTTGGCCCCACAAATCTTAGAAACATGGTGTCTAACCAGATCCTTACTCTGGATGGCATTACCCTGACCTCTAGTAATACTTGTGAGAAATCTTGGAGTCATTTTTGATCAGGATATGTCATTCAAAGCGCATATTAAGCAAATATGTAGGACTCCTTTTTTTGCATTTGTGCAGTATCTCTAAAATTAGAAAGGTCTTGTCTCAGAGTGATGCTGAAAAACTAATTCATGCATTTATTTCCTCTAGGCTGGACTATTGTAATTCATTATTATCAGGTTGTCCTAAAAGTTCCCTGAAAAGCCTTCAGTTAATTCAAAATGCTGCAGCTAGAGTACTGACAGGGACTAGTTCCTAAGGTTTTTAAGAGTAGAATGGGAGGCAGAGCCTTCAGCTTTCAGGCTCCTCTCCTCTGGAACCAGCTCCCAGTTCGGATCAGGGAGACAGACACCCTCTCCCTTTTAAGATTAGGCTTAAAACTTTCCTTTTTGCTAAAGCATATAGTTAGGGCTGGATCAGGTGACCCTGAACCATCCCTTAGTTATGCTGCTATAGACTTAGACTGCTGGGGGGTTCCCATGATGCACTGAGTGTTATGTGTCGGACGCAGCTCGGAGAACCGACCAGCGTTTGAAGGACCCAGTATGAAATAAGCAGAGCACGGTACAAAGGCTAACTGAATTTAATACATAACAGTGATCATAATAATAATAAAAGGTGCGGTCTGGCGTGGTGCGCTCCCAGCAGCGCTAATGGTCCGGAGCCAGAAGCTGTTTCGGACCCAAGGACCCCGCCGACACCCCCCAGGTGGCCGCAACAACCGAGTCTGTGAAAGAAGGAACCATTATGTGAGTCCCCACTCTACACACAGAACACTTAAAGGTGTACAACAGCAAACACTTCCTGGCTTGATTACTGATCAGCTTCCAACCTGCAGGCATGGAACATCCCGTTCACAAATCACCACCGCAGTGGAAGCTGATACATGACTAACATACAGCTCAATACAATAAGGTGTGAGGGACACCACATTTACTGACTGTATAACTGTTAGTCACAAAATCCAACGTACCTCAGGAAGTGTGCTGACGAGTGTGAGACCTCACCCTCTCCTCTTTCACAGACCGTGCATCAAACCTGGACATTCTCAGCGTCCGCTGCTGATGAGATGGCTCCCAAGACGACGATCTCACCCGTCTGGTCACAAGGTCGAGTCTCTGGCAAATGCACACTGTGCACTTCAGTCTTAAATGCCAACATACTCCAATCCCTCCAGATGCACCTCAGCTGTGAGTCCTGACGAGTCGCAGGTGATCAGGGTGAAGTCCTAACAGCCTCAGCAACACAGCCACTCAGTCCCAAATGCATGCCACCTGGGAGGAAACACAAAAGGCAAACAAACTGGCAGCCAGGCCCCCCCAGCCATACAACACTGAGTGTTTCTTTCTCTTTTTGCTCTGTATGCACCACTCTGCATTTAATCATTAGTGATTGATCTCTGCTCTCTTCCACAGCATGTCTTTTTCCTGATTCTCTCCCCTCAGCCCCAACCAGTTCCAGCAGAAGACTGCCCCTCCCTGAGCCTGGTTCTGCTGGAGGTTTCTTCCTGTTAAACAGGAGTTTGTCCTTCCCACTGTCGCCAAGTGCTTGCTCACAGGGGGTCGTTTTGACCGTTGGGGTTTTTCTGTAATTATTGTATGGCCTTGCCTTACAATATAAAGCGCCTTGGGGCAACTGTTTGTTGTGATTTGGCGCTATATAAATAAAATTGATTTGATTTGATTTGATTTAGTGCAGTGACAAGGGCAAATGGATGTTTTTATCTTTAATGAGGGAAAACAGACAGCAAGAGATGGGTTATTTAAGTGCAGAGAATCACCCCGTTTAAACAGGTAAATGTGAGCAAGTTTTGTGATATTCCAGAGAGAAATTAATTTACAGTCTCACAAAGTTGGTCTTTTATGGCGCCATCAGAGCCAGGGCTCCCTGTTTAAATTCAAAACTGTGTAAAAGTGTTAATTTCAATTAAATAACATTGTCCATGTCGTTCACATTAAAAATGACTTCACGTGCTTCACGTCATCACCTGCAGTCTACCTCTGAAGACAAACAGGAATTCTGCTATTATGAGCACTGTGAAGGTTTTTCTAAGCTTAAATGCACCTGTGACCTCACAGAACTAAAAGCAGAAAAAGTAAGACACTTGTTTCCACTCTCCGTGGGAGTAACTCTGCAACTGCCTTCCATCGGTAGGTAGCGCAAACTATGAAGGTGATGGGGAAAGCTGTTTTGATCCACATCTCTCACCAACAACAAAAACGGAGTCATCAGGAGATGGCATATTCCTCCTGATCCCCACAAATCAGGAGTACAAAGTGTCAGGGGATCACCCAAGTACACACCTACGCTAAATATGAATGAAGGTGGTCAACTGGTTCTTGAGATATTGCGATAACAAGCAAAAACAGACAAATGGACATGTTGAGCACTATATCTCCCTTCATTATATGGCCGGGAAGCTATGCACACTCTGATTGCGGATATTTTCCCATATTGGACCAGTTTCCATGACAATCAGTCCAAAACGTGTATTTTCTTTACAAACCAGAAACTAAAAACGCGATTAGAAAAAGCAAGTCGGACATGAATGTAGTCCATAAATATCTAAACAGCATCTGAAAAAACACAGATTGAAAGCTTACCAGCTAACGGCCGGACCATCTGTCAGCAAGTTCTTCATGGAGGTGAAGCGAACAAATCAGACTACGAGCCGTCAACAGATTTCATATTAGAGCGATACTGTAAGTTTGCATGTTTATATATATAATAGCCATATAATAAACAAATTATTAACCTCACTTGCTCGGTCTGTACGGGGATTCACTTGGTCCGTACTGACAACACGTCGGTCTGATATTTCCCCATACAGACCTCTGAGTCGGTTAATAATCCTTTAGTATTTCGTATCTGGTGGCTAAAAGCCAAGGGTCTTGTCTTTGGAGGATGGCGGCTGGTGGGGTGCTGAGTCTTCATTCACTGGCGGTGCCCAGGGCCAAACCTTAGGCAGCTAATGTGCAGCTCATGTAGGTGGGCACCTGGAACACTGTTTCTCAGTAAGAATGACCATATTTCATTGGTGCTCCACTGTCTGAAATGTGAAGATCTGGAAGTGGCCAGATCTATGTGGGTGGAGACATATCTACTTCTGACCTGGTCGCCCCGATAGTTGGCATACGGAGAGAGTTGCATTTGCTCTGGCAGACCAGCTGCTTCTTGTGGTTTTGGATGCCACTGCTGTAAATGAGTGTATTACAGTGCATCCAGAAAGTAGTCACGGAGCTTCACGTTTTCCACATTTTATTTTTTATCTTACAGCCTTATTCCAAAATGGATAAAATTAATTTTTTTCTTCAGAATTATACACACAATACCCCATAATGACAATGTGAAAAAAGATTTTTTTAGATTTTTGCAAATTTATGTATAAAAAAACTAACTATGGAATCATGTACATAAGTATTCACAGCCTTTTGCCATGAAGCTCAAAATTGAACTCAGGTACATCCTTTATCACTAATTATCCTTGAGATGTTTCTACAGCTTCATAGGGCACTGCAGTCTGTGTTGGACCCTGCGTGATATTGCAGGATTTGACCACTTACGGGGACAGCCAGTCCCATTGTGCAATATACAGTAGTGTTCCGAATAATAGTAGTGCTATGTGACTAAAAAGATTAATCCAGGTTTTGAGTATATTCTTATTGTTACATGGGAAACAAGGTACCAGTAGATTCAGTAGATTCTCACAAATCCAACAAGACCAAGCATTCATGATATGCACACTCTTAAGGCTATGAAATTGGCTATTAGTAAAAAAAGTAGAAAAGGGGGTGTTCACAATAATAGTAGCATCTGCTGTTGACGCTACAAACTCAAACTATTATGTTCAAACTGCTTTTTTAGCAATCCTGTGAATCACTAAGTTAGTATTAGTTGTATAACCACAACTTCACATCTGCGAGGCATTAATTTTGTTGATTTGGAACCAAGATTTTGCTCGTTTACTAGTGTGCTTGGGGTCATTGTCTTGTTGAAACCCCCATTTCAAGGGCATGTCCTCTTCAGCATAAAGCAACATGACCTCTTCCAGTATTTTGACATATCTAAACTGATCCATGATACCTGGTATGCGATAATAGGCCCAACACCATAGTAGGAGAAACATGCCCTATCATCATGATGCTTGCACCACCATGCTCACTGTCTTCACTGTGAACTGTGGCTTGAATTTCAGAGTTTGGGGGTCGTCTCACAAACTGTCTGCGGCCCTTGGACCCAAAAAGAACAATTTTACTCTCATCAGTCCACAAAATATTCCTCCATTTCTCTTTAGGCCAGTTGATGTGTTTTTTGGCAAATTGTAATCTCTTCTGCACGTGTCTTATTTAACAGAGGGACTTTGCGGGGGATTCTTGCAAATAAATTAGCTTCACACAAGCGTCTTCTAACTGTCACAGCACTTACAGGTAACTCCAGACTGTCTTTGATCATCCTGGAGCTGATCAGTGGGTGAGCCGTTGCCATTCTGGTTATTCTTCTATCCATTTTGATGGTTGTTTTCCGTTTTCTTCCACGTGTCTCTGGTTTTTTGTCCATTTTAAAGCACTGGAGATCATTGTAGATGAACAGCCTATAATTGTTTGTACCTGCGTTTTCCCCTCTCCAATCAACTTTTTAATCAAACTATGCTGTTCTTCTGACAATGTCTTGAACTTCCCATTTTCCCTCAGGCTTTCAAAGAGAAAAGCATGTTCAACAGGTGCTGGCTTCATCCTTAAATAGGGGACACCTGATTCACACCTGTTTGTTCCACAAAATTGACAAACTCACTGACTGAATGTCACACTACTATTATTGTGAACACCCCCTTTTCTACTTTTTTCTTTTTTACTAATAGCCCAATTTCACAGCCTTAAGAGTGTGCATATCATGAATGCTTGGTCTTGTTGGATTTGTGAGAATCTACAGAATCTACTGGTGAATTGTTTCCCATGTAACAAGAAATATACTCAAAACCTGGATTAATCTTTAGTCACATAGCACTACTATTATTCTGAACATTACTGTATAAATGATAAATGTCAATCAATCAATCAATTTTATTTATATAGCGCCAAATCACAACAAACAGTTGCCCCAAGGCGCTTTATATTGTAAGGCAAGGCCATACAATAATTACGTAAAACCCCAACGGTCAAAACGACCCCCTGTGAGCAAGCACTTGGCTACAGTGGGAAGGAAAAACTCCCTTTTAACAGGAAGAAACCTCCAGCAGAACCAGGCTCAGGGAGGGACAGTCTTCTGCTGGCACTGGTTGGGGCTGAGGGAGAGAACCAGGAAAAAGACATGCTGTGAAGGGGAGCAGAGATCAATCACTAATGATTAAATGCAGAGTGGTGCATACAGAGCAAAAAGACAAAGAAACACTCAGTGCATCATGGGAACCCCCCAGCAGTCTAAGTCTATAGCAGGATAACTAAGAGATGGTTCAGGGTCACCTGATCCAGCCCTAACTATAAGCTTTAGCAAAAAGGTAAGTTTTAAGCCTAATCTTAAAAGTAGAGAGGGTGTCTGTCTCCTGATCCGAATTGGGAGCTGGTTCCAGAGGAGAGGAGCCTGAAAGCTGAAGGGCTCTGCCTCCCATTCTACTCTTACAAACCCTAGGAACTACAAGTAAGCCTGCAGTCTGAGAGCGAGCGCTCTATTGGGGTGATATGGTACTACGAGGTCCCTAAGATAAGATGGGACCTGATTATTCAAAACCTTATAAGTAAGAAGAAGAATTTAAATTCTATTCTAGAATTAACAGGAAGCCAATGAAGAGAGGCCAATATGGGATAGATATGCTCTCTCCTTCTAGTCCCCGTCAGTACTCTAGCTGCAGCATTTTGAATTAAGTGAAGGCTTTTCAGGGAACTTTTAGGACAACCTGATAATAATGAATTACAATAGTCCAGCCTAGAGGAAATAAATGCATGAATTAGTTTTTCAGCATCACTCTGAGACAAGACCTTTCCGATTTTAGAGATATTGCGTAAATGCAAAAAGGCAGTCCTACATATTTGTTTAATATGCGCCTTGAATGACATATCCTGATCAAAAATGACTCCAAGATTTCTCACAGTATTACTAGAGGTCAGGGTAATGCCATCCAGAGTAAGGATCTGGTTAGACACCATTTTTCTAAGATTTGTGGGGCCAAGTACAATAACTTCAGTTTTATCTGAGTTTTAAAAAGCAGGAAATTAGAGGTCATCCATGTCTTTATGTCTGTAAGACAATCCTGCAGTTTAGCTAATTGGTGTCTGTCCTCTGGCTTCATGGATAGATAAAGCTGGGTATCATCTGCGTAACAATGAAAACTTAAGCAATACCGTCTAATAATACTGCCTAAGGGAAGCATGTATAAAGTGAATAAAATTGGTCCTAGCACAGAACCTTGTGCAACTCCATAATTAACTTTAGTCTGTGAAGAAGATTCCCCATTTACATGAACAAACTGTAATCTATTAGACAAATATGATTCAAACCACCGCAGCGCAGTGCCTTTAATACCTATGACATGCTCTAATCTCTGTAATAAAATTTATGGTCAACAGTATCAAAAGCAGCACTGAGGTCCAACAGAACAAGCACAGAGATGAGTCCACTGTCCGAAGCCATAAGAAGATCGTTTGTAACCTTCACTAATGCTGTTTCTGTACTATGATGAATTCTAAAACCTGACTGAAACTCTTCAAATAGACCATTCCTCTGCAGATGATCAGTAGCTGTTTTACAACTACCCTCTCAAGAATCTTGAGAGAAACGGAAGGTTGGAGATTGGCCTATAATTAGCTAAGATAGCTGGGTCAAGTGATGGCTTTTTAAGTAATGGTTTAATTACTGCCACCTTAAAAGCCTGTGGTACATAGCCAACTAACAAAGATAGATTGATCATATATAAGATTGAAGCATTAATAATGGTAGGGCTTCCTTGAGCAGCCTGGTAGGAATGGGGTCTAATAAACATGTTGATGGTTTGGATGAAGTAACTAATGAAAAATAACTCAGACAGAACAATCGGAGAGAAAGAGTCTAACCAAATACCGGCATCACTGAGAGCAGCCAAAGATAACAATACGTCTTTGGGATGGTATGAGTAATTTTTTCTCTAATAGTCAAAATTTTGTTAGCAAAGAAAGTCATGAAGTCATTACTAGTTAAAGTTAATGGAATACTCAGCTCAATAGAGCTCTGACTCTTGTCAGCCTGGCTACAGTGCTGAAAAGAAACCTGGGGTTGTTCTTATTTTACATCACTTCAGTTTGTGTACTCCCCTCCTCACAATTTTGTCTGTGCATTATCTTTGTTCACTAGCCCCATCCCCTTCTAGATTGTTTCTCATGTGCACCTCATTAACACCACCAGTTCCTCATCTCACATCCTAATTAGTCCACATGATTTAACCCCACAGTCCTTCACTTCTCTGCCAGATTGTTGTCTTAGTACACTTTCCAGCACCCTTCATAGTCCTGTTTTGTCTTGCCGTGTTCTGATCCTTGCTCTGTTTACCTCGATCATATGCCTTTTGCTTCATCCCGGATGGCTGAGTTTGCTCGTGCCTCTGAACCCTGCTCGTTTCTGACTGCGTCTGAGCCTGATCCTGTTTGTACCTCTGCCATGCTGACTGATTACATGTGTACCGAAACCAAGGCCTGAAATAAGACCATGATTTCTCCCACGACCAAAGCTTGTCTGGAATTTGCATTGGCGGGTCCATCTGCTCCTGATGACGGGCTCCCGCCCGCTGACACTCACCAGTTATTTCATAGTTCCTCTGACCGGCCTCTTCGTTGTAGCGCCGCTCCACTGTCCAGATTGGCTGATTACTTGGGTGGTATGGAAAAATATTATCCATACCGCGAAAAGGGTTGTATTGCTATTTATTCTTTAGGTGTTTGTCCAATCATACTGGCGTATCATTTATAGATATGATAATTATTATGACCAAAACTGGAGCAGCTTTAATCCTTTGCCACTGTTGTTGCTGTTTTTACTCCATAACTCCTGAACTTTCAGTCATAGATCATCTTTTTTTCTACATGATTAGAGCATGTTTAGAATTTGCTCCTGTGAATCGGTGTCGATTGTGTTATTTAGTCGCATTAGGTGATACTGAACATCTGACCCATGGACTTTACAGAAGAAACACACTCCAGGAAGACCAAAAAAAAACAAACATTTATTTGTCTTCAAATCCTCCAAATGACAATGTACTGTTTAGCTATTTAACTTTATTTTAAAAGCTACACCACATTTTGTTCTTTTACATGACCAACATTAAACAAACTTTCTATTCAATCCTTATCAAACCAAAAGTCAAGTGAGACCTTTTGTGTTTTAACTCGTGACTCACCGCCTTTAATTCATTTATATCACTTTGACCTTTACAGCACTGATCCTGATCCTGCTTGTCCAGTTTTTCTTGTCTGCCTCTGAGGAGGAGTTGGACAACAGCGAGCCTTAAGTGCACAACAAAGTCTGTGGAGTCACATGATTTAAACATGGACTTTAATTACACATGACCACAATGTGTGCATGTAACAGGTATTTTTTAGTTGGTTGTTATTCGGGAGCACAGCTGTGCAACAGATGTCCATATTTAAGTCACGTTTCCTTTTTTCAGTGTACAAGGAGGATGTTGAATGATTCACCCGCGATGTAAACCGGTTCACAGACCATGACGCGCCTCCTGTCCCGTCGGTTCTTACACGGCTCTCTCTGCTCTGCTGCCTGCCTCCTAGTCTGCCTCTTGGAGTACGACAGGTAGATGTTGGACTGGAGGAAGCGGGGATAGCAGTCTGTGTCCAACAGTGCGTAGATTTGTTTTCTGTGCGTAGGACAGAGACGGAGGAGATGGGGACTGGAGCAGCTTGATGGTCAGATCTCTGGTTTTAACTGTCCAAGTTCACCTGCAACAGAACAAGGTGATGGTTCAGTAAGTGGTTCAGGCTGTGAGAGTCCATAATCCTCCACCACCAGGACTCGGTTTCTGTCTGAGTGGATGTGAGTCAAAGCTGAACATGGAACAATCACTCGAAGAAACTTTGCTCACAGCGTTCTGCATGTGCCATAAAACAAAGTGTGGACTTTGAGAAAGAAGTATTTGTATGATGTCGCTTTCTTTAAATTTAGTAATGTGATCAGATATGAGGACAACAAATATTTTCACTGGGAAAAAAGTAAAAACAATGTTAATATGTTTTCACAAGTATGCTCTGACTCAAACAGCAACTGAGCTTAGCAGAGCTACATTTGTCATGAAAATTGTAATAAGTGTAAATAAAAATGTTTTTACAACATAGAGTCCCTGGTGCTGCCTGTCTTGCTGTATGGTTGACAGACTTGGACACGAATCAGTGACTCACAGTGACGACCAGATGGTCTTTGGTACTACGTGTCTCTGAAGGATCCTTGTGTACCACTGGAATGCTTTGTATCAACCCGTTTGTCTGTGTGTGATCCAGCACACAGGTGCCTGAGTGTTGAGGACCCTCAGAAGGCCAAGGGGACATCCACGTTTCACCTGACTGCAGCAGATAGATGTGCTATTTAGAGATGTGGGAATGGATCAGTTGCCTGCCTGGGTGGTTGCCATCCAGGACCCAAGGAATTTCTGTGAGTTACATGCCATTTACTCCCTTACCGTAGGTAGTAACACGCTGACAAAAAGGCTGTTACACCAAGTTACGTGCTATTATACTCCCTTCCTCTAGGTGTCAGAGGATGACAAAAAGGCTGATGGCTGCCCGTCCACACCCATAGAGTTATATCTATACCCACACCAGAGTTATTTTTAATCATTTTATTGATTTGGAATCAAAGATTATTGATGACTGAACACCATGAAGTCCAGTTGGAAGAAAACATCTCTGCTCTTCAAAATAGGAGAAAAGTGTCTTCAACAACACCAGAGGTCAAAGCTGCAGACAAGACCTTCATCCTGGTCCTGAGACTTCAGCATAACATCACCTGCTTCTAAATAAAAGGCTCTTTAAACAGCAACTCTTTTATTATTTTTTAAAAAGCTGTTTCATTTTATATTTTAACAATAAATGAATGGATCATTAAATATGTCACGAAAATCAAAGTCAAAAGACATTTGCACAAGTAGAAGCTCTCCACTTATGTGCACAATTTTTAAACATTCCAATCACGTAGTCAAATTCATATTTAGGCAATCACAAATTTTGCTGTAATTACAAGTTGAAATGACTAAATTAAAAAAAATTCATCATGAGGTTTATGTCACAGAAATCCTACTTTACAATCACACTGCAGTCATTGTTAAATTATCTCCTGTTGCATTTATAATAAACATTTGTATTTATTTACAGTGTCTGTTTTTCTGGTTGAAAGGAGATATGAATAATCTAATTTAATTTACAGATGAAGAAAGGTTTCGAAAGAACCTTTTATTTATTTAGCTATTTTAAGTGTTCTAAACTTTTTTTTAACATGAATCATAAATGTTAAAAAAAAAATATTTGCAAGGATTTTTCTTCAGAAAACTGCTCCATAAATGAGCAGTCCTGTGATACATTTCTGTTTTGTTGAGATCAGTGGTTTCTGCCACTAGTCTTCTGTGTTTTGGCCCGACGCATCGTTCCTATTGGACAGCGTGAAGCTACGTCACAGCTCAGAGCGGCAAAAGTTGGATTGGGTTAAACTTTGACCACGTCAGCCTGTCGACAAGCGGCAATGCGCGCTCCGTCAGAAGCTTCGCATTAGCTCGGCTTCTGACGCAATGCTTCTGACGCCTCTAAAAAGCAATGCGTCTCATTGAAAATAATGTTTTTTAGATCGATTCGTGACGCCTCTGACGCTTCCGACAAGTCCGGTGTGAAAGACCCTTAAGAGTGTCTAAAGCAGAGAAGATGGCAGAAAAGACGGAGAGGAAGCAGAGATATTCTCCGAATGTAGGATGACAGTGAGCCAATAACATGCTACCTTCTTGTGTCATGCATGTATTTTAACTTATTTACAATTATATTATGTGCTCACAATGGGCCTCATGTATCAACGTGCATACGGCGATATTTGAGTGTATATGGGGTGTACGCCAAAACGGCTGCGCTACTTGGCATTTATCAATGTGGTCGTAGGCGTACGGTGCGCTGAAAATATACACCAGGTCGAGAGGTGGCGTAAATTATACACCAAAATGAACCAGCGCTGGAATCCAATAAAAATGAAGATGATCAACATGATAAACAGTGCCATTATACAAATCAATGCATATGTTACATAAACAGTGTTGCCACAGTTACTTTGAAAAAGTAATCCAATTACTGATTACTGATTACTCCTTGAAAAAGTAACTTAGTTACTTTACTGATTACTCAATTGTAAAAGTAACTAAGTTAGATTACTAGTTACTTTTTTAGTTACTTTCCCCAGCTGCCGACAACAACCCACCTCAACATGACAATGATACCTGTTTTGCCAAAACTCACTTTATAGTCATTTCTTGACTTCAATGAAAACAAATACTTAAAGTAAAATAAAGACCTCTTTCTTGACCTCATATTTAACTGTTGACAGCACTGTAACAGTAAAACTTGCAATTTCAAACCTACATTGTTTATAAATGTAACTATTAAATTCCAACATTTTTCTAACATTTAAATTCTCTAAACATTTTACTTGTCGAAATTATTATTATTTTAAGCAATATTAGTAGTTGTAGTAAAAAACGGCTTCAAAACTGGACCTTTAATCTAGGGGGGTGTGGGGGGGGGGCACATCCCTCCCCCACGCCCCCATTCCATCTGCATTCGCCCCTGCTTTGGCGTTTGAGCACAAAGAATGGATAACATTTATTTATACAGAAAACATGACCAGATTCACAGGTAAGAAAGTTTTATTGCGTTTTCACATCATGTGGTCCTCAGAAAGAGAGTTTAGGTGCATTTGAGTGGAAAATAGTGTTAGTTGTTGACGCATCGCGGAGGATCAGCTGTTTTTAACGAGACGATACAGAGTGGCTCAGCTCAGAATTATAAATAAAGGAGGGAAAAAAGTATAAAAATGTCTTTGTAAAGCTCAGTGCAGGTGTGCTGATCACCGCGCTTTAAGAGGTGAGGACGAGTCGAGCAGCTGCAAAAAAACGCGGATGAAAAGCTCACAGCTCACTGAAAGTGGGCAGTTCTGTCGAACTCCGACCTCCTGCCCACGGACCAAGTTTAATGCTGCTATCGACCCACAATGAAAAATAATAGTAACGCACAGTGACATGGAGAAGTAACTTTAATCTGATTACTGATTTGGAAAGATTAACGCGTTAGATTACTCGTTACTAAAAACAAGTGGTCAGATTAGAGTAACGCGTTACTAAGTAACGCGTTACCGCAATCACTGTACATAAATACACTTTCCTGATTATACTACATAATAATCATACAAATCCCGCTTTTGCGGGATTGTTATGGAGCACGATCTGTGGTCACACGCGCTGACTGCAAAGACAGCGCTGCTCCAGCCTTTTTCTCCAGACTTCGAGCCTGGAGCCAGAGCAGCGCTGAGCTTAACTTCATGTGGTTGTGATCGTTTTGACAATGACAATTGATATACAACTGTAGTTTCGTCATTCCTTAATTCGCCCGTGCTGCAACCAGGTTTTCTCGTCTCCATTCGGTTGTAATAATAAAATAAATACGAATACAATTAAAAAATAAAGAAATCTGACAGATTAGGCGTGTCTTATTAATTAAGCGAGCAAATATCCACATGTCAAGATTATTGACATGTGAAAAGAGAATACAGTGGTCCCTCACTAGAACGGCGTTCACCTGTCGTGGCCTCAGAGTCTCGCGGAGTTTTTAGTCCAATTTTGCATGCCTTTTTTTTTTTACAGTGTTCTGCGGATCTGTTTATAGAATCTTGTTACCCCAAAGAGGAAAGACGCCCAACACTACTCATAACTGTGTTTGTCACTCGGAAACAGACACCTGCAGCCAGGTGTGAGTGGAAAAAGGCGCAAGCGCCAGGACGCAGAGGAGCGATCTGTGAAATACTGGTCAGATCACTATTAATAATTTATGTGGTCCGACCTCGTTCGTTGATCGTTAAAATTAATTCGCTAGTTCTAAATGCCATCATAATTATTTATAGGAAAACGTTTTATTTTATATTTCTCAAACAAATATTGGGCCTGAAACAGTTTGGGGTCTTATTTTTCCTACTCAGTTTGAACTTTGAGAGTGTTACACACGAGAGAAAAGTGAGAAATGTTCATGCTATTGAGAAAGTGTATAAGACTGTGTAGTGAGGGGGGTTTACAGCTTGAAAACGTCTATAATAATTGTAAAAAATAACGCTGACATACGTGCGGTTTCGCGTATTACGGGCTATTTTTTTAGAACGTAACTGCAGCGATTAATGAGGGACCACTGTAACACTTTATTGATTATATACTACAAAACAATTGATACGACGGCCCCGCTTTGACAGCTCTAATTGGCACGCATCGGATTGGTGGAGTTCTTTTTCACTGCCGTCTTCCCAGCTTCCATGTCCTTAAAATGAGGATGTGTCGAAGGTGGAGTCTGAATAGTTATGGGTGTGTTTATTATAATTACGATCTGTTCCACCCGCCGCATTTATCAGATCACGTCAGCGTACGCCAGAAATGGGTAGGTGCGCACTGCTTGATATATGTCCGGTGACTTTGGTGTATTTCAAGTTTATTGCCATAATTTACGCCACAAGTGCGTAACATTGATACATGAGGCCCAATGAATGTACTAAATAAACTCACACACGTACACTTTTAATATATAGATACATGGTATGTGAATGACGTACGTTCAAACTTTTTCAAATTGTGTAACAATTCATTTAATTTTGCTGGGTTTCATCATCTTAACATTAAGTTATCCTCACGATTACACGTCTTAATGCAGTTCAGGTTATATGATCAGTTGATTTCACTGTTCATTCATGACTAGGAGGGCGGAGTGCATTTGTTTTTTATTTCTCCTCCCCTTTCCATGACAACCAATCACAGCTCTTAGAGGACTGCATCATACCTAGCAACGGGGCTCAACCCCGCTTCCTCACAAAATAGGAGTTTCTGTTCCCTCCTTGCACAGAGTTGCTCTCAGACACCTCACTCTTAGGCTAAGATTTCTTGCCAGGAAATTTTAGGCTAAGTTAGGAGCTCTTTGAGAGGGCTAAGAGTTGCTTTGTGGATACGGCCCTGGTTTTCCAGATTTAATACCAAATCCAAAATGTTCCAGTGTTGCTAAAATAACTGAATGTTCAACTGAGTCAAAGGCTTTATCAAAGTACAAGAAGAATATAAAGCCATTATCTTCTATTCGATCTCTGAATTCAATGACGTCCATTACGAGTTTTATTACATCCGACAATGATGTAATAAAATCATCGGCATTTATTTATTTGTCTGTCTGTTACCAGGATTATGTCAAAACAACAGCACGAATTTTGATGAATTTTTCACCACAGATACTTAGGTCATGAAAGAACCCATTAAATTTTGGAGGTGCTCTAGATCCAGATCTGGATTCTGGATCAAGATTTCCCTTTATAAAAGTTTTGAAGGATTACTTCAAAACTACTTCATGGATTCTCACCAAATTTGCACCACAGATAGATATTAGGGCATGAAAGACTCCACTGAATTTTGGAGGTGATCTGGATTGGCGGACGTCAGAAATCTCTGATTGCGCTTGTATTATTGTGCACTGAACTTCTTTTTAAAAAGACATGCTATTATACTCCTAGGTGTTGCGGGTCGGGAAAAAGGTTGATGGTTGCCGTGTCACACCAGAGTCACAAGCTATACTCAAAGAGAATATAGTACCAATAGACGACACTCAATAGATCGGTCCAGAGCAACAGATTGGGGGGGGGGGGGGGCGCAATCTAAGATGGCAGAGTGAGAGGCAGCACAGTATGGGCTCTGGTAAAAGTTTGTGTTTAGTCCATGAATAGTGAACTTTATTTGCAATAACCCGACCAAATTTCGAAGCCGGAACATGTAGTACTTAAGTACTTTGATTGGGAAAAAAAGTCAAGCCTTGTTACATTTGAGACGAGCTGTTAGCAGCATGACTGACTGTGACTACAACATGAAGGCTCTCTGTGAAGCGTGTGATGATGGCGACATCGAGGAATTTGAAGTGGATGAAGCGACTCCCAAGGACAGAGATACATTTGACCCACAACACCAATAAAAAGCCAAAACCCCAAGAAGATGAGACCACATAAAGAGCAGGAGGAAGAACGCACCAGTGCTTCAATTCTTCATGCAGTGCAAACTTTAAATGGTAAAAAAATGGACTGCATTTATATACATTTTTCCATCTGCATCAGACGCTCAAAGCGCTTTACAATTATGCCTCACATTCACCCCGATGTCAGGGTGCTGCCATACAAGGCGCTCACTACACACTGGGAGCAATAGGGGATTAAAGGCTTTGCCCAAGGGCCCTTAGTGATTTTCCAGTCAGGCGGGGATTTGAACCCATGATCTCTGGACTCAAGCCCCAACACCTTAACCACTAGACCATCACCTCCCCCTTTAAACCGAAAGATGGATGAACAGACGGAACTTTTGAAAAGTTTTGACAGGCGCACTGAAGCCAATATAGCGGCAACAAGAGAAAACAAAGAGGAGATCGTTGTACTTCAAAAAAAAAAAAAAAGTAAGTGACCTCCAGATTGAGAACAATCATCTGAAAAACGCACGTGCAGAATAAGCCCGCTACAAACGAAAATGGAACTTGAGGTTGACTGGACTGGAGAAGATACAAGAGAGAGAGAGGAGTTGTTATAACAACAGCGATACAAGAGAGAGAGAGGAGTGGTTGCGACAGTCCATGGATGTTTTTCATCACCTAGCAATAAAGAATAATCCTGCTGCCGTGGACGGTACTCCTCGGACAATCGTAATTCAGTTTGGGATGAGAATGGTTCAGGATGAAGTCTGGAAAAGGTCAAGAGATGCGAGATACACATTCGTTTCCATGAAGATTTCTTAAGTGAAGACCAGGAGACTCGCAACAAACTGTGGCTGCTGGTCCACGACGCCGGAAAGAAGGTTAAGAGCTTTGCTGGGCAAGGGCCCAATTTGGTGGGGGGTAGGGGGGACATGTCCCCCCCACCTTTTCAACCAGGGGGGACAGAATATGATATGTCCCCCTCCACCTTCTGACATATATGTGTGTACTTGAAAAATGCTATGTCTTATGTGCCAAACCATGTCAGAATAGTATCTTTGTTTCTGCAAGTTTGTATTTTTAGCAGCATTGACTTGTTCACAACATCTGTTTCTTGTTTGTCACATTCTGAATTTTCTGGGACTGCATTTGCCCAGATTTGAAACCAAAAATAGTTGCCTCTAGGACTAGTGTCTACACATAAGTATCAATGGACCATATGCTAATTTACTAAATTCTGAAAGTTAGAAAAGGAAATCAGAAAAGCTATCTGGGACCTCAGAAAACCCATCTGCAATTATTGCTTGATTTCCAAATAAGTCTATGCAAGCGAAATTATGTTCAGTATGAGTGTTGTCATTAGTGCCACTTCGAAAATTAAATTCATGATAAGTGATTTATCCTAAACTTATGATCTGTTGTGTTTTCAAACTTATGCAAAAACACATGTTGAGAAAAAAAATACAGTATGCGATAGTTAATATTATTATAATCAGTAATTGGCTACTTGGGTTTACAGCCCGATTTAAAAATGGGAGTCACTGAAGCACTTTCCAGGCTGTTGGGACTGTTTTTATGATGAACTGACAAATTAACCAAATGAGTGATAGCTTGTACTAAGGCATTAGCGTGTGTTTTTATAAAGTTGGTATCCATACCATATACATCTTTAGCTTTGGAACATTTAAATCCTTTAATAATTTTAGTACTTCGTCTTCAGTTATTTTGTCCAGTTGAAAAATGGGTTGGCCACAGTTTAGAACACAAGGTGCAATAGAGGTGGGGGGAAACTGATTTGTTATATAAGCACACTATTTAAGAAGTAGTCATTCAAAGTATTCGCTATTTTTTAGGATCTTTCTCCAGAGCATTATCCATATGTAACTCAGACTGTTATTGTCATATTTTGCTTATTTTTACCAAGTAATTTATTTAGTGTCTGCCAACTTTTCTTGCCCATTTCCGTTTGGATCCTCAATAACTGAGCTAAAAAAAAATTGGCTTCGGCTTTCCTTAAGGTTTGAGTAACTTTGTTCCGCAAATGCGTGAATTTTAATCTGTAAGCAATCGAATTTTCAATAGAGCGTACATGTCTCTAGATCTCATCAGATCTTTACAGGTTTATCTAACCATGGGAGTTGTTTTTGACCTTTCTTGGCCCTGAATTAAACTTCCTAGTAAAAGCAGATATTACATCTTTTGATTTTCTGTTAAAAAAATTCACTACTTGTTCTATGGTACATGATGTGAGAGTTTCCTCCCAATTATTTCTGTTTATTGCTTCACTAAAGTTTGCAATTGGTTTTTGGTATCATACGTATTAACATAGGTGGAGAGGAGGTTTTAAGTAATCTTGAGTTGGGTGAGCTTCCTAGACAAAAATATGCAATTTGATCTGAAATGCCAGAAGAAAGTTATATGTCTTTGCAATTCTATCAGGCTTATTTGTAAACAAAAGGTCTTATCTTGTTTGTGATTTGGAGTCAGCAGTCTGGTTGGTTTTGTCTATCAACTGTTCGAGGCTAAAATTTTCTATTGTCTGTTTATGTTTTTTTCCTTCTTGTTTGTCATCCTAGTTGATGTAAATCATTCATTCATTCATCTCTACCACTTGTCCAATTAAGGTCGCAGGGGGGCTGGAGCCTATCCCAGCAGTCATAGAGCGTGAGGCGGGGTACACCCAGGACAGGACGCCAGTCTGTCGCAGGGCCACAAATAACAAACACAGACACACACACACACATACCTACGGACAATTTTAAAGAGTCCATCCACCTAACCCGCATGTCTTTGGATGTGGAGGAGGAAACCAGAGCACCCGGAGGAAACCCACGCAAACACGGGGAGAACATGCAAACTCCACACAGAAAGGCCACGGGAATTGAACCCACGACCTTCTCACTGTGAGGCAACAGTGCTAACCACTAAGCCACCGTGCTGCCCCTTGGTGATGTTAAAATCACCAAGGATAATTAATTCTTTGTTTGGGTTAAGTGAGTTTAACATTGTCTTTAGCTCATCGTAGAACACAGCCTTGGCATTTGGGGGGGGTGATACACACAATACAAACAAAAGACATTTCACTGGACAACTTGATTTGACACCAACACCATCAAATTCAAAAGCTGTTGGCAATTCCAACTGTTTACATGTTAAGCCTGCTTTTACATAGAGTAATACCCCCCCACCTTTTCCCCTTTCTCTATCCTTCCTAAACACTTGATATTTAGGCATTGTTACCAAGGCTTCAGGTGATGATGATTTCAACCATGTCTCAGAGATACCTAGGATGTCTATATTAGAATCAGTCAGAAGATGCTCCATTTGTTCACGTTTGTTACACAGACTACGAATGTTCAAATGACCACAAAACAGTCCCTTTGGTTTACAGTTAGGGTCCCATACAGTTCTTGCCTGGTTTTCCTGGTTCTCTCCCTCAGCCCCAACCAGTCCCAGCAGAAGACTGCCCCTCCCTGAGCCTGGTTCTGCTGGAGATTTCTTCCTGTTAAAAGGGAGTTTTTCCTTCCCACTGTCGCCAAGTGCTTGCTCACAGGGGTCGTTGGGGTTTTTCTGTAATTATTGTATGGCTTTGCCTTACAATATAAAGCTCCTTGGGGCAACTGTTTGTTGTGATTTGGCGCTATATAAATAAAATTGATTTAGATTTTTTTTTTTTTTTTTTTTGCCTGATTCAGAGTAGTGAACAAGTTTGTACACCTATGTTTTTAAAAACTTTATTTCTTGGCTTTACCTTAATGTGGTATTGAGATGTAACAGACAAGTTAGTGACTGTGCTTTTCCTGGTTAGCTCCCCTGCTAACACCGATGTAGAAGATGGAGGCCTCATGACTGCTGCTTTTGGCGTGTATATATGAGTATAACCAAACTGTACAGAATAAAAACATTTGTGTGGATCTAAGCAAACTGATAGAAGAATGGAAAGTGTTGTTTACAGCTGATAAAATAGTAGTTGGGAGAGATTTTAATTTGGTGCCAGACGGAGAATGATAAATCCTATCACTATACAATATACTTGGTTTAATGCATCACATAATGGCCAATGCTCAAGAATTGATTATCATCTAATCTCAAATAACATAATGATGTGTCCAAATGTGAAATTTCAGCATCACCTTTAACTGATCATTAGGCCATTATGCTGCAACTTTCATTATCGAAAAATATGTCTACTCATAATTTTATTTGGAAATTCAATAATGTTCTTTTGGAGAAAACAGATTTTTGCAAAGGGGTCAAACAGCTCATTGAAGAAATTGTTGTACTGGAAATTTCAGCCTTGAGTAAGTGGGAGTGGTTTAAATTTAAAATTAGACAGGTTGCAATTAAGATAAGTAAAGCATCCTCTAAAATACAAAACAAACAAACAAACAAACAATCAGCACAACATTACAAATAAATCAACAAATTATGTGCCAGAACAGATTTAAAATGGAGGAAAATGTTAAATTAAGCAGTGTTCAATCTCAGTTATATGTACTTGGAAAAGCCAAAGGGAGCATCGATTCGTTCAAGAGCTCATTGGATCAATGGAAAGGCAAAAATGCACCCTATTTGTTTAATCTGGAAAAACAGCGACAGAAAATACATAGGTTGCTTGTTAATGATGCCATTATTTAAGATCAGGTAAATGAGGAAATTAAAGTTTTTTATAGTAATTTGTATAAATTCCATTTTTCTTCAGAAAATGTCTTTAGTTTTTAAATAAAATTACAGAACAAAATAAGATAATGGATGATGATTTCAAAAACTATATGGAGGAAAAGCTAGAAATTGAAGAGCTAGACAGTGCAGTTTTGCAGATTTCTGACAGAAAGTCACCAGGACTAGATGGTCTAACCGTTGAGTTCTATAAATTTTTTGTAAGGATAATAGAGATCTGCTCTACAGTGCCTTTATAGAATGCATTTCAACCATAATCTTTTCCCCACAATGAAACAGGGTCTTGTGTCACTAATCCCAAAATCTAACAAAGACATACTTTTATTGGATAATTGGAGACCAATAACCTTATTGTGTAACAATTACAAATTACTGGCACGTGTTTATACAAACCAATTAAATGAGAGGTTAAGCAAATAATAGACAAGTGTCAATCAGTCTTCATGAAACGTACAAGTACACACAATCACACCAGGTTGATATTAGATGTGCGTGATTATAAAGACCTGATTGACTGATGGTTTGGTGTTGTTTCTTGATTTTTATAAGGCTTTCGACACAAACATTTTTTTATTAGAAGCGCTGCAATTTATAGGCTTTGGTATATAAAAAAAGTAATATCCAGATGTTTTATACTGATATTTATAGGTCTGTTTCCTTGAACCCTGAAATGGCCCTAAGGTTGAAGGTGCTGCGTGGTACTCAGCAAGGCTGTCAAATCTCCCCAAAATTGTTTATTTTAACCACTCATCTGTTAACTACACTTATTAAAAACAATCTTGAAATAAAAGGTATTACAGTTTTAGATAAGGCATTTTAAATAAGACTGTGGACGACAGCCATCTTCCTAAAAAATAAATATATGGTTGAGAATATTTATATATTCTCCAGAGCTTCAGGGCTATCCTTAAATATCCAAAAAAATGTGAATTATGTCCCATTCATACATGTACAGATCCCAGTACTGCTTTAATTAAAGTTACATCTGAAGTAAAAATATCTTTGAATAGCAATACCTAAGTTAATATAACTAATCGGATAACAGACATGAAGAGATCTTAAGGCTGTTGGCTAACCAGGGATCTTATAGCCCCATCACACATAGCTGTAATCATGCAAAATGGTGTTGGAATTATGAACTTCCACACATCCGAAAAGTGTCGGATTTCAGTCCCAAAACGTTCTGACAGCCATCTGCAAAAGTTGACACAGTTGGTCAAAATCAGCCAGCGGTGATGCACATGTTCAAAACCCTCTGGGCGTCATTGAGATGGGACACCTATCCGACGGCGATCCCTGTGTACTCTGATGACCATTTGACCGCAATTTACATATTCCGATGGTGGCAAAATGGGATCCGAAAGGATTTAAGCACATACGAGGGAACCTCCAGATGGATCTGGCACAGCAAAGCCTGCTGGTATGACCTGCACGTGCCACGTATAATAACGTCCACCCCGCGGAGCGCAAAGGAACTGTTAAAATGTATGTGGCACACATCATCATGATAAGAATTCTGAATTATCATGTAAAGTGTGTGAACTGTGGCTATCAAACTGAAAGCTCCGTGCACTACTGCGCTCATGCCGCCGCAAATCTGAACAGGTTATGTCCACAATAGACCTTACAGTACAGATATTTGTCAATTTCTTCCCATGGGCGACTTAAATAATGTTAACTATTGTCTCCATCATAACTGTATATAACATGGGCAGCTGCGCCTCTCTGTGGTGCGCAGTAACGCATCATTGCATGCCTCAGGCTCGAAGCTAAATGGAACTCATGCTGTAATATATGATCAACTTCTAACTCTGTAGGAGATATGACATGGAACTGTAGTGCCAGGCTGTGACAGCATTAATAAACATGAATCTCACCTCCAACAGCGGTCCAGGAGTGTTTTACAGCACGGACATGGACGTGAAGCCAGGACAGCAGCCTGGGGTTAAAATCCTCTCACCCCTTCGGCTGCTCCCTTGTTTCGTACTCGGAGTCGCGACAGCAAATCCAAGGTGGGTCTGCATGTAATCCTCTCACCAAAAAAAAAAAAAAAAAAAAAAAAAATTTAATCCCATGTGATAATCCAACCATCGTGGTGAAATTGCAGAATTGCATTGTGCTCCTGAAGTGAGCAAAAAAGAAATTAAAGTTCCCTGGAAAGGCACTGCGTCTGATGTAGGGCACAGCATGGCACACTGCCAGCAAACTTTCAGCGTAGCTGTCCAGTGGCACTAAGTGTGCACACCCCGTGGCTCATGCAGCATTATGCATACATGCATACACACACACACACACACGGCTGAGTGATAACTGCAGCCCCACACGTGTGCGGGGCTTCCACAGTGCTGCCAGTGCCTGTTGTCTAAAGTGCATTGGAGTGTGATCTCTTGGTATTACATTCTCTTTGACTCAAGTTACAAAAAGGCAGATGGCTGCCTGTGTCACACCAGAGTTACATGCCATATCTCTAGTGTGACAGAGGTACATGAGAGATACCAGAGACTGAGGGCCCAGGGTCGTGTATTAGCCCACCCCCTTCAATGAAGGAAGTTGGTTAAACACACACCCAGTTTTTTTAAATTAAAATTTGACGAGAAAATCATTGATGTTATTTCTTAAAGAGCAGGAAAATGTGGACAGCAACAAACATCATTCGAGGCCTATTCACACATAACATGAAGTTGGGCAAACCAGGCCGAAAGAGACTGAATGGGCAAAACCCGAAAGATTCCAGCCACAGTCAGACAAGACAGATGGTGGATAGCCATGTACGAAGTCTGTTATAAAGTATCGGACCTTTTATTTTTTGCAAAAACCTGATGGATTTGAATCACGTGTGCTTGCATGAGCAACCTTGAACCTTCGTGCGCATGCGTGAACTTTTCACGCTTGTCGATTGCATCATTTTCTGGTAAACAGCCTTTGTGTGTGGACATGTGTAGTGCGCTCGGCGGATTTTCATTTCAAGGAAAAAGACAGAACGACTGGAGCAGCACCGCATCAAATTTTGCCAGAAACTGGGCGAAAGCCAGGTGGAATCCATTTGGATGATTCAGACGGCTTTCCGTGGCTTTTCAGTCATTGTGACTATCCGACAAACAGGAATTCTGCTATTATGAGCACTGTGAAGGTTTTTCTAAGCTTAAATGCACCTGTGACCTCACAGAACTAAAAGCAGAAAAAGTAAGACACTTGTTTCCACTCTCCGTGGGAGTAACTCTGCAACTGCCTTCCATCGGTAGGTAGCGCAAACTATGAAGGTGATGGGGAAAGCTGTTTTGATCCACATCTCTCACCAACAAAAAACGGAGTCATCAGGAGATGGCATATTCCCCTGATCCCCACAAATCAGGAGTACAAAGTGTCAGGGGATCACCCAAGTACACACCTACGCTAAATATGAATGAAGGTGGTCAACTGGTTCTTGAGATATTGCGATAACAAGCAAAAACAGACAAATGGACATGTTGAGCACTATATCTCTTCATATAGGCCGGGAAGCTATGCACACTCTGATTGCGGATATTTTCCCATATTGGACCAGTTTCCATGACAATCAGTCCAAAACGTGTATTTTCTTTACAAACCAGAAACTAAAAACGCGATTAGAAAAAGCAAGTCGGACATGAATGTAGTCCATAAATATCTAAACAGCATCTGAAAAAACACAGATTGAAAGCTTACCAGCTAACGGCCGGACCATCTGTCAGCAAGTTCTTCATGGAGGTGAAGCGAACAAATCAGACTACGAGCCGTCAACAGATTTCATATTAGAGCGATACTGTAAGTTTGCATGTTTATATATATAATAGCCATATAATAAACAAATTATTAACCTCACTTGCTCGGTCTGTACGGGGATTCACTTGGTCCGTACTGACAACACGTCGGTCTGATATTTCCCCATACAGACCTCTGAGTCGGTTAATAATCCTTTAGTATTTCGTATCTGGTGGATAAAAAGCCAAGGGTCTTGTCTTTGGAGGATGGCGGCTGGTGGGGTGCTGAGTCTTCATTCACTGGCGGTGCCCAGGGCCAAACCTTAGGCAGCTAATGTGCAGCTCATGTAGGTGGGCACCTGGAACACTGTTTCTCAGTAAGAATGACCATATTTCATTGGTGCTCCACTGTCTGAAATGTGAAGATCTGGAAGTGGCCAGATCTATGTGGGTGGAGACATATCTACTTCTGACCTGGTCGCCCCGATAGTTGGCATACGGAGAGAGTTGCATTTGCTCTGGCAGACCAGCTGCTTCTTGTGGTTTTGGATGCCACTGCTGTAAATGAGTGTATTACAGTGCATCCAGAAAGTAGTCACGGAGCTTCACGTTTTCCACATTTTATTTTTTATCTTACAGCCTTATTCCAAAATGGATAAAATTAATTTTTTTCTTCAGAATTATACACACAATACCCCATAATGACAATGTGAAAAAAGATTTTTTGAGATTTTTGCAAATTTATGTATAAAAAAACTAACTATGGAATCATGTACATAAGTATTCACAGCCTTTTGCCATGAAGCTCAAAATTGAACTCAGGTACATCCTTTTATCACTAATTATCCTTGAGATGTTTCTACAGCTTCATAGGGCACTGCAGTCTTGTTTGGACCCTGCGTGATATTGCAGGATTTGACCACTTACGGGGACAGCCAGTCCCATTGTGCAATATACAGTAGTGTTCCGAATAATAGTAGTGCTATGTGACTAAAAAGATTAATCCAGGTTTTGAGTATATTTCTTATTGTTACATGGGAAACAAGGTACCAGTAGATTCAGTAGATTCTCACAAATCCAACAAGACCAAGCATTCATGATATGCACACTCTTAAGGCTATGAAATTGGGCTATTAGTAAAAAAAAGTAGAAAAGGGGGTGTTCACAATAATAGTAGCATCTGCTGTTGACGCTACAAACTCAAACTATTATGTTCAAACTGCTTTTTTAGCAATCCTGTGAATCACTAAGTTAGTATTTAGTTGTATAACCACAACTTCACATCTGCGAGGCATTAATTTTGTTGATTTGGAACCAAGATTTTGCTCGTTTACTAGTGTGCTTGGGGTCATTGTCTTGTTGAAACCCCCATTTCAAGGGCATGTCCTCTTCAGCATAAAGCAACATGACCTCTTCAAGTATTTTGACATATCTAAACTGATCCATGATACCTGGTATGCGATATATAGGCCCAACACCATAGTAGGAGAAACATGCCCATATCATCATGATGCTTGCACCACCATGCTTCACTGTCTTCACTGTGAACTGTGGCTTGAATTCAGAGTTTGGGGGTCGTCTCACAAACTGTCTGCGGCCCTTGGACCCAAAAAGAACAATTTTACTCTCATCAGTCCACAAAATATTCCTCCATTTCTCTTTAGGCCAGTTGATGTGTTTTTTGGCAAATTGTAATCTCTTCTGCACGTGTCTTATTTAACAGAGGGACTTTGCGGGGGATTCTTGCAAATAAATTAGCTTCACAAGGGTCTTCTAACTGTCACAGCACTTACAGGTAACTCCAGACTGTCTTTGATCATCCTGGAGCTGATCATGGGTGAGCCGTTGCCATTCTGGTTATTCTTCTATCCATTTTGATGGTTGTTTTCCGTTTTCTTCCCGTGTCTCTGGTTTTTTGTCCATTTTAAAGCACTGGAGATCATTGTAGATGACAGCCTAATTGTTTGTACCTGCGTTTTCCCCTCTCCAATCAACTTTTTAATCAAACTATGCTGTTCTTCTGAACAATGTCTTGAACTTCCCATTTTCCTCAGGCTTTCAAAGAGAAAAGCATGTTCAACAGGTGCTGGCTTCATCCTTAAATAGGGGACACCTGATTCACACCTGTTTGTTCCACAAAATTGACAAACTCACTGACTGAATGTCACACTACTATTATTGTGAACACCCCTTTTCTACTTTTTTCTTTTTACTAATAGCCCAATTTCACAGCCTTAAGAGTGTGCATATCATGAATGCTTGGTCTTGTTGGATTTGTGAGAATCTACAGAATCTACTGGTGAATTGTTTCCCATGTAACAAGAAATATACTCAAAACCTGGATTAATCTTTAGTCACATAGCACTACTATTATTCTGAACATTACTGTATAAATGATAAATGTCAATCAATCAATCAATTTTATTTATATAGCGCCAAATCACAACAAACAGTTGCCCCAAGGCGCTTTATATTGTAAGGCAAGGCCATACAATAATTACGTAAAACCCCAACGGTCAAAACGACCCCCTGTGAGCAAGCACTTGGCTACAGTGGGAAGGAAAAACTCCCTTTTAACAGGAAGAAACCCCAGAACCAGGCTCAGGGAGGGACAGTCTTCTGCTGGCACTGGTTGGGGCTGAGGGAGAGAACCAGGAAAAAGACATGCTGTGAAGGGGAGCAGAGATCAATCACTAATGATTAAATGCAGAGTGGTGCATACAGAGCAAAAAGACAAAGAAACACTCAGTGCATCATGGGAACCCCCCAGCAGTCTAAGTCTATAGCAGGATAACTAAGAGATGGTTCAGGGTCACCTGATCCAGCCCTAACTCTAAGCTTTAGCAAAAAGGTAAGTTTTAAGCCTAATCTTAAAAGTAGAGAGGGTGTCTGTCTCCCTGATCCGAATTGGGAGCTGGTTCCAGAGGAGAGGAGCCTGAAAGCTGAAGGCTCTGCCTCCCATTCTACTCTTACAAACCCTAGGAACTACAAGTAAGCCTGCAGTCTGAGAGCGAAGCGCTCTATTGGGGTGATATGGTACTACGAGGTCCCTAAGATAAGATGGGACCTGATTATTCAAAACCTTATAAGTAAGAAGAAGAATTTTAAATTCTATTCTAGAATTAACAGGAAGCCAATGAAGAGAGGCCAATATGGGATAGATATGCTCTCTCCTTCTAGTCCCCGTCAGTACTCTAGCTGCAGCATTTTGAATTAAGTGAAGGCTTTTCAGGGAACTTTTAGGACAACCTGATAATAATGAATTACAATAGTCCAGCCTAGAGGAAATAAATGCATGAATTAGTTTTTCAGCATCACTCTGAGACAAGACCTTTCCGATTTTAGAGATATTGCGTAAATGCAAAAAGGCAGTCCTACATATTTGTTTAATATGCGCCTTGAATGACATATCCTGATCAAAAATGACTCCAAGATTTCTCACAGTATTACTAGAGGTCAGGGTAATGCCATCCAGAGTAAGGATCTGGTTAGACACCATTTTTCTAAGATTTGTGGGGCCAAGTACAATAACTTCAGTTTTATCTGAGTTTAAAAGCAGGAAATTAGAGGTCATCCATGTCTTTATGTCTGTAAGACAATCCTGCAGTTTAGCTAATTGGTGTCTGTCCTCTGGCTTCATGGATAGATAAAGCTGGGTATCATCTGCGTAACAATGAAAACTTAAGCAATACCGTCTAATAATACTGCCTAAGGGAAGCATGTATAAAGTGAATAAAATTGGTCCTAGCACAGAACCTTGTGCAACTCCATAATTAACTTTAGTCTGTGAAGAAGATTCCCCATTTACATGAACAAACTGTAATCTATTAGACAAATATGATTCAAACCACCGCAGCGCAGTGCCTTTAATACCTATGACATGCTCTAATCTCTGTAATAAAATTTTATGGTCAACAGTATCAAAAGCAGCACTGAGGTCCAACAGAACAAGCACAGAGATGAGTCCACTGTCCGAAGCCATAAGAAGATCGTTTGTAACCTTCACTAATGCTGTTTCTGTACTATGATGAATTCTAAAACCTGACTGAAACTCTTCAAATAGACCATTCCTCTGCAGATGATCAGTTAGCTGTTTTACAACTACCCTCTCAAGAATCTTTGAGAGAAACGGAAGGTTGGAGATTGGCCTATAATTAGCTAAGATAGCTGGGTCAAGTGATGGCTTTTTAAGTAATGGTTTAATTACTGCCACCTTAAAAGCCTGTGGTACATAGCCAACTAACAAAGATAGATTGATCATATATAGATTGAAGCATTAAATAATGGTAGGGCTTCCTTGAGCAGCCTGGTAGGAATGGGGTCTAATAAACATGTTGATGGTTTGGATGAAGTAACTAATGAAAATAACTCAGACAGAACAATCGGAGAGAAAGAGTCTAACCAAATACCGGCATCACTGAGAGCAGCCAAAGATAACAATACGTCTTTGGGATGGTTATGAGTAATTTTTCTCTAATAGTCAAAATTTTGTTAGCAAAGAAAGTCATGAAGTCATTACTAGTTAAAGTTAATGGAATACTCAGCTCAATAGAGCTCTGACTCTTTGTCAGCCTGGCTACAGTGCTGAAAAGAAACCTGGGGTTGTTCTTATTTTACATCACTTCAGTTTGTGTACTCCCCTCCTCACAATTTTGTCTGTGCATTATCTTTGTTCACTAGCCCCATCCCCTTCTAGATTGTTTCTCATGTGCACCTCATTAACACCACCAGTTCCTCATCTCACATCCTAATTAGTCCACATGTATTTAAACCCCACAGTCCTTCACTTCTCTGCCAGATTGTTGTCTTAGTACACTTTCCAGCACCCTTCATAGTCCTGTTTTTGTCTTGCCGTGTTCTGATCCTTGCTCTGTTTACCTCGATCATGCCTTTTGCTTCATCCCGGATGTCTGAGTTTGCTCGTGCCTCTGAACCCTGCTCGTTTCTGACTGCGTCTGAGCCTGATCCTGTTTGTACCTCTGCCATGCTGACTGATTACATGTGTACCGAAACCAAGCCTGAAATAAAGACCATGATTTCTCCCACACCAAAGCCTTGTCTGGGAATTTGCATTGCGGGTCCAGCTGCTCCTGATGACGGGCTCCCGCCCGGCCTGACACTCACCAGTATTTCATAGTTCCTCTGACCGCGCCTCTTCGTTGTAGCGCCGCTCCACTGTCCAGATTGGCTGATTACTTGGGTGGTATGAAAAATATTATCCATCCGCGAAAAGGGTGTATTGCTATTTATTCTTTAGTGTTTTGTCCAATCATACTGGCGTATCATTTATAGATATATGATAATTATTATGACCAAAACTGGAGCAGCTTTAATCCTTTGCCACTGTTGTTGCTGTTTTTACTCCATAACTCCTGAACTTTCAGTCATAGATCATCTTTTTTCTACATGATTAGAGCATGTTTAGAATTTGCTCCTGTGAATCGGTGTCGATTGTGTTATTTAGTCGCATTAGGTGATACTGAACATCTGACCCATGGACTTTACAGAAGAAACACACTCCAGGAAGACCAAAAAAAAACAAACATTTTATTTGTCTTCAAATCCTCCAAAATGACAAATGTACTGTTTAGCTATTTAACTTTATTTTAAAAGCTACACCACATTTTGTTCTTTTACATGACCAACATTAAACAAACTTTCTATTCAATCCTTATCAAACCAAAAGTCAAGTGAGACCTTTTGTGTTTTAACTCGTGACTCACCGCCTTTAATTCATTTATATCACTTTGACCTTTACAGCACTGATCCTGATCCTGCTCGTCCAGTTTTTCTTGTCTGCCTCTGAGGAGGAGTTGGACAACAGGAGCCTTAAGTGCACAAACAAAAGTCTGTTGGAGTCACATGATTTAAACATGGACTTTAATTACACATGACCACAATGTGTGCATGTAACAGGTTTTTTTAGTTGGTTGTTATTCGGGCACATGCTGTGCAACAGATGTCCATATTTAAGTCACGTTTCCTTTTTTCAGTGTACAAGGAGGATGTTGAATGATTCACCCGCTATGTAAACCGGTTCACAGACCATGACGCGCCTCCTGTCCCGGTCGGGTCTTACACGGCTCTCTCTGCTCTGCTGCCTGCCTCCTAGTCTGCCTCTTGGAGTAAAGACAGGTAGATGTTGGACTGGAGGAAGCGGGGATAGCAGTCTGTGTCCAACAGTGCGTAGATTTGTTTCTGTGCGTAGGACAGAGACGTAGGAGATGGGGACTGGAGCAGCTGGATGGTCAGATCTCTGGTTTTACTGTCCAAGTTCACCTGCAACAGAACAAGGTGATGGTTCAGTAAGTGGTTCAGGCTGTGAGAGTCCATAATCCTCCACCACCAGGACTCGGTTTCTGTCTGAGTGGATGTGAGTCAAAGCTGAACATGGAACAATCACTCGAAGAAACTTTGCTCACAGCGTTCTGCATGTGCCATAAAACAAAGTGTGGACTTTGAGAAAGAAGTATTTGTATGATGTCGCTTTCTTTAAATTTAGTATGTGATCAGATATGAGGACAACAAATATTTTCACTGGGAAAAAAGTAAAAACAATGTTAATATGTTTTCACAAGTATGCTCTGACTCAAACAGCAACTGAGCTTAGCAGAGCTACATTTGTCAATGAAAATTGTAATAAGTGTAAATAAAAATGTTTTTACAACATAGAGTCCTGGTGCTGCCTGTCTTGCTGTATGGTTGACAGACTTGGACACGAATCAGTGACTCACAGTGACGACCAGATGGTCTTTGGTACTACGTGTCTCTGAAGGATCCTTGTGTACCACTGGAATGACTTTGTATCAACCCGTTTGTCTGTGTGTGATCCAGCACACAGGTGCCTGAGTGTTGAGGACCCTCAGAAGGCCAAGGGGACATCCACGTTTCACCTGACTGCAGCAGATAGATGGCTATTTTAGAGATGTGGGAATGGATCAGTTGCCTGCCTGGGTGGTTGCCATCCAGGACCCAAGGAATTTCTGTGAGTTACATGCCATTATACTCCCTTACCGTAGGAGTAACACGCTGACAAAAAGGCTGTTACACCAGAGTTACGTGCTATTATACTCCCTTCCTCTAGGTGTCAGAGGATGACAAAAAGGCTGATGGCTGCCCGTCACACCCATAGAGTTATATCTATACCCACACCAGTTATTTTTAATCATTTTTATTGATTTGGAATCAAAGATTATTGAGCTGAACACCATGAAGTCCAGTTGGAAGAAAACATCTCTGCTCTTCAAAATAGGAGAAAAGTGTCTTCAACAACACCAGAGGTCAAAGCTGCAGACAAGACCTTCATCTGGTCCTGAGACTTCAGCATAACATCACCTGCTTCTAAATAAAAGGCTCTTTAAACAGCAACTCTTTTATTATTTTTTAAAAGCTGTTTCATTTATATTTTAACTAAATGAATGGATCATTAAATATGTCCACGAAATCAAAGTCAAAAGACATTTGCACAAGTAGAAGCTCTCCACTTATTGTGCACAATTTTTAAACATTCACAATCACTAGTCAAATTCATATTTTAGGCAATCACAAATTTTGCTGTAATTACAAGTTGAAATGACTAAATTAAAAAAAAATTCATGAGGTTTATGTCACAGAAATCCTACTTTACAATCACACTGCAGTCATTGTTAAATTATCTCCTGTTGCATTTATAATAAACATTTGTATTTATTTACAGTGTCTGTTTTTCTGGTTGAAAGGAGATATGAATAATCTAATTTAATTTACAGATGAAGAAAGGTTTCGAAAGAACCTTTATTTATTTAGCTATTTAAGTGTTCTAAACTTTTTTTTAACATGAATCATAAATGTTAAAAAAAAATATTTGCAAGGATTTTTCTTCAGAAAACTGCTCCATAAATGAGCAGTCCTGTGATACATTTCTGTTTTGTTGAGATCAGTGGTTTCTGCCACTAGTCTTCTGTGTTTTGGCCCGACGCATCGTTCCTATTGGACAGCGTGAAGCTACGTCACAGCTCAGAGCGGCAAAAGTTGGATTGGGTTAAACTTTGACCACGTCAGCCTGTCGACAAGCGGCAATGCGCGCTCCGTCAGAAGCTTCGCATTAGCTCGGCTTCTGACGCAATGCTTCTGACGCCTAAAAAGCAATGCGTCTCATTGAAAATAATGTTTTTTAGATCGATTCGTGACGCCTCTGACGCTTCCGACAAGTCCGGTGTGAAAGACCCTTAAGAGTGTCTAAAGCAGAGAAGATGGCAGAAAAGACGGAGAGGAAGCAGAGATATTCTCCGAATGTAGGATGACAGTGAGCCAATAACATGCTACCTTCTTGTGTCATGCATGTATTTTTAACTTATTTACAATTATATTATGTGCTCACAATGGGCCTCATGTATCAACGTGCATACGGCGATATTTGAGTGTATATGGGGTGTACGCCAAAACGGCTGCGCTACTTGGCATTTATCAATGTGGTCGTAGGCGTACGGTGCGCTGAAAATATACACCAGGTCGAGAGGTGGCGTAAATTATACACCAAAATGAACCAGCGCTGGAATCCAATAAAAATGAAGATGATCAACATGATAAACAGTGCCATTATACAAATCAATGCATATGTTACATAAACAGTGTTGCCACAGTTACTTTGAAAAAGTAATCCAATTACTGATTACTGATTACTCCTTCAAAAAGTAACTTAGTTACTTTACTGATTACTCAATTGTAAAAGTAACTAAGTTAGATTACTAGTTACTTTTTTAGTTACTTTCCCCAGCTGCCGACAACAACCCACCTCAACATGACAATGATACCTGTTTTGCCAAAACTCACTTTATAGTCACCCTTTCTTGACTTCAATGAAAACAAATACTTAAAGTAAAATAAAGACCTCTTTCTTGACCTCATATTTAACTGTTGACAGCACTGTAACAGTAAAACTTGCAATTTCAAACCTACATTGTTTATAAATGTAACTATTAAATTCCAACATTTTTCTAACATTTAAATTCTCTAAACATTTTACTTGTCGAAATTATTATTTTAAGCAATATTAGTAGTTGTAGTAAAAAACGGCTTCAAAACGGACCTTTAATCTAGGGGTGTTGTGGGGGGGGGCACATCCCTCCCCACGCCCCCCATTGCATTCGCCCCTGCTTTGGCGTTTGAGCACAAAGAATGGATAACATTTATTTATACAGAAAACAGGACCAGATTCACAGGTAAGAAAGTTTTATTGCGTTTTCACATCATGTGGTCCTCAGAAAGAGAGTTTAGGTGCATTTGAGTGGAAAATAGTGTTAGTTGTTGACGCATCGCGGAGGATCAGCTGTTTTTAACGAGACGATACAGAGCAGCTCAGCTCAGAATTCTAAATAAAGGAGGGAAAAAAGTATAAAAATGTCTTTGTAAAGCTCAGTGCAGGTGTGCTGATCACCGCGCTTTAAGAGGTGAGGACGAGTCGAGCAGCTGCAAAAAAACGCGGATGAAAAGCTCACAGCTCACTGAAAGTGGGCAGTTCGTCGAACTCCGACCTCTGCCCACGGACCAAGTTTAATGCTGCTATCGACCCACAATGAAAAATAATAGTAACGCACAGTGACATGGAGAAGTAACTTTAATCTGATTACTGATTTGTAAAGATTAACGCGTTAGATTACTCGTTACTAAAAAAAGTGGTCAGATTAGAGTAACGCGTTACTAAGTAACGCGTTACCGGCATCACTGTACATAAATAACACTTTCCTGATTATACTACATAATAATCAATACAAATCCCGCTTTTGCGGGATTGTTATGGAGCACGATCTGTGGTCACAGCGCTGACTGCAAAGACAGCGCTGCTCGCCTTTTCTCCAGACTTCGAGCCTGGAGCCAGAGCAGCGCTGAGCTTAACTTCATGTGGTGTGATCGTTTTAGACAATGAAATTGATAATAACAACTGTAGTTTCGTCATTCCCTTAATTCGCCCGTGCTGCAACCAGGTTTTCTCGTCTCCATTCGGTTGTAATAATAAAATAAATACAGAAATACATTAAAAAAATAAAGAAATCTGACAGATTAGGCGTGTCTTATTAATTAAGCGAGCAAATATCCACATGTCAAGAATTATTGACATGTGAAAAGAGAATACAGTGGTCCCTCACTATAACGGCGTTCACCTGTCGTGGCCTCAGAGTCTCGCGGAGTTTTTAGTCCAATTTTGCATGCCTTTTTTTTTTTACAGTGTTCTGCGTATCTGTTTATAAGAATCTTGTTACCCAGAAGAGAAAAGAGCGCCAACAACTACTCATAACTGTGTTTGTCACTCGGAAACAGACACCTGCAGCCAGGTGTGAGTGGAAAAAGGCGCAGCGCCAGGACGCAGAGGAGCGATCTGTGAAATACTGGTCAGTCACTATTAATAATTTATGTGTCCGACCTCGTTCGTTGATCGTTAAAATTAATTCGCTAGTTCTAAATGCCATCATAATTATTTATAGGAAAACGTTTTATTTTTATTTCTCAAACAAATATTTGGGCCTGAAACAGTTTGGGTCTTATTTTCCTACTAAGGTTTGAACTTTGAGAGTGTTTACACACGAGAGAAAAGTGAGAAAATGTTCATGCCTGATTGAGAAAGTGTATAAACTGTGTAGTGAGGGGTTTTACAGCTTTGAAACATCTATAATAATTGTAAAAAATAACGCTGACTACGTCGCGGTTTCGCGTATTACGGGCTATTTTTTAGAACGTAACTGCAGCGATTAATGAGGGACCACTGTAACACTTTATTGATTATATACTACAAAACAATTGATACGACGGCCGCTTTTGACGCTCTATTGGCACGCATCGTGATTGGTGGAGTTCTTTTCACTGCCGTCTTCCCAGCTTCCATGTTAAAATGAGGAGTGTCTGAAGTGGAGTCTGAATATTTATGGGTGTGTTTATTATAATTACGATCGTTTCCACCCGCCGCATTTATCAAGATCACGTCAGGCGTACGCCAGAAATGGGTAGGTGCGCACTGCTTGATATATGTCACGGTGACTTTGGTGTATTTCAAGTTTATGCCATAAATTTACGCCACAAGTGCGTAACATTGATACATGAGGCCCAATGAATGTACTAAATAAACTCACACACGTACACTTTTAATATATAGATACATGGTATGTGAATGACGTACGTTCAAACTTTTTCAAATTGTGTAACAATTCATTTAATTTTGCTGGGTTTCATCATCTTAACATTAAGTTATCCTCACGATTACACGTCTTAATGCAGTTCAGGTTATATGATCAGTTGATTTCATTCTCCATTCATGACTAGGAGGGTGGAGTGCTTTTGTTATTTTATTTCCCCCCTCCTTTCCTTGACAACCAATCACAGCTCTTAGAGGAATGCATCATACCTAGCAACGGTCAACCCCGCCTCCTCACAAAATAGGAGTTTCTGTTCCTCCTTGCACAGAGTTGCTCTCAGACCTCACTCTTAGGCTAAGATTCTTGCCAGGAAATTTTAGGCTAAGTAGGAGCTCTTTGAGAGGGCTAAGAGTTGCTTTGTGGATACGGCCCTGGTTTTCCAGATTTAATACCAAATCCAAAATGTTCCAGTGTTGCTAAAATAACTGAATGTTCAACTGAGTCAAAGGCTTTATCAAAGTACAAGAAGAATATAAAGCCATTATCTTCTATTCGATCTCTGAATTCAATGAGTCCATTACGAGTTTTATTACATCCGACAATGATGTAATAAAATCATCGGCATTATTTATTTGTCTGTCTGTTACCAGGATTATGTCAAAACAACAGCACGAATTTTGATGAATTTTTCACCACAGATACTTAGGTCATGAAAGAACCCATTAAATTTTGGAGGTGCTCTAGATCCAGATCTGGATTCTGGATCAAGATTCCCTTTATAAAAGTTTTGAAGGATTACTTCAAAACTACTTCATGGATTCTCACCAAATTTGCACCACAGATAGATATTAGGGCATGAAAGACTCCACTGAATTTTGGAGGTGATCTGGATTGGCGGACGTCAGAAATCTCTGATTGCGCTTGTATTATTGTGCACTGAACTTCTTTTTAAAACATGCTATTATACTCCTAGGTGTTGCGGGTCGGGAAAAAGGTTGATGGTTGCCGTGTCACACCAGAGTCACAAGCTATACTCAAAGAGAATATAGTACCAATAGACGACACTCAATAGATCGGTCCAGAGCAACAGATTGGGGGGGGGGGGGGGCGCAATCTAAGATGGCAGAGTGAGAGGCAGCACAGTATGGGCTCTGGTAAAAGTTTGTGTTTAGTCCATGAATAGTGAACTTTATTTGCAATAACCCGACAAATTTCGAAGCCGGAACATGTAGTACTTAAGTACTTTGATTGGGAAAAAAAAGTCAAGCCTTGTTACATTTGAGACGAGCTGTTAGCAGCATGACTGACTGTGACTACAACATGAAGGCTCTCTGTGAAGCATGTGATGATGGCGACATCGAGGAATTTGAAGTGGATGAAGCGACTCCCAAGGAACAGAGAATACATTTGACCCACACACCAATAAAAAGCCAAAACCCCAAGAAGATGAGACCACATAAAGAGCAGGAGGAAGAACGCACCAGTGCTTCAATTCTTCATGCAGTGCAAACTTTAAATGGTAAATGGACTGCATTTATAGCGCTTTTCCATCTGCATCAGACGCTCAAAGCGCTTTACAATTATGCCTCACATTCACCCCGATGTCAGGGTGCTGCCATACAAGGCGCTCACTACACACTGGGAGCAATAGGGGATTAAAGGCTTTGCCCAAGGGCCTTAGTGATTTCCAGTCAGGGGGGATTTGAACCCATGATCTTTGGACTCAAGCCCAACACCTAACCACTAGACCATCACCTCCCCCTTTAAACCGAAAGATGGATGAAACAGACGGAACTTTTGAAAAGTTTTGACAGGCGCACTGAAGCCAAATATAGCGGCAACAAGAGAAAACAAAGAGGAGATCGTTGTACTTCAAAAAAAAAAAAAAAGTAAGTGACCTCCAGATTGAGAACAATCATCTGAAAAATGCACGTGCAGAATAAGCCCGCTACAAACGAAAATGGAACTTGAGGTTGACTGGACTGGAGAAGATACAAGAGAGAGAGAGGAGTTGTTATAACAACAGCGATACAAGAGAGAGAGAGGAGTGGTTGCGACAGGTCCATGGATGTTTTTCATCACCTAGCAATAAAGAATAATCCTGCTGCCGTGGACGGTACTCCTCGGACAATCGTAATTCAGTTTGGGATGAGAATGGTTCAGGATGAAGTCTGGAAAAGGTCAAGAGATGCGAGATACACATTCGTTTCCATGAAGATTTCTTAAGTGAAGACCAGGAGACTCGCAACAAACTGTGGCTGCTGGTCCACGACGCCGGAAGAAGGGTTAAGAGCTTTGCTGGGCAAGGGCCCAATTTGGTGGGGGGTAGGGGGGACATGTCCCCCCCACCTTTTCAACCAGGGGGGACAGAATATGATATGTCCCCCTCCACCTTCTGACATATATGTGTGTACTTGAAAATGCTATGTCTTATGTGCCAAACCATGTCAGAATAGTATCTTTGTTTCTGCAAGTTTGTATTTTTAGCAGCATTGACTTGTTCACAACATCTGTTTCTTGTTTGTCACATTCTGAATTTTCTGGGACTGCATTTGCCCAGATTTGAAACCAAAAATAGTTGCCTCTAGGGACTAGTGTCTACACATAAGTATCAATGGACCATATGCTAATTTACTAAATTCTGAAAGTTAGAAAAGGAAATCAGAAAAGCTATCTGGGACCTCAGAAAACCCATCTGCAATTATTGCTTGATTTCCAAAATAAGTCTATGCAAGCGAAATTATGTTCAGTATGAGTGTTGTCATTAGTGCCACTTCGAAAATTAAATTCATGATAAGTGATTTATCCTAAACTTATGATCTGTTGTGTTTTCAAACTTATGCAAAAAACACATGTTGAGAAAAAAAATACAGTATGCGATAGTTAATAATTATTAATAATAGTATTGGCTACTTGGGTTTTACAGCCCGATTTAAAAATGGGAGTCACTGAAGCAACTTTCCAGGCTGTTGGGACTGTTTTATGATGAACTGACAAATTAACCAAATGAGTGATAGCTTGTACTAAGGCATTAGCGTGTGTTTTTATAAAGTTGGTATCCATACCATATACATCTTTAGCTTTGGAACATTTAAATCCTTTAATAATTTTAGTACTTCGTCTTCAGTTATTTTGTCCAGTTGAAAAATGGGTTGGCCACAGTTTAGAACACAAGGTGCAATAGAGGTGGGGGGAAACTGATTTGTTATATTAAGCACACTATTTAAGAAGTAGTCATTCAAAGTATTCGCTATTTTTTAGGATCTTTCTCCAGAGCATTATCAATATGTAACTCAAGACTGTTATTGTCATATTTGCTATTTTTACCAAGTAATTTATTTAGTGTCTGCCAAACTTTCTTCCCATTTCCGTTTGGATCCTCAATAACTGAGCTAAAAAAAAATTGGCTTCGGCTTTCCTTAAGGTTTGAGTAACTTTGTTCCGCAAATGAGTGAATTTTAATCTGTAAGCAATCGAATTTTCAAATAGAGCGGTACATGTCTCTAGATCTCATCAGATCTTTACAGGTTTGATCTAACCATGGGAGTTGTTTTTGACCTTTCTTGGCCCTGAAGTTAAACTTCCTAGTAAAAGCAGATATTACATCTTTGATTTTCTTGTTAAAAAAAATTCACTACTTGTTTCTATGGTACATGATGTGAGAGTTTCCTCCCAATTATTTCTGTTTATTGCTTCACTAAAATTTTGCAATTGGTTTTTTGGTATCATACGTATTAACATAGGTGGGAGAGGAGGTTTTAAGTAATCTTGAGTTGGTGAGCTTCCTAGACAAAAATATGCAATTGTGATCTGAAATGCCAGAAAGAAAGTTATATGTCTTTGCAATTCTATCAGGCTTATTTGTAAACAAAAGGTCTATTCTTGTTTGTGATTTAGGAGTCAGTCTGGTTGGTTTGTCTATCAACTGTTCGAGGCTAAAATTTTCTATTGTCTGTTTATGTTTTTTCCTTTCTTGTTTGTCATCCTAGTTGATGTTAAAATCATTCATTCATTCATCTCTACCACTTAGTCCAATTAAGGGTCGCAGGGGGCTGGAGCCTATCCCAGCAGTCATAGAGCGTGAGGCGGGGTACACCCAGGACAGGACGCCAGTCTGTCGCAGGGCCACAAATAAACAAACACAGACACACACACACACATACCTACGGACAATTTTAAAGAGTCCAATCCACCTAACCCGCATGTCTTTGGATGTGGGAGGAAACCAGAGCACCCGGAGGAAACCCACGCAAACACGGGGAGAACATGCAAACTCCACACAGAAAGGCCACGGGAATTGAACCCACGACCTTCTCACTGTGAGGCAACAGTGCTAACCACTAAGCCACCGTGCTGCCCCTTGGTGATGTTAAAATCACCAAGGATAATTAATTCTTTGTTTGGGTTAAGTGAGTTTAACATTGTCTTTAGCTCATCGTAGAACACAGCCTTGGCATTTGGGGGGGTGATACACACAAATACAAACAAAAGACATTTCACTGGACAACTTGATTTTGACACCAACACCATCAAATTCAAAAGCTGTTGGCAATTCCAACTGTTTACATGTTAAGCCTGCTTTTACATAGAGTAATACCCCCCCACCTTTTCCCCTTTCTCTATCCTTCCTAAACACTTGATATTTAGGCATTGTTACCAAGGCTTCAGGTGATGATGATTTCAACCATGTCTCAGAGATACCTAGGATGTCTATATTAGAATCAGTCAGAAGATGCTCCATTTGTTCACGTTTGTTACACAGACTACGAATGTTCAAATGACCACAAAACAGTCCCTTTGGTTTACAGTTAGGGTCCCATACAGTTCTTGCCTGGTTTTCCTGGTTCTCTCCCTCAGCCCCAACCAGTCCCAGCAGAAGACTGCCCCTCCCTGAGCCTGGTTCTGCTGGAGATTTCTTCCTGTTAAAAGGGAGTTTTTCCTTCCCACTGTCGCCAAGTGCTTGCTCACAGGGGTCGTTGGGGTTTTTCTGTAATTATTGTATGGCTTTGCCTTACAATATAAAGCTCCTTGGGGCAACTGTTTGTTGTGATTTGGCGCTATATAAATAAAATTGATTTAGATTTTTTTTTTTTTTTTTTTTTTGCCTGATTCAGAGTAGTGAACAAGTTTGTACACCTATGTTTTTTAAAAACTTTATTTCTTGGCTTTACCTTAATGTGGTATTGAGATGTAACAGACAAGTTAGTGACTGTGCTTTTCCTGGTTAGCTCCCCTGCTAACACCGATGTAGAAGATGGAGGCCTCATGACTGCTGCTTTTGGCGTGTATATATGAGTATAACCAAACTGTACAGAATAAAAACATTTGTGTGGATCTAAGCAAACTGATAGAAGAATGGAAAGTGTTGTTTACAGCTGATAAAATAGTAGTTGGGAGAGATTTTAATTTGGTGCCAGACGGAGAATGATAAATCCTATCACTATACAATATACTTGGTTTAATGCATCACATAATGGCCAATGCTCAAGAATTGATTATCATCTAATCTCAAATAACATAATGATGTGTCCAAATGTGAAATTTCAGCATCACCTTTAACTGATCATTAGGCCATTATGCTGCAACTTTCATTATCGAAAAATATGTCTACTCATAATTTTATTTGGAAATTCAATAATGTTCTTTTGGAGAAAACAGATTTTTGCAAAGGGGGTCAAACAGCTCATTGAAGAAATTGTTGTACTGGAAATTTCAGCCTTGAGTAAGTGGGAGTGGTTTAAATTTAAAATTAGACAGGTTGCAATTAAGATAAGTAAAGCATCCTCTAAAATACAAAACAAACAAACAAACAAACAATCAGCACAACATTACAAATAAATCAACAAATTATGTGCCAGAACAGATTTAACAATGGAGGAAAATGTTAAATTAAGCAGTGTTCAATCTCAGTTATATGTACTTGGAAAAGCCAAAGGGAGCATCGATTCGTTCAAGAGCTCATTGGATCAATGGAAAGGCAAAAAATGCACCCTATTTGTTTAATCTGGAAAAACAGCGACAGAAAATACATAGGTTGCTTGTTAATGATGCCATTATTTAAGATCAGGTAAATGAGGAAATTAAAGTTTTTTATAGTAATTTGTATAAATTCCATTTTTCTTCAGAAAATGTCTTTAGTTTTTAAATAAAATTACAGAACAAAATAAGATAATGGATGATGATTTCAAAAACTATATGGAGGAAAAGCTAGAAATTGAAGAGCTAGACAGTGCAGTTTTGCAGATTTCTGACAGAAAGTCACCAGGACTAGATGGTCTAACCGTTGAGTTCTATAAATATTTTTTGTAAGGATAATAGAGATCTGCTCTACAGTGCCTTTATAGAATGCATTTCAACCAATAATCTTTTCCCCACAATGAAACAGGGTCTTGTGTCACTAATCCCAAAATCTAACAAAGACATACTTTTATTGGATAATTGGAGACCAATAACCTTATTGTGTAACAATTACAAATTACTGGCACGTGTTTATACAAACCAATTAAATGAGAGGTTAAGCAAATAATAGACAAGTGTCAATCAGTCTTCATGAAACGTACAAGTACACACAATCACACCAGGTTGATATTAGATGTGCGTGATTATAAAGACCTGATTGACTGATGGTTTGGTGTTGTTTCTTGATTTTTATAAGGCTTTCGACACAAACATTTTTTTATTAGAAGCGCTGCAATTTATAGGCTTTGGTATATAAAAAAAGTAATATCCAGATGTTTTATACTGATATTTATAGGTCTGTTTCCTTGAACCCTGAAATGGCCCTAAGGTTGAAGGTGCTGCGTGGTACTCAGCAAGGCTGTCAAATCTCCCCAAAATTGTTTATTTTAACCACTCATCTGTTAACTACACTTATTAAAAACAATCTTGAAATAAAAGGTATTACAGTTTTAGATAAGGCATTTTAAATAAGACTGTGGACGACAGCCATCTTCCTAAAAAATAAATATATGGTTGAGAATATTTATATATTCTCCAGAGCTTCAGGGCTATCCTTAAATATCCAAAAAATGTGAATTATGTCCCATTCATACATGTACAGATCCCAGTACTGCTTTAATTAAAGTTACATCTGAAGTAAAAATATCTTTGAATAGCAATACCTAAGTTAATATAACTAATCGGATAACAGACATGAAGAGATCTTAAGGCTGTTGGCTAACCAGGGATCTTATAGCCCCATCACACATAGCTGTAATCATGCAAAATGGTGTTGGAATTATGAACTTCCACACATCCGAAAAGTGTCGGATTTCAGTCCCAAAACGTTCTGACAGCCATCTGCAAAAGTTGACACAGTTGGTCAAAATCAGCCAGCGGTGATGCACATGTTCAAAACCCTCTGGGCGTCATTGAGATGGGACACCTATCCGACGGCGATCCCTGTGTACTCTGATGACCATTTGACCGCAATTTACATATTCCGATGGTGGCAAAATGGGATCCGAAAGGATTTAAGCACATACGAGGGAACCTCCAGATGGATCTGGCACAGCAAAGCCTGCTGGTATGACCTGCACGTGCCACGTATAATAACGTCCACCCCCGCGGAGCGCAAAGGAACTGTTAAAATGTATGTGGCACACATCATCATGATAAGAATTCTGAATTATTATCATGTAAAGTGAATGTGAACTGTGGCTATCAAACTGAAAGCTCCGTGCACTACTGCGCTCATGCCGCCGCAAATCTGAACAGGTTATGTCCACAATAGACCTTACAGTACAGATATTTGTCAATTTCTTCCCATGGGCGACTTAAATAATGTTAACTATTGTCTCCATCATAACTGTATATAACATGGGCAGCTGCGCCTCTCTGTGGTGCGCAGTAACGCATCATTGCATGCCTCAGGCTCGAAGCTAAATGGAACTCATGCTGTAATATATGATCAACTTCTAACTCTGTAGGAGATATGACATGGAACTGTAGTGCCAGGCTGTGACAGCATTAATAAACATGAATCTCACCTCCAACAGCGGTCCAGGAGTGTTTTACAGCACGGACATGGACGTGAAGCCAGGACAGCAGCCTGGGGTTAAAATCCTCTCACCCCTTCGGCTGCTCCCTTGTTTCGTACTCGGAGTCGCGACAGCAAATCCAAGGTGGGTCTGCATGTAATCCTCTCACCAAAAAAAAAAAAAAAAAAAAAAAAAATTTAATCCCATGTGATAATCCAACCATCGTGGTGAAATTGCAGAATTGCATTGTGCTCCTGAAGTGAGCAAAAAGAAATTAAAGTTCCCTGGAAAGGCACTGCGTCTGATGTAGGGCACAGCATGGCACACTGCCAGCAAACTTTCAGCGTAGCTGTCCAGTGGCACTAAGTGTGCACACCCCGTGGCTCATGCAGCGTTATGCATACATGCATACACACACACACACACACACGGCTGAGTGATAACTGCAGCCCCACACGTGTGCGGGGCTTCCACAGTGCTGCCAGTGCCTGTTGTCTAAAGTGCATTGGAGTGTGATCTCTTGGTATTACATTCTCTTTGACTCAAGTTAACAAAAAGGCAGATGGCTGCCTGTGTCACACCAGAGTTACATGCCATATCTCTAGTGTGACAGAGGTACATGAGAGATACCAGAGACTGAGGGCCCAGGGTCGTGTATTAGCCCACCCCCTTCAATGAAGGAAGTTGGTTAAACACACACCCAGTTTTTTTAAATTAAAATTTGACGAGAAAATCATTGATGTTATTTCTTAAAGAGCAGGAAAATGTGGACAGCAACAAACATCATTCGAGGCCTATTCACACATAACATGAAGTTGGGCAAACCAGGCCGAAAGAGACTGAATGGGCAAAACCCGAAAGATTCCAGCCACAGTCAGACAAGACAGATGGTCGGATAGCCATGTACGAAGTCTGTTATAAAAGTATCGGACCTTTTTATTTTTTGCAAAAACCTGATGGATTTGAATCACGTGTGCTTGCATGAGCAAACCTTGAACCTTCGTGCGCATGCGTGAACTTTTTCACGCTTGTCGATTGCATCATTTTCTGGTAAACAGCCTTTGTGTGTGGACATGTGTAGTGCGCTCGGCGGATTTTCATTTCAAGGAAAAAGACAGAACGACTGGAGCAGCACCGCATCAAATTTTGCCAGAAACTGGGCGAAAGCCAGGTGGAATCCATTTGGATGATTCAGACGGCTTTCCGTGGCTTTTCAGTCATGTGACTATCCGAGAATTTGTAGAAGAGGTGGGCATGTCACAGCATGTCCTGTGAGACTCCAACATGGAGGCGCTTTTGCTGCACCGTCAGCAGCAGCATGAATTTCACCGCCACTCTTTTCATGGCCAAATCTTCTGTCACAGTGGAATGTGCCGAAAAAGTGCTGATGCCCATCTCTTCCGCAATTTCTCGGACAGTCACACGATGGTCCCTCATCAACACAGCGTTCACTTTGGAAATGATTCGGTCATTTCAGCATGTTGATAGCCGACTGGAGCGTGGCTCGCTCTCCACTGTTGTGCGGACGTCTTTAAACCAGTTGTACCACTTCTTAATCTGTGTGAAGCCCATAGCATCGTCACGAAAGCCGTCTGAATAATCCGAATGGTTTCCACCTGGCTGTCGCCCAGTTTCTAGCAAAATTTGGTGCGGCGCTGCTCCAGTCGTTCTGTCTTTTCCTTGAAATGAAAATCCGTAGAGCGCACAGCACACGTCCCACACAAAGGCTGCTTACCAGGAAATGACGAAATCGACAGGCGTGAAAAAGTTCACGCATGCGCAAGAAGGTTCAAGGTTGGCTCATGCAAGCACACGTGATTCAAATCCAGCAGGTTTTTGCAAAAAATAAAAAGGTCGGACACTTTTCTAACAGACCTCGTACAGATATCATACGATCCTGCGGTGATGGTTTCATGCACGATCGTGCGCACGCACACAAATACAGTGTGACCACAGTGAGAGGTGTGATACCACATCGTGCTCTCACAGCAACAGAAGCAATTAAATGTTGTACAAATTTTCATAAGGACAAAATAATGAGAGGCCACAGAACATTATAAAAACAATGAAATGTAAGCCAATCATGTCATTGGTAATAATGTTTAATTGATGGTTGATGACTTGAAGCTGGGACGTGGGAAACAAATAGATTAATTTTTGTATGTCAAAATATTTAATTCCTGTCATAAAGAGTATAGAATACAAGAATTATATCATCCTTCTATTTCTTTTTGGTCATGAACTATGCCCATGGAAGTAAGCAAGGACTTAAGGAAAGTACATGAATAAGATTGGCTTCATTGGCTTCCTGTTAATTCTAGAATAGAATTTAAAATTCTTCTTCTTACTTATAAGGTTTTGAATAATCAGGTCCCATCTTATCTTGGGGACCTCGTAGTACCATATTACCCCATTAGAGCGCTTCGTTCTCAGACTGCGGGCTTACTTGTAGTTCCTAGGGTTTGTAAGAGTAGAATGGGAGGCAGAGCCTTCAGCTTTCAGGCTCTTCTCCTGTGGAACCAGCTCCCAATTCAGATCAGGGAGACAGATACCCTCTCTACTTTTAAGATTAGGCTTAAAACTTTCCTTTTCGCTAAGGCTTATAGTTAGGGCTGGATCGGGTGACCCTGGACCATCCCTTGGTTATGCTGCTTTAGACGTAGATTGTGGGGGGGTTCCCATGATGCACTGTTTCTTTCTCTTTTTGCTCCGTATGCATCACTCTGCATTTAATCATTAGTGATCGATCTCTGCCCCCCTTCACGGCATGTCTTTTTCCTGGTTTTTTCCCTCAGCCCCAACCAGTCTCAGCAGAAGACTGCCCCTCCCTGAGCCTGGTTCTGCTGGAGGTTTCTTCCTGTAAAAGGGAGTTTTTCCTTCCCACTGTTGCCAAGTGCTTGCTCATAGGGGGTCGTTTTGACCGTTGGGGTTTTTCATAATTATTGTATGGCCTTGCATTACAATATGGAGCGCCTTGGGGCAACTGTTTGTTGTGATTTGGCGCTATATAAGAAAAAAGTTGATTGATTGATTGATTGATGAAGAACACTGTGTCATGTGGACTATAACTTACGTGGTGGATGTGACATTAGCCTCACTAGATGGCTGATCATAAAGATCACACGGATAATTTCAGCTTGCCTAGCCTGGCTGCATGGTCATTGCCATGTCTGCTGAGATGTGGCTGGGGGCAATCCAAAGGTGATTTTGTTTGTTTTTATTTTCCCCATGTAGTCATCATTGCAGACCAACCACTGTGTCTTGTACAGTAGTGTTCAGAATAATAGTAGTGCTATGTGACTAAAAAGATTAATCTAGGTTTTGAGTATATTTCTTATTGTTACATGGAAAACAAGGTATCAGTAGATTCAGTAGATTCTCACACATCCAACAAGACCAAGCATTCATGATATGCACACTCTTAAGGCATATGACATTTGGGCTATTAGTAAAAAAAAAGTAGAAAAGAGGGGTGTTTCACAGTAATAAGTAGGGTGGCAATTCAGGCAGTGAGTTCCGTCAGTTTGTGGGAACAAACATGGGTTGAATCAGGAGTCCCATATTTAAGGATGAAGCCCAAGCACCTGTTTGAACATGCGTTTACTGCTTTGAAAGCCTGAGGAAAATGGGACGTCAAGACATTGTTCCAGAAGAAACAAAGCGTATTCTGATTAAAAAAGTTCAGGTGGAGAGGGGAAAACCTATACCAGGTGCACAAAACTTTAGACTGTTCATGCTACAATGAGCTCCAATGCTTTAAAATTGACAAAAAAAAAAAACAGAGACGCGTGGGAAGAAAATGGAAAACAACCATCAAAATGGATAGAAGAATAACCAGAATGGCAAAGGCTCACCCATTGTTCAGCTCAGGATGATCAAAGACAGTCCTGGAGTTACCTGTAAGTGCTGTGACAGAAGACGCCTGTGTGAAGCTAATTTATTTGCAAGAATCCCCCGCAAAGTCCCTCTGTTAAATAAAAGACGTGCAGAAGAGGTTACAATTTTCCAAAGAACACATCAACTAGTCTAAAGAGAAATGGAGGAATATTTTGTGGACTGATGAGAGTAAAATTGTTCTTTTTGGGTCCAAGGGCCACAGACAGTTTGTGAGACGACCCCCAAACTCTGAATTCAAGCCACAGTTCACAGTGAAGACAGTGAAGCATGGTGGTGCAAGCATCATGATATGGGCATGTTTCTCCTACTATGGTGTTGGGCCTATATATCGCATACCAGGTATCATGGATCAGTTTGGATATGTCAAAATACTTGAAGAGGTCATGTTGCCTTATGCTGAAGAGGACATGCCCTTGAAATGAGTGTTTCAACAAGATAATGACCCCAAGCACACTAGTAAACGAGCAAAATCTTGGTTCTAAAGCAACAAAGTTAATGCCTCGCAGATGTGAAGAAATCATGAAAAACTGTGATTATACAACTAAATACTAGTTTAGTGATTTACAGGATTGCTAAAAAAGCAGTTTGAACATAACAGTTTTGAGTTTGTAGTGTCAACAGCAGATGCTACTATTATTGTGAACACCCCCTTTTCTACTTTTTTTTTTATTAATAGCCCAATTTCATTGCCTTAATAGTGTGCATATCATGAATGCTTGGTCTTGTTGGATTTGTGAGAATCTAATGAATCTACTTGTACCTTGTTTCCCATGTAATAATATACTCAAAACCTGGATTAATCTTTTTAGTCACATAGCACTGCTATTATTCTGAACACTACTGTACATGGGTGATTGGAGTATATGTGACAGTATGTGTTCCCCAGCTTTGCATTGCGCTGATGCAGCGGCTGCGATGTGGAGGAGCACAAGCCGCAAGAATGCAGTCACTAACTGTGGGCCATGGTCAACTCCCTCCCTACTTATTTGAGTGACATCCACCCATGACGTGATTACATGTCAACCAAGGTCCCCTGACAGACGCATAACTGTAGTGGTTGTGAAAGTGCTCACATCAATGGGCTCACATGTCACTGTCCACACTGGAACACGCATGTGTTCTGTCTGCCAGCTAATGTCCATATGACAGACGGCACGTTGCAATTGTGTCGAGTGGCGCAGGGTTAGGGTTTTAGTTTTACTCTGTTGTGGTGGCTGGGCACACTGCTGCCCTCAATTCCACCTCTACAGGGACCTGCTGTATATGTCATGATGAGTTCTTTGACCAGCTCTCATATCCCGCTCAGCTTTGTCTGGTGGCAGTGCCGGCCCTGGTCAGCTGCATCGACTCGTCATCGGCAAGGCAGCACTCTGTAATACATTGTGTAACCCATCCATCCATCCATTTTCTTCCGCTTTATCTGGAGTCGGGTGGCGGGGGCAGCAGCTCAAGCAAAGCCCGCCCAGACCTTCCCGATCCACACACACCTCCACCAGCTCCTCCGGTGGAACCCCAAGGTGTTCCCAAGCCAGCCAAGAGATGTAGTCCCTCCAGCAGTCCTGGGTCTTCCCGTGGGCCTCCTCCCAGTGGGACGTGCCCGGAACACCTCTCCAGCGAGGCGTCCAGGGGGCATCCAGAAAAGATGCCCGAGCCACCTCAAGTGACTCCTTTCGATGCGGAGGAGCAGCGGCTCGACTCCGAGCTCCTCCCGAGTGACCGAGCTCCTCACCCTATCTCTAAGGGAGCACCCAGCCACCCTGCGGAGGAAAATCATCTCAGCCGCTTGTACTCGTGATCTCGTTCTTTCGGTCATGAGCCAAATCTTATGACCATAGGTGAGGATCAGAACGTACATCGATCGGTAATCGAGAGCTTTGGCCCCCCTACTCAGCTCTCTCTTCACCACGACGGACCGATACAGTGACCGCATCACTGCAGATGCTGCACCGATCCATCTATCGATCTCACGCTCCATCCGTCTCTCACTCGTGAACAAGACCCTGAGATACTTAAACTCCTCCACTTGAGGCAAGGACCTCCACCGACCTGAAGAGGGCAAAGCACCTTTTTCCGGTCAAGAACCATGGCCTTCGGATTTGGAGGTGCTGATTTTCATCCCGGACGCTTCCATACTCAGCTGCAAACCCGCCCCAGTGCATGCTGAAGGTCCTGATTTGACGAAGCCAACAGAACCACATCGTCCGCAAACAGCAGAGACGAGATTCTGTGGTTCCCAAACCAGACCCCCTCTACACCCTGGCTGCGCCTAGAAATTCTGTCCATAAAAATAATGAACAGAACCGGTGACAAAGGGCAGCCCTGGCAGAGGCCAACGTGCACTGGAAACAGGTTTGACTTACTACTGCAATGCGAACCAAGCTCCTGCTGCGGTCGTACAGGGGACCGGATAGCCCTTAGCAAAGGACCCCGGAATCCTGGAGCACTCCCCACAGGGTGCCCCGAGGGACACGGTCGAACGCCTTCTCTAGATCCACAAAACACATCTGGACTGGTTGGACGAACTCCCATGAACCCTCGAGCACCCGATGTAGCGTGTAGAGCTGGTCCAGTGTGCTGCGACCAGGACGAAAACCACACTGCTCCTCCTGAATCCAAGGTTCGACCATCGGTCAAATTCTCCTCTCCAGTACTCTGGAATAGACCTTACCGTGGAGGCTGAGGAGTGTGATCCCCTCCGGTCCCCCTTCTTAAACAGAGGGACCACCACCCCGGTCTGCCAATCCAGAGGCACTGTCCCCGATCGCCACGCGATGTTGCAGAGGCGTGTCAGCCAAGACAGTCCCACAACATCCAGAGCCTTAAGGTACTCAGGACGGACATCATCCACCCCAGGAGCCTTGCCACCGAGGAGCTTTCTAACCACCTCGGTGACTTCGGCCTGGGTAATGGATGAGTCCGGCTCTGAGTCCCCAGTCTCTGCTTCCTCTTCGGAAGACGTGACAATGGGATTGAGGAGATCCTCGAAGTACTCCTTCCACCGCCCGACAACATCCCCAGTCAGAGTCAACAGCTCCCCAGTCGCACCGTAAACAGTGCCGGTGGAGAGCTGCTTCCGCCTCCTGAGGCGTCAGACGGTTTGCCAGAATCTCTTCGAGGCCGACCAATAGTCCTCCTCCATAGCCTCCCGGAACTCCTCCCAGACCTGAGTTTTTGCCTCTGCGACCGCACAGACTGCCGCAAGCTTGGCTTGCCGGTACCTGTCAGCTGCCTCTGGGGTCCCACCTACCAACAAAGATAAGTAGAACTCCTTCTTCAACTTGACGGCATCCCTTACTTCGGTGTCCACCACCGGGTTCGGGGATTGCCGCCGCGACAGGCACCACAGACCTTGAAACCACAGCTACGAGCAGCCGCATTGACAATGGAGGTGGAGAACATGGTCCACTCGGACTCCATGTCTCCAACCTCCCCTGGGATCTGGGAGAAGCTCTCCCGGAGGTGGGAGTTGAGACCTCGCTGGCAGAGGGTTCCGCCAGTCGTTCCCAGCAGACCCTCATGATACGTTTGGGCCTGCCAGGTCTGACCGGCTTCCTCCCCTCCCAGTGGATCCAACTCACCACCAGGTTGTGATCAGTCGACAGCTCTGCCCCTCTATTCACTCGAGTGTCCGAGACACGTGGCCGAAGGTCAGATGATACGACTACAAAGTCGATCATCGACTTCCGGCTCAGGGTGTCCTGGTGCCACGTGCACTTATGGACACCCTTGTGCTCGAAGATGGTGTTCGTGATGGACAAACTGTGACTAGCACAGAAGTCCAACAACTGAACACCACTCGGGTTCAGATCGGGGAGGCCATGCTTCCCGATCACCCCCCTCCAGGTCTCACTGTCGCCGCCCACGTGTTACATGGGATATCAGGTTACATGGGAGGGAATTGTCATTGTCCATCAAGGACATGACAGCCTGTCCAGGTGGACAGCGATCACACTGCAATCTGTTCGAGCTTTCGCCGCCTTGGACCCCGGCCGCACCTCAGCAATGTTGGGGAGGGGAGAACAAGACGCACTCACACATCATTTGTGGTGCTTGGGGGTGGCACGACACACTGACTGCCCTTTGAGTGAACAGTGGTGTCCTGGGCACTACATTCATGCTGGCCACGCAAATGGGCTGCATTTTCTAAGTGTCCCACGACTGCTGCTGGAAATTCATGGGTGGCACCTCGCCTGTGGCTGAGTGTGAGTCAAATGGGCATTCACCTATCATTCACCTTCATTTGGCTGCTGGTATGAAGTCTGGCTCGATTGCAACATTCGGCCAGTGTTCAACATGGCCGATCATTTCATGCAGCTCCTTGGTGTAGCACTTGGTACAAAGTTGCGATCACGGTCAGATGGCAGTACAACCTCATGTTGACCGCCATTTGATTAGGTTTCAAGCAGCTTCCATTTCTCCTTTGTGCACCATTTGGCCTCATTCACGTTATGTATGAAGGACCTTTAAATACAGAGTCACCTGGATTTAAACAGGTAGGTACTTTTGAAGCTTCCATGAGAGCCAGAGTTTTCTGCTTTAATATAAACCCTGTGAAATGTTTCAGTGAAGTAAATTATTGTCTGTGTGATCAGATCTTTGCTCTTGCTTGCCTCTACTGGTGGTTGGCTCTCACTGTGGCATTGTATCACTTCCTGTTCCGGAGCACAGCGGTGTTTTTCTGTATCTGTTAGCTGTTTAATCTGCGCAGTTAGATTGATCTAGTTATCTAGATTACGATTTGTTTCACAGTGTAATCTTCACGTGCCTTAACTAAAGCACTCCTTCTGCTGAATCACCTCTAAATTATTTACACATTATTCACTTTGCGTGTTTTTAGGAATCTGCTAGCTTAGCGCAGCTACTAGCTCTTAGCCGGTTTAGCATGGCGGCTTCTCCTGTCTCTCCCGCACTTTTCTGCTCTGGGTGTGAAATGTTTAGTTATTCCTCGGCCTCCTTTAGCAGTAATGGTACTTGTAATAAGTGTAGCTTATTCGTAGCTTTGGAGGCCAGGTTGGGCGAATTGGAGACTCGGCTCCGCACCGTGGAAATTCTACAGCTAGCCAGGCCCCTGTAGTCGGTGCGGACCAAGGTAGCTTAGCCGCCGTTAGTTCCCCCCTGGCAGATCCCGAGCAGCCGGGAAAGCAGGCCGACTGGGTGACTGTGAGGAGGAAGCGTAGTTCTAAACAGAAGCCCCGTGTACACCGCCAACCCGTTCACATTTCTAACCGTTTTTCCCCACTCGACGACACACCCGCCGAGGATCAAACTCTGGTTATTGGCGACTCTGTTTTGAGAAATGTGAATTTAGCGACACCAGCAACCATAGTCAATTGTCTTCCGGGGGCCAGAGCAGGCGACATTGAAGGAAATTTGAAACTGCTGGCTAAGGCTAAGCGTAAATTTGGTAAGATTGTAATTCACGTCGGCAGTAATGACACCCGGTTACGCCAATCGGAGGTCACTAAAATTAACATTGAATCGGTGTGTAACTTTGCAAAAACAATGTCGGACTCTGTAGTTTTCTCTGGGCCCCTCCCCAATCGGACCGGGAGTGACATGTTTAGCCGCATGTTCTCCTTGAATTGCTGGCTGTCTGAGTGGTGTCCAAAAATGAGGTGGGCTTCATAGATAATTGGCAAAGCTTCTGGGGAAAACCTGGTCTTGTTAGGAGAGACGGCATCCATCCCACTTTGGATGGAGCAGCTCTCATTTCCAGAAATCTGGCCAATTTTCTTAAATCCTCCAAACCGTGACTATCCAGGGTTGGGACCAGGAAGCAGAGTTGTAGTCTTACACACCTCTCTGCAGCTTCTCTCCCCCTGCCATCCCCTCATTACCCCATCCCTGTAGAGACGGTGCCTGCTCCCAGACCACCAACAACCAGCAAAAATCTATTTAAGCATAAAAATTCAAAAAGAAAAAATAATATAGCACCTTCAACTGCACCACAGACTAAAACAGTTAAATGTGGTCTATTAAACAGGTCTCTCTCTTCTAAGTCCCTGTTGGTAAATGATATAATAATTGATCAACATATTGATTTATTCTGCCTTACAGAAACCTGGTTACAGCAGGATGAATATGTTAGTTTAAATGAGTCAACACCCCCGAGTCACACTAACTGTCAGAATGCTCGTAGCACGGGCCGGGGCGGAGGATTAGCAGCAATCTTCCATTCCAGCTTATTAATTAATCAAAAACCCAGACAGAGCTTTAATTCATTTGAAAGCTTGACTCTTAGTCTTGTCCATCCAAATTGGAAGTCCCCAAAACCAGTTTTATTTGTTATTATCTATCGTCCACCTGGTCGTTACTGTGAGTTTCTCTGTGAATTTTCAGACCTTTTGTCTGACTTAGTGCTTAGCTCAGATAAGATAATTATAGTGGGCGATTTTAACATCCACACAGATGCTGAGAATGACAGCCTCAACACTGCATTTAATCTATTATTAGACTCAATTGGCTTTGCTCAAAATGTAAATGAGTCCACCCACCACTTTAATCATATCTTAGATCTTGTTCTGACTTATGGTATGGAAATAGAAGAGTTAACAGTATTCCCTGAAAACTCCCTTCTGTCTGATCATTTCTTAATAACATTTACATTTACTCTGATGGACTACCCAGCAGTGGGGAATAAGTTTCATTACACTAGAAGTCTTTCAGAAAGCGCTGTAACTAGGTTTAAGGATATGATTCCTTCTTTATGTTCTCTAATGCCATATAACAACACAGTGCAGAGTAGCTACCTAAACTGTGTAAGTGAGATAGAGTATCTCGTCAATAGTTTTACATCCTCATTGAAGACAACTTTGGATGCTGTAGCTCCTCTGAAAAAGAGAGCTTTAAATCAGAAGTGCCTGACTCCGTGGTATAACTCACAAACTCGCAGCTTAAAGCAGATAACCCGTAAGTTGGAGAGGAAATGACGTCTCACTAATTTAGAAGATCTTCACTTAGCCTGGAAAAAGAGTCTGTTGCTCTCTAAAAAAGCCCTCCGTAAAGCTAGGACATCTTTCTACTCATCACTAATTGAAGAAAATAAGAACAACCCCAGGTTTCTTTTCAGCACTGTAGCCAGGCTGACAAAGAGTCAGAGCTCTATTGAGCTGAGTATTCCATTAACTTTAACTAGTAATGACTTCATGACTTTCTTTGCTAACAAAATTTTAACTATTAGAGAAAAAATTACTCATAACCATCCCAAAGACGTATCGTTATCTTTGCCTGCTTTCAGTGATGCCGGTATTTGGTTAGACTCTTTCTCTCCGATTGTTCTGTCTGAGTTATTTTCATTAGTTACTTCATCCAAACCATCAACATGTTTATTAGACCCCATTCCTACCAGGCTGCTCAAGGAAGCCCTACCATTATTTAATGCTTCGATCTTAAATATGATCAATCTATCTTTGTTAGTTGGCTATGTACCACAGGCTTTTAAGGTGGCAGTAATTAAACCATTACTTAAAAAGCCATCACTTGACCCAGCTATCTTAGCTAATTATAGGCCAATCTCCAACCTTCCTTTTTTCTCTCAAAAATTCTTGAAAGGGTAGTTGTAAAACAGCTAACTGATCATCTGCAGAGGAATGGTCTATTTGAAGAGTTTCAGTCAGGTTTTAGAATTCATTAGTGAAGGTTACAAATGATCTTCTTATGGCCTCGGACAGTGGACTCATCTCTGTGCTTGTTCTGTTAGACCTCAGTGCTGCTTTTGATACTGTTGACCATAAAATTTTATTACAGAGATTAGAACATGCCATAGGTATTAAAGGCACTGCGCTGCGGTGGTTTGAATCATATTTGTCTAATAGATTACAATTTGTTCATGTAAATGGGGAATCTTCTTCACAGACTAAAGTTAATTATGGAGTTCCACAAGGTTCTGTGCTAGGACCAATTTTATTCACTTTATACATGCTTCCCTTAGGCAGTATTATTAGACGGTATTGTTTAAATTTTCATTGTTACGCAGATGATACCCAGCTTTATCTATCCATGAAGCCAGAGGACACACACCAATTAGCTAAACTGCAGGATTGTCTTACAGACATAAAGACATGGATGACCTCTAATTTCCTGCTTTTAAACTCAGATAAAACTGAAGTTATTGTACTTGGCCCCACAAATCTTAGAAACATGGTGTCTAATCAGATCCTTACTCTGGATGGCATTACCCTGACCTCTAGTAATACTGTGAGAAATCTTGGAGTCATTTTTGATCAGGATATGTCATTCAAAGCGCATATTAATCAAATATGTAGGACTGCTTTTTTGCATTTACGCAATATCTCTAAAATTAGAAAGGTCTTGTCTCAGAGTGATGCTGAAAAACTAATTCATGCATTTATTTCCTCTAGGCTGGACTATTGTAATTCATTATTATCAGGTTGTCCTAAAAGTTCCCTAAAAAGCCTTCACTTAATTCAAAATGCTGCAGCTAGAGTACTAACGGGGACTAGAAGGAGAGAGCATATCTCACCCATATTGGCCTCTCTTCATTGGCTTCCTGTTAACTCTAGAATAGAATTTAAAATTCTTCTTCTTACTTATAAGGTTTTGAATAATCAGGTCCCATCTTATCTTAGGGACCTCGTAGTACCATATCACCCCAATAGAGCGCTTCGCTCTCAGACTGCAGGCTTACTTGTAGTTCCTAGGGTTTGTAAGAGTAGAATGGGAGGCAGAGCCTTCAGCTTTCAGGCTCCTCTCCTGTGGAACCAGCTCCCAATTCAGATCAGGGAGACAGACACCCTCTCTACTTTTAAGATTAGGCTTAAAACTTTCCTTTTTGCTAAAGCTTATAGTTAGGGCTGGATCAGGTGACCCTGAACCATCCCTTAGTTATGCTGCTATAGACGTAGACTGCTGGGGGGTTCCCATGATGCACTGTTTCTTTCGCTTTTTGCTCTGTATGCACCACTCTGCATTTAATCATTAGTGATCGATCTCTGCTCCCCTCCACAGCATGTCTTTTTCCTGGTTCTCTCCCTCAGCCCCAACCAGTCCCAGCAGAAGACTGTCCCTCCCTGAGCCTGATTCTGCTGGAGGTTTCTTCCTGTTAAAAGGGAGTTTTTCCTTCCCACTGTAGCCAAGTGCTTGCTCACAGGGGGTCGTTTTGACTGTTGGGGTTTTACATAATTATTGTATGGCCTTGCCTTACAATATAAAGCGCCTTGGGGCAACTGTTTGTTGTGATTTGGCGCTATATAAAAAAATTGATTGATTGATTGAACAGTATCAAAAGCAGCAGTTAAATCAAGTAAAACCAAAATAACACAGTTCCCAGCATCACGTCAGTAAAATTTAATTCTCCAGGATTTCACTTCTCTTTACAAGACTGGCTCTGGAACCTGCAGCTCCCTAATTTCCACCACAACAGGCGGGCCCTGTCTTGGCTCAGCAGGCTGTATAACCAGCGCAGCGGAATTTCATTTGTTTATTGTAAATAAATATCTTATCATTCACAACCAGTTCTGTTCCTTGCTCCCAGCATTTAAGTCCATCAACAAGTACTGGTCTAGTCCGAGCCAGACCTCTAACCATAGCAGGTTATGCAAATGGTAAATGGACTTGCATTTACCATTTATGCTTTTCCATCAATATCAGAAGCTCAAAGCACTTTACAATGATGCCTCGCATTCACACAGACACACACACACACACACACACACACACACTGATATCTGTGTGTTTCATGCACAGCGGTGGGCACAGTTCTGCTAATCCACTAACTACTAATTTGCGAATCTATCCTTTTGAATTGAATTTGAATTCAATTAAATTTATTAGGCACCCATGCATAACAGAAATTCACTCGTATACAAACAACCATACTTATAACAGAAAAGTGAAAGACAAAAAGAAATATAAGAAAATAAACAAAATACATGGAGCCTAAAGGTGTTAGCAGAAGCAACGCTTATCAATGCCTACATCCCTGTATAAAATCAAATCAAACCAGGCTGTTCATAGACATTTATATCCAAGATATATATATAATATATATATCCAATATATATATTCTCCAGACAGCCCCCCTCCAAAAAAAAAGGTTCCAGTATAATAGCATCTGCATATAACCATATATAACCATATCCTTCTAATACATATCTAGAAAATACCATTTCTCTGTATAAATATTTGAACCGGTTAATATATGGTAAATTATTCCATTTTTTTCTACCACAAATGGAGACACAGAAGCACCTCCTAGCCGTCCTAGCGCCAGCAATTTTAAAATAAAACAAACCCCTTAAATTATACATTCCTTCTCTCTGTGTAAAATATTCTTGAATTCTGAAAGGCAATTGTTTATTTCTCGCTTTACGCATCAACTGAACAGTCTTAAATGCAATCATATAAAGTTTTAATATCTTTGATTTAATAAACAACGGATTGGTATGATCCTGAAACCCTGAAATGTGAATTATTCTTAATGCTCTTTTTGAAGGATGAATAATGATTGTAATGCACTTTTATAGTTATTACCCCAAACGTCAGCACAGTAAGTCAGGTAAGGTGCAATCAATGCACAATACAGAGTTTGTAGTGATTTACCATCTAGAATGTACTTTACCTTATTTAATACTGCAATACTTTTAGAAACTTAATTTTAGATATAACTATGCGCTTTCCAGTTAATTCTATCATCAATAATCACACCTAACAACTTATTCTCCTTGACACAATCTTTATTTACCCCAAGTATATTTAACTGTATTTGTACATCCTGTTTATAATTTCCAAATAACATCATTTTAGTTTTAGACCAATTTAATGACAATTTGTTCATATCAAACCAACTCTTCAACTTTATCATTTCAGTTCTCAAATCAAACAATACAACCCCTGGCAAAAATTATGGAATCACCAGCCTCGGAGGATGTTCATTCAGTTGTTTAATTTTGTAGAAAAAAAGCAGATCACAGACATGACACAAAACTAAAGTCATTTCAAATGGCAACTTTCTGGCTTTAAGAAACACTATAAGAAATCAGGAAAAAAATTGTGGCAGTCAGTAATGGTTACTTTTTTAGACCAAGCAGAGGGGAAAAAGTATGGAATCACTCAATTCTGAGGAAAAAATTATGGAATCATGAAAAACAAAAGAACGCTCCAACACATCACTAGTATTTTGTTGCACCACCTCTGGCTTTTATAACAGCTTGCAGTCTCTGAGGCATAGACTTAATGAGTGACAAACAGTACTCTTCATCAATCTGGCTCCAACTTTCTCTGATTGCTGTTGCCAGATCAGCTTTGCAGGTTGGAGCCTTGTCATGGACCATTTTCTTCAACTTCCACCAAAGATTTTCAATTGGATTAAGAGCCGGACTATTTGCAGGCCATGACACTGACCCTATGTGTCTTTTTGCAAGGAATGTTTTCACAGTTTTTGCTCTATGGCAAGATGCATTATCATCTTGAAAAATGATTTCATCATCCCCAAACATCCTTTCAATTGATGGGATAAGAAAAGTGTCCAAAATATCAACGTAAACTTGTGCATTTATTGATGATGTAATGACAGCCATCTCCCCAGTGCCTTTACCTGACATGCAGCCCCATATCATCAATGACTGTGGAAATTTACATGTTCTCTTCAGGCAGTCATCTTTATAAATCTCATTGGAACGGCACCAAACAAAAGTTCCAGCATCATCACCTTGCCCAATGCAGATTCGAGATTCATCACTGAATATGACTTTCATCCAGTCATCCACAGTCCAAGATTGCTTTTCCTTAGCCCATTGTAACCTTGTTTTTTTCTGTTTAGGTGTTAATGATGGCTTTCGTTTAGCTTTTCTGTATGTAAATCCCATTTCCTTTAGGCGGTTTCTTACAGTTCGGTCACAGACGTTGACTCCAGTTTCCTCCCATTCGTTCCTCATTTGTTTTGTTGTGCATTTTCGATTTTTGAGACATATTGCTTTAAGTTTTCTGTCTTGACGCTTTGATGTCTTCCTTGGTCTACCAGTATGTTTGCCTTTAACAACCTTCCCATGTTGTTTGTATTTGGTCCAGAGTTTAGACACAGCTGACTGTGAACAACCAACATCTTTTGCAACATTGTGTGATGATTTACCCTCTTTTAAGAGTTTGATAATCCTCTCCTTTGTTTCAATTGACATATCTCGTGCTGGAGCCATGATTCATGTCAGTCCACTTGGTGCAACAGTTCTCCAAGGTGTGTTCACTCCTTTTTAGATGCAGACTAATGAGCAGATCTGATTTGATGCAGGTGTTAGTTTTGGGGATGAAAATTTACAGGGTGATTCCATAATTTATTCCTCAGAATTGAGTGAGCCCATATTTTTTTCCCTCTGCTTGGTCTAAAAAAGTAACCATTGCTGACTGCCACAATTATTTTTCCTGATTTCTTATAGTGTTTCTTAAAGCCAGAAAGTTGCCATTTGAAATGACTTTAGTTTTGTGTCATGTCTGTGATCTGCTTTTTTCTACAAAATTAAACAACTGAATGAACATCCTCCGAGGCTGGTGATTCCATATTTATTGCCAGGGGTTGTAATTGCTGCACATTCTCTCCAGAACAAAACAGGTTTGCGTCATCACAAAGAGAACTGCTTTAAACACATTGGAAACTTTACATAAATCATTAATATAAAAAAATAAATAAATTTTGGTCCCAGCACAGAGCCCTGGGGAACCCCGCAAACGATGTCCAGACATGCAGAACACCAGTCCCAGATTTTAACAAACTGCTTACGGTTTTGCAAATAACTTTTAATCCAATTCAGAGCCACTCCTCTAATACCATAAAGTTCCAACTTTTGAAATAATATGTTATGACTGATTGTGTCAAAAGCCATTTTTAAGTCAATAAATAGACCTATTACTAATTCCCTTTGGTCCACATGTTTATTGACCTCTTCGAATGCATTGCACAAAGCCAAAGCAGTGGACCTTTTCGCTCTGAACCCATATTGACTGTCATCAAGCAGGTTGTGAAGTTCAATAAATTTTCCAGTCTGTTATTGTAAAGTTTTTCCAGTATCTTAGAAAATTGTGACAATAAAGACACAGGCCTGTAGTTAGTAAAAAGATGTTTGTCACCGATTTAAATAAAGGTATCACCTTTGCCACTTTCATACCATTTGGAACAATTCCCGTTTGAAATGATTTATTAAATAAATATGCTAATGGTTTAGCAATTTCTGGAATTATCTGCTTTACTAAGGTCATATGTTCATCATTATGATCAGTTGACTTTTTACTTTTACATGTACTGACTACCATAATAATTTCCCTCTCATCAATCGGGCCAAGAAATATTGTATATGGATTTCTCTCATTTAATTGCTGGTTTACCCAAGTAGTGTGTGGAATGTCAGCTGCTAAATCTGGCCCAAGATTAGCAAAAAAAATGTATTAAAAGTGTTCACTACTTGGTTCATGTCATATTCATCTTTATTGTTATAAGTAAAGTAAGTTGGGTAATTCTTTGATTTTGGTTTATTTCTTAAAATACTATTCAGTATTTTTCATGTTTCCTTTCTGTTATTTTATTATCATTTAGAATTTTTCCAAAGTATGATTTTTTTACAATTGCGCATAATGGTTCTTAATTTACTTTTATAGCACTTATATTTAATGTCAGCCTCTCTTGATTTACTTCTAATAAACTCTATTTATAACATTTTTCTTCTTACTCACCTTTTGCAGTCCCTTTGTTTATCTATGGATGGGCCTTATACTTGTTATTTACACTGCAATGTAAAATTGGACAATTTTTGTTATATATATCAAGAAATATATTTTCAAAATCGACATATGCTAAATTTGCATTGTTCTCTGTATAAATGGAATTCCAATCCTGCAAACCCAGATCAGGCAGGATTTGTGAAATCAAGGCATGATGTGGATAATGTACGATGCGCTCTTAATATCATACATTATATCAAAACTAATAAAACCCCAGAATTTATAATGTCTTTAAATGCCGAAAAGGCTTTTGACCAAGTTGAATGGCCTTTCTTGTTTTCAGTATTGGATAAATTTGGCTTTGGCTCTAATTTCATTAATGTGATTAAAACCCTTTACTCAGACCCAATGGCCAGCATACACTAATGGTCTGGTTTCTGAAGGTTTTTTGGTACATAGGGGCTGTAGACAGGGGCGCTTGCCACCTCTATTGTTCACACTGTTTCTTGAACCTTTAGCCGAACCAATACGGTCCAACACCGATATTACAGGGGTTGCAAGAAATGAGAAAAATTACATAATTTCCCTTTTTTTTCCCTTTTTAATTTCCCTTTTTGCTGATTCTCTTGTATTTACTGAACCCTGAAAAGTCCATTCCAGCTGTATGGAATTCTATAGACTTATTTGGCACATTGTCAGGTTATAAAATAAACTTCAGTTGCTTTGCCGTTCAACATTCCTCGGGACAGGCCAGTACAATCTCCTTTTCAGGTGTCAGAAAAGGGTCTCAATTATTTAGGTGTTTTTGTCACCTCCAATTTGATGGACTTGTTTAGTACTAATTACTCCCCATTAATTCAGAAAATTAAAAATGATGTAAGGAAGTGGTCATCCTTACCTACTTCCTTGTTGGGGAGGATCAATGCAATAAAAATGAATATCCTTCCTTATCTAAACTATTTATTGCAAAACTTTCTTTGTTATCTGACTCCTATTTTTTTTTTTTTTTTTTTTTTTTTTTTTTTTAATCTTTGAATGCCCATATTTCTCAGTATACGTAATCTGGAATAATAAACGTCTGAGGGTTAAGTTTACAGAACTCACTAAACCGAGGGAACTGGGGGTTTGTCCCTGCCTAATTTCCAACTCTATTATTGGTCTGCTCAACTTAAATAATGACTAATTGGTTCATGAATAAACAGGACTCACTATGGACTGATTTAGAATCCTTTGCATGTCACCCTTTTAAACTGGATTCTCTTCCTTTTATTTACAGTACAGACAGCTTAAAATGTAATTTTTTTGTCAATAATACATTATTGGTTTGGAAGGATGTGAGAAAATATTTGAACATTCCCTCAGTTATTTCTGATCGATCCCCTCGAGCACTGAACCCTGATTTTCCTGTTAAAATGGATGACTAAAGGTATCCGAGATTTCACCAGCCTCTTTACCTCTGGCTCTTTAAAGTCATTTGAACAAATCAGGACAGAGTTTACCATTCCTTCTGAAGACTTCTATAAATACCTCCAAATTCATCATTTTCTCAAATCCCTTCTGCAGGGGAACAATTTTTATTTGAATCTTTCAGATCTAGAAAACACACTGAAAATACTCTGAAAGGGAAACTTTCAGAGTATTTTGCTATACTTGTGCATTTCGATGCTTCTGCCTACAATTCTTTGAAGCCGCTGTGGGAGCATGATCTGGGGGTAACATTTACCACTAGTGACTGGATCAAGATTTGTGATGGAATATTTCCAAAATGTACTTCAATTTCAATACATAAACAAAATTAAAACATTTTTCATGGGCTTACTTCACCCCGTCCGCCTCCAGAGGATGTTCTCCAAGGAATCCAATCTTTGTTATAAAATGTAAAGCTCATAAACAGACAATTATTCATTTGTTTTGGTCATGTGATCACATCCAGTCATTTTGGAAAGATGTACACTGTAATTCAGGAGGTGACTGGTAAATGTTTCATAATGTCACCCTCTTTCTATCTGTTAAACTATAATATATATATATATATATATATATATATATATATATATATATATATATATATATATATATATATATATGTAAAACTACAATATAAAGTGCCTTGGGGCGACTGTTTGTTGTGATTTGGCGCTATATAAATAAAATTGATTTGATTTGATTTGATCCCTTTTTAATTAGCCTCTGTTTTCCATCCTGAAATATTCTGTAAGAGCAAATTCATAGAATGGAAATGCTTTTTTCTCTCAATTTGGTGGGTCAACTTGGTCCAGACATTATTGAACAATCTTACTTTCACCCTGGCTGGCGTGACTGTTTCATTTTATTCATTTGATATTTTCACGGAGAAGCGCTCCGTAAAAGCGGCGCTGCAGGTGGGTTAAGAGCCATCTTTAATATTCATATCTTTAATATGATGTGAGCGTGCAAAGCTCTTACTTTCACCCCTGATTATTTCCCATCTTTAACTTAACTTTATAAGGAAATTAATTAAGGATCAGACTAGTATCTCGTGTTGTGGCCGACAGAGTGTCCCAGTCTATATAGACTGGGACAAACAAATTCATTCAAGTGTATTATATAAATAGTCTGATTCTCTTCTGTATTCGTTTTGACAAATAGTGGCTCTACAAATATGGGACTGAGTTTGAATAAATGTAACAGTACAGTAATAGCACAGAAAATGCAGATTTATGGTGAAACTCTCTTAAAAACATTGATCATGCCCACATTGATTTCAGAATCAGAATCGCCTTTATTGTCATTGTAATTTGCATTGCAACAAGATTTGAGTGCAACTCCAAAAAGGTGCTTTCCGTGGTGCAAGTAATTTTTAGCCAAATAAAAGATAATAAAATTTAACAATAAATTATTCAGAGTATATGTATAACTAGATAAACATAAGATAAAATAAAATAAAATGTGGACCCAGTAAAATTTCTATTGATGACTGGTTGTTGGATGCTAACCAAGATGGCGGCGCTCTGGCAACAGCCAGCGAATGAGTGGATTGGTCCGGTGCTCCATCTAGTGAGTAAAAAGAAATTGATGTGCCCACCACTGGTTATGCATGCAATATTATTCTTTCAACATCATCCAAAAATGAACAGTAACTTAGATTATTACAATTTTTGTCATTTCTTCAAGTAAAAAGTCAATCCTTGCACTATGAAAGTCAACGGCAGGGGGTAAAAATGTTGGGGAATGCACTTCTAATAGACTACAACACATTCCTTTGTAAGTTCTTTAAAAGAATTTCACCATCAGTCATAATAAAAAACAAAGTGTGCACGGACAGAACTAGGACAGAACTGCAGTTTTTAGCATTCTGGTGGCCATTTTTAAAAACGTTGCCACACCCTTTCAGAAGATCAAGTTCACTGGTGTCCACCCCTAATTATTTTCTATAAACCTTGTGCTACATATGTGCCAAATGTCATGCTTTCATCATAATCTGAACAATACTTTTGCTTAGAAGCTGTACCAAAATGAAGATGTTACGATTCTCTTTGGGGGTGATGAGAATGGACAGAATAAGGATGAACATAGAGCAGGGGTCTCAAACTCATTCCAGAAAGGGCCGAGAGGGTGCAGGCTTTCTTTGCAACCACCCGCTCCACCAGATGATTTCACTGATTTAACATCACTTTCAGCAGATGGAATCAGTTAATTTGGAGTTAGTTTGGAGACAAAGTCAAAGAGGCAAGATTGAGATGTGGGGGATGAAGGAGAAGGAGGCCAAAGAGGAGGTTCATAGATGTGCTGAGGGAGGACATGCAGGTGGTTGGTGTGACAGAGAAGATACAGAGGACAGGGTGAGATGGAAACGACTGATCTGCTGTGGCGCCCCCTAATGGGAGCAGCTGAAAGAAGAAGATGATTATGACTGATTTCCTTTTAATATTGACAAATGATGTCATCCTAAATATCTTTTCAGAAGTGTTCCAGATATCTGACTGCACAGAAGACTGCTTCTTTGCTGCCAACGTCACCTATTTCTCTGATGTAATACATTTTTTTTAACATTTCATTATAATATGACTCTGCTATAAGGTTTTGAATAATCAGGTCCCATCTTATCTTAGGGACCTCGTAGTACCATATCACCCCAATAGAGCGCTTCGCTCTCAGACTGCAGGCTTACTTGTAGTTCCTAGGGTTTGTAAGAGTAGAATGGGAGGCAGAGCCTTCAGCTTTCAGGCTCCTCTCCTGTGGAACCAGCTCCCAATTCAGATCAGGGAGACAGACACCCTCTCTACTTTTAAGATTAGGCTTAAAACTTTCCTTTTTGCTAAAGCTTATAGTTAGGGCTGGATCAGGTGACCCTGAACCATCCCTTAGTTATGCTGCTATAGACGTAGACTGCTGGGGGGTTCCCATGATGCACTGTTTCTTTCTCTTTTTGCTCTGCATGCACCACTCTGCATTTAATCATTAGTGATTGATCTCTGCTCCCCTCCACAGCATGTCTTTTTCCTGGTTCTCTCCCTCAGCCCCAACCAGTCCCAGCAGAAGACTGCCCCTCCCTGAGCCTGGTTCTGCTGGAGGTTTCTTCCTGTTAAAAGGGAGTTTTTCCTTCCCACTGTAGCCAAGTGCTTGCTCACAGGGAGTCGTTTTGACCGTTGGGGTTTTACATAATTATTGTATGGCCTTGCCTTACAATATAAAGCGCCTTGGGGCAACTGTTTGTTGTGATTTGGCGCTATATAAAAAAATTGATTGATTGATTGATTGCTGATGAGGTGCTGGTTTATGGTTATTTGGCTGTTTATCAATGAGGTATTCACAAAAACAAGAAACCTGTCAGATTCACATCAAGAAATGACACAACCAAATAGAAATACTCCAAAACATGATTTATAGAAGTGTTTTTGAAAGTAACTGTTTGGTGTTCTGATGGTTGTGATGGTCAGTCTCAGAACACACGAGGCTGCGAATGATTCCTCACACAGAGTTGTTAACGGATGGTAATAACTTTGAAATATGTTGAGTCTGAAGACATTATTTATTGAGAGTTATTGTATTATTATTATTATTGTATCTGAGAATGAATTTGGTCAAAAATAAAAGGAGTTGATGAGCATGTGAATGTTAAACTTCATGGACAACAAATATTAGCAATGACAACAACCTCAAGTTCAAAATACCCTCACTGGAGATATTTTACAGCAGCAAAATGTATGTTAGTGCTTTTTATATCAATATGATATGATTTTCTTAGTGAACACAATATAAAAAATATGTGGACATGTTGCCGGATTGAAATCTGAGCTGATGAAGCATGCACACTGTGACTCTGCACATAAAGGACGCTCGTACCTCCCGGGGCGATCCTGGTTGGATGTATGTGGCACAGATGAGCTTGGCCCTCCTCTGGAGGCTGAAGCTGTTGGATGAGTGTTTGTACTGTTCACAGGCCTGATAGAACTGCAGATTCTCCTCACTGAACTCCGAACGCAGGAACGCTCCAAACACAGAGACACCGGCTGAAAAGAGGAACAGAAGTCAGGCCTCATCAGGCAGCATCACGAAGAACACACACACACACACACACACACACACACACACACACACACACACACACACACACACACACACACACACACACACACACACACACACACACACACACACACACACAATGCTGACAACAGGCCCTCAGGACCAGGAACAGATCCAGGACCAGGACCAGGCTGCCTGAAGGATGCTAGGGCGCCGCCCCACCAAAATATACTACTACAGCATAATTAATAAATAAGTTAAGTATGATATGGTTGGAGTATGCAAGTTCCGATTCGTGACAGTAAAGCCTGCAGTGGGGTAAAAAGTATTTAGTCAGTCCCTGATTGTGCAAGTTCTCCTACTTAGAAAGATGAGAGAAGGCTGTAATTTTAATCATAGGTACACTTCAACTATGAGAGACAAAATGAGAAAAAAAATTACAGGAAATCACATTGTAGGATTTTTAAAGAATTTATATGTAAATTATGGTGGAAAATAAGTATTTGGTTAATAACAAAAGTTCAACTCAATACTTTGTAACATAATCTTTGTTGGTAATGACAGAGGTCAAACGTTTCCTGTTAAGTCTTCACCAGGTTTTCACACACTGTAGCTGGTATTTTGGTCCATTCCTCCATGCAGATCTCCTATAGAGCAGTGATGTTTTGGGGCTGTCGCTGGGCAACATGGACTTTCAACTCCCTCAACAAATTTTCTATGGGGTTGAGGTCTGGAGACTGGCTTGGCCACTCCAGGACCTTGAAATGCTTTTTACGGAGCCACTCCTTCATTGCCCAAGCGGTGTGTTTGGGATCACTGTCATGCTGGAAGACCCAGCCACGTTGAATCTTCAATGCTCTCACTGAAGGAAGGAGGTTTTGGCTTAAAATCCCATGATACTTAGCCACGTTCATTCTTCCTTTAACACATATCAGTCGTCCTGTCCCCTTTGCAGAAAAACAGCCCTAAAGCATGATGTTTCCACCCCCATGCTTCACAGTAGATATGGTGTCCTTGGAATGCAACTCAGCATTCTTCTTCCTCCAAACATGACTAGTTGAGTTTTTACTAAAAAGTTCTATTTTGGTTTCATCTGACCAAATGATATTCTCCCAATCCTCTTCTGGATCATCCATATGCTCTATGGCAAACTTCAGACGGGCCTGGACACGTACTGGCTTAAGCAGGGGGACACGCCTGGCACTGCAGGATTTGAGTCCCTCTCTGTGTAGTGTGTAGCCTTTGTTACTTTGGTCCCAGCTCTCTGCATTTCATTCATCAGGTCCCTCCGTGTAGTTCTGGGATTTTTGTTCACCGTTCTCATGACCATTTTGTCCCCACGGGATGACATCTTGCGTGGAGCCCCAGATTGAGGGAAATTATCAATGGTCTTGTATGTCTTCCATTTTCTTACAATTGCTCCCACAGTTGATTTGTTCACACCAACCTGCTTGACTATTGTAGATTCACTCTTCCCAGCCTGGTGCAGGTCTACAGTTTTATTCCTGGTGTCCTTCAACAGCTCTTTGGTATTGGCTGTGGTTGAGTTTGGAGTCTGACCGTTTGAATCTGTGGATAGGTGTCTTTTATACAGATAACGAGTTCCAACAGATGCCATTAATACAGGGAACAGGTGGAGGACAGAAGAGCTTCTTAAAAAGAAGTTACAGGTCTGTGAGAGCCAGAAATCTTGCTTGTTTGTAGGTGACCAAATACTTATTTTCCACCATCATTTACAAATAAATTCTTTAAAAATCCTACAATGTGATTTCCTGGATTTTTTTTTTCTCATTTTGTGTCTCATAGTTGAAGTGTACCTATGATGAAAATTACAGACCTCTCTCATCTTTCTAAGTAGGAGAAAGTGCACAATCAGGGACTGACTAAATACTTTTTTACCCTACTCTACTTCCTGGTTGTTGGTCAACGGCAATATGTGAGTTGCTGGCTGCGTCCCAATTCAGGGGCCACACCCTTCTCGGGCTGTGTCCCATGAAGTTCTGGTCTTCAGCGACAGCGTGGGCTGAATAAACCGTCCTGAAATGAGACAGTCTGGCCCCTGGAGCATTTTGTGATTGTGTAATTAATGTTCCTTGCCCCTTCCCCACGTCCTGGCAACCCTGACAGCTGCCCTCTGACAGGATAGTATTACTTATTTACAACTGTTCATATGGAGCCCAAAATGTGTCAGATAAAAAAAAAGGTTTAATATATTTTTTACCAATCTTTTTTTTTTTTTTTTTATTGCATGTTGACTCATGAGATTGTTTGAGTCTTGAATGATAAACCTGTTGTATCCTTCATTGCTGAGGGGAAGAAGGCTGCACACGTAGCCCACTTTAACAACAGACTTTGAAATGGAACAGCCTCATAACGCCACTTATGGCGTAAGTGGAATTCAGCTTTAGAAGGATGCAGCTGTTGACAGCCGATGGAAGTTCCAAACCTCATGTGACCTGATGCTGAATTTTAATTGGCAAATCAAACTTTCCTTCTGGAACGCATCTCATGTGTTCAGAGCAGCTGATAGTTTTTCAATCCAATTTGATTAGACAACAGACAAATCGCTTACGCCCATAACGAATGTTAAGGGAGCAAACAACAGACGTTTCGTGATAATAACAAACACAAGTGCTGCTGCAGTTGGGGGGGTGGATTAAGGCCTTGGAATGGACCATCCAGAGGAGAAGCTTATTCACCAGCAGAGCGGCATTATTTCAAAGTCCTGGCACTGAAACGTTGTGGACAACAATGGAGATATAGAATTTCATCACACTCACTCATCTTCCTAGTCCTGGGCCTTCCCTGGGGTCTCCTCCCAGATGGACATGCCTGGAACACCTCCCCAGGGAGGTGCCCAGGGGGCATCCTTTCCAGATGCCCAAACCACCTCAGCTGGCTTCTATCAACACAAAAGAGCAGCGGCTCTAATCCAAGCTCCTGACGGATGACCAAGCTTCTCACCCTACCTCCAATGGAGACACCAGCTACCCTGCTAAGGAGGCCCATTTTGGCTGCTTGTATCCGCGACCGAGTTCTTTCGGTCATGACCCAACCCTCATGATGTGAAAGTAGGAATGAAGATTGACCAGTAGATCAAGAGCTTTGCCTTTTGGCTCTGCTCCCTTTTCATCACAACAGTATGGTGGTGCGAATGCAATACCGCCCCTGCTGCAGTGATTCTCATGCTTCATTGTCTCCTCACTCGTGAACAAGACCCAGAGGTACTGGAACTCCTTCACTTGGGGCAAGACCGCATTCCCTACCTGGAGTAGGCAATTCATCGGTTTCCTGCTGAGAACCATGGCCTCAGATTTAGAGGTGCTGATCCTCATCCCAGCCGCTTCACACTCAGCTGTGAACCGATCCAGTGAGTGTTGGAGGTCACCGGGCAATGAAGCCAACAGGACCACATCCTCTGCAAAAAGCAGTGATAAGACCCTGAGCACACCAAAGTGGAAACCGTCCTCCCCCCAACTACGCTGCGATATCCTGTCCATGAATATCACAAACAGGATTGGTGACAGGGTGCAGCCCTGGTGGAGGCCAACCTCCACCGGAAAGGAGTCTGACTTACTGCCGAGCACCTGAACACAGCTCTCCCTTTGTGAGTACAGAGATTGGATGGCTCTGAAAAGGGACCCCCTCACTCCATACTCCCACAGCATCTCCTGGGGTACCCAATCATGCGCCTTCTCCAAGTTCGTAAAACACATGTAGACTGGATGGGCATACACCCAGGCACCCTCAAGGATCCTTATGAGAATGAAGACCTGGTCAGTTGTTCCACGACCAGAACAGAACCCGCATTGTTCCTCTTCAATCAGAGGTTGGACTATCGGCCGAACCCTCCTTTCCAGCACCCTGGAGTAGACTTTACCAGGGAGGCTGAGTAGTGTGATACTCCTGGAGTTGGCACACACTCTCTGGTCACTCTTTTTAAATATGGGGACCACCACCCCAGTTTGCCACTTCTTAGGCACTGTCCCAGACCTCAACGCAATGTTGAAAAGACATCTCATCCAAGACAGTCCCTCCACACCCAGAGCCTTCAGCATTTCTGGACAGATCTCATCAACCTCCGGGGCATTGCCACTGCTGAGATGTTTGAGTACCTCAGTGACTTCCACAAAGGAAATTGACAATAATCCTCTATCAGCTTCTAGCTCTGCCCCTACTACAAAGGGTGCTCCAGTCTAATGCAGGAGTTCCCTGAACTCCAGTCCCCTAACCCAGAGTGCCTGGCTCTTTATTAATTATTATTGTTGTTTGCTGTATTTTAAAATAGCAAGTTTTTATACATTTATTTGTTTATTGAAAAAGTTCAGTAAATCGATTTCAAAATAACAGTTATCTAGTGGGCGAAGAGGGAAGTGCACCTGCTTAGAAGTTAATATCACCAGCCACCACTGGTCACCACAAACACATGCCTACCCTCAGCGGCAGCGTTTTGTAGCTTCAGTGGAACGTGGCACACATTGTCTTCTGGGTGTAGACACGTACGGTGAAACGGTATGAGTGTGTGACGGAGGCCAGCAGGAGCATCAATATCAATTTTGGACCAACTGACTTGAAAAATTGTTGGAAGCATGGACGCTTCCAGAAGGTTCCACACACTGAGGAAATTACTTTCAAAGCTGCTGAATGAATAACTGGTACAGTTCAGTGTGAACTGTGTTTAAAGGCTTTCTAGAAGTTATGAGCAGGAGGAACCATCCGTAGGAACCAACATGAAGATATTCATGACATTATGGATAGACAAGCTTTGGGCCGGCTCAGCCTTTACACTGAGATCAAATGTAAACCTTTGTCTCGATTATTTATGAACACTGACATAATTACAGGAGGATCACAGATATAACTTCAAGGAAGATACTTCCTAAATGGGTTAAGGTGCCCTGACACTTGCATGACTTCAACCTATATTCAGTTGAATACACCACAAAGACAAGATATTTAATGTTCAAACTGATAAACTTTATTGTTTTTGTGCAAATATTTGCTCATTTTGAAATGGATGCCTGCAACACATTACAAAAAAGCTGGGACAGTGTTGTGTTTACCACTGTGTTTACTCTCCTGCATGACTTTGATGCATGCACTTGCACGCCCTGTGTCGTGAAGGAGAGTAAACACAGTGGTAAACATACCACTGTCCCAGCTTTTTTGTAATGTGTTGCAGGCATCCATTTCAAAATGAGCAAATATTTGCACAAAAACAATAAAGTTTATCAGTTTGAACATTAAATATCTTGGCTTTGTGGTGTATTCAATTGAATATAGGTTGAAGAGGATTTGCAAATCATTGTATTCTGTTTTTATTTACATTTTACACAACGTTCCAACTTCATTGGAATTGGGGTTGTAGATCTAATCCCATTTAGTGATTACATCAGTACTGTGATACTCCCAGTTATCACACATTACAACAAAAATCTGTCCTATACTCATAAACCAGCCCTCAAGAGATACAAGAAAAAATAGGGCTGATAAATCGTACATTTTTCCTTTCAATTTTACTGCCCTTGAAAGTGTTGCAATAAAATCAGGGCGATACAAAAAAAGGGCGATACAAAGACCAGTTTTTGTATCGCCCTGCTTTTCATCCAATCAGGAGCCCCCATTTCTTAGCTCCATCCAATCGCACACCCCCATTTTGTGTTACCCTGGTGCAGGATCCTGATACAGGATCCAGATCATTTCATTCAACCAAGATCTCTGATCAAGGTGAGACAGTTTCAGCCTCCCTAGCAGGGAGAATTCTACAACTTGAGTCTCACATTGAAGTTGTGAGCCATCAAGAAGTTAGTGAAGAGGACACTCGTAACTTTACAGAGAGATATAAGAACAAGAACACCACCAGGAAAACAGAGACTGAGTGGAACCAAGAAGGAGAAGAGAGATCTCCTTGTTCTTTCTCTGGTGGAACTTGACAAATTGAGTTGACGATAATTATATGGTTCTTGTTCTTTATTTTTGTTGTAATATGTGATAAATATCTTATTACATGTTGAAGGATGAGGGCTCATACAGATGCATCGGGGCATGATGCAAGGTGTGCTACATAAACAGACATGTAATAAGGTGTACCTATCGTACCCTTGGGTATCATACCCCCTGGGTATGATCTGTATCTGGCTCTGCAGGTGTTCCAGATAGAAAGACTGGTGCTTGGATCAACACCCCAGCCCATCCAGAGACCACATGAGTGTGAAGCCTGTGTCAACCTGGACAAAGACAAATTCCCTGATTCTGGAGAATTAACCCTGACCGATGCAGGTGTTGCACTGGGGCCTGCAGTTGGTCTCTGTGACAGGCTGGTGGACACAGTGAAAGTCTTATGATGAGGAACGTGAAACCTGGTTGAGGGCGTGCACATTTTACAATCACAGCAGAGTGGCGTTAATGTCAACCATCCGAGTTTGGCGCTCGCTCTTTAATCTCTGTTCTATTCTTAGCGGCGTGATGCAGTTTTATTGCGGCACACACAGATCTGTCAACATCACAGCTGCAACTTGAGCAACTTGACACAGACTGGATGTTTATCTGCAGAAGTGGTTAGTCTGAGTGCTCGACCACACACAGGATGTGACGTCACAGCAGCACGCCGCTTCTGTTCGGCTCAAATGGCCCCGTTACAGCTTTCAAACCGGACTTTGCCTTTCAGAAACCAGCCACACGTGACTGAACTCCACACCCACAGGGCGACTCCATCGTGACGGGATTAAAAGGATGAAGAAATGACCTGATGAGAGTAGAAGACAGTTTCAGTCTTGTCAGTCTGATCATGGGTTTTTCTCTTTTTTTTTTCCACGATAATGAAGAATTAAAAGTCCTCAAATGTCTGCAGCTACAAGAACTTTTCCACTCTTACAGTGTACAATATTATCAAAACCAGTCGGTCCAATCATTCTGTAATAAGACATTTTTCCCTTTGGTTATTTTTCTTATATACAGCTTTTTGTGTCAACTTGTGTGTCTTTATCTGAGCAGTTATAACATTAGCAAATTCCCTCTGGATTGATAAAGTCTGCTGCTTCTGAAATTCAGCACTTGAACGGTGACTCATATCCGCACCTGTCACGTCAGGTCAGTCACATCTTGCTGCTCCGACAGGAGTCGTCTGCTTCAGTCAAAATCTGACCCAATCCCCACAGTGTCACTATTAAAAATCCAATTTTGTCTGAACCTCTTCTTGAACTAGGTCCATTAGGCTAGGGCGTAATTTTGGGTAGGGACGCTAGGGTCACGTCCCTACCAATATTCAGCCCCCTACTGTGTAATCACGACCAATAAAACCGCTGTCCTCCATTATTATGGCATGGCACATAAAGGGCTAAATGTATGCCACTGCTCGAAGCCCCCCTCTTTAACGAAGATATCCTTGTCTGATTAGCAGTGATGCCGGTCTAATCTGACCACTTTTTTTAGTAACGAGTAATCTAACGCGTTAATCTTTCCAAATCAGTAATCAGATTAAAGTTACTTCTCCAAGTCACTGTGCGTTACTATTATTTTTGCATTGTGGGTCGATAGCAGCATTAAACTTGGTCCGTGGGCAGGAGGTCGGGGTTCGACTGAACTACACACTTTAAGCGAGCTGTGAGCTTTTCATCCGCGTTTTTCTGCAACAGCTACGACTCATCCTCACCTCTTAAAGCACAGTGACAACAGCACACCTGCACTGAGCTTTACAAAGACATTTTTATGCTTTTTTTTCTCTGAGCTGCTCCGTATCTGCTCGCTAAAAACAGCTGATCCTCCGCAACGCGTCAACAACTAACACTATTTTCCACTCAAATGCGCCTAAACTCTCTTTCTGAGGACCACATGATGTGACTTGGTTGGCTATCCCACTTGTCACGCCAAGCAGCACACTTCCCACAGTGGCCGCGACCGCCCATCGACCCCTGTCCCCCCCGCCCCTATCTCTCTCTCTTGAGCTAGACTTCGGTGATATTTGGTAATGGATGACGGCCCCCCTCCCAAGAAACGAGATATTCGTTTATTCTTCACAGTCAGGAATGTAAGTGCAGGGTCTCCGTCAAGCTTTAAAAACTAAGCAAAATCCCTTTCATGAATGGAAACCCTTCTTAAAAGCATTAGGCTTCTGCTCTTTAGGCACTAGGCAGGTTTTAGCAACGTGGCAGGACGCATCGTTAGAGCTAGGCTACTGCACAGTTGCAGGGAACTTATTAAAAGACTGCGCGGGCGGACACAATAACAGACAGACAAACGGGAATAGATTCATTCACGAATAGGGATGGGTATCGAGAACCGGTTCCTTACGGGTATCGTTAAGAAATGATTCGATCCACCAACATCAATAAGCTTTTTGCTTAACGATTCTGTTATCGGTCCTTCAGAGTCACCGTTATTTTGGGGGTTGTTTGTCAGGAAATGATAATTTCTCTACATTGATTACAGACCCTGCAGCGGGTCCGTAATCAACTTTTCTGCAGCGCGGCTTTGCTTTGAACCTTGAACCAATTGAAGCAGTGGTTCGCAGATTGAAACAGTGCTTCGATTGCTTCGTTTATTCTTTCTCTTTCTTTCGCTCAATTTCCCCCCGCTAAAACCCTAAAGAGCATACGTCTGTGAGTATTAGTTACCTTTTTTATGTTAAACCAACCTGTTATGGTCTTCTGAAACAGTTGATAGATGTATTTTATAACTTAAAAACAGGAGCGATGCTAACACGTTAGCATGTCTATGGCATTTTCAATGTTAAAAGTTAGCATTAAGCAGTTGCAGCTGTCATCACGTTCGGGTGCATTTGTTTTCAAATTGTAATATTTTTTAAATTTATTTTTGTTTATATATTATAATCTAATGATTATTATATACAATATATACTTATTATATACAGTTTTAGAGAAAGAGACAAAAAGAACCTGAATAGAAACACAACAGAAAATATAAAACCAACTAACAATGAACATACATAAATAAATACATACAGAAATAAATAATTGTTTCCTGTGAACACCTAGTGACTCTTACACCTCCATTTTATCCCTGTCTTATTTAAGTTTAATGACAATTTGTTTCGGTCAAACCATATTTTCAGTTTGTTCATGTCTTTAGTGATTTCCTCTGGAACTATCTGCCAAACTAGAAAACCGCTGCATCCTAGTAAGAGCAGAATACTACTGGAATGAATTTGAATAAGGAAAGTTTTTTTTTTCTTACCTAAATCAATGCTGCACTCACTGCAGTTTATTGTCTGGAATAGTCCCAGATTGCATTTCACAGCTTCTAGAATTCATTTTTGTGCAGGTGGTGTTGGGGGGTAATTTTGGGTTTCAGCTTTTTTTTGTTTTTCGTCACTTTCATCCCTGAATATGTCAATTGTGAGTCACTTTTGTGCGGATTAAAGTTACTAACTGGGACTCCTGTCTTGTTGCGAGAAAGAAACGATGAATCGTCCTCCGTTCTGTTCACACAGCTCCAAACGCTGCGCGGCTCTTTGCCAAGTTAGAACGATAGAGTCCAGTCGGAATGAATAACTTCAAAGCGAAACACCGTTTTGTTTATTTTTATTTATGTCCAGAGATCAAGGATACAGTGACCAATTTCATATTTATTTACTTTAAGACTCAATGAAATACATAGAAAACCTGTAAAGCCTACTTTTAGTATAAAATTCACGCGGTATCGATAAGCAGAATCAATAATGGCATCGATATCGATAAAATCTTATCAATACCCATCCCTATTCACGAACGTCACAACACTAGCAGATAGGGTCATTGCAATACTTCATGTTAAATATCCATCCTTGATGAATTCAATTTAAATGTATAGCTTGAGCAATGTTGGGTTTTGATTTGATTTGAGCCTGCAACCCTGTGATTAAAAGACCAACTCCCTAACCATTGGGATGGCTCGTTAACCTATAACATCTGCATGACATGAACTTATGATTGGTAATGCAAAAAAAAAAAAATCTTTGTCTTGGAGCACTTTTGTGTCCCCACCAATATCAAAATCAAAGTTACTCCCTTGCCATTAGGTGTAACCCAACCCTGGAACTGGTCTCTGAAGGATGGGTGGGGCCACAAACAAACGGTCCTCCCAGCCTTCTTCAATAGGGCCGTATTACTTACCGTTTTACAGTAAGAAGAAAAAACTCATTTCAAGAGCACACGTACATCGAGAGAGAGAGAGAGAACACGTTTAATAGGATAGTATATGCAGTGGTGGGCACAGTTCCGATAATCCGATAACCGATAATTATCGAAGATAATGTTTTCATTATCGGATTATCTTTTTAGATAACTTTAAAAACCATTATCAGACTAATTATCTTGCGATAAATTTTTGTTCAATAATTTTTAGACCGATAACATGATAAATAAAGCTGAACAGTTACAAATATTTATAAAACTTAAAATCAGTTGAGCACCTACCTGTTAAATGTTTCGTAGCTATGTAGTTCTACACTCTGCAAAACAGAGAAGAGCTGCTTTAAGAAGAAACTGCTCTATCCTCTGCAGGCAAAGGAGAACTGGTCCCAAAAAAAAATTTTCTTTCAACCCCATACTGATACATAGACAATATCACCCAAGTCATCCAGAGGCATACATTTTTAACTTATGGTTCAACTTTTAACCAAACTAATTGCGGACAAGTTATTTAAATTAATGTCATGTCTGAAGCTTTATAAAGTGAAAATATCAGATATATGTTTTAGTTTTAAAGTAATGCGCTAATTTTTAATGTTTTAGTGTGGATATATGCTGTGCCCAGCAGTGCATTATGGGTAGGATAGGGTAATCTCAGTACGTTCACGACATGATCCAGACCAACCAGATTAATGTTATGGAGTGATCAGCCCAATCCTGGGATCTAAACCCATAGTGAAGGATCAATATCCCTAAAGTACCAGCATTTGTGGAAACTGTGCACAGTACCACTTTTAGTCACTCTTGCATGAACAGTGATGCAGCTTCATTGTAAATGACCACAGAGAAGGATTTTCTTACAAAGATCTGAAAGTTCAGCTACAGTGCTCTGACAGCCCGATATCCCTGGCTGCCAAACGCTGCTTTGGTAAGTGCTTGCTACAGTCTGATAACATTTTAAGGTATGTGATATTTAACGCTGGTAAAATGGACCCAACTTGAACGATATGATAATATGCGTATTACCAACCTATAAAAAGGACTTGTACCAATTTTCACAAAATTCCTACTAAAAATATGAGAGGAGTTGATTTCAGAACGCTTTTACCCTTTTTGGGATGAATGGACAGATGGATAACAATGTACACCTGTCAAGGGCACTGTCACAACCCCATACCAAGACAAACCCTGGATTTTGGGCTTGATGATAAGAGCCTGGGTGATCCTTCTCATCCTCAGTCCAGAGCACACAGCATTTCTGAATGTAGCTCCGTACCGTAGTACCTGACAAATGTGACCCAAAATAATCACTTGGCCATGTAGTTATATTAGCTATGATATAACGGCTGAGTGGATCCTTGTCATTTGATTGGTAGTTTGTACAGTAGTGTTCAGAATAATAGCAGTGCTATGTGACTAAAAAGATTAATCCAGGTTTTGAGTATATTTCTTATTGTTACATGGGAAACAAGGTACCGGTAGATTCAGTAGATTCTCACAAATCCAACAAGACCAAGCATTCATGATATGCACACTGTTAAGGCAATGAAATTGGGCTATTAGTAAAAAAAAAAAAAAAAAAAAAAAGTAGAAAAGGGGGTGTTCACAATAATAGTAGAATTTGCTGTTGACGCTACAAACTCAAAACTATTATGTTCAAACTGCTTTTTTAGCAATCCTGTGAATCACTAAACTAGTATTTAGTTGTATAACCACAGTTTTTCATGATTTCTTCACATCTGCGAGGCATTAATTTTGTTGATTTGGAACCAAGATTTTGCTGGTTTACTAGTGTGCTTGGGGTCACTGTCTTGTTGAAACACCCATTTCAAGGGCATGTCCTCTTCAGCATAAGGCAACATGACCTCTTCAAGTATTTTGACATATCCAAACTGATCCGTGATACCTGGTATGTGATATATAGGCCCAGCACCATAGTAGGAGAAACATGTCCATATCATGATGCTTGCACCACCATGCTTCACTGTCTTCACTGTGAACTGTGGCTTGAATTCAGAGTTGGGGGTCGTCTCACAAACTGTCTGCGGCCCTTGGACCCAAAAAGAACAATTTTACTCTCATCAGTCCACAAAATATTCCTCCATTTCTCTTTAGGCCAGTTGATGTGTTCTTTGGCAAATTGTAACCTCTTCTGCACATCTTTTATTTAACAGAGGGACTTTGCGGGGGATTCTTGCAAATAAATTAGCTTCACACAGGCATCTTCTAACTGTCACAGCACTTACAGGTAACTCCAGACAGATTGATCATCCTGGAGCTGATCAATGGGTGAGCCTTTGCCATTCTGGTTATTCTTCTATCCATTTTGATGGTTGTTTTCCATTTTCTTTCACACGTCTCTGATTTTTTGGTCCATTTTAAAGCATTGGAGAGCATTGTAGGTGAACAGTCTATAATTTTTTGCACCTGCATATACGTTTTCCCCTCTCCAATCAACTTTTTAATCAAAATACGCTGTTCATCTGAACAATGGCTTGAACGTCCCATTTTCCTCAGGCTTTCAAAGAGAAAAGCATGTTCAACAGGTGCTGGCTTCATCCTTAAATAGGGGACACCTGATTCATACCTGTTTGTTCCACAAAATTGACGAACTCACTGACTGAATGCCACACTACTATTACTGTGAACACCCTCTTTTCTACTTTTTTTTTTACTAATAGCCCAATTTCATAGCCTTAAGAGTGTGCATATCATGAATGCTTGGTCTTGTTGGATTTGTGAGAATCTACCGAATCTACTGGTACCTTGTTTCCCATGTAACAGTAAGAAATATACTCAAAACCTGGATTAATCTTTTTAGTCACATAGCACTACTGTTATTCTGAACAGTACTGTATGTCACGTTTGTATGGTTTATATGGATTATTCGTACCATTTGCCGTTGTGTTTCATAGTTCTTTTTAGTGTGCAATTTTGGGGCTATATGAAATGCGCTATTGCACGCGCCGACCACAGCGCATGCTCACACTCCCGGGGTGGCGTTTAGCTAAACATGGCGGAGTTTGTTTTGCTGGAGGATGACAATCTGAAGGCGCTAATTGATGCTAATTCTTGAAACAGAAAAAAAAAAAAACCAAAAACAAATCCACCACGCCATAAGCCGTCTGGAGGCAAGAAGAGCTGTTAGGATGAAGAGGATGAAGTTAGAATTAAAAGATGGACAAATTTCTGATGTGATTTTTTTTGGTTGTTGTTGGAGTGAGGAAAGCAGGCGGCAGTTGTTTTGTTTTGTTGTTCTGTTGTTTATAAATTAATAAAATATCAAATGACAAGGATCTATTTTCGCCGTTACATAAAACAAACAATGAATGTTTTTCCATTCTTTAAATGGAACGAATATTTCACAAAGTGAAATGGTACATTCCATCCCATCTTTCACCTCAGGAACTCATAAACATTCATTATTTGTATATTGATGATTGACAGCTCTCAACCAGTGATTTGATGATCTCTAAAGGATCGGAGGTCATGGGTGTTCACCCTTGCCCTTTACGCACTAAAATTTCTCCAGATTCCTTGAATCATTAATGACTTTATGCAATGTAGCGGGAAAATGTGCAAATCTCTCCCAATTTTTCTTTGAGGAACATTGTTGTTAAACATTTCTGGAACTTTCTCATGTATCTGATGACAAACTAGAGGTCCTCCTCCCATATTTGCTCCTCAAATACTCGGCCTTTTGTGGATACTGCTTTTGTGCCAAATCACGATTTTGATCACATTTGAAATGGCGTCATTAGTTCTTTTTAAAAACCTCATTTAAGAAATTCTAAACTATACGTTTTCACCTATACCACAGAGACTCAATGAGCGCTCTCACTTCTCCTCTACTGAAGCCAAGAAAAACAGCAACGGACCCCTGGTGTCTTGACATCTTTCTTTGGATAACTGTGACATCAGTGACCCAACTGAGGATAAATATTTGAAGCTTTCCCTGCTGTAACTTAGAAATGATGAAGCTTTTCGGGATGAAACACAAGTCCAGCTGACCTGATTCATCCTGCTTGAATACTGTGACCCGAGTCTACGGTGCATCTAGAAAGTACTCACAGAGCTTCACTTTTTCCACATTTATTATGTTGCAGCCTTATTCCAAAATTGACAAAATTCTTTTTTTCCTCCCTCAAAATACTTCCCTCTGTACCCCATAATGATAATGTGAAAAATGGTTTTGTTTTGTTTTAGATTTTTGCAAATTTATTAAAAACAACAACAACAACAACAAAAACCTAAGAAATCACATGTACAACCCCTGGCAAAAATTATGGAATCACCGGCCTCGGAGGATGTTCATTCAGTTGTTTAATTTTGTAGAAAAAAAGCAGATCACAGACATGACACAAAACTAAAGTCATTTCAAATGGCAACTTTCTGGCTTTAAGAAACACTATAAGAAATCAAGAAAAAAAGATTGTGGCAGTCAGTAACGGTTACTTTTTTAGACCAAGCAGAGGAAAAAAATAGGAAAAACAGCATTGTATCAAGGCACAAATCTGGGGAAGGATACAGAAACATTTATGCTGCTTTGAAGGTCTCAATAAGCACAGTTGCCTCCATCATCAGTAAATGGAAGATGTTTGGACTTTTCCTACAGCAGGCCGCCTATCTAAACTGAGTGATCGGGAGAGAAAGACCTTAGTCAGTGAGGTGACCAAGAATCTGATGGCCATTCTATCAGAGCTCCAGCATTGCTCTGTGGAAAGAGCAGAACCTTCCAGAAAGACAACTATCTCTGCAGCAATCCACCACTGTATCATAAAGTGGTCAGATGGAAGCCCCTCCGTAGTAAAAGGCACATGCCAGCCCGCCTGCGTTTACCAAAAGGCACCTTAAGGACTCTCAGACAAAAAACTAACCCCAATCTCAATTCTCTTTTGTACCCCTTCCCCTTGGCCCTACCCCTACACCTACCCCTTTAAAACAAGGGGTAAGGTGAAGGGCTATGCCTCTAGCCCTATGAAATGAGAGACCCCTCCGCCTTAGGAGAAAAAAAAAAAACTGCCCGTGTCAAACTGCCATCTTCACTGTTTGTTAACATGGCAACCGAAATGCAACTTCTTGTAGTAGCCTGTTTGCTCTTTTTATTTTCTCGCCTTTCTGCGTAAATGCAAATAGAAGTTGCAGATTTCTTTGACACGTCGCAATCATGTCATGTTAATTAATTTAATTAATTTGTAATTTATAATAATAATAATAATTAATAGTATTAATTAGTAACTGATTAATGTTAATAATACTAATAATAATTAATCAATAATAGTAATAATTAATATTGTTTGATTAATCATTAATTGATTGATTGGTAATTAATTAATTCATAATTAAAATAATTTAGAATAATAATCATTTATTAATTTATGTAGCGCCAAATCATGACTAATCACCTCAAGGCGCTTCACAAAAATAATTTAAAAGCAGAATAAAATGAAATAAGATTAAATCACAAAAAAATTAAAACATAAATAAGTAAAAGAAGTAAAATGATAAAAATAATAAAAAAAAGACACACAATCATATAAAATACTAATGATAAAACAGGAAAACAGTTTATTTATTTAAAATAAACACTTGAAATATATCAGTCTGTGTGCAATGAATGTATACATTATACCAGGGGCGTAGGCAGAAATCATAAAATGGGTGGGCCCAGAAAAAAAATCAGACGGGCCCAACCTTTGGGGTTGTGGGTAAGGTGTAGGTATTATAACACACCGTTTGAAAAAGTATGCCTCGTTTGGACATCGCAAGCAACGTTATCACTTAGCCTACAGCACTGGCAAAGTGAGCACACAGATGCGACACGTCAGACACAAGTACTCTTCATGGATAATGCAAGCTGCAGTGCAGTGCCACACACACACACACACACACACACACACACACACACACACACACACACACACACACACACACATTCAGTGCAAGTCTGGAAGCCTACTTGGCTCGGCCTAAACCCAAAACGTCAGTAGGTATTTAAATAAGGCATTGTTTCAAAAATGAATTCTAAGTTTAATGATGAACACATCTCAGCCGACTGCACAGACGCTGTGTGCACAGTTACACAGACGCAAAGTGTCAGACACAAGCACCCCATGGACAATGCAAGCAGCAACGCAACGCTTAGTCATGTAAAGTCCTTTAAAATAAAAATTCAAAATAAATCCACAACATGAAAACAGGTTGGCTCGATGGCCAAATTATGAAATTGATAAACAATGGAAACCATGGCTCGGTGGCCAAATTAAAAACCATCAGAATGGACACCAACATGATTCGTGGCAGTTGCAATATAATATTAACAATTAGGCCTATTTAGAAGAAAAAAGTAATTAATGGTCACACTTACATTTGACAAATCCTTTTAATGCTACAGCAGGAGACCACGGGGTTTTTTGTTGAACTCTCGTATCACGTCATCATAGTCCAATGATTCGGTCAGTTCTCTTTCAAGGGAAAGCACGGAGAGTGCATTCAGTCTGTGAGTCAACATGGATGTTCTGGTGGACGTTTTTATCCGATTAACAGTAGAAAACAGCCGTTCCACAGTGCATGTTGTTATTGGCATTGTGATGAGGGCCCGCAGAAGACTACGAGGGCTGTCAATAAAGTAATGGTCCTTTTTATTTTTTCAAAAACTATATGGATTTCATTCATATGTTTTTACGTCAGACATGCTTGAACCCTCGTGCGCATGCGTGAGTTTTTCCACGCCTGTCGGTGATGCCTGCGACCACTCCTTGGGAAGGAGTGGTCCCGCCCCCTCGTCTGATTTTCATTGTCTGGACATGGCGGAATGAAAAGGACTTTTTTCCATCAGAATTTTTTCAGAAGCTGTTAGAGATTGGCACCTGGAAACCATTCGAAAAATTTATCTGGCTTTCGGTGAAAATTTTACGGGCTTCACAGGACGCAGAACACAATGCGCCATTAAAAAAAAAAAAAAAGCATGCAAAATTGCTCTAAAAAAATCCGCGAAACTGTGAGGCAGCGAAAGGTGAACCGCGTTATAGCGAGGGACCACTGTACTCTGAAAATGAATTAATAAAAATCACAGAAGATGAACCAGATTTTTTTGACAAAATTTATTAATTGTCGCTCAGTGCTAACGCAATACCATATCATAGGAATACAATGAGGCAACAACAAGTGACTGTCGAGTGTCGACTCAGCCTTCTCATTGGATGGGGCGGGCCTGGCTGACAAGTGGGTGGGCCCAGGCCCATCCAGGCCCCCCCTTGGCTACGCGTAAGCATTATACAAGTTTCACTTTTTGAATGGAATTACTGAAATAAATCAACTTTTTCATGATATTCTAATTATATAACCAGCACCTATATGTATGTTATGGGCTGCATCTCGTTCTGTTAACCTTATATTTCTTTTTCAAATTCTCCCATTTTTTGCATCCAGCCCTATTTCCTTTAGAAATTTCCTTGACAGATAATATCAGTCTATTAGGACGTCAGGTTATGTGTTACACATATACATGTGTATGTACGTATATATTTTCCAACTTATTTCCATTGATGAAACTTCTCATTTTCTGCCTGAAAGCTTATTAGGAGATGAGTGTGTTCAGGGATCCCTGTTTATTTACTAAATACACACACATGTTACAGACCTTGAAATCCAACAGCAGGGGGCGCTATTATCCAAAGATTTATGAACATACAAATTAACGTACTGATCCTTTATCATGATTTTCACCATTATGAGCTATAATGTGTCTTATTGTAGTGTTTGTGTGTATGCGCATTATAACGCCTCAGCACACGAGCGAAGTTACGATATTCTTCACAACGACAATATACGCAACATGTATCCAGCAGCATACATGCTGCTGTCATAGACAACTGCCTGTAAAGTTTTTTGGCAAGTTATAACTTTCTAAACAGTGTAATTTGTAATGAAAGCCACTTTCATTTGTGCGGCTTTTTCGGTGCCATGTTTGTTTTTTCGGAGACTGCAGTAAGCTCCTCCTACTCCTCCAAACGGAGTGTGCATCCAGATTCTGATGGAGCTTGAGAGTTGTTGCAAAGAGCAATGGACAAAGCTGCCCAAAGATAGATGCACCAAGTTTGTGGCATCATATTCAAGAAGACTTGAGGCTGTACTTGCTACAAAAAGTGCATCAACAAAGTACTGAGCAAAGGGTGTGAATACTTATGTACATGTGATTTCTTAGTTTTTTTTTATTTTTAATAAATTTGCAAAACAAACAAAACTTTGGGGTGTTGTGAGTAGAATTTTGCGGGGAAAAAATGAATTTCCTCCATTCTGGAATAAGGCTATAACAAAAAATGTGGAAAAAGCACTGAATACTTTCTGGATGTGCTGATGTTACCTGATCGTCATACCGATGTGGGTACGATGATCAGGTAACATCAGGTCTCAGACGAATTGTTTTCATTGGTTGGTGAGAGCATGGTTTGATTTCAGATAATAGCCTGTTAAACGTGTTTCTTAGTAAAACATTCTGTTCACATTTGTTGAATTTCAGTCTGGTAAACAGGAGCTGACTGAAGCTGCTCGAACAGCACAAACCTGACACCTCAAACCATTGAAAAATGTGCTACTTAGTTCACAAATGTGTTTAAATATATTTTTGTGTTGTTTTTCCCACATTCTGTCTCCTGGAAATATGATCCACAAAGTGTTCCTCCAAAAATCTTTCCCAGTGCCATCATTCTAAAAATGAATAAAATCAGCTGCATGTTCCTTTGGTAGAAACCACACCAATGCTCCTGTAGCACGGTGAAAAGTACAGGGGCTTCCACTGTAGTGCAGGACCTAAACAGGCAATTCCTACATTTTGGAGGAACTAAGGAGTTCCAGCACGGCGCTGTGGATGGACCACAGACCCACAGGTGTGTTTTCTCAACTATCACACTTTGTGCCATTTGACACAAAAAAAAAAAAAAAAGAAAAAGCAAAAAAAGTGTAACAAGTAGAACTTACTCAGACTGGCCAGCAGGCTGTTGAGAGACTCCGCCCATTTTTCCAACTCATCTCGGCTGAGTTTCGTTCTGTGGCCCACGTGGCTCCAGTGCCGCGTGAACAGCAGCCAAGATCTCCGCTCCACAACACTGAGCACAGAAAACACAGCGGTCATTTATTTTATTTATTTGTTTGTTTTTGGCAGTATTAAAGGAGCAGATAAGTTTGATTTTTGGCCAGAATTGTTCACTTGGTGACACAAGCATCAGATGTGGCATGAATGTTCTTCATAAATCAGCGTTTGAGAAAAAAAGTGCTGGCCACTTGAAAATATGACGGCCAGGTAGGGGTCAAAGCAGAATTAAAACAGCAAGAATGTCAAACGTTAAAGTTGCTCCAATCTTTGTAAAATGTGATGCAAATTATTGGTTGAGTTAATAGGTTTTTAAAAAGGAATAGTTTGCACCAAGTGTCATGCTCAGTTGTCACAATACAGGGTAACATATGTCACATGCCATAGAATCCAACAGACGTCAACATTGTTTGACATGTACTTTGCAAACCATTCAACACAGTCAAAACTATTCCATGTATTAATCCTATTAGTTTTTAAATTTTGACAAAGGCAGACCTTATTTTGCAAAATCCTTCCCTTATCGGTCCCCGTGGACATTCAGGAGAGGTCCCACCCCCTGCCCATAATCCGCGCAACAATGGGACATATGATTTATATTGAAACTTGAATGTCTTTGTTCTAAGTGGAAAAACCGGTTCAACTCAGTTCAACATGCACATTTAAACAAATAACAGATTAAAAGTATATCAAACTAAGAATATAGTCATTTAAGTAAAGTAATGACTTAATACCAAAACAAAATAATAGATACACACGCAAATATATCTATCATTAGTTCTGCAAATTTGTCTGAGCTAAAAATAATTTAAAAATAAACCGTGGCGTTACTACACTGCTGAAGGTTTAATGCTCGACTAACGTTAGCTTAGCATTTTAGCCTTTAGCTGCAGAATCACTCAGTCGAGCCACAGAAGTAGAGCGATGTAACGCCAAGTTCCGATCTCGGGCTGAGGTTGTGCCACTCATGCGCAAGAGGACTTGGGGTTCTTCACTTCCGGTGTTTTGCTTTGCAGGAAGCACTTCGTCCACAGGTATTATAAACTCCAATACTCTACTTGGAATTGATGATATCAAACATCACAAAATAAGGTTAAATGCTATAATCAATTAATCCGAATAATTTACAGAGCTTTACCTTTTGTAGCTGCCCAAATAATTGCTCACAAAATCATGCTGCTCTCAAAATCAAAATGCTTCATCAGTGCCAAACCGTAAGGTTTGGAAACAACCGGTTAGGTTGAATGATCAAGATATAACCCAGGTATCCCACACGTCGGGAACTATTCAGATAAAGTGTATCTTATATAAAATCTAGATCTTGGAGTTGATCTGCAACAAGGCATGTTAAAGTCGATTTTATTCAGTCAGCTAAGGGAAGAAGAATGCCACACTTTTAATTTTTTTTTATTTTTTTAATGTGAATTCTGGTCGAAAAGATGAGCTTATCTTCGAGTCCATTATTTTCTAGTCCAAATCTTGGTGTTCAATTTGTTGTTGTTTACACTTCTATATGGATAGAGTTGCTATTTATTTTAATTTATTAAGATCTTATTGTTCTCTGTTCAATTTGAACTTATTTTATTTGTATCCCAATGTAAACGATCATTCACACATACACACACACACACATATACGTATATATATATATATATATATATATATATATATATATATATATATATATATATATATATATATATATATATATATATATATATATACACACACACACACACACACACACACACAGTAAAAAATGTCCGTGAAAATTACAGTGAAAAACTGTGAAATGGCAACAGGAATAAACCGTAAAGCAAGAAGAAGCTTATTGTTGTAGAATAAACATTGAATTACCATAAATTTAAAAACTGTCAAAAATGTTATTTTTAATTGTTTTAACATGTGAAATATATGGTGAAATGGTGACAGCATTGGACAATCATATTAAAAATAGCACATTACTGTATTATTCACGGAATATCACCCAAGTCATCCAAAGGCATACATTGTTAACTTATAGTTCAAATTTTAACCTACTCATTTTGGACAAGTTATTTAAAATTACTGCCATGTCTGCAGTTTTATAAAGTGAAAATAGCAGATATATGTTTTAGTTTTAAAGTAATGTGCTAATTTTTAAGAACCAATCAGTGTTTAGCAGAGGCACTTTTACCAGAATGCTTTGCGGTCTGTGTTTGTTACAAAACCTCAGAATTAGTGCATTATTCAACATTAAAACATATGTTATATTTTAACTTTGTACAAATGACAGAATTGACATTAATGGAGTTATTCTATCAGTATTTTCACAAAACCATAAGTTAGTATGACTTTAGTTTTCAAGACCTCCGCCTGACCGGAGCATTATGATTAGTAGAGAGCTGATTTTGTTAGTGCTCTCAGGATTTGTCTGTGCAGCTTCCTACAGGGGGCAGTATGGTCAAACATGGAAATACTGGCTCATTCTTTGGGTCTTTTGTCGCTTTTGATGCTTTCAAAAGCGATCGTGTTAAAAGTCAATTTCAGCTTCTTAGTAATTGCAAATGTACCAGAAAAAACACTGGAATTTATCGATTATCTGTAACTTCCGATACATTTTTGTGCTGTTGTTTTTAGCAGGAATAAACCATAAAATAGGGTAATAAATTATGTGGAATGGATAGAAATTCACCTTAAAAGCAAAGGGTTTATACTATGAATTGAACAGTCATACCGTCATGGCATAAATAATTGTGCTGTTGTTTTAACAGAAACTGACCATAAAATAGGACAATAAATGCTGTGGAATGGATAGTATTTCACTTAAAAAGCGACAGGGTTACATTGTGAATTGTACAGCTATACCATGAGCCTATATACAATTTCACCGTTATTTTAACACTAACTCATCTTTATTGGAACATTTTCAAACTGTTTTTACAAGTGTTAATATACCTTACCGTGAAGCCATATACAATATCACTGTATTTTTTACGGTGAAAAAAATGGCAACCACAGCTGTCAGTTTTTCACCGTAAATTTGACAAAACATTTTTTACAGTGTATATATATATATATATATATATATATATATATATATATATATATATATATATATATATATATATACATACACGCACACACACACACACACACACTATACTTTTATTGCTACCTACATTAATTGATGAGATTATAATGTCTTTGCAATCTTTACATGTTTAATCAAGCTCCTCAATGTTGTCAGGTTTTAGCCTCATGTGGACCACAATGGAACTAAGTGTTTATTTTATTGTGTCATCTGTGTATCATTGATATATTTACCTTCTGTGTTTATACTGATTTTACAAAATTAACTCAATCAGTTCTGTAAATACTGATGATTTCTATTTTACTCTAAATACTATTTTATCTGAGGGAACAAGGCTGTCCATGTTGCCAGACTGAGAACTGCTCGTCTCAGTATCCAACGGTTTGTTGAACACCCACAGTGCCAGCCACATGGTCAGCTGGTGGTCTCCGGTGAGAGCAACTATTTAATTATTTAGAAAAGCTGTTTCACTTTATATTTTAACATTAAATGAATGAACATGTCCATGAAGTCAAAGTTCAGTCAAAAAGACATTGGCACAGGTAGAAGAAGCCCTGCACTTATTGTGCATAATTTTTAAACATTCACAATCACTAGAATAGTCAAATTCATATTTTAGAAATTACTCTGTCCTGATCATAACATTAAAACCAATCACATACTTTGAGGATGTAATTAAAAGTTTAAATGACTCAATAAAAAAATGATTTCATTATGAGGTTTATGTCACATCAAATCTTAAAAGCATCTCATTGCAAATAATGGTTTTTAAAGCGATCCGCGACGCATTTGACGCCCTGAATGTGTGCAATGTGAAAGGCCTTTGAGTCTGGTCTGCTTGAGGGACTTCTTCCTGACACCTGCGTGCTTGCACGGAGGTTGGACGTCCTCCACGTGACGCACCTTGGGGCAACTGACGCAGTAAATCAGTGCTGTGCAAATAAACTGAATTGAACGAAACAGTCAGAAAGAAGGTCGTGGGATCGCGTCCCATCTGGTCCTTTCTGTGTGGAGTTTGTATGTTGACCGTACGTGTGAACATGTTTGTCTGTCTGTCTGTGACCCTGTGATGGACTGGCGTCCTGTCCACGGTGAACCCCGTCTCACGCCGTATCACTACTGGGTGAATGAATGATTGAACGTCCGAACAGACAGAAAGTCATCTCAAGTGATCTTCAGCAACTTCTGGCACAACAACAGATGAATAAATAAATCAATGTGTCACCTTTCGTTGTGTTCTGCAGTGAAGAGGTCCGAATTAGAAGAATGCGGACTCTGAAAGACAAACACAAACTGAGCTGGAACACCATCTGTAACCAAGAACTGAAGACACGCACAGAGGTACACACACACACCATTATTCGATTTTGCTTTAGAGTTTAGTTTCGATGGATATATTTGAGTTGTGGTTTTATTGCCATCTGGTCATTCTGCAGTGCAAACAGCTCAACATACAGATGTGACCTTTGACCTCATCAAAGCCAGTTATAGTTGCTTGCTGTGTGCACTAAAAACCTGTCAAAGGCTGTGAATCATAATTATCGACACATTCACGCTCCGGTTGTTTCATCATATCAACAATTCTTTGTTATTTCATCTAAATGTCAGAAAACAAACAACCGCCAACTTGTCAGAGCTGAATGTCCTCAGGTTTGTTTTGTGCAGGTAAACACTTTGTTTCAGCAAAAAGGGGGCAGTATTGGTTTGTGTGCATTACTTTTATTGCGTCGTATGAGGATATGACTGAGTTAAGCCCCTTTCACACCGGGCCAATGGAGAGTTGGATATTGCAGCGTACCGACTTCGCTGAGTTTATGCAGCCTTACATGGTAATACGCTGAGAGACGCAAAGGGGTCTGCGAAATGGACGCAAAAAATTAAATGTTTAATTTTTTTCGCAGACTTTTGGCGTAGAGCACCAGACGCAGTGCTCCAGGCAGGTCAACACAACACTCTGCTAATGTACGTTAGTCTATGCAACACTGCTCTACTGTACACCGAGTCTCTGCAACTCTACACAACCCGGCACCAGTCCGGCAATAAATCTATATATACTTTTTTATCAGTACATACCTGCATTGCTAAATTTTATTAATCCCAGTGAACTTTGCTGACAGTGAAGCTTCAAAACCAAAGAGACAAAGAGGAAGGCCAAGCTTCCATGTCCGCTATGTGTCCTCACGGACGGATCACCAGCGAGAGGACATGTCCAAGTCCACTATAACTCCTCACAGACGGATCGCTTGTGCCATTCCCGGCTGTAGCTCCGCCTTTACCTCCTCAAGATTGTGGCACATTAAATGAAGTCAATTAACTCCTGGAAATAATGTATTCTGACTTTTTTCAATGTGTCAAATCCATCTGTGTTTCATGGAGCCAAGCTTCTCCCCTCTGTGTGCATTCCTGCCAAGCTTCCCCCTGCCTGCAACATTTTTTTTTCCCTGCGCGCACCTTATGCAGCCCTTCTTGTGTACGAGATACACAACACAATGCAACTCTAAGGAGGCCCAGTGTGAAAGGGGCTTTAGTGTAGCAAATGGAGATGAACACTTTTTTTTGGGGGGGGGGGGGGGGGCTGTGAAAGGGGGCAGAGCTTTCTGGAGGTTTTACCTGACCAAACAGACTCTTGAGGTGCAGTTTAGCTGCTGACAGCGTGGGCTTCATGTGGTGCCGGTGGTGGAACTTCAAAAAGAAGAGAGATGAAGGCGATGAAGGAGATGCTGGAGGATGGTGCTGTCTCTCCACACTTGTGTCACCGTCTTCCTGGTCCGGGTCCAGTTGGCTCTCCCTGAAGGCTCTGGAACCCTCGCTCGGGGTGCACACTGCCAGGAGGTTCTTGTCCAGCTGGCTCAGGTCCTCTGCACTGAAGCTCTGATCTTTGGACAGGCGTCTCATAGCCGCCTTGCTGGGATTCTCTCTGGGCTGCTGGTTGCTGGGTGGCAGGATGGCTGTCTGGCTATCGGACTCATCCTCCACCATGTTAGGCATATAGGTGCCAGAGTTCTCACACCCTGAACTCTTCAGTTCCACATGCTTCCAAGGGAGAAAGTCCAGGTCCAGGAGGGACCCCTCAGACCCGAACCTACGCATTGTAGCTGTACAGAGAGCAGTTGGGACGGGCAGGAACTGGAAGTCCTTCACAACAAGGCCAAAGGTGGAGCACAGAAGCAACAACATGTTGAGGAGAAGAAACAAATCAACAATTACGTCACAACAATAAAGTGGTTCCTCTTATTTTATGTGGAAAGTCTCCACAGAGACTGATGACACGGTTTAGAGAATGAAAGCCTGCAGTCCTAACGCTGCAAAAACCCAGACAGGGAACGGAGTGGAAACGCTGCATTCACGGGATGGCAGCAAACAGTAAGACAAGGACAATTTCCTTTGGGACAATAAAGTTATTTTATGGTAACACAGGTCCATCGATGAGAGAAACACAGAAAAGGACATATACCGTCAAAGGTTAAGACGAGATTTTCCTGCAGTAACAAGGACAAACTGGGTGCTCATTTATCTTTAACAACAGTGCAATGGGACTGCAAAAGATTTCCATATTTTTCAGAGTATAAATCGCAGGATTTTACTAATTTGGGAGGTCATGTGACTTACATTCCAGTTCGACTCATAGGCAGAAAAATCATGCAATTGTGATAAATAATTATTTATACTGGGTGTTTCCAGGAATCAACAAATTAAAAAATAAACACCAATAATAAAAGTACAGTCCAACAAATGCACAAAAAGACCAAATGAAAGAGCTCATTAAAAAACAAGTGTAATCAGAGAATTCTGCCAATCCGGATCTGGATCACCTCCAAAATTCTGTGGAGTCTTTCATGCCCGAATATCCATCTGTGGTGTAAATTGAAATTGAAATTGGCTCCATTGAAGACAACTTTGGATGCTGTAGCTCCTCTGAAAAAGAGAGCTTTAAATCAGAAGTGCCTGACTCCGTGGTATAACTCACAAACTCGCAGCTTAAAGCAGATAACCTGTAAGTTTGAGAGGAAATGGCATCTCACTAATTTAGAAGCTCTTCACTTAGCCTGGAAAAAGAGTCTGTTGCTCTATAAAAAAGCCCTCCGTAAAGCTAGGACATCTTACTACTCATCACTAATTGAAGAAAATAAGAACAACCCCAGGTTTCTTCTCAGCACTGTAGCCAGGCTGACAAAGAGTCAGAACTCTATTGAGCACTTGACCCAGCTATCTTAGCTAATTATAGGCCAATCTCCAACCTCCAACAGAACAAGCACAGAGATGAGTCAACTGTCTGAGGCCATAAGAAGATCATTTGTAACCTTCACTAATGCTGTTTCTGTACTATGATGAATTCTAAACCCTGACTGAAACTCTTCAAATAGACCATTAATCTGCAGATGATCAGTTAGCTGTTTTACAACTATCTTTTCAAGAATTTTTGAGAGAAAAGGAAGGTTGGAGATTGGCCTATAATTGGCTAAGATAGCTGGGTCAAGTGATGGCTTTTTAAGTAATGGTTTAATTACTGCCACCTTAAAAGCCTGTGGTACATAGCCAACTAATAAAGATAGATTGATCATATTTAAGATCGAAGCATTAATTAATGCTGGGCTTCCTTGAGCAGCCAGTTAGGAATGGGTTCTAATAGACATGTTGATGGTTTGGAGGAAGTAACTAATGAAAATAACTCAGACAGAACAATTGGAGAGAAAGAGTCTAACCAAATACCAGCATTACTGAAAGCAGCCAAAGAGAACAATATGTATTTTGGATGGTTATGAGTAATTTTTTCTCTAATAGTTAAAATTTTATTAGCAAAGAAAGTCATGAAGTCATTACTAGTTAAAGTTAAAGGAATACTCGGCTCAATAGAGCTCTGACTCTTTGTCAGCCTGGCTACAGTGCTGAAAAGAAACCTGGGGTTGTTCTTATTTTCTTCAATTAGTGTTGAGTAGTAACATGTCCTAGCTTTACGGGGGGCTTTTTTTTATAGAGCAACAGACTCTTTTTCCAGGCTAAGTGAAGATCTTCTAAATTAGTGAGACGCCATTTCCTCTCCAACTTACGGGTTATCTGCTTTAAGCTGCGAGTTTGTGAGTTATACCACGGAGTCAGGCACTTCTGATTTAAGGCTCTCTTTTTCAGAGGAGCTACAGCATCTAAAGTTGTCCTCAATGAGGATATAAATCGGTTACACACCGATTCAATGTTAATTTTAGTGACCTCCGACTGGCGTAACCGGGTGTCATTACTGCCGACGTGAATTACAATCTTACCAAATTTACGCTTAGCCTTAGCCAGCAGTTTCAAATTTCCTTCAGTGTCGCCTGCTCTGGCCCCCGGAAGACAACTGACTATGGTTGCTGGTGTCGCTAACTTCACATTTCTCAAAACAGAGTCGCCAATAACCAGAGTTTGTTCCTCGGCGGGTGTGTCACCGAGTGGGGAAAAATGGTTAGAGATGTGAACGGGTTGGCGGTGTACACGGGGCTTCTGTTTAGGACTACTCTTCCTCCTCACAGTCACCCAGTCGGCCTGCTTTCCCGGCTGCTCAGGATCTGCTGGAGGGGAACTAACGGCGGCTAAGCTTCCTTGGTCCGCACCGACTACAGGGGCCTGGCTAGCTGTAGGATTTTCCAAGGTGCGGAGCCGAGTCTCCAATTCGCCCAGCCTGGCCTCCAAAGCTACGAATAAGCTACAATTATTACAAATACCATTACTGCTAAAGGAGGCCGAGGAATAACTAAACATTTCACACCCAGAGCAGAAAAGTGTGGGAGAGACAGGAGAAGCCGCCATGCTAAACCGGCTAAGAGCTAGTAGCTACGCTAATCTAGCGGATTCCTAAAAACACACAAAGTGAATAATGTGTAAATAACTTAGAGGTGATTCAGCAGAGGGAGTACTTTAGTTAAGGCACATGAAAATTACACTGTGAAACAAATCGTTATCTAGTTAACTAGATCAATCTAACTGCGCAGATTAAACAGCTAACAGATACAGCAAAACACCGCTGTGCTCCGGAACAGGAAGTGATACAATACCGCAGTGAGAGCCAACCACCAGTAGAGGCAGTAGAGCAGAGTCAATAGAGCCAATAGCCTATGTGTAAACGCAACATTTAGGAAATGATCTAGTCAATCACATGTGGTTTGTTTGTCCACCACAGGGCATTCTGAACACACAGGTGAATGTCCTAAAGTATCTTCTCCAGGTACACTTCCTGGAGACAACTGAGGAGCGTCTAGTGGATGAGCCTCCCTGTGTCCCCACTGTGGAAGAGTAATGAAACTAGAGTGGAATGGGCAATCAGTTGGTTTGGTCCACACAAAATTAGTGGCATTGACAGGATTTTCTAAAAAGAAATGGAGGAATATTTTGTGGACTGATGAGAGTAAAATTGTTCTTTTTGGGTCCAAGGGCCACAGACAGTTTGTGAGATGACCCCCAAACTCTGAATTCAAGCCACAGTTCACAGTGAAGACAGTGAAGCATGGTGGTACAAGCATCATGATATGGGCATGTTTCTCCTACTATGGTGTTGGGCCTATATATCGCATACCAGGTATCATGGATCAGTTTGGATATGTCAAAATACAATGAAGAGGTCATGTTGCCTTATGCTGAAGAGGACATGCCCTTGAAATGGGTGTTTCAACAAGACAATGACCAGTGGTGGGCACAGATAACCAAAAAATTAACTTCGATAACAGATAATAAGATAACTGAAAAGTTATCTTTGATAAAGATAAACCGATAAACCACCCAAAAATGTATCGGAAGTTACAGATAATGGATAACCGATAAATTCTGGTGTTGTCTATGGGACATTTGCAGTTACTAAAGAGCTGAAATTGATTTTTAACACGATCGCTTTTGAAAGCATCAAAAGCGGTAAAAGACCTAAAGAATAAGCAAGAATGTTTGACCATGCTGTCCCCTGCAGGAAGCAGCACAGACAAATCCTGAGAGCACCAACGAAATCAACTCTTTACTAATCATAATCATTTTTCTTTCAACATTCTGCTCCTGCTGCAAGCTCTTGTTTACAACAGCACTCCCACCAGAGAGGCACACCAAGAGCAGCCATAAGACCAGCTCCCTATCAATTTCAACACTCCGGTCAGGCGGAGGTCTTGAAAAATAAAGTCATACTAACTTATGGTTTTTTTTAAATACTGATAGAATAACTCCATTAATGTCAATTCTGTCATTTGTACAAAGTTAAAATATAACATATATCTTTTAATGTTGAATAAGGCACTAATTCTGAGGTTTTGTAACAAACACAGACCGCAAAGCATTCTGGGTAAAAGTGCTAAACAGTGATTGGTTCAGTAACCATTATGTAAATCAACACGTTAATGTGACGTGTGTCTGTGTTGGTTTAAAGATAAATGTGCTTTTGTAAAATATTCCATTTTTATTTGTAAAAACAGGCATTTTTACGGAGCCCTGGAAGTGTCATCGCAATTGCATGTTTTAAAACTTTTATGATTTTGTAAAACGTGCACTCAATATTAGTAAGTAAGTAAGTCAGTTTATTTATATAGTGCCTTTCACAGACATAAGGCCATGTACACACGTTGTCGGGTATTTGTAAAACCGAATATCTTACCCTTTTAGTTTGGGGAAAAAACTTCATCCACACTACGTCGTTTAAAAAAACAATCCATCCACATCGAACCGTATAAATGTGTTGTAATTAGTCTGCCAAACCTTTTGGTGGCGGTACTGATTAAAATTCTATCCAATCAGGAGCCTTATTCTCTTGTCGTCACTTCCACAAAAACTAAAAACATGGCGCCAACCTCGTTCGTGTGGACCGATAAGGAGTCAGAATTACTTCTAACCATAGTTTTAGAATACAAAGTTAAATATATGCACACAAAAAGCGCCTGGACAATGGACAATACCAACACTTTGAGAGCAGCCATGTACCCAGACGTTTAATACTGCCATGAACACTCCTGGCCAGTGTCTGAAATGCATTTATCCTGTCGTGAACATCTGAGATTACCTTGTGCTACCCATAATGCATTGCTGTCTGGCACAGCATGTGCTCACAAAACCTTAACAATTAGCACATTACTTTAAAACGAAAACATATATCTGATATTTCACTTTATAAACTTCAGACATGACAATAATTTTAAATAACTTGTCTAAAATGAGTGGTTAAAATTTGAACCATAAGTTAAACATGTATGCCTCTGGATGACTTGGTGACATTGCGATTATATTAGTATGGTGTTAAAGGAAATTACTTTTTTTTTGGTCACCAGTTCTCCTTTGCTTACAGACGATAGAGTGGTTTCTGATTGCAGAGGGTAGAACAACATGCCTATTAGGAAACTTTTAACAGGTAGGTCTCAATGGCTTTAACAGTTTTAAAAATGTTTTTCAATGTTCAGCTTAGTTTAGTACGTTATCGGTCTAAAAGTTATCGGACGGTAATTCATCGGAAGATAATTAGTCCGATGATGGTTTTTAAATTTATCTAAAAAGATAATCCGATAATGAAAACATTATCTTCGATAATTATCTGTTATCGGATTATCGGAAGTGTGCCCACCACTGACAATGACCCCAAGCACACTAGTAAACCAGCAAAATCTTGGTTCCAAAGCAACAAAATTAATGCCTCGCAGATGTGAAGAAATCATGAAAAACTGTGGTTATACAACTAAACACTAGTTTAGTGATTCACAGGATTGCTAAAAAAAAGCAGTTTGAACATCTTTGTAGTCACATAGCAATACTATTATTCTGAACACTACAGTAAATGTAAGAATCACTGCAGGGTTGTTTGTTTTCCACATGTAGGGGCATGACAATAATCGCGCTTGCACGACAGCTCTAGGTGCTTGCTGTGCAGAGAGTATGTACCAGGAGCAAAGAGTAGCAATTAATGAGGTATTTTTTTGCAGTTCTATTGGATTTCATGGAATAATCATGAATTGATGACGTACATCTTCTGCCATGTTCTCACGCTCGATTTATTCAATATGATGGAGACATTTGTAAGATTTTTGTCCCAAAATAGTCACCACCTACACCCCCAATTCCAATGAAGTTGGGATGTTGTGTAAAATGTAAATAAAAACAGAATTCAATAATTTGCAAATCCTTTTATCCTATATTCAATTGAATGCACCACAAAGACAAGATATTTAATGTTCAAACTGATAAACTTTGTTGTTTTTGTGCAAATATTTCCTCATTTTGAAATGGATGCCTGCAACACGTTTCAAAAAAGCTGGGACAGTGGTATGTTTACCACTGTGTTACATCACCTTTCCTTCTAACAAGACTCAATAAGCTTTTGGGAACTGAGGACACTAATTGTGAGTGTCATGATTGGGTATAAAAGGAGCATCCGCAAAAGTCTCAGCCATTCACAAGCAAAGATGGAGCGAGGATCACCACTTTGTGAACAACTGGGTGAAAAAATAGCCCAACAGTTTTAGAACAATGTTTCTCAATGTTCAATTGCAAGGAATTTAGGGATTCCATCATCTACAGTCTATAATATAATCAGAAGATTCAGAGAATCTGGAGAACTTTCTACACATGAGTGGCATGACCAAAAACCAACATTGAATCCCATGACCTTTGATCCCTCAGGCGGCACTGCATTAAAAACCAACATGATTGTGTTAAGGAACTTAGCACGTGAGCTAAGAACACTTCAGAAAACCACTGTCAGCTAACACAGTTTGTCGCTACATCTACAAGTGTTAGTTAAAACTCTACCATGCAAAGTGAAAGCCAGACATCAACAACATCCAGAAACGCTACTGCCTTCTCTGGGCCTGCGCTCATTTGAAATGGACAGACGCAAAGTGGAAAAGTGCTGTGGTCCGATGAGTCCACATTTCAATTTTGTTTTTGGAAATCATGGACGTTGTGTCCTCTGAACAAAAGAGGAAAAAGACCATCCAGATTGTTACCAGTGCAAAGTTCAAAAGCCAGCATCTGTGATGGCATGGGGTGTGTAAGTTTCCCATGGCATGGACAACTTACACATCTGTGATGGCACCATCAATGCTGAAAGGTACATCCAGGTTTTGGAGAAACACATGCTGCCATCCAAGCAACGTCTTTTTCAGGGACGTCCCTGCTTATTTCAGCAAGACAATGCCAAGCCACATTCTGCACGTTACAACAGCGTGGCTTCATAGTAAAAGAGTGCAGGTACTAGACTGGCCTGCCTGCAGTCCAGACCTGTCACCCATTGAAAATGTGTGGCGCATTATGAAGCGCAAAATACCACAACGGAGACCCCGGACTGATGAACAACTGAAGTGTACATCAAGCAAGAATGGGAAAGAATTCCACATACAAAGCTTCAACAATTAGTGTCCTCAGTTCCCAAACGCTTATTGAGTGTTGTTAGAAGGAAAGGTGATGTAACACAGTGGTAAACATACCACTGTCCCAGCTTTTTTTGAAACGTGTTGTCCCACCTTCATTGGAATTGGGGTTGTAAGTCATTCTTCAGTTTCCAAAGGTGAGTAAGTTTGTCTTTTTTATCCCAACTATGTTAGAGATGATATATTTTGATACATTCATGCCAAAAATCACAACATTTTATGGTTGAGCTACAGAATGGTAGATCGAGTAAAATGTGTTGAGGGACCCGTCATCTGCTTCTGCATTATTATCTGACATACCATTATCCTATCAAAGGTTTGCATTCATTTATTGTGCCATCATCCTACTGAAATGTTGGCTTCTCTGGTAGTGCTGTCATTCATGGCTCACTGCACTGGTTACTTAACTGATTAATAATTCATTAATTAATCATTTGTTTAATATCTAAACTACTGCAGTGCCTACCCACCATGTCCCCATTGTATTCCAAGCTTCATTCAATTATCTTGAGTAACTAGAAGCACTCGGAGAGCACAAACCTCCGCCAAGGCCATAGGGTCACTGACGTCACATGGAATACCCTTTGGCAAAGAGACTTATTCCACGTCATTTCATGCATCTACCGTCATGTTTCAGATTCAGTGGTTAAACCCTTAGATCTTCAGCAAATGTATTTTATAAAGAGAAACTGCATAAAATACACAAGTTTTTTTTTTATTCTCTAGTAACAAGTTTATTCAATGAGGAGAAACAAATGCTAAATTATTGTTGTGTCATAGTTTAATTTTTGTTGAGCCTTTGTGACCCGTTTTCATGAAGTTAGATGCAAAAATGTTGAAACTGGCCCTATCCTGCAATGATAAAGAATACTTTAAAAAATGACTGGATCCGGATCGTGTTCTGGATCATTACCAACATTTAATGACTTCTACGTTAGGCCAAGATACACCCCTGGTAAAAATTTCATTGAAATTCGTTGAGGATTTTTTTGAGTAATCCTGCTAACAATCCAACCAACCAACCAACAAACGGACGTGACCGAAAACATAACCTCCATGGTGGAGAATAAGGAGGATATGGTAATTTTCCTGTCTCAGCTACATACAATCACACTTTTTGTCTCATTCTAATGGAAAAGCAATAAGGATGAATGGCCGTCTATAAACACACTAAAGGATTCATATCTTCCTTGTTTCTCAACCAAATTTAACAATCTTGGTGTCATTTTCTTTGTTTTGTCAACCTCTACCCAATGAAGTAGCTTTTGTTTTACATTAAGACGCTCTGATTTTTTTGTCACATACCTACCACACAGTCCCAATTTTTTCTGATTTGGGGTTGTAATCCTTTCCTGTCTGAAGAAAGGCTGTAAAAGTGATTTATTTGCATTATGGGAAACAGTGTGCAGACTGACACATCTTTATTTTATATTTCTGTATTTCTAACAGAAACATTTTTATATTTCTCTGACATGTCTTTATTTTATACAAGTCTACTTTATATTTTTATCACGTTTTTATTTTATATTTCTATTCAAGATTTGTTTTCAGCTTAAAAACATTGCTTCAAACGCTGATAGATGTAACAATAGAAACAGTAAATAGTAAATCTGGCCCTCAGCACTTTTAAGTTTTCGCTTCCATGTGACGTAAATAAAAGCAGGTCCGTGTGGTTAAAGCAGTGACGTCACAGCCCAGAGAACGCCAGCAGCTGCTTTCTTACCTCGATTTAATCAGATTCCATCGTGTCCAGAGTTCCACAGCCTCAAAGTGAAATCCAGCCGGGTTCCGACAGACCGACGAACCCCCCAAAACACATTAGGAGCCAGACGTCAGCGAAGAAAGTTCCGCAAACTTTCCTGAGACTTCAGAATGGAACAAACTGTCATGACTAAAGCCACACCCACACCATGCCTCAGCATGTCCGTCAAACCGCCGCGACGTCACACAGGGGGCGGGGCGGGAGTAAAATATGGAATATATCTGTATTTAAGACATTCTCACGTTGGGCAGTACATGATTTTTTTTTCCACTCATGATTTTTTTTATTTTTAGTTTTTATTGAAATTAATGTTTCTACATTCACGAGATTCCACATTTAGGAATTTCTCATGTTAAGTAACATATGAAACACTTCTCCATTTAAGAATTTGCATGCAAAACGTTTGCACAATCATGAGATTTTCACATTGGGGACCATATGAAATCAGCTTCTCACAGTGTATCGCATATGACACTTCTCCGTTTATAAAACTTTCATGTTTGGCAGTGTATGAAATAGTTTTCCATTTATCAGATTCTCATGTTGGGCAAAACAAGAAATGCACACAAGATGATTCTGCATTCAGATAATCTTCTGCTTGCAATGGCTTTGGGCACCATCACAGTTCTGTTACTGTTACATCTTCGTGTTGCGTTCAATACAGTGGATCATCATATACTGTACTACTCCATAGATTGGAGAATCACTTGCTTGGACATAACCAGTTGCTCTCATTGTGTCCTTAACAATAACGTCACCTCAAACCTTGTTGCCAAGAAATATGGGGTTCCACAGGGATCTATCTTGGGCCCCCTGCTTTTCTCCCTTTATAGCACCCCTTGGGCACATACTGCAATGTTAAAGGTTACTCAGTTCACTTTTATTATTCAGTTGTACATGCCAATAACTGCTGGTTATCTCATGCACATCAAGACTTTCAAAGACTTGACTTGCTTCTGTGAAAAGCTAGATGTCTCGCAATTTCTTACTTTTAAATTCTGAGAAGACTGGAATGGTGGCCCTTGGTCCAGGGAGACATAGACAGCAGCAGAGTTGGCTTTAGTCATTTTGGCGCCCTAGGCAAGATTATGGTTTCTTCTTCTGCACACACACCACCACAAACATTAATATACAACAGCCGTGTGACAGAGCTCAATGATTTAATTGTTGATCAAACACACCAACACACAAGTAAACAGACACTAAAATAACATAAATAATAAATTAAATAACATAAATAAAACCAAAGTTCCTGTTCAGGTTTTGTGCAAATACTGAGCAAGTCCTGACAGCTCCCACAATATGAATAATAAAAAGGTGTTATGTCCAAACAATACAACAGTGCAATATAATATAAAAATAGAATACAAAAGTTGCAGTGCAGGTTTAACTTAAAGTCAGTCCTGATGACAGAAAATATTTTTCCTTTTTTTTAACAACATAAATGGAAATGGTGCTATGGTCAGTGAATACTTTGTACTTGGTACCAATGGACCTTATAGGAGCAGAACATGCAAACAAGACAACATAAAAGTATAATGCAGCACTAAAATCTCATCCAAATTCAGTCTACCTGTCTGTCTTATAGCAGTGGTAGTAATAATAATAAATTATTAAATATCTTAGATTTCAAAGTATTACAATCTGATTTTTATTTTATCATTAATATTATTATATGCAAAAAATGTCTTTAAAATGGCTACAAAAATGGATCTTTAATGGGTTTATTGTGGGGGGGCGGGGTGGCTTTCCCACCCGTTGCCCCGCCCCTGCACCAGAGGCCTGCAGAGTGTGTGTGTGTGTGTGTGCAGCCACACTCCCAACTGGCATAGCTGGCCGTGGGCTCTTCTAAGTGCTTTTGTTGGCTGCCCACCTCAAATAAGAACCTCTTCTTCAATGTGGCTTATGCCGAAATGCTTCACACACACAAGGCTATTTTTCACAGGCTGTGATCACAATGTAACACACACTACCGGGGAAGCTCCAAAACTCCCAATGCCAAAAATAAAAAAAATAAAAATAAAAAATCACCCCTTTAGAAATAAAATAATTGGACTTGTCCAGTTAGGCCAACGTTATAAAAGGTCTATGCTGTCCAATCATATATTTTTACGTGTTTTGGACAATCAGACAAGAGTTAAAGTCGAGGGCCGGACTTTTTTTTTAGGAATTGCAGCAGTGCCCCTCCAGCGCGTGGTGCCATAGGAAACCGCCTATGTGGCCCATGCTAAAAGCCGGCTCTGCACGTTTCACCAGCTAATTCTTAACCTAGACTCGTGTCATACATCATACTGATGAAGTGAGGAACCTTGGGGTGATTTTTTGAACTCGTGTTGTTCTTTGACCTACATATTAGAGACATCACCAGGACTGCTTTATTCCACCTTCATAGCAAAGTGGTTATATATATCCCATCCATGTGTGGCTGATGCACACTCTGATCCATGCAATCTTCTATTCTCTGGTTTACCACAGTCCAGCATTAGGGGTCTCCAATTGGTTCAAAATGCTGCTGCCAGAATTTTGAAAAGAAACACAGTTCGACCATGTTATCTTTATTTTTGCCTCCCTTCATTGTCTTCCTGTTTCTGTGAGGTCTGATTTTAAGGTTCTGTTACTCACTCATCTTCAACCACTTACTCCAATTAAGTGTCTCGAGGGGGCTGGAGCCTATCCCAGCAATCATAGGGCGTGAGGCAGAGGTACACCCTGGACAGGACTCCAGTCTCTTAGTTAACACACAGACAAACACATTCACACCTGCACGCACACCAATTTAAAGTTTCCAGTACACCTAACCTGCATGTCTTTGGATGTGGGAGAAAACAGGAGATCCTGGAGAAAACCCACACACACAGGCAGAACATGCAAACGCCACACAGAAAGGCCACAGGAGGTAATCAATCCCATGACCTTCTTGCTGTGAGGCAACACTGCTAACCACTAAGACACTGTGCTGCCCTGGATGTTGCTAAATTGTAAAATTATTCATGGACTAACGCCTCCCTATGTCCCAGGCTGTGCTCTGCGTTCTCAGGAAGCAGGACTACTTTGCAACTCTAAGGTTTAAAAAGCCACAGAGCCTTTATTTTTTATCATGCACCTGTCTTGTGGAATAATCTCCCTGTAGAGATAAATCAGATTCTGTAGAGACATTCAAGTCCAAACTTAACACACATCTATTTATACCAATGCAGTATGGAACTATGCTTCCTCTCTTTTTAATTCACATGATTACCAACTGAAGAGGTCGCGGACTCACCACATCTAAATTTTGGGTGTGTTAGTGAAGCACAGTTCTAGCTGCCGGCAACCACTTTAATAATCTCACTGCTTCCCTGTTGACAGTCTTCTGGTGAATACCTTAGGTGCAATTATTTCTGGCCAACTGATTCTGCTCTTTTTCTCTCTGTCTGAGGCACTGATGAGACCTACAATGGAAGCTGACCCTGCACCCCAGGGTGCTAGACTGACCTCAGGATACTCTACCTGTTGCACCAATCACTGCATGCCTTTGATACCAATAAGATTGTTTCTCTTGCTCTTCTACTTGTAAACATTGGTCAAATTTTGTGAAAACCTTGTGTTAGAATGGCCTAAATTGCTGGTCATCTGTCTGAGTCTGGTCTACTTGAAGTTTCTTTCTCATTAGCACAGGGAGTTTTACCCTTACTCGTGTGAAGCGCCTTGAGACAGCATTGTGATTTGGGGTTATACAAATAAAAACATAAATTGAACTGAATTCATGAGATTCTCATGTTGGGCAACATATGAAAGGTCTACTTTTACCAGATTCTCATGTTGGGCAACATACAACCCCAATTCCAATGAAGTTGGGATGTTGTGTAAAATGTAAATAAAAACAGAATTCAATGATTTGCAAATCCTCTTCAACCTATATTCAATTGAATACACCACAAAGACAAGATATTTAATGTTCAAACTGATAAACTTTGTTTTTGTGCAAATATTTGCTCATTTTGAAATGGATGCCTGCAACACGTTTCAAAAAAGCTGGGACAGTGGTATGTTTACCACTATGTTACATCACCTTTCCTTCTAACAACACTCAATAAGCGTTTGGGAACTGAGGACACTAATTGCTGAAGCTTTGTAGATGGAATTCTTTCTCACTCTTGCTTGATGTACGACTTCAGTTGTTCAACAGTCCGGGGTCTCTGTTGTTGTATTTTGTCCTTCATGAGCCACACATTTTCAATGTTCGACAGGTCTGGACTGCAGGCAGTAGTGCAAATGGCTGAGCCTTTTGGGGATGTTACTTTTATACCCAATCATGACATTCACCTGTTTACAATTAGGTGTTCTTTGAGGATTCAACTTTCCCAGTCTTTTGTTGCCACATCCCAACTTTTTTGAAATGTGTTACAGGCATCCATTTCAAAATGAGCAAATATTTGCACAAAAACAAAAAAGTCTATCAGTTTGAACATTAAATATCTTGTCTATCTGGTGTATTCAGTTGAATATAGGTTGAAGAGGAGTTGCAAATTATTGTATTCTGTTTTTATTTACATTTTACACAACATTCCAACTTCATTGGAATTGGGGTTGTATGAAACATCTACATTTGAGATTCTCATGGTGGGCAACATGAAATGTCTACATTTATTAGAGTCTCATGTTGGGCAACATATAGAACGTCTACATTTATCAGATTCTCATGTTGGCCAATATATGAAACATCTACCTTTATCAGATTAGAATGCTGGGCAATATATGGAACATTTACATTTGCATGGTGGGCAACGTGAAACATCTAAATTTATGAGATTTTAATGGTGGGCAACAGAAGAAGTATCTACATTTATCAGATCCTCATGTTAGGAAGCGTATGAAATGCCTCTCCATTTACCAGATTCTTGTATTGGGCAACATATGAAAGGTCGGCATTCATGAGATTCTCATGTTGGGCAACATGAGATTCTCACATTGATTAGCATGTCAAGCATTTGTTTGAATTCTGTTCACCAAAAACAATCCTCACTTCAAAATGACAGGCAAGACTTTTTTTGCAGTTTCAGTTTTAATAGCGAAACAGTAAATGAACACAGACTTATCAGTTTATTATGTGACCCAAAAACAATTATACCTTCAAGATCATCATATTCCTTTGCAAAAATGACAAGGTGGCCTCAGGAAATGGATTACAGGAGTAAGAGGTTTGGGAAGAATGATTTTCAACCATTATTCACTGTTGCTTATTTAAGAATTGATGTGAACGTTCCAGCATCATGTGAGTCAAGGGCACAATCTTCATCCTGCTAACAACCCCGATGTCAGTTTGTGGTCAGAGAGAGGTCAGGAGGTGAGGCAGGAGGTTGAGAGCAGGTCGATGTTCCTGCATGCCGAGCGCCACCAGAGCCCCCAAGAGAAGAGACGTTCCTCTGGGTTTGAGAGGCGGCTGAACCGGCATCACCTGCACAAAGAGAAGAGCAGACAGAAGCACTGCTGCAGACAAATACTAATATCTGCTGATGAGTCCAAGAAATGACTGATTGCATTAAAGCAGGGGTGGCCAAGTTCAGTCCTCGAGAGCCACATTCCTGACAGTTGTCTCCCTGCTCCAACACACCTGAATCCAATGAAAGGCTCATTAAAAGTCTGCTAACGAGTCTCATTGGATTCAGGTGTGTTGGAGCAGGGAGACAACTAAGAGTGTCAGGACTGTGGCTGTCGAGGACCGAACTTGGCCACCCCTGCATTAAAATGTCCTGAAAAATACCTTTTTAAAAAGAGAATGGATGAAGACGTATGATTAGCGCACTGGCTACATCTACACCAGAGAAATTCACCACCTTTGTCCAGTGGCTCATAACTGACACCTGCGTTGTAAACAATGAATGAATGAAACAGAAAAAGCTTCGGCGACATTTCTTTAGAAAATGTCTTTAAAGTTGTCCGGAATTATTTTTCTGCCACAGTACGTTGCACTGGCTCTGTTTTCAGGTCGGGTCGCATCCCAGAACATTCTACCCCACCCCGCATTGCGCTTCCAGGACTGTGATGTTCAGCAACGTCTTTTGATACCACAAATTCTCAGGATGCCCCAGAGAGCATTCCACTCTAACTGGAGTCTTAACAGCTCACCACGTGAGTAGAAAAAGACAAAGAAAACAAAAAATGAAACAAAACAAGAACCGTGTACCGTGATCAGAGGCACGTTTAGCCTCAAAACATGACTGTTGGTTATCTTTCTCGAAAATCTGTTGTCTGCCATCTTAAAAAAAGTTGAAGCAAAATTAAACAGTGATCCTGACGTTTACTTCTATGAATCAAAGATATTTCATGTTCTCTTTGGTCAACTTCGCTTCATTTCTTAACATACATCCATTCATTCATTAAAGGCCTGAAACGCATTCCAATAAAGGTGGGATGGGCTAATTAATCTAGGGTTAGCAATGAGAGAGGGAAAAAAATTTTATTTAGTTCCAGGGTACATAGTGGTTAGCGCTGATGCTTCACAAAGAGGAGGTCCTGGGATCGGTTCCCCCCTGGTCCATTCTGTGTGGAGTTTGCATGTTCTCCCCATGTTAGTGTGGCTTCCTCAAACTTCCAAAGACATGCAGCTTGGGTGAACTGGAGATTTGAAATTGGCTGTAGGTGAGTGACAATGTGTTTGCCTGTCTATACGTGGCCCTGCGACAGACTGGTGGCCTGTCCACAGTGTATGCCACATTTTGCCCAGTGACTGCTGGGATAGGTTCCATCTCCCCCATGACCGTGAACTGGAATAAGTGGGTACAGAAAATTAGTGATTGCTACAGTAAGCAGGTAGCTAAAAATCACGATTTGGTACAAAAGTAGTGTCCATGAAAGGCTGAGTCGTTGAGGAGCAAAGAGGATCTCAAGTTTGACAACAAATGCATGATAAAATTATTCAGTTTTTTAAAACCAATGTTCTTCAAAGAATGGATTTGTATATTTCTCCTTTCACAGTACATAATTCAAGGAATCAGAAGGCATTTCAGTGTGATCATGGGTGTTGAGCTTGGGATTGCATCTTTGCAATCCCAAACTCAACACCCATGATTCTCCAATCCCTCAGACAGCACTGCATCAAGAACAGTCATTCATTAACAGCTGATATAAGCACATGGGAATGGGATTACTTTGGAAAAGTGCCTGGAGTTTACCAAAAAGTACCTGAAGGACTCTCAGACCATGAGAAACAAAATTCTCTGTTGTGATGAGACAAGGATTGAACTCCTCGATGTGAATACCAGACATCATTTTTGGAGGAAATCAGGCACCATCCCTACAGTGAAGCATGGTGGTGGCAGCATCATGCTGTGGGGATGTTCTTCGGCGACAGGAACTGGCAGACCAGTCAGGTCTGAGGGAAAGATGAATGCAGCAATTATATAATTCATAATAATTCATTTTCTTGTGATTTCACTGATTAACATCACTTTGAACAAATGTAATCAGTCGGTAAAATCACCTGGTGGAGTGAGGGGCTGCAAAGAAAACCTGCACCCTTTTGGCCCTTTCTGGAACGAGTTGAATACCCCTCCTCTAAGGTGACAAATTTCTAAGACAAGCTCTGCCTTTTCAAAACCGTGTTAGTCATTGGACAGTTTTTTTTTACTCAATAAAAATCCATCCATCCAGCCATTTTCTTCTGCTTCCGCTTTAAACAATGTCAGACTCTGTAGTTTTCTCTGGGCCCCTCCCCAATCGGACCGGGAGTGACATGTTTAGCCGCATGTTCTCCCTGAATTGCTGGCTGTCTGAGTGGTGTCCAAAAAATGAGGTGGGCTTCATAGATAATTGGCAAGGTTTCTGAGGAAAACCTGGTCTTGTTAGGAGAGACGGCATCCATCCTACTTTGGATGGAGCAGCTCTCATTTCTAGAAATCTGGCCAATTTTATTAAACCCTCCAAACCGTGACTATCCAGGGTTGGGACCAGGAAGCAGAGTTGTAGTCTTACATACCTCTCTGCAGCTTCTCTCCCCCTGCCATCCCCCCAATACCCCGTAGAGACGGTGCCTGCTCCCAGACCACCAACAAAGAGTAAAAATCTATTTAAGCATAAAAATTCAAAAAGAAAAAATAAAATAGCACCTTCAACTGCACCACAGACTAAAACAGTTAAATGTGGTTTATTAAACATTATTTCTCTCTCTTCTAAGTCCCTGTTAGTAAATGATATAATAATTGATCAACATAGATTTATTCTGCCTTACAGAAACCTGGTTACAGCAGGATGAATATGTTAGTTTAAATGAGTCAACACCCTCGAGTCACACGAACTGTCAGAATGCTCGTAGCACGGGCTGAGGGGGAGGATTAGCAGCAATCTTCCACTCCAGCTTATTAATTAATCAAAAACTCAGAACTTTAATTCATTTGAAAGCTCGACTCTTAGTCTTGTCCATCCAAATTGGAAGTCGCAAAAAACAGTTTTATTTGTTATCCATCGTCCACCTGGTCATTACTGTGAGTTTCTCTGTGAATTTTCAGACCTTTTGCCTGACTTAGTGCTTAGCTCAGATAAGATCATTATAGTGGGCGATTTTAACATCCACATAGATGCTGAGAATGACAGCCTCAACACTGCATTTAATCTATTATTAGACACAATTGGCTTCGCTCAAAATGTAAATGAGTCCACCCACCACTTTAACCATACTTAAGATCTTGTTCTGACTTATGGTATGGAAATTGAAGACTTAACAGTATTCACTGAAAACCCCCTTCTGGCTGATCATTTCTTAACATTTACATTTACTTGAATGGACTACCCAGTAGTGAGGAATAAGTTTCATTACAGTAGAAGTCTTTCGGAAAACGCTGTAACTAGGTTTAAGGATATGATTCCGTCTTTGTTATGTTCTCCAATGCCATATACCAACACAGTGCAGAGTAGCTACCTAAACTCTGTGAGTGCGATAGATTATCTCGTCAATAATTTTACATCCTCATTGAGCACAACTTTGGATGCTGTAGGTCCTCTGAAAAAGAGAGCCTTAAATCAGAAGTGCCTGACTCCGTGGTATAACTCACAAACTCGCAGCTTAAAGCAGATAACCCGTAAGTTGGAGAGGAAATGGCGTCTCACTAATTTAGAAGATCTTCACTTAGCCTGGAAAAAGAGTCTGTTGTTCTATAAAAAAGCCCTCCGTAAAGCTAGAACATCTTACTACTCATCACTAAATGAAGAAAATGAGAACAACCCCAGGTTTCTTTTCAGCACTGTAGCCAGGCTGACAAAGAGTCAGAGCTCTATTGAGCCGAGTATTCCTTTAACTTTAACTAGTAATGACTTCATGACTTTCTTTGCTAATAAAATTTTAACTATTAGAGAAAAAATTACTCATAACCATCCCAAAGACATATCGTTATCTTTGGCTGCTTTCAGTAATGCTGGTATTTGGTTAGACTCTTTCTCCCCGATTGTTCTGTCTGAGTTATTTTCATTAGTTACTTCCTCCAAACCATCAACATGTCTATTAGACCCCATTCCTACCAGGCTGCTCAAGGAAGCCCTACCATTAATTAATGCTTCGATCTTAAATATGATCAATCTATCTTTATTAGTTGACTATGTACCACAGGCTTTTAAGGTGGCAGTAATTAAACCATTACTTCAAAAGCCATCACTTGACCCAGCTATCTTAGCTAACTATAGGCCAATCTCCAACCTACCTTTTCTCTCAAAAAATTCTTGAAAGGGTAGTTGTAGAACAGCTAACTGATCATCTGCAGAGGAATGGTCTATTTTAAGAGTTTCAGTCAGGTTTTAGAATTCATCATAGTACAGAAACAGCATTAGTGAAGGTTACAAATGATCTTCTTATGGCCTCAGACAGTGGATTCATCTCTGTGCTTGTCCTGTTAGACCTCAGTGCTGCTTTTGATACTGTTGACCATAAAATGTTATTACAGAGATTAGAGCATGCCATAGGTATTAAAGGCACTCCGCTGCGGTGGTTTGAATCATATTTTGCTAGGACCAATTTATTCACTTTATACATGCTTCCCTTAGGCAGTATTATTATTTCATTCATTTAAAAGAAGAAAAAAACAAAACAAAACAGAAAAGCAGAAATAAAGCATCTCCATTACCAGAATGAAAAGGAGCAGAGAGAAGAACAAGTCTTATATTTTCTGCCCCTTTTTACAATACAATCTTTCAATATCCAGCGTCATTTTTCAACATTATTTAACAGATTGTATTTCTTTAACTTGTCACATACAACTGACTTATTTCATAATTATGACCATTATTAAATAGATTACATCTCTGACAGGTTACATTTTTAAACTTAAAACATTTTATACATTATTAACAAATTACATTTTTTTTAACTTCCTTACAGCCCACTAACTTATTTTATAGTTTCATACTTACTTAATACATCTAGTTTAATACGTTTTTTAAATAATTTAAGCGACCTTAATTCTTTAATTTCTTTGTTGAGATTGTTCCATAATTTTACACCATTTACTGCAATACTCCGTTCTTTTACTCTGGTTCTGTATCTTGGTTTTCTAAAGACTTCTATTCCTTTCAGTTTATAACTACTTACTCTTTTCTCAAACATATTTTGAATGTTTGTTGGTAAAGTATTTTTATTTGCTTGGTACATTGTTTGTAATATTTTCAAATCGACCAAATCACGAAATTTAAGTACCCTGTACTTAATGAACAATGGATTAGATGGATCTCTAAAACCACTGTTGCTAATCACCCTTAAAGCCCTTTTCTGCAGAATAAACAAAGGTTGTATATAAGTTGTATATGTTGATCCCCAGATTTCTACACAATAAGTTAAATATGGGAAAATCAATGAATTGTACAATGTTAATAAACCATAACTATTTAATGAATATTTTACTTTATGCAAAACAGCAATGGCTTTCGCTATTTTTCCTTTTATGTCATTTATGTGCGACTTCCATGTAAGATCTTCATCAATTATGACTCCTAAAAATTTCATTTCTTTTACCCTTTGTATATCCATTCCATCTATTTGTAATGACACGTTATTTTTTTTTTTGCTCTGTCATTAAACAATATGAAATTTGTCTTATTAATATTTAGTGACAGTCTGTTTATATCAAACCAATGCTTAACCTTTTCCAATTCTGTTTTTATCACTTGTGCTACTTCCTGTATATCTGATCCAGAGTAAAACAGCGTTGTATCATCAGCAAATAAAATGCTACCAAGCACATTAGATACATTCACAAAATCATTGATATACAAAATAAACAGTTTGGGTCCAAGTACTGATCCTTGTGGTACTCCATAAGCAATATTACACAATTCTGATTTGATATTATTTATCTGAACAAACTGTTTTCTGTTTTCTAAGTAGCTTTTTACCCACTGATGTGCAATACCTCTTATTCCATATTGTTGTAACTTGTGAAGCAATCTTGAGTGGTCAATAACATCAAAAGCTTTTTTCAAGTCAATAAAAATACTTACAAAATAATCCTTATTTTCTATTGTTGTTGATATTTTCTCTATTAATTCCATAATTGCCATAGCTGTCGAATGTTTTGTTCTGAATCCATACTGAGCATTATTTAAAATATGATGTTTCTCAGTGAATTTATCCAACCTTGTCACAAAAACTTTTTCCATAATTTTAGAAAACTGTGGAAGCAATGATACTGGCCTGTAATTAGAGAATTTATGTTTGTCTCCATTTTTATATAATGGGACTACCTTGGCAATTTTCATTTCATCTGGAAAAATCCCTGTTGACAGAGACAGATTGCAAATATAAGTAAATGGTTCAATAACAGTTTCTATTATACTTTTTACAGTCATCATGTCTAAATCTTCATGGTCAGTTGATCTTTTGCTTACACAGTTTTTTACAATATTTCTTATTTCATCTTTTTCCACATTGTCCAGGAAAATACTATTGACCGTATTTACAAGTGTATGTAATGTATCTTCTACTATTGGTTTATTTCCCACCAGACTTGATCCTACATTTGAAAAATAATCATTAAACCCATTTGCCACTTCTTTTATGTCATATATCTCTTTATTTTCTTTGACAAAGTAATTTGGAAAAGTTGCTTTCGCTCCATCACACTTTTTATAATTCCCCATGTTGCCCTCATATTATCTTTATTCTTATTTAATTGTTCACTATAATAATCTTTTTTTTGTTTCCTAATTATTGTCAATAGTTTATTTTTATATTTTTTGTATCTGTGTTCTGTTTCCTTTGTTTGCATTTTTAAAAAGCACCTGTATAAATAGTTTTTCTTTGCACAAGCATTTTTTATTCCCTTTGTCAGCCATGGTTTATTTACTCTTTTCTTACTAATTTCTATTAATTTACAGTTTTTATTATATGATTTCATCAATATTTTCATAAATGAGTTATATGCTACATTAACATCACTGACATAAACTTCTTCCCAATTTTGATTTTTAAGATCATATTTTAATGCCTCTAAGGCTTTTACTGACTTGTCTCTTTTAAAGTTTATAACAGTTTTTTTCTTGTACCTATTTTTATATTTAAATATTGAAAAGACTGGTAAATGATCACTAACATCTGTCATCAAGATCCCATTCCTGATAATTTCATCTGTTCTATTTGTAAATATATTGTCGATTACCGTTGCACTTTGCGATGTGATTCTGGTTGGTTTTGTTATCAAGTGGAATAACCCCAAACTATACATTGAATTCACAAAATCACTTATTCTTTGGCAACTGGAGCTCTCTATGTTAATGTTAAAGTCTCCACATATAAAAAGCGTTTTGTTTTTAATTTGATGGAATAGCTCTATTATTCTATCTGTAAATTTCACAACACAAGTGTCTGGTGCTCTGTATACACAACTGATTAAAATATTTTTAGATGTTTCATGTACAAGTTCCACTGTTACAATTTCAATGATGTCATCCACAGTTGTCCTTTCTTCTACAATTGTACATATCAGATCTGCCTTTATGTACAGAGCAACACCACCGCCCCTTTTATCTCTTCTGTTCACAAAATACAGCTCATATCCCTCTATTTGAACATCAGTCATGAGATCATCATTAAGCCAAGATTCAGTGATTGCAACAATATTAAATTTATTTTTAAACTGATTTAAATAATCTTTTATTTGTGACATTTTACAATACAAGCTTCGACTGTTTATATGTAAGAGTGACAGGGTATCTTCTGCAATTTTTTCACTATTTAGCTGTTCTACCGTATAATACTCGCAACCAATCGTTTTTAAGTCAAATATACTTTCATCAATATTAGTGTCTATGTCATATATTTTATCATCTGTTTCCATGTTTGATCAGATTTTTTTTTTTTTTTTGTTGGTCCAATTACCAACAGACGTCATATTTGATTGTCTATTCAGGTCTGTATTTCGTAAGGTCCTCCATGTTTTTGATTTGTATACCGTTTGTTCCTTCTTTTACTCTAATCCACACCCTACAATTCCAGACCCATGTAGCAACAATGTGCTTCTGTTTTTTTAATAGTCTTGCTTCCCTAGCAATATCTGCATTTTTTTTTTGTTAAATGCTCATTTATATAGACACTTGTTCCTTTCAAATTCTTTGCCTGTCTTAATACTTCATTTTTATATTTTCTGCTTGTAAATCGTATAACAATGTTAGACAGTTTATTTTTTCTATCTTTAGTTGGAACAGTATAGCAGTCTGATATTGTGTCTTGATGGATGTCAACACCACTTTGATATAAAAAGTTTGTAACTTGCTGTTCCAATGATTGTTGTTCTTCAGGTGGTGCATTCTCCCCACTGGTTCCACCAGAATCCACCACCCTTGCATATGTCCGATGCCTTGTTTCTAGTCCAGATATTATAACATCATCTTTTCTAGTGAATTGTTCAAGTTCATCTACACGTTGTTCAAGTTTCTTAATGATCTTGTCCTTCTCTTTAACCAGTTTTTGGAGTTCTTTAATCTCCACCGTCAGCTTGTCTAAATTAGACATGTCTTTTAATATCTGGTTTATTGAGGTCTTTATCTTCTCTATATTTTCCTCAAGTTTCTCCGTTTTCTTGGGTGGTGCCATGTTAACTATCGTGGCTTAGTATGGCCACCGTTAATTGCAAAAAACAATTTTCACCCGTAACCTCCACCACCACAGGTCCGGTCACCGCACACCAACCCTCCCCGACTATTGTAATTCATTATTATCAGGTTGTCCTAAAAGTTCCCTGAAAAGCTTTCAGTTAATTCAAAATGCTGCAGCTAGAGTACTGACGGGGACTAGAAGGAGAGAGCATATTTCACGCATATTGGCTTCTCTTCATTGGCTTCCTGTTAATTCTAGAATAGAATTTAAAATTCTTCTTCTTACTTATAAGGTTTTGAATAATCAGGTCCCATCTTATCTTAGGGACCTCATAGTACCATATCACCCCAATAGAGCGCTTAGCTCTCAGACTGCAGGCTTATTTGTAGTTCCTACGGTTTTTAAGAGTAGAATGGGAGGCAGAGCCTTCAGCTTTCAGGCTCCTCTCCTGTGAAACCAGCTCCCAATTCAGATCAGGGAGACAGACACCCTCTCTACTTTTAAGATTAGGCTTAAAACTTTCCTTTTTGCTAAAGCTTATAGTTAGGGCTGGATCAGGTGACCTGAACCATCCCTTATAGACTTAGACTGCTGGGGGTTTCCCATGATACACAGTGTTTCTTTCTCTTTTTGCTCTGTATGCACCACTCTGCATTTAATCATTAGTGATGGATCTCTGCTCTCTTCCACAGCATGTCTTTTTCCTGATTCTCTCCCCTCAGCCCCAACCAGTCCCAGCAGAAGACTGCCCCTCCCTGAGCCTGGTTCTGCTGGAGGTTTCTTCCTGTTAAAAGGGAGTTTTTCCTTCCTGGACTGGTTGGGCGAACTCCCGTGAACCCTCGAGCACCCGATGGAGCGTGTAGAGCTGGTCCAGTGTGCCACGACCAGGATGAAAACCACACTGCTCCTCCTGAATCCGAGGATCAACCACCGGTCGAATTCTCCTCTCCAGTACTCTGGAATAGACCTTACCGGGGAGGCTGAGGAGTGTGATCCCCCTATAGTTGGAACACACCCTCCGGTCCCCCTTCTTAAACAGAGGGACCACCACCCCGGTCTGCCAATCCAGAGGCACTGACCCAGATTGCCACGCGATGTTGCAGAGGCGTGTCAGCCAAGACAGTCCCACAACATCCAGAGACTTAAGGTACTCTTTCATCCACCCCAGGAGCCTTGCCACCGAGGAGCTTACAAACCACCTCTGTGACTTCGGCCTGGGTAATGGATGAGTCTGCCTCTGAGTCCCCAGTCTCTGCTTCCTCTTCGGAAGAATGACGATGGGATTGAGGAGATCCTCGCAGTATTCCTTCCACCGCCCAACAACATCCCCAGTCAGGGTCAACAGCTCCCCACCCGCACCGTAAACAGTGCCGGTGGAGAGCTGCTTCCGCCTCCTGAGGCGCCAGACGGTTTGCCAGAATCTCTTCGAGGCTGACCGATAGTCCTCCATGATCTCCCTGAACTCCTCCCAGACCAGAGTTTTTGCCTCTGCGACTGCACGGGCTGCGGCACGCTTGGCCTGCCGGTACCTGTCAGCTGCCTCCGGGGTCCCACCTACCAACAAAGATAAGTAGGACTCCTTCAGCTTGACGGCATCCCTTACTTCCAGCGTCTTCAGCTTGACGGCATCCCTTACTTCCAGCGTCCACCACCAGGTTTGGGGATTGCCGCCGTGACAGGCACCAGAGACCTTGTGACCACAGCTACGAGCGGCCGCATCAACAATGGAGGTGGAGAACATGGTCCACTTGGACTCCATGTCTCCAACCTCCCCCGGGATCTGGGAGAAGCTCTCCCGGAGGTGGGAGTTGAAGACCTCGCTGACAGAGGGTTCCGCCAGTCCTTCCCAGCAGACCCTCACAATACGTTTGGGCCTGCCAGGTCTGACCGGCTTCCTCCCCCTCTAGCTGCCACCTTATCGTGCTGGGGGAGTTTGCGTACCCGGATGATCCTAGGAGCTATGTTGTTGGGTGCTTTGTGCCCCTTGTAGGATCTCCCAAGGCAAACAGGTCCTAGGTGACGGGTCAGACTAAGGGCAGTTCAGAACCTCCATGACCATTAAAAAAAATCAAGGACCGAGATGTCGCCCGGAATGGCGGAGCCAGGGCCCCACCCTGCAGCCATGCCTGGGGTTGGGGCTCGCGCCAGAGCGCGTGGTGGTCAGGCCTTAGCCCATCGGGCCTGGCCGGGCTCAGCCCGAAAGAGCGACGTGGGCCTGCCCTCCTGCGGGTTCACCACCTGCAGAGGGGGCCATGGGGGTCGGGTGCAGAGAGGATTGGGTGGCGGTCAAGGGCGGGTGACCTGGTGGCCCGGTCCATGCTCACAGCCCCTGGCTGTTGGGACGTGGAATGTCACCTCAATAAAAATCACAACACATTTTTCACATAATTTACAAATTTGGGATGTCAGACTCACCAGTCTGTAGTTACCTGTGACAGTTTTGGCCCACTTCTTCTAAACAGGGGTAACATTTGCACACTTCCTAATATCAAGCAGTACTCAATGGTGAACTTCATCAGGGCCCATCGATTTGTTGGGATTATCAGTAACTGTAGCTTTTTTTTTTTTTAAAGGCCCGGTCACACGGCACTTAACGAAGGGCAAGGAAGCCAAATGAAACAAGAAACTTGGACTTTCGTTGGCATCATTTAACCTTCATAGAGCTTCGTTCCTGCAGCTCTAGGGCTTTGTAAGAATTTTTAAACTGTTGAAAAATTTGAACGAATGTCGCTGAAAACCTCAATTCATCCGTACTTTGTTTTGCTGTCATTCTTTATGTTTTTATATCGTTTGCTTAGTTTTTGTAACGTTAGCGTTTAGTGTGACACTTCGATCGACCAGCTGAATGTGCGCAGAAGCCGGTTTGTGAGCGCTCCTACTGCCACTGCATTCATGTACCGTTGGAAAGTACAGAGCAAACTCAGCCTGTATGCTTGGATTTTTTTTTTTAATCTGGGTGGTGGGTCAGCTTCACTGGGCTTAGGCACCTTATAAAGGCCTGCGCTCCTGCCACAAGCAACTGCTGAATTTGAAAAGAAAAAAAGTGTAATTTCCGACAGTACTTGAACACAGCGTCAGCAGCAGCCATCACCTCCTGCATGCACTTATTATTTTTTATTAAACAATATGAGTGTAGGAATGACAATCCAGCTCTTCTGTACATGTGGCAACAGGTAAATGAGTCAGATGATTATACAAGAGCTGTCCTGGAAGGCAGAATTCACATTGTGGATCAGCTGCAGCTGATGAAAATAACCGCACATGTGAGTCAATGCGCATTCAGACGGACTGATCAATTTACTGCTGTGATATATTCAATCAGCAATTATTTATAAAGTGCTTTACAGCACCGACTGGTGTCCAAAGTGCTTAACATTAAAACACAAATTCACAAAAATACAACACATAGAATAAAATTTTAAAACAATACATGTCACCTCCCCACTAAGTGTTAAATCCAGTTTAAATAAATAAGTCTTTAACTTAGATTTAAAAAGTGCTAGGTCAGCTCGTTCCACAGTCTAGGGCCAGCTACCACGAAAGCATGGTCACCCCAGCATTTATATCTTGACCTCAATCATCTTTACACTTATTCCCCCTTTTGACAGTTTTCTGTAAAACTGGACCGGTAAATTTATCCAGGGTGGATTAACCTTACTTTACCTTTATTTTAACCAGAGGTACACATTCTTTAACTGCATTATTAATTTGTTAGTGAAAATAGTCTCAAGCTACAGTTACATAATTTGTGTTCAAAATACAAGACCAACATTATTATGCAGGCTACGCAATTTTTTTTTATAGTTATCCCTATTATCATATCTTAATACCTCTTTGTCATATAACATGCTCATCGTAGTTTGAAGATCCCAAGTCAACACACTATGATCAGCTTTACCAAATGGACAAGTATAAACCTTGCTCACATTCATCAGCGATGATGAAATAACCAAATCCAAACAATTAGGGGTATTAGTTCCCCTTTGTCTAGTAGATTCTATAACATTTCAAAACAAAAACAAATCCAACTTTATCATAAAATCTTTGCAAAAAATAATTTTCAATTGCGCTGACAGTACAGTTTGGCAAAGCAATGTTAGGCAAATTAATATCTCCATTAATCAGTAATACACCTTTACAAATTTTACTAGCAATGTAAAATTGCGTTAAACTTGCATTATATTCTTCACTTGCATCACCCTTTCCATATACCACACTGAGTAGGCTGGCTTTACCACAACTGTCTTTCATCCAAACTCACAAAGTATCTTTGACATTCATGTCATCTAACTCATTACATATGTCAACCTATACGTGGTCTATCACCATTATTGATACACCACCTCTAATTTCAGTAGTAACTTTACGGAAAAATTTAAAACCAGGTATACTTAAAACACAATCTTGTATGTCACATTTTAACCATGTTTCAGTTCGAAATATAATGCCTTGTTTCACCTCATTAACACAGAGTCTAAATTCATTTTACTATGCTCTCAAAATTTGTAACTGCAATGAACTGAAAACAAATGCAATTGAAAACAAGCAATGTATTGTAGTTTGTTTGTTTTTTTTTGACTTACAGAATGCATTTGATACCATAGATCACATCTTATTATTGGGTAAATTATATGTATGGCATCAGAGGATTAGCTCACAACTGAATTGCAAGTTATCTGCACAACAGGTATCAATGTGTTCATATTGGTGGGATAAATTCCCTATTTTTGACATGCACTTGTGATGTGCCCCAGGGCTCAGTCCTTAGGCCTTTGTGGCTTTTATATATTAATGACATGTTTGGTTTCAAAGTTTGTGAGTTGCATTTTATTTGCTGATGACGACTGTGTTTTGTAGTGGGGACCATTTGGGACAGGTTTTGGTCATGAAGGAGAGGGAACTACAGAAGTTCAAAGACTGGCTTGATTCAAATAAATTATCACTTTATTTTGGTAAAACAAAGTGCATCAGGAACTCAGGAATTAGGAACTCGTGTAGAAATTTACTAGTACACAATATTGAAACTGAAATTGCAAATGAAACTAAATTTCTTGGGTTTTTCATTGACGATAAACAGAGCTAGAAAAGAAAAATAATTGATGTCAAATCAAAAATGTCAAACACCATTGCCATTTTGTATAAAACACAAGACATCCTCCCCCAACACTCAGTTACCTTATTCATTACTTGTTCTGTACATGACCTATTGTATCAAAGTTTGGGGAACCACCTACAAAACAAATTCAATATTTTTTACTACAAAAGAAAGCCATAAGAATTATTAGTAATAAACCATACTGCAAGCCAACAAATCAATTGTTTGTCTGTATACACATTTTAAAATTTTGGGACCTGATTGATTATAGCATAATACAAATTCTGTTTAAAGTAAAAAATAAAACTTTTACCACAACATGTCCAGGGCCTGTTGAAAATGAGGGACTCCAGTTATTATTTGTGAGGACCATTATTATTATTAAAAAAAAAAATAAAAAAAAAAATCAGTTTCAAACTACTGTAAAAACGCAGTGTGTTAGCGTTAGCATGTCTATGGCATTTTCAATGTTAAAAGTTAGCATTAAGCAGTTGCAGCTGTCATCACGTTCGGGTGCATTTGTTTTCAAATTGTAATATTTCTTAAATTTGTGTTGAAATTTTGTGGAGTGGTTGGAAATGACAAGAGGAACAAGTGATTAAATTTTAGTGGTGATCTGGATCCTGATGCTAACGTGTTAGCATGTCTATGGCATTTTCAATGTTAAAAGAGCATTAAGCAGTTGCAGCTGTCATCACGTTCAGGTGCCTTTGTTTTCAAATTGTAATATTTCTTAAATTTATTTTTGTTTATATATTAATAATCTAATGATTATTATATACAATTTTAGAGAAAGAGACAAAGAAATAGATCACTGTGCCAAGGAGGGAATCTCTTTAGGGTCAGTGACCCTATGGCCTTGTTTAGAGAAGTGTTTCATAAATGTTAAAAAAATTCATATTTTTGCAGTTTAGTTGAATAATAAATTGAATTTTGTCTCATTTGTTTTTGTCTATAAGCACATGCAATATCAATATCAGTGCTCAGATGACAGTAGCTTCCGGGAAAGGTGCAAGTTGCAATAAACTGTGATGCTAAGCGCTAAGGATACATGCTATCCAGTCACAGCAGATTAAACTTTTTTACTACTGAGCAAACATCATTGTTAGACTTTTTTTTTTTAGGTTCAGTGATTCCATGGCGTGTAGATGTTATGGTGTCAGTGACCCCATGGCCTTGGCGGAGGTTTGCACTCTGAGTGCTTCTAGTTTATATTTTGTATTAGTTATCATGGGTATATGTATATTTTTTGTATACATTTTTAATTTTGGGTTAAAGGGCTGGGCTTTTATAAAGCTTTTGATTCTGCCTACACCTTTTCGGGCACATGGGTGAGTTGTTGGATTGTTTTCTTTGTGAGTTTACCTTGTCATTTTGGGGATGTGCAGAAGCAAAAGCCTTTTTAATCCCTGATTTTAATGGCCTGGAAGAGTAGAGCAAAATGTCAATGTGTGGCGAGAAACTACACTTCTTGATTATTAACATTCTGTTTGTCCCTGCATATAGAACGATACTCAGTCACAAGTTTAAAGTTCCTGATGACCAGGTTCTGTTCTGTGCTCGGTTTCCTCCTGTTCAACTCATTGCGAGTCACCGTTCTGTGCCATAGTGAGGTCCAGGTTGATAAAATCCCTCCTATGCCAGTCGATGGGTGACCGTCTAAGTGACTTGCCATGTGCCAAAAGTGCCGTTGTGGTTCCGCGTTACAAAACTTCCTGCAGATGGGTGGGGGGGCTGCCATCGTTCTGGACAGAAGCCAACCGAAACACACCCTCGATGTCCTCAGGAGTAACATGAATGTCAGGGATCCCATGACCAATCGAGCTTCTTCTTTAAAGTGGCCTTATACCACCTCCTTGACAAGAGCTTTGACATTTTTGTTGCTATCCAGTGAACAATCTCTCTCCTTTATGTCAGCAAGTTCACTAGCAAATTGTATTAGGCTTTTGTCATACACAACAAAAATATAAACGCAACACTTTTGGTTTTGCTCCCATTTTGTATGAGATGAACTCAAAGATCTAAAACTTTTTCCACATACACAATATCACCATTTCCCTCAAATATTGTTCACAAACCAGTCTAAATCTGTGATAGTGAGCACTTCTCCTTTGCTGAGATAATCCATCCCACCTCACAGGTGTGCCATATCAAGATGCTGATTAGACACCATGATTAGTGCACAGGTGTGCCTTAGACTGCCCACAATAAAAGGCCACTCTGAAAGGTGCAGTTTTATCACACAGCACAATGCCACAGATGTCGCAAGATTTGAGGGAGCGTGCAATTGGCATGCTGACAGCAGGAATGTCAACCAGAGTTGTTGCTCGTGTATTGAATGTTCATTTCTCTACCATAAGCCGTCTCCAAAGGCGTTTCAGAGAATTTGGCAGTACATCCAACCAGCCTCACAACCGCAGACCACGTGTAACCACACCAGCCCTTGACCTCCACATCCAGCATGTTCACCTCCAAGATCGTCTGAGACCAGCCACTCGGACAGCTGCTGAAACAATCGGTTTGCATAACCAAAGAATTTCTGCACAAACTGTCAGAAACCGTCTCAGGGAAGCTCTTCTGCATGCTCGTCGTCCTCATCGGGGTCTCGACCTGACTCTAGTTCGTCGTCGTAACCGACTTGAGTGGGCAAATGCTCACATTCGCTGGTGTTTGGCACGTTGGACAGGTGTTCTCTTCACGGATGAATCCCGGTTCACTGTCCAGAGGAGATGGCAGACAGCGTGTGTGGCGTCGTGTGGGTGAGCGGTTTTCTTATGTCAACGTTGTGGATCGAGCGGCCCATGGTGGCGGTGGGGTTATGGTATGGGCAGGCATCTGTTATGGACGAAGAACACAGGCGCATTTTATTGATGGCATTTTGAATGCACAGAGATACCGTGACGAGATCCTGAGGCCCATTGTTGTGCCATACATCCAAGAACATCACCTCATGTTGCAGCAGGATAATGCACGGCCCCATGTTGGAAGGATCTGTACACAATTCTTGGAAGCTGAAAATGTCCCAGTTCTTGCATGGCCGGCATACTCACCGGACATGTCACCCATTGAGCATGTTTGGGATGCTCTGGACCGGCGTATACAACAGCGTGTACCAGTTCCTGCCAATATCCAGCAACTTCGCACAGCCATTGAAGAGGAGTGGACCAACATTCCACAGGCCACAATTGACAACCTGATCAACTCTATGCGAAGGAGATGTGTTGCACTGCATGAGGCAAATGGTGGTCACACCATATACTGACTGGTATCCCCCCCCCAATAAAACAAAACTGCAACTTTCAGAGTGGCCTTTTATTGTGGACAGTCTAAGGCACACCTGTGCACTAATCATGGTGTCTAATCAGCATCTTGATATGGCACACCTGTGAGGTGGGATGGATTATCTCAGCAAAGGAGAAGTGCTCACTATCACAGATTTAGACTGGTTTGTGAACAATATTTGAGGGAAATGGTGATATTGTGTATGTGGAAAAAGTTTTAGATCTGAGTTCATCTCATACAAAATGGGAGCAAAACAAAAAGTGTTGCGTTTATATTTTTGTTGAGTGTATTTTTTGCAGAGCCATCTGATGACACTTAGCAGATGGTTATCTTTCCAAGGCTTTTTAACCATGTAAAACACGCCTCACACTGCATGCTACATGTATTGTCTTTAATCGGGTCTCTGCATTCACCGCAATATGTATAGTCGCTTACTGTGTTTTGGGGGTTTCTGTGGTTACTGTTGTTGTTAATTGTTCTGGAGTTTGCACCTGCTTTTAACAATTCTGTGTTACTACGGGCACTGCCATCTTGCCCACGCAACCACACACCTTAGGCGTTCAATTTCTTGGTTTTACCTCTCTTGTACTTGGCACAGGCCTGTCGCCACCAGTCATGTCTCCAGCTTCATCTAGCCTGCTAACCCCAACAGGCCAGGCTTCGAAGCAGAACCAGCCGTAGGTGTCCGCTTGTGTTTTCTAGCATTTACAGTGGGGCAAAAAAGTATTTAGTCAGCCCCTCATTGTGCAGGTTTTCCTACTTAGAAAGATGAGAGAGGTCTGAAATTTTCATCATGGGTAGGGTTAGCCTCATTTTGTCTCTCACAGTTGAAGTGTACCTATGTACACTTCAACTGTGAGAGACAAAATGAGAAAAAAAAAAAAAAAAAAAATCCAGAAAATCACATTGTAGGATTTTTAAAGAATTTATAATTATAATTATATTATAATTATGGTGGAAAATAACTATTTGGCCACCCACAAGCTAGCAAGATTTCTGGCTCTCACAGACCTGTAACTTCTTTAAGAAGCTCTTCTGTCCTCCACCTGTTACCTGTATTAATGGCATCTGTTGGAACTCGTTATCTGTATATAAGACACCTATCCACAGCCTCAAACAGTCAGACTCCAAACTCAACCATGGCCAAGACCAAAGAGTTGTCAAAGGACACCAAGAAGAAAATTGTAGATGTGCACCAGGCTGGGAAGAGTAAATCTACAATAGTCAAGCAGGTTGGTGTGAATAAATCAACTGTGGAAGCAGTTGTAAGAAAATGGAAGACATACAAGACCATTGATAATCTCCCTCGATCCGAGGCTCCACGCAAGATCTCATCCTGTGGGGTCATAATGATCATGAGAATGGTGAACAAAAATCCCAGAACTTTATGGAGGGACCTGATGAATGACCTGCAGAGAGCTGGGACCAAAGTTACAAAGGCTACACACTACACAGAGAGGGACTCAAATCCTGCAGTGCCAGGCGTGTCCCCCTGCTTAAGACAGTACGTGTCCAGGCCCATCTGAAGTTTGCCAGAGAGCATATGGATGATCCAGAAGAGGATTGGGAGAATATCATGTGGTCAGATGAAACCAAAATAGAACATTTTGGTAAAAACTCAACTCGTCATGTTTGGAGGAAGAAGAATGCTGAGTTACGCTCCAAGAACACCATATCTACTGTGAAGCATGGGGGTGGAAACATCATGCTTTGGGGCTATTTTTCTGAAAAGGGGACAGGACGACTGATCCATGTTAAGGGAAGAATGAACAGAGCCATGTATCGTGAGATTTTAAGCCAAAACCTCCTTCCATCAGTGAGACCACTGAAGATGCAACGTGGCTGGGTCTTCCAGCATGACAATGATCCCAAACACACCGCTGAGGCAACAAAGGAGTGGCTCAGTAAAAAAGCATTTCAAGGTCCTGGAGTGGCCAAGCCAGTCTCCAGACCTCAACCCCATAGAAAATTTGTTGAGGGAGTTGAAAGTCCGTGTTGCCTAGTGACAGGCCCAAAACATCATTGCTCTAGAGGAGATCTGCATGGAGGAATGGGCCAAAATATCAGCTACAGTGTGTGCAAACCTGGTGAAGACTTACAGGAAACGTTTGACCTCTGTCATCGCCAACAAGGATTATGTTACAAAGTATTGAGTTGAACTTTTGTTATTGACCGAATACTTATTTTCCACCATAATTTACAAATAAATTCTTAAAAAAAAAAAATTCTACAATGCGATTTCCTGGATTTTTTTTTTCCTCATTTTGTCTCTCACAGTTGAAGTGTACCTATGTTGAAAATTACAGACCTCTCTCATCTTTTTAAGTAGGAGAACTTGCACAATCAGGGACTGACTAAATACTTTTTTGCCCCACTGTATCCAGTCTGTCCTCTCCCCCTCTATGTCCTGCTCCTGTGTTTCTCATTACAGAATTTCTCAGCTTTGTCCCAAAAGTTGTTTTCCCAAATCCAAATGGCCTTGCGCTTGGCTCCCAGGTAAAAGGACCTGGAAATAAAAGCCAGCTCTTGTGTGTCTCGACAGTTCTGGCATGAGTCGCAAAAAAAACCATGCATTTGGTTAGTATAACCGTAAAGATTTCCTGTCAGGCTGGCAAGCATGTCAGCAACGCACCCAGCTTAAAAAAAAAAAAGAAAAAAAAAAAGCCAACTTTCAGTTTGAAGTGACTTATGACTGAAACAAATTACAACTGACTGTGCTACTGAAAACTAGTGACACCACACAATCAGATAAGGCTCACTATCAGGTTGCTTCAAGAAACAAACCCAGATGAAGGTACAGAGACATCCTAGATGAAAACCTACTACAGAGCACTCTTTACCTAACACTGGGGCAAAAGTTCATCTTTCAGCAGGATAATGACACTATGCACACAGCCAAGATATCAAAGGAGTGACTTCAGGACAACTCTGAATATTCTTGGGTGGTCCAGCCAGAGCCAAGACCTGAATCTGACTGACCATCTCTGGAGGGTTCTGAAAATGGCTGTGCACTGACACTCCTCATCCAACCTGATGGAGCTTTAGAGGTGCTGCAAAGAGGAATGGACAAAACTGCCCAAAGATAGGTCCACCAAGCTTGTGGCATCATATTCAAGAAGACTTGAGGCTGTAATTACTGCCAAAGATAACCAACAAAGTATTGAGAAAAGGGTGTGAATACTTATGTACAACCCCAATTCCAATGAAGTTGGGACATTGTGTAAAATGTAAATAAAAACTGAATACAATGATTTGTAAATCCTCTTCAGCCTATATTCAACTGAATACACCACAAAGACAAGATATTTAATGTTCAAACTGATAAACTTTATTGTTTTTGTGCAAATATTTGCTCATTTTGAAATGGATGCCTGCAATACCTTTCAAAAAAGCTGGGACAGTGGTATGTTTACCACTGTGTTACATCACCTTTCCTTCTAACAACACTCAATAAGCGTTTGGGAACTGAGGACACTAATTGTTGATGCTTTTTAGGTGGAATTCTTTCCCATTCTTGATTGATGTACGACTTCAGTTGTTCAACAGTCCGAGGTCTCTGTTGTCGTATTTTGCACTTCATATTGCGTCACACATTTTCAATGGGCGACAGGTCTGGACTGCAGGGAGGCCAGTCTAGTACCCGCACTCTTTTACTACGAAGCCACGTTGTTGTAACACGTGCAGAATGTGGCTTGGCATTGTCTTGCTGAAATAAGCAGCGATGTCCCTGAAAAAGACGTTGCTTGGATGGCAGCATGTGTTGCTCCAAAACCTGGATGTACCTTTCAGCACTGATGGTGCCATCACAGATGTGTTAAGTTGCCCATGCCATGGGCACTAACACACCCCCATACCATCACAGATGCTGGCTTCTGAACTTTGTGCTGGTAACAATCTGGATGGTTTTTGTCCGGAGGACACACGTCCATGATTTCCAAAAACAATTTGAAATGTGGACTCATCAGACCACAGCACACTTTTCTACTTTGCGTCTGTCCATTTCAAATGAGCTCGGGCCCAGAGAAGGCGGCAGTGTTTCTGGATGTTGTTGATGTATGGCTTTCACTTTGCATGGTAGAGTTTTAACTTGCACTTGTAGATGTAGCAATGAACTGTGTTAACTGACAATGTTTTTTTTTTTTTTTTTTTTTTTTTTTTTTTTTTTTTTTTAAGTGTTCCTGAGCCCACGCAGTAAGATCCTTTACATAATGATGTTGGTGTTTTATGCAGTGTCGCCTGAGGGATCAAAGGTCATGGGCATTCAATGTTGGTTTTCGGCCTTGCCGCTTACCTGTAAAAAATTCTCCAGATTCTCTGAATCTTCTGATTATATTATGGACTGTAGATGATGGAATCCCTAAATTCCTTGCAACTGAACATTGAGAAACATTGTTCTTAAACTGTTAGACTATTTTTTCATGCAGTTGTTCACAAAGTGGTGTTCCTCGCCCCATCTTTGCTTGTGAATGGCTGAGCCTTTTGGGGATGCTCCTTTTATACCCAGTCATGACACTCACCTGTTTCTAATTAGGTGTTCTTCGAACATTCATCAACTTTCCTTTTGTTGCCCCGTCCCAACTTTTTTGAAATGTGTTGCAGGCATCCATTTCAAAATGAGCAAATATTTGCACAAAAACAACAAAGTCTATCAGTTTGAACATTAAATATCTTTATCATTGTCTTTGTGGTGTACGAGGTCTGTTAGAAAAGTATCGGACCTTTTTATTTTTTGCAAAAACTATATGGATTTGAATCACGTGTGATTGCATCAGCCAAGCTTGAACCTTCATGCGCATGCGCAAATTTTTTCACGCCTGTCGGTTGAGTCATTCGCCTGTGAGCAGGCTTTGTGCGAGCAGTGGTCCACCCCTCTCGTCGGATTTTTATTGCGAATAAATGTCTGAACGATTTGGAGCTTTGCTGCATCAAATTTTTCCAGAAACTGTGAGAGACCTCCAGCTGGACACCACTCGGAAAATTTAGATGGCTTTCAGCGACGATTTTATGGGGATTACACAGATTAAGGAGTGCTCCAGCCGGTTTAAAGACAGCCCACAGCGTCTGAGAGCGCAGCGCGCTCCGATCGACAGGGTGACACCCCGCTGAAACAACCAGATCATTTCCAACGTGAAGGCTTTGTTGATCCGGTACGTCGTCTCACTTTCACAAAAAAAGGCAGAAGGCGTGGACATCAGCACTTTTTCGGCACATTCTACTGTTACAGGAGTTTTTTTCCATGGAAAGAGAAGCGGAGGATTGCACCACCGTGCCGCTCATGGCGCGGGACAAAACCACCTCCGTGTTGGTCTCACAGGACGGCTTTCAGGTGGCTTCCGGTTGCTTTTCAGTCGTGTGAGTATCCGAGAAATTGTGCATGAGCTGGACATGCCCCAGCATGTCCTGTGAGGCTTCATCACGGCGTTGCTTTGCGCCATGCGGCTCTGCTGCGATGCGCGGAATTCCTCCGCACGTCTGTCTGAATGTGCCGAAAAAGTGCTGATGTCCACGTCTTCCGCAAATCCTGTGCTAGTCAGAGGACGTCCCGGATAAAACACAGCGTCCAGTTTAGAAATGAAAGGCACATTCCACTGTTAGAGTTTTTGTCATGGAAAGAGGAGCGGAGGAATTCTGCGCGTCACGGTGGAGCCACATGGCGCAAAGCAACGCCGTGATGAAGCCTCACAGGACATGTTCTGGCATGTCCAGCTCATGCACAATGTCTCGGATACTCACACGACTGAAAAGCAACCGGAAGCAGTCTGAAAGCCACCTGAAAGCCGTCCTGTGAGACCAACATGGAGGTGGTTTTGTCCCGCGCCATGAGCGGCACGGTGGCGCAATCCTCCGCTTCTCTTTCCATGAATAAAAACTCCTGTAACAGTAGAATGTGCTGAAAAAGTGCTGATGTCCACGCCTTCTGCCTTTTTTTGTGAAAGTCAGACGACGTCCTGGATCAACAAAGCCTTCACGTTGGAAATGATCTGGTTGTTTCAGCGGGGTGTCAGCCTGTCGATCGGCACTCGGAGTGTGCCGCGCTCTCAGACGCTGTGGGCGGTCTTTAAACCGGCTGGAGCACTCCTTAATCTGTGTAATCCCCATAAAATCGTCGCTGAAAGCCATCTAAATTTTCCGAATGGTGTCCAGCTGGAGATCTCTCACAGTTTCTGGAAAAATTTGATGCAGCAAAGCTCCAAATCGTTCGGACATTTATTCGCAATAAAAATCCGACGAGAGGGGTGGACCACTGCTCACAGGCGAATGACGCAACCGACAGGCGTGAAAAAACTCAAGCATGCGCACAAAGGTTCAAGCTTGGCTGATGCAATCACACGTGATTCAAATCCAATGTAACAGAGGTCAAAGTAACTATAAGAACCACTGCAGGTTTTTATTTATTTGCATTTTCCATACTGTCCCAAGTTTTTCTGATTTGGGGTTGTATTTATTTGACAGGATATTCCCGTGGATTTTATCTGTCTTTAACACCTTCATTTTTTTGTATTGTATTTAAACACTGTACAATAAAGGCTACATCCATCCATCTATCCATCAGTGGTTTGAGATGAACAAGGATTTGGTGCATTTTGGCAGCAATGATCATGGTGATGGAATGAGTCTGATATCCAATAAATCTGATTTATTTCCACATAAACATGGTGATGAAGAACAGCTGGTTTAGGGTGCCCTTTCACCATTTACATATTCAAAACACAAACCTAAATTGTGCCACGTGTGAGTGAAAAGTTCAAATGGTGGTATAAATGCAGCCAATTCAAAAAACAAACAACAGTACTTACAAACATCCAAGACAGCTGTGACCTGCGGAAGGATCCTGCTTACCTTTTCCACTTTATGACAGTGAATGAGTCCATCTGGCCCGATGTAAAAGGTGGAAAATGCATCATACGACCTATAACAGACACCTTAATTACCTCATTATAAACTACAGGTGTACAAACACATAAACAGAGTATGAGAAGCTAAAACCATTCAGTGTGCACTCAAGTGATGGCTTCACATTTGTTAGCGAAGCTTCAGAGTGGAGCCTGCTTCGCTGTCTTTTGGGAAGCTTTAAAGCGGAGCTGGTTTGGTTTCATTCAGGAAACTGTTTTGGTTTTGTTAGCATTTGTTTGTTTATTGCCAGGCTCTTAAGAAATGAAACTATTTTCACAAAAATTGGTGAACACACAGAATGGCTCTGGATGAGAGGGTGAAGCCTGGAATGACTCAGATTAACCCTGAGCCTGGTTCTGCTGGAGGTTTCTTCCTGTTAAAAGGGAGTTTTTCCTTCCCACTGTTGCCAAGTGCTTGCTCACAGGGGGTCGTTTTGACCGTTGGGGTTTTTCCGTAATTATTGTATGGCTTTTGCCTTACAATATAAAGTGCCTTGGGGCAACTGTTTGTTGTGATTTGGCGCTATATAAATAAAATTGATTTTGATTTGATTTGATTAACTCTTACTCCCATTCAACTTGCACTGTGACGGAGTGTCAGCTAAAAGACATTGGGCATGTGGTGCACTTTCGTGAGCACAATCCAGCACACAGGGGCCTCGGTGCTGAGGGCACAGCCACACCTGGCTGTGACAAACACACGGATACTTCTTGAGGTGGGGATGGGAGTCTGCCTGGATGCTTGCCATTCAATACTGCCAACAACAGCAGCCAATCAGAATGCCACGAACAGTGTTAAAGGCGACCAATAGGGCACCGCAGTCTCGTCTGAACCCTGTGTGATATTGCAGGATTTGACTACTTATGGGGACCTCCGTTGCTGTTGTATAATATACACACCGCATAACTTCACACGGTCAAATGGTGTACTGTTTTGTTTTTGGCTGCAATCACCAAGCGATCATGAAAAGTGGAGAAGGGAAGACAAGGCAGATGGGAGATGTCGCGTCAGTAAGTGTTCTCTCGCTTGCAAAACCGCCTCGACATGTTTGTGCTCTGGGTCATAAACAAACCGCAACATGTCTACTTTCCCACTGCATCGTTACTTTTCTTTGCGTGTAATTTGCCCAAAAACTCATAGGAAATGCTGTGTTTTTCCCGAAGTAGAGAAACTCCATCATATTTTACCTCTTTAGCACCCGCCCTCAAACAAGACTGCGGTGCCCAAAAGGAGCATAGACATCAGCCACTGTCCAACCAATCCTGACCTCCTCAGCCTCAAGCACAAGATGGCGAGAGAGTGTCGGCTGTGCAGAAAGTGGAGCTCGCGCCTGTCACAGCCTTGTGCCCGCTTAATTACTTCCGCCAAGGACATAATAAAATCATCAGCATTTATTTATTTGTCTGTCTATCTTCCTTTAAGCAGGATTACGTCAAAATTACTGCAGATTTTGATGAAATTTTCCACCACAGATAAATATTAGGTCATGGAATGACCCAATAAATTTTGGAGGTGATCCAGATCCAGATTCTGGATCAAGATTCACTTTATATAGGCTTTGAAGGATTACATCAAAACTACTTCACGGATTCTGACCAAATGTTCACAACACAGATAGTAAGCCATGGAAAATTCCATTAAATTTGGGAGGTGATCCGGATCCCAATCCAGATTCCAGTTCAAGATTCACTTCATATATAAGGCATGGGTCTTCTTTAAAGATACTTTTACTAAAATCATTAACACTCATGCTCTCATATAGGACAGAGGTCTCAAACTCATTCCAGAAAGGGCTGGGAGGGTGCAGGCTTTCTTTGCAACCATCCACTTCACCAGGTGATTTCAGTGATTAATATCTCTTTTGGCAGATGGAATCAGTTAATACTAAAAAAATGTTATTGTGAAAAATCTTTGGAGAATTTTTTATTTAAATTTTCAATAGCGTCAATGTTATACAATGCAGTGACAATTTTCTGCACACATCAGTGGAGTCCTGCTGGTTATACTCCAGCACTCAGTTTGGAAAAATGTGCAAAAACTGAATTTTGGTGATTTTTTTTTATCATTAAAATAAGGCACAAAATGAGCAATAAAATTCACTAAAATTCAATTTTGGTACTTTCTGTATAGGACGTTTCTTCCTCTGCATAGCGAGCCTTGACTGGAGAGTGGTATCAACTCAGAACATTTTGGGTCTAACTGCGCTGAACTACTGAACAGTCCTTTTATGTTTTCAACATTTTAAAAAAATCATTTAACCACACAAAGCAACACACCCAGGTACAGGTGCTATCAAAATAAATATAACAATAGTTAAGCTACCAAATTTACAACTGATGATGATTTATTTAATTAATTTAAAACCTGATTTATGCAGCTGCAGCTCTAACTCCGTCTCATGCAATGACATGCGTGACAGTTTTAAAGTTCTCTGTTTCTGGATTATGCTTTATTCTGGACTAATTTGACCCTCATCAAGCTTTTCTTTCTACAATCATCACCTATAAATCAAAGGTAAGCTGAATATTTTCCTCTTTTACCGACTTTGTGCTGTAAATGTGATGCAGACTTTTCTGATCCATTTATCAGCGTGTGTGCTGTAAAAACTGTTATAATATGACGGCAGACAAAGGAGTAAAAGCTGATTTAACAGATGCACGTCAGGCTGCTGGTCCGAGTCTGAACACCATTTGAAAAAACTAAATGGTCAGACTTTTAATCACAGAAATGACTCCGGTCCCACTTTCCCCAGCGAGTGTCAGAGCTGAACTTTAATTTGTACCTCTGCATGTCCAGACTGCTTGGAGTTTTTAATGGAAATAGACTGCAATCGGACAGGACATTTTATCCAATGTGAGCGAAAAATCCATTATACAAAATCCGTTATATACAGTGTTCATTACTTGGAAAACAATGCAAACACTTAGGGACTTTTTTGTCCAGTGACTGGGAATATCTGGTTTAACCCACCATTTTCAGTGAATAAATAAATAAAATAGCTTGATTTACATGCAGACACATTGACAGCCAACACTATTTTGGCCCCAAGATGGCACCATGAGTCACGTGACTGATTTTTTTTCGACTCGTCATGTCGCCACTCTCTCTAATAAAGGCACTCTACCTCTGCATGCCCCTCCCCTTTTCACTACTTTTGTGCACCTTCTCAGCAAGCTGCAGGGGGCGCCAATTTTCCCCAGAATGATATGACACATTATAGAAAACTGCTTTGCAGAGCAGATGAATTTTTTTTTTTTTTTTTTTTTTAAAGTGCTTGTGCCGCCCCCAAAAAATGCCCGGTTGACCCGTACCAAAAACCGCATCTGAAGTACTTCATCAAATCATTCACAAAAAAAGGAATGAAAATAATTAGTGAGAAACCAGTGGAAAATTACACTGCCTGTGCTTTGAAGGCAGAAAATGTTTTCAACACTAAATCTAGAAACAATATTTAAGTCACCGTGACAAGCTCCAGTCTGAATGTCTGTTACCTGTATAGGGGAGATTTGTCTTTGCGGTAAAAGCGCAGCAGTGCAGAGTGAATGGGAAGGCCTCGAATCCTCCAGCGAGCCTTGATGGTGTGGTGTTCCATATGCTTGGTTAGCTTCAAGACCTCAAGCCGAGCTTCCGCATAGTAACACAGACACAAGAGGCGCCACAGGGAGAGCGTCAGCTGATACAACACACGGCCTCTGCAGCAAACACACACAAGACCAAAATCCAAACAGGCGGTCAGAGCTTCACATGGCTAAGCTATACAGGAGCTGAGTCTTACAGAGACACCACTTTGAAAAGACAGAGGGCATTTGGTCAAAAATATCCTAAGAAACTTTAGTCAGACAGAGACAGATAACTAATGTAGGCATCAAGTCTGGTATAAAAAAAAAAAAAACCCTTCCCTTGGATCCACTAATACTGAAAATTACTGACCTGTCACTAACAGTCGGTTCAGTCCCTGCACGTTTTAAATGTGCTGTGAAGAAACCCAGCCTGGATCAGAGTTTGCTGGCAAACAGAATCCATATTTCTGCTTTAAAATTCTTAAAAAGTAGTTTCACAGCAGTTTGTGGCTTATCTTGCTGATGACCTTTTTGAGCTGCCGCAGTCAGTGTTTACAATCAGCAATTAAAGAAAATATTTTTTTTTTTTTTTTTTTAATGGCCAAATCATAAGCTGTTCACCATCTACTTTTTCATAGAAACCCGTTTGCAATTGCATCCTAAGATTCAAGGTAAAACAAGGCGGAGACATTGAAGAAACGATCAGAATCAACAGAAATGTTTTAAAATTCAAAAGATTAAATAATACTGATGAAACTGGACCATGGGGAAAAAAAAAAACCCTGAAAAGCCCCTGGCAGGGGTGGGGGGGGGCTGGGATCTGATTCATTCTGGTGCATTTTCAGGTGTATTTACCCACCAAAAAAAAAAAAAAAAAAAAAAATCTAAAAAAAAAAATTACATTTTTATCAAGTCAAGTGTTCCACCCCAGTCTTTTCACACAACTTGTATTGTGCTACCGGCCTTTAATCCAAAAAACATACATTGTGGTTCAGAAAAGTACAAAGGAAATGACATTTCAAAGAAATCAAAAATAAGAATTCATACTCTAACAGGAGTATTTACGGCACAGTAATGCATCAACTTGTTAAACATTTACTGACTTCTGAGTTTTCCTAGTTTTGGCAGGAGCTTTGGAGCTATTATCTCCTTTTTCAAATTCTTGGCCACCTTAAAATCCTTACAAATGCATTTTGACTTCAAGATTAATTTGTGATTACTGTACATTTTAAAGCTTTAAAGTAAATAAATAAATAAAATAAAAATAAAAACTTTTGTTACATTACAAAACTTGTAATTAAAATTGTTTTAATAATAATAAGATTCTTTGGAAATCTTTGATGTTCATCTGTAAATTAAAGCCAACTTATCTGTTGTTGATTAATTTCTTGATTCTTGAATGCGTACATTAAACAAAATGAAATATGAAACGTGCTATTTTCTTTGATTATTTGCTAGTTTAAAAAAAATCAAAGTTATTTCAAGTTTTCTTGCAGTTATGGCAGTAACAAAAACTGTGTAGCTAACAATTTACGAATATAAAACGTTTCCTCAGCTCGACAGTGATAGCTTTTAGCAGGAAATTAAATCAAACATTAGCTGATAAATGTCACATATTATTTTTAATTACTTACTCACCTCAGACAAATTTTTGTGCATTGCTGAAACTCAATCTTGTGGATGTGACTCACCGACAGAGATAATGCTAACGGCATTAGCATTTTTAGCTGCTGGAAGCTCCACTTAATGTATCATTATTGGAAGAAATACGCAGCTCATAACTTTTAATGTCCACAACAAAGTAAACCGTTAGAAAAACAACCGTGCAGTCCCCAAAAATTTGGCTTAATAAACTCCAAAAACAAAATAACCCTTCTTCTTTGGAGATTATTGGCAGCTTGCAAACCAACATGGCACATTAATGCTACCAACTGTTGCTGCCATATTTGTCCCGGTGGTCTAAAGAACTAATTAAGGTAGCAGCAACTTTACAAAGTGGCACAGAGTAAATATAAAGTCTTTTAATCTCACCTGTTGCCTGCTTTCAGTTGGATTCATCATCACAGCTTGCAAAAAAACTGTTATCCCCAGAAGACACCCTTGTGTTAGAATACATCTGGAAATACTTTAGAAAATGGCTATTTGCACAACGCTATATTGATAACCCCAAATTGTATTTGTACACAGCGCAGCCTTGTTAGGGTTTATGGTTAGGGGTTATTGTTGTTAGAATAAACGGTTGTGGTTAATGTAGTTTAGGAATCTACGCATCAATAGCAAATACATGCACAATAGGTGTGTAAAGCTCATCACTGACAACGATTCGATACACACTTCGATACACTACCAGTGATACGATACATATAGTGATACATGATAATACGATGCAATACGATTCACCCTGTTCCTGATTCAATGAGATTTTGTTTTGTTTTCATTGTTCCTCACAATGCGATACGATGCGATTTGGTGCAATACGATTAATGATAGGTACTGATAAGATTTTATCAATATCGTTGCCATTATGTACCAGTAGAAGTTCACTATATGAATATGGCGACATAAGGATAGCCACTGCCAAAACTTTAATTCCTTATCGTGGGGGGAAAAAAAAAATCCCTTGGTGTGAGAGATGTGACATCATCATATGACATCATCTTTGATGATGAGTCTTGTATAACACCATTACTTTGAAACTTTCTCCAGTAAAATATGGGCTATAACATGGTTCTGTATTAGGCCCTCTATTATTGTTTTACTCTGTCGTCCGATTCCAAAACTTTCCATCTGTAAGGCAAATTAGATGAAACACTGTTTAGAACCATGCCAGATCTAGCATAGCCAAACTGAATGTCAAGTGAGAACTATCAAGAACATTATCAACCAACAGGAAGCAAAATATTTCTGGGCACATGTTCAAGCTCTAAGAACAGCAAAATGTGTTGTGTGCTGAGAAATGCAAAAAATGTCAACAAATTAGGCATGTGTAAAGTAAAAAAAAAAGAAGTGCACAAACATGAGATTCTTCTATACACAGTAGTGCAGAAAAAAATGCTTCTATCCCTGGAAGTACAGAGACTATCAAGAGCCTCTGAGTAGCAGGAGGTGGTAATGGTAGAAAAAAAAAGTTTTTTTTTTTTTTCAAATATACTTACATCCACTTCAGAGATTGTGCATTGTGTAATTTGGGAGATATTTCATATAGGAAGTGGGTGTCTACCATGACAAAAAAAAACCCACCCCATGCAAAAAGAAAACTGCAATATATACTGTAATTTTAACATCTTTCGAAATATTAGAATGTAATTGTTTTGACTTCATGATTAGTTTTGATGAACGCTGCATTGAACAACATTCAAGTTTATTATATTTAATGCTCCTGACTTGGTAGTACTTGTTTTAGAGAAGTCACATAAGCTACACAAGTACTGATATTATTACAGTGATCATGCAATTACACATGTAATTTCAAGTCACAGCATGGCAAGTTGTAGTAAATCAAGTGTCATGGCCAAGCCAAAAACAAGATCTCAGGCTAAAGAGTTTGATAAAACCTTTGACAATGGTGTATGTTTTTAAAGTTTTTGAAGAGCATGGCCTCCTCCTAAGTTCTGTTATTCACACAGTGTTATTGAAATAAAACCTTTGTGAAAGAATTGTGTTTGTAAAGCTTTTGAAGAGCATGGACAAACTTTACACATAGCCAGATAATTGAATAGCCAGATAATTGAAAATAGACCATACTTTGTTACATTCAAGGGGTGGGGGTTATTTTCAAGATATAGGATTAATTTTGATGCCAAAATGCTGGTATTAATATTGTGAGTTATTTCCCAAGCGGATGTATTGAAATTCTGACTTGTGATTTTAACACCTCCTGCTACAGTGATGTCATTTTCACATTCTGCTTTCAAGTATGAAACTAGACAGGAAAAAATGTACATAAATACAACTCAATTACACATAGGGATGGGTATTGATAAGATTTTATCGATATCGATGTCATTATCGATCCGATTCTTTATCGATTTCCTTGTCAATACCTCCTGTGAATTTTCTGTGTAATAAAAGAAAGCTTTACAGGTTTTCTATGTCAACATTTTATTGAGTCTTAAAGTCAATAAATATGAAATTGTTCACTACCTCCTAGATCTCAGGACATAAATAAAAACAAAATCTGTAGTTTTGTCAAAAGCATTTCCTTTCAAGTATTAATGAGACAAATGTAACTCCATAGCCTCTGAGCTGCGGCCTTGCAAACCGCCGAGTTGCAAATCAAGATCAATTGGGGGGGGGACAGTTTTGGTCAGTTGTAGTTTATCAATTGTATTACAATGTTTGGAAAGAGGGTCATTTGATTTAAAATGGCGAGTTGCTTTGAGAAGTTATTAATTTCGACCGGAACCGCTCTCTCCAACTTTACATGTCAAGAGCTGCGCAGCGTTAGGAGCTGTGCAGTTAGTCCCACAAAATAAAGGATATCAAGTCCCACAAAATAGAGGATATCATTATTATTTCCTTTACCCGAGGGACAGTAACTTCAGTTTACATCCAGCTCAAGCCAGAGAACCATCATGTGAGCTGCCCCACGAAAATTTAATAAGGAACAAATAAAAACTCCAGTGTGGAAGGGAGAACGATTCTCATTTCTTTCCCACAACAAGACAAGAGTCCCAGTTAGAGACTTTAATCAGCAAAAACGAAACGCACGATTGACATCTTAAAATGGCTTTGAGGGGGGTTAATGAAGAAACTTCTTCAGCGAAGCACACTTCACTGCTTTGCAGCTTGTGCTGCAACCCACTGCCTCGCTTCCCAGCTTCTCAGCAGTCGACCCGCAATCAATGTAGAGAAATTATAATTTTCCAGATACACACCCTCAAAAACAACGGCCGCTCCAGTGTAATGTGAACTTAAGAACCGACAAGGGAATCATTAAGCAAAGGCTATTGATGTCAGTGGATCGAATAATTTCTTATCGATTCGTAACAGGAACCGGTTTTTGATACCCATCCCTAATTACACACACACACACACACACACAAAATTAAACAGACATGAGGGTTTGAGTAAATAAGTCACCTGGTTTTGGTGTTCAAAAGCCCGTTGATGAATTCCATATCGTTTGAGTACATGGTGTAATCATGTTTCTTCATAAAGAAATTGGGAAGCTGCAACAGAAAAGCAAAAGGTTTATCTGCTGATGAAGTAGAGTCTGCTGAAAGACTTCCATGTTTGTCTCATGCAAACACACAGAAATGTCACAACAAAATCAACTGGAGGTCATGGCTGATCACTGAAAAAACAAACAAACAAACAAACAAACAAACAAAGACTGTGGGTGCTTTTTGATCATGTTTAGAACCCAGTTGTGATTGGTTTGAAAATTCTGACGAAGTACAAACTTGCAATAAGGTTGCACCACCTAAGAAGGCACTTAAGACCTTCAGGCCACAGCAACGGAAGCATAGGTTGCTTTTCCTAAAATGAATGTCACATGCTGAGAAATGCACAGTAAGACGTTTTCTGGAAATGCGCCTAACTCGCTGAGTGACAGGAATAATTAGCAATGAAATACATAAACAGCCACTAATTATTACTGCATGTGCACGGATAGACTTACAGTCATGAATACTTTGATCTTGTGTTGCTAACCAGGGCGTTAATGTGCGACATGTCATATACGCAGGTTTTAAACCAGGTGACAGAATGTTACCCAGGAGCCTGAGAGGCTTGGACCCCTTACTATTTCAGTAGGTTTCTTTCATCATAGTCTCTTCAGCTGCTCACTTGTTTTTGTCAATCTGGAACACTAATGGATCTGCATGTTGATTTGGCACATGTTTTACGCCGGATGCCTTTCCTGATGCAATTCCATATTACATGGAGAGTGGCCAGGGGTGGGTTTGAACTGGGAATCTTCCGCACTGGAAACAAGCACCCTTACCCGCTTGGCCACCACCCTGCCTACACATAATGTGATGCTAATGGTTATCAAATAATGCAACACCATCTGTATGTATGTGTGTGTGTGTGTGTGTGTGTGTGTGTTGGGGGGGGGGGGGGGGGGTCAGCAATCAACAGTGGGCCTTAATTTTTTTTTTTTTTTTTTTTAAGGGGGTACTGTACAAAATAAAACAGACTTTCCTGTAGCACATTTGTCGTAGTTTATTACCCCATTGTAAGCATAATGACATACTGTAAGTGTCTGATCTTACCTCAATCCTGAGTCTTTCATACATCAAGGCGACCTTGTCTTCTCCTGGAGACTCTCGTTCAGTACTATTTCTCTGTGCTCTCCATGAATGGCTCCACAATGATGCCGGAAGAAGCACAGGTACCTCCAAAGGCCTGTCCTTATTTCCAACTACATAACTAGATTTCTCCCTGCCACCAGGCACCGGCTCTGTACCCGGACAATGGAAACAATAAAACCTTGAGCCATATGTGAAGGGTGCTGGACACTGCTCTTTTTCAAAAAGGCTTAGGAAACACTCATGTTCTCGCTTTACTCCATCAACAACATTTACTTTCGTCTCTATACTGATGTCATCCTCTCTGCTGCCATCCACCATGGTCAAAGGGAAGAAGAGCTCCATAGACCTGTCAGACCCAGCAGAAAGGAGCCGTCCCATTTTCTGGTTACTGAACAGTGGAATGTCCACCAGGGTCTGCGAGACACCTGACTCCACCTGTGGCACCAGGACACACACACTGACCGAGTCGCTCCACTCCTCATAGTCGCAGCTTCGCTCTGGCTGACTTGCATGATGAAATGGGTGTGAAAGGAGCGGATGCTTAACATTTGGATACTTCGGGCTGTTGGGAGAAGTGAGAGCCCACGATGCACTGCTCAAGGGTCGTGTATGACCAAAGCACCGCCAGTCAACGGTCTGAAACAACAAATAGAACTTGATTAAAATTTTCTGAACTTTAAATATCTTAAAATAAATAACCATGTGGTATTAAAGGTTCAGTCACACTATTTCTATTTAAATGTAATTGCTGTGACACCTCTACAGGAACCATCACCTTATAGTGGTGGAAAGGTTTGTGTGCCACTATGAACCTGAGAGCTGTGTTGTCTGGAGCCTTTGTGCTCCCGGTAGGATCTCCCATGGCAAATTGGTCTCAGGAAAGGGGTTAGAAGACAACGTGACAAAATGAGGCAGAGGGAATATGACCTGGCCCGTAGGCAGCCCAGGGCCCCAGCCTGTTGTCAGGCCTGGATGGAGGACTTGTCAGCGAGCGCCTGGTGGCTGGGCATACCATGGAGCCTGGTTGAGTACAGTTGAAAAGGCAACGCGGAACTTCCATCTCCACCCTGTGGGCTCACCACCCGAAGGGGGAACCGCTGGTGTCGGGTGCGCTGTCCCATGTGTGGCAGTGAAAGTCGAGGGGCTCAGCGGACCAGACCCAGGCAGCAGTGTGAGGATACTCCCAAGAAGAGTGCTGCGACATTGGAGTTTACCCGGGTAAATGAGAGGGTCATCTCCCTGCGCCTTCAGGTGGCCAGGGGGAAAACTGACTGTTTATGCGTATGCACCGAACAGCAGTTTGGAGTATTTGGCCTTCTTGGACTCATACAGGGGGACTTCAACGCACACGTAGACAATGTCAGAGACACCTGGGGAGGCGCGATTGGGAGGAACGGCCTCCCCAATGTAAATCCGAACGGTCGTTTGTAGGGGTGGGTATCGAGAACCGGTTCTTTTTGGGTAAAAGTAAGTCCCTTCGGCTGCTCCCTTGTTTTGCACTCTGGGTCGCCACAGCAAATCCAAGGTAGCTCTGCATGTTGAATTGGCACAGGGTATCGTTAAAAAAATTATTCGATCCACCGACATCAACAGCCTTTTTGCTTAACGATTCCCTTATCGGTCCTCCAGAGTAGCAGTTGTTTTGGGGGTGTTTGTCAGGAAAATTATCATGTCTCTACGTTAATTACAGAACCCCTGCAGGGTCTGTAATCAACCATTTCTGCAGCTCGGCTCTTCTTTGAAGCAATGAAGCTTCGTTTGTTCTTTGTTTTATTTCACTTTCTTAGTTTTTCCCCGCTAAAACCCCAAAGAGCATATGTTGGCAAGTAATATTTACTTTTTTATGTTAAACTGACTTGTTATGGTCTTCTGAAACAGCAGATAGATGTATTTTATAAGTTAAAAACGGGACCGATGCTAACGCGTTAACATGTCTATGGCATTTTCAATGTTAAAGTTAGCATTAAGCTGGTCGCATTTCAGCACGTTTGTGTGTATTTGTTTTCTGTATAATAATTAATGGCTCAGCATTTGTTGTCGTAAAAGAGTCAAATGTATTACAAATTGTAATATTTTTTAAATTTATTTTTGTTTATATATTAATAACGAATAATAATAGCAACAACAATAGTAATAATAACTAATAATGCTACAATACAATTTGAGAGAAAGACAAAAAGAACCTGATTAAAAACAACAGAAAATATAAAAGCAACTAACAATGAACACAGATAAATAAATAAATATAGAAATAAATAAGTGTTTCCTGTGAACACCTAGTGACTCTTATACCTCCATGCCTGTTTTATTTAAGTTTAATGACAATTTGTTTCGGTCAAACCACATTTTCAATTTGTTAATTTCTTCAGTGATTTCTTCCAGAACTATCTGCTAAGCGACAAAACTGCTGCATCCTAGTAAGAGCAGAATACTACTGGAATGAATTTGAATAAGGAAAGTTGGGTTTTTTCTCACCAAATTGGATGCTGCGCTCACTGCAGTTTATTGTCTGGAATAGCATTTCAGAGCTTCTAGAATTCAAAAATCTTTGTGCGGATGGTGTTTTGTTTGTTTTTCACCACTTTCATCTCTAAATATGTCAATTGTGAGTCACTTTTGTGAGGATTAAAGTCACTAACTGGGACTCCTGTCTTGTTGCGAGAAAGAAACAAGAATTGTCCTCCGCTCCGTTCACACAGCTCCAAACGCTGTGCGGCTCTCTCTGCCACATCAAGTTAGAACAATAGAGTCCATTTGGAATTAATAAATTCAAAGCAAAACACTGTTTAAATCAAATGACACCTTTATCCAAATGTTGTAATACAAACAAACTGTAATCAATCAAAACTTTTTTCCTCCCAAAATGGGACGTCCTGTGCTGACGTGCAGCAGCCGGCTGAGCTCAGAGGTACGGATAGACATTCATGCCAAAATGTCTGAAAGGAAATGCTTTTGACAAAAACTACAGATTTTTTTTTTTTTTTTTTTTATGTCCAGAGATCAAGGATCCAGCGAACAATTTCATATTTATTTACTTTAAAACTCAATAAAATGTTCACATAGAAAACCTGTAAAGCCTACTTTTAGTACACAGAAAATTCACAAGAGGTATCGATAAGGAATCGGATCAATAAGCAGAATCAATAGATAAAATCTTATCAAAACCCATTCCTAGTCATTTGTTACTGGACTTCTGTGCTAGTCACGGACCGTCCATAAACAACAAGGTCGAACATAAGGATGCTCATAAGTGTACGAGGTCTATTAGAAAAGTATCCGACCTTATTATTTTTTTCAAAAACCATATGGATTTGAATCACGTGTGATTACATCAGACATGCTTGAACCCTCGTGGGCATGCGAGAGTTTTTTCACGCCTGTCGGTTACGTCATTCGCCTGTGGGCACTCTTTGAGTGAGGAGTCGTCCACCCGCTCGTCGATTTTTTTCATTGTTTAGGAATGGCTCAGACTGTTGCTTTGTTTGATAAAATTTTTTCAAAACTGTAAGGCACAACTGAGTGGACACCATTCAATAAATTCAGCTGGTTTTCGGTAAAAATTTTAACGGCTGATGAGAGATTTTGGTCTGGTAGTGTCGCTTTAAGGACGGTCCACGGCGCCTGACGGCGATCTGCGCTTCGAGGCGGCAGCGTCTCGCCGTTTCAAGTTGAAAACTTCCACATTTCAGGCTCTGTTGACGCAGTAAGTCGTCAGAGAACAGAGAACTTTCAGAAGAAGTCGGCATGAGGAGTTTATTCGGACATTCCATTGTTAACGGTCATTTTGTAATGAAAGAACGTGCGGGCAGAGTCGCATGTCAGGCTGGACCCGACTGCGGGGGGTCGCGGCAGGAAAAACACCTCCGTTGGAAATCTTAACGGGCAAGTTGGAACATGCCCAAGCTGTTAAACAATTTCTCAGTTACTCACTTGTTGAAAGCCATTAAAAGCCGCCTGAATTCTACAAATGGTTTTCAACACGGAGGTGTTTTTCCTGTCGCGGCGCACACAGATTTGCCGAGTCGTCACGGAAACGACTCAGCGAATTTGCGCGTACGTCTTTCATTAAAAAAATGTCCTTAAACAGTGGAATGTCCGCATAAATTCCTCATGCCGGCCTCTTCTGAATCTTCTCTGTTCTCTCACGATGTCCTGGGTGAATTAAGCCTTAAATTAGGATGTTTTCAGCTCGAAACAGGCCGACGACAGCGCCTGGAAGCGCTGCAGGACGTCCCGCTCCATGGGAAGTCCTTACACCGACAGAAACACCCCATAATCTCTCATCAGCCGTTAAACTTTTCACAGAAAACCAGCTTAATTTCTCGAATAGTGTCCACTCGGATATTCCTCACAGGTCCAGAAAAAATTGATAAAGCAACGCGCGCCGTCTCGAGCAGCGTGTGAAACAAAGGAATTCAGCCGAGAGGGCAGGACCACATCTCACTCAAGGCCTGCCCACAGGGAAATGACGTCACCGACACGCGTGAAAAAACTCACGCATGCGCACGAGGGTTCAAGCATGATTGGTGTAATCGCATGTCATTCAAATCCATATAGTTAAAAAAAAAAAAAAGGGTCGGTTTATTATCTAAGAGACCTCGTACATGGTATCAGAGCAACCCAGACCGAAGATCGATGATCGATTTTATGATCGCATCATCTGATCTGAGGCCACATGTTCTGGACACTCGGGTGAAGAGAGGGGCAGAGTTGTCATCTGATCACCATCTGGTGGTGAGTTGGATCAGAGGGTGGGGAGGATTTTGGACAAACCTGGTAAGCCGAAATGGATAGTGCGGGTGAACTGGGAATGTCTGGAGGAGTCCGCTGTCTGACAGCTCTTCAACTCACACCTCCAGTGGAGCTCTTCAAGCATCCCTGTGGAAGTTGGGGGCATTGTTCAATGAGTCCATTGCTGAAGCTGCAATGGGGAGCTGTGACCTGAAGGTCTTAGGAGCCTCAACGGGTGGCAACCCTCAAACACCATGGTGGACACCGGTGGTCAGGGAGGCTGTCCGACTGAAGAAGGAATCCTTCTTCAGTCGGACATATGTTATCTCTGAGGATAATAAAATATGTTATCTCTGAGGACTCCGAAGGCAGCTCCAAGGTACCAACAGTCCCGAAGGGCGGCAGCCTCTGCTGTGGGGGAGGCAAAACAGTGGGTGTGGGAGGAGTTAAGAGCAACCATGGAGAAGGACTTTTGGTCAGCACCAAGGTGCTGACCAAACCATTAAAGCTGTCTACAGTAAGGATGGGACTCTACTGACCTCAAGTGAGGATGTAATCTGCCACCGGAAGGAACACTTTGAGGAACTCCTGCATCAGACCGGAGCACCCTCTATAGTAGGGGCAGAGCTGGAAGCTGATGGAGGATTTTCATTCATTTCCCTGGTGGAAGTCACTGAGGTAGTCAGGCATCAATTTTAAAATGAGCAAATATTTGCACAAAAACAAAAAAGTCTATCAGTTTGAATCTTAAATAACTTGAAGAGGATTTGCAAATCATTGTATTTTGTTTTTGCTTACATTTCACACAACGTCTCAACTTCATTGGAATTGGGGTTGTATTTTTAACGCATTTACAATTACATTATGTACTTACATTGAACTTACTAAATAAAATCATGCACACACGCACACTTTTAATATATAGATGATTTACCACCCCCTGCTGGATTAGCGCGAGTCCAGAATGTAAACGTCAATGTCCATTGTTCAGTGGTTTTAGCTAATACAGTGAGGAAAATAAGTATTTGATACAATGTCGATTTTTCAAGTAGCCCCACCTACAAAGAAGGGAGAGGTCTGTAATTTTTATCGTAGGTATACTTCAACTGTGGAGACAGAATCTTAAAAAAAAAAAGAAAGAAATCCAGAAAATCACATTGTATGATTTTTAAATAACTGATGTGGGGACATTTCAAAGTAGCCTTTTATTGTGGCCTGCCTCAGGCACACCTGCAATAATCTGCAAAGGAGGAAGAAGATTCCAAACACACTCCAGATGAAGAAATCATTGTGATCCAGGAAGGAATCACGCTACAAATGGTCAAAACAACTGCAATATGCAGGGATGAAAGTGTGAAAAACAAAAAATAAAATGAAACCAAAATTATCCCCTCCGCCTGAAAATTTAGACACAGTAAAAGTCCGAACAGCACAGATCTTGTACAAAGCAAAAAATAACCTTGTACATACAGCAAATGTTCAGGGATCAAAAGAGGGCTATCAATTAAGATGGGAAAAATAACTTTAAAATTAATAAAATCTGTACAAACAAGAAAAGATTCTGCATTTCATTATGTGGGGTGAAATTGTGGAACGGTGTGGGTGAGGAGTTGAAGCAGTGTTCAAACATTCAGAATGTGTTTTCATAGGATACAGGGATGAAGTGGGGGTGTGAGAGTCACTAGATGTTCACAGGAAACTTATTTCTATATTTATTTATGTTCATTGTTAGTTTTAATTTTTCTGTTGTGTTTTGTTTTATCAGGTTGTTTTTGTCCCCCAGCAGATCCCAAGCAGCCGGGAAAGCAGGCCGGCTGGGTGACTGTGAGGAAGAAGCATAGTTCTAAACAGAAGCCCCCTGTACACCACCAACCCGTTCACATCTCTAACAGTTTTTCCCCACTCGGCGACACACCCACCGAGGAACAAACTCTGGTTATTGGCGACTCCGTTTTGAGAAATGTGAAGTTAGCGACACCAGCAACCATAGTCACATGTCTTCCGGGGGCCAGAGCAGGCAACACTGAAGGAAATATGAAACTGCTGGCTAAAGCTAAGCGTAAATTTGCTAAGATTGTAACTCACGTTGGCAGTAATGACACCCGGTTACGCCAATCGGAGGTCACTAAAATTAATATTGAATCGGTATGTAACTTAGCAAAAACAATGTCAGACTCTGTAGTTTTCTCTGGGCCCCTCCCCAGTCGGACCAGGAGTGACATGTTTAGACGCATGTTCTCCTTGAATTGCTGGCTGTCTGAGTGGTGGTCATAGATAATTGGCAAAGCTTCTAGGAGAAAACCTGGTCTTGTTAGGAGAGACGGCATCCATCCCACTTTGGATGGAGCAGCTCTCATCTCTAGAAATTTGGCCAATTTTATTAAACCCTCCAAATCGTGACTATCCAGGGTTGGGACCAGGAAGCAGAGTTGTAGTCTTACACACCTCTCTGCAGCTTCTCTCCCCCTGCCATCCCTCCAATACCCCATCCCCGTAGAGACGGTGCCTGCTCCTAGACCACCAATAACCAGTAAAAATCTATTTAAGCATAAAAATTCAAAAAGAAAAAAAATATAGCACCTTCAACTGCACCACAGACTAAAACAGTTAAATGCGGTCTATTAAACATTAGGTCTCTCTCTTCTAAGTCCCTGTTGTAAATTATATAATAATTGATGAACATATTGATTTATTCTGCCTTACAGAAACCTGGTTACAGCAGGATGATTATGTTAGTTTAAATGAGTCAACACCCCCGGGTCACACTAACTGTCAGAATGCTCGAAGCACGGGTCGAGGAGGATTAGCAGCAATCTTCCACTCCAGCTTATTAATTAATCAAAGACTCAGACAGAGCTTTAATTCATTTGAAAGCTTGACTCTTAGTCTTGTCCATCCAAATTGGAAGCCTCAAAAACCAGTTTTATTTGTTATCTATCGTCCCCCTGGTCGTTACTGAGGGTTTCTCTGTGAATTTTCAGACCATTTGTCTGACTTAGTGCTTAGCTCAAATAAGATACTTATAGTGGGTGATTTTAACATCCACATAGATGCTGAGAATGACAGCCTCAACACTGCATTTAATCTATTATTAGATTCAGTTGGCTTCGCTCAAAATGTAAATGAGCCCACCCACCATTTTATCCGCACTTTAGATCTTGTTCTGACATATGGCATAGAAATTGAAGACTTAACAGTATTCCCTGAAAACCCCCTGTTGTCTGATCATTTCTTAACAACATTTACATTTACTTTAACGGACTACCCAGCAGTGGGGAATACGTTTCATTACAGTAGAAGTCTTTCTGAAAGCGCTGTAACTAGGTTTAAGGATATGATTCCTTCTTTGGTGGCAGTAATTAAACCATTACTTCAAAAGCCATCACTTGACCCAGCTATCTTAACTAATTATAGGCCAATCTCCAACCTTCCTTTTCTCTCAAAAATTCTTTAAAGGGTAGCTGTAGAACAGCTAACTGATCATCTGCAGAGGAATGGTCTATTTGAAGAGTTTCAGTCAGGTTTTAGAATTCATCATTGTACAGAAACAGCATTAGTGAAGGTTACAAATGATCTTATGGCCTCAGACAGTGGACTCATCACTGTGCTTGTCCTGTTAGACCTCAGTGCTGCTTTTGATACTGTTGACCATAAAATTTTATTACAGAGATTAGAGCATGCCATAGGTATTAAAGGCACTGCGCTGCGGTGGTTTGAATCATATTTATCTAATAGATTACAATTTGTTCATGTAAATGGGGAATCTTCTTCACAGACTAAGGTTAATTATGGAGTTCCACAAGGTTCTGTGCTAGGACCAATTTTATTCACTTTATACATGTTTCCCTTAGTATTATTAGAAAGCATTGCTTAAATTTTCATTGTTACACAGATGATACCCAGCTTTATCTATCCATGAAGCCAGAGGACACACACCAAATAGCTAAACTGCAGGATTGTCTTACAGACAAAGACATGGATGACCTCTAATTTCCTGCTTTTAAACTCAGATAAAACTGAAGTTATTGTACTTGGCCCCACAAATCTTAGAAACATGGTGTCTAACCAGATCCTTACTCTGGATGGCATTACCCTGACCTCTAGTAATACTGTGAAAAATCTTGGAGTCATTTTTGATCAGGATATGTCCTTCAATGCGCATATTAAACTAATATGTAGGACTGCTTTTTTACATTTGCGCAATATCTCTAAAATTAGAAAGGTCTTGTCTCAGAGTGATGCTGAAAAACTAATTCATGCATTTATTTCCTCTAGGCTGGACTACTGTAATTCATTATTATCAGGTTGTCCTAAAAGTTCCCTGAAAAGCCTTCAGTTAATTCAAAATGCTGCAGCTAGAGTGCTGACAGGGACTAGAAGGAGAGAGCATATCTCACCCATATTGGCCTCTCTTCATTGGCTTCCTGTTAATTTTAGAATAGAATTTAAAATTCTTCTTCTTACTTATAAGGTTTTGAATAATCAGGTCCCATCTCATCTTAGGGACCTCATAGTACCATATCACCCCAATAGAGCGCTTCGCTCTCAGACTGCAGGCTTACTTGTAGTTCCTAGGGTTTGTAAGAGTAGAATGGGAGGCAGAGCCTTCAGCTTTCAGGCTCCTCTCCTGTGGAACCAGCTCCCAATTCAGATCAGGGAGACAGACACCCTCTCTACTTTTAAGATTAGGCTTAAAACTTTCCTTTTTGCTAAAGCTTATAGTTAGGGCTGGATCAGGTGACCCTGAACCATCCCTTAGTTATGCTGCTATAGACGTAGACTGCTGGGGGGTTCCCATGATGCACTGTTTCTTTTTCTTTTTGCTCTGTATGCACCACTCTGCTTTTAATCATTGGTAATTGATCTCTGCTCTCGTCCATAGCATGTCTTTTTCCTGATTCTCTCCCCTCAGCCCCAACCAGTCCCAGCAGAAGACTGCCCCTCCCTGAGCCTGGTTCTGCTGGAGGTTTCTTCCTGTTAAAAGGGAGTTTTTCCTTCCCACTGTCGCCAAGTGCTTGCTCATAGGGGGTCGTTTTGACCATTGGGGTTTTTTTTGGAATTATTGTGTGGCTTTTGCCTTACAATATAAAGCGCCTTGGGGCAACTGTTTGTTGTGATTTGGCGCTATATAAATAAAATTGATTTGATTTTTTCTAAAATTGTATTGTAACACTTATTATTATGACTGCTGTTGCTGCTATTATTATCATGATTGTTAACAGTAGTACTTTTAAGGAAGCAGGGAAGGGGTGGAATTCAATAAAATTAAGAGTTCTTCCCACTCCTTTTTGAACAAACAAAACAAAAAAATTAAATCTGTGTTGCGATCGATGTTTTGAAAACCATTATCACACTTTGCTGGGCTTCACTTCTGCCATTGGTCCAAGAAGCACTACTTATAAAAAAAAAAAACAAAAAAAAAACTCTTTCCTCCTCATATTACCATCTTTAGAAAATCTGCTCACCTAATAAGAAACACTACTCATGTGACTACGTTCTTGCAAAATACAAATTTTAATCATTTTAACATATTCACCATCAAAATACATCCCCCCCGAAGACTAATTTCACACTAAAAAAATAGGGTTGGGACAAGTAATGAAAATCATTTGTTGACTAGTCGGGTACCCATTAGTCATAGACTAGTCAGCAATTAAATTTGACATTGAATGAATTAACCCAATTTTGAATCTTCATGGTGAAACTTGGGTAGCACTGTTGCCTCACAGCAAGCAGGTTGTGGGTTTGATTCCCACCTGTGGCCTTTCTGTGTGGAGTTTGCATGGGTTCTCTCCAGGTGCTCCGGCTTCCTCCGACAGCCAAAGACATGCAGGTTAGGTGGACTGGAAACTTGAAATTGTCCGTAGGTGTGAGTGTGTTTGTTTGTTTTTGTGTGGTTCTGCAACAGACTGGCGTCCTGTCCAGGTTGTACCCCGCCTCATGCCCTATGACTGCTGGGATAGGCTCCAGCCCTCACGACCCTTAAGTGGAGTAAGCGGTTGAAGATGAGTGATTGAGTGGTGAAACTCAAATGCGCCATTTATTTTAACAAATATACGAGTAAGCACAAAATCACAAACACAAAAAACATCATTAGCATGAAGACGATACCTGCATTCATTTACTAGGGACATACGACCCGTTTCAGCCAGCTAAAGGTGCCCTGACACTTGCACGGCTTTGATCCGCGCACTTGCACACACTTCGTTATGACGATTCAACCTGCTGTGTTCCCAGATGGATGCCGTGCTTTGTTCCGCTGGCTGCCACTCGCTGTATGCTGCATATATAAAATAATTATTTTCTGTCTGAGTTGGCTGTTGAAAAGGGCTCTAATCTCTTCCGGAGTCACAGAGGACCTCTCCAGCTTCTGTGTTTCTCACGCACACTGAAAGAGGTGGAGAACGTATTTGGAGCCATCTAAAAAGGTAATTATTGTCATGTTTATATTGTAATAGCTTGGTAAAACAGCCGCATGTTCCTTCTTGTGTGCAGTTGTAAACGTATGTTTATGACAGATTTAACATCTTGTTATAATCATTCAGACGAGCTGCACTGTGATGCGGCGCGCTGACGCAATCACACAAAGTGTTTTTGACTTGTTTGCGTAATGTAATTTTGCTTTAATACACACTTCACATGTTAAATTGGATTTGTCACCTTTTCCTTTAATTTTCATACCTTCTGTGACGCTTCCCAATTTTAAACACGCCATCATAATTACAGTGACCCAAAATTTCATGCCACGTCTGAACATCATAACACACATTACATTCATCAGTCTCAGTCTGAAAAGGACTGAAATAAAATAGTCTGTCTTGTGTGTTAATATCAAAGATCATACCATTTTCGTGGCTGAGTCGATTCTGTCCTTCTTTAAAGATGACAGTCGCACCTTGCACTGTTGCTGCTTTCACCGAAAAGATGTCTTCGGAAAATGATGGGACGTAGAGCGCCTCCTTCAGCCATCACGCCCTCCAACTGGCGGACTCTCCATGTGCTCTCTCTTACGGGACTGGTTCTAACTTATTTATCCGGTTGACTTCAGAGATCTGAACGCGGTTATGCTCTGTGCTCGAATGACATGCTACGCTTTCATGACTCTCGTGTCCGCACTGAAGTGGACAAGAAAGCTTTTAGTTTTTCAGCTCCCTCTGATTGGAATGTTCTCCAGTCCAAATTGAAACTATCTGGGTTGATTTTTTTGAACACCTCCCATTCTATTTTAAGAGATCACCAACAGAATTCTTTTGCACAAAGCCTGTGCTTCTAAATTCTAATTTGTTGTAGACTATACATCGTTACAATTTACTACAACCATGATGATTGTAATTTCTGTATTTTAGTTATTAATGTTCTCATGATGACTCATCCATTACCCAGGCCGAAGTCACAGAGGTGGTTAGAAAGCTCCTTGGTGGCAAGGCTCCTGGGGTGGATGAAATCCGTCCTGAGTACCTTATGTCTCTGGATGCTGTGGGACTGTCTTGGCTGACACGCCTATGCAACATCGCATGGCGGTCGGGGACAGTACCCCTGGATTGGCAGACTGGGGTGGTGGTCCCTCTGTTTAAGAAGGGGGACCGGAGGGTGTGTTCCTACTACAGGGGGATCACACTCCTCAGCCTCCCTGGTAAGGGCTATTCCAGAGTACTGGAGAGGAGAATTTGACCAATGGTCGAACCTCGGATTCAGGAGGAGCAGTGTGGTTTTCGTCCTGGTCACGGCACACTAGACCAGCTCTACACGTTCCATCGGGTACTCGAGGGTTCATGGGCGTTCGCCCAACCAGTCCACATGTGCTTTGTGGATCTGGAGAAGGCGTTCAACCGTGTCCCTCGGGGCACCCTGTGGGGAGTGCTCCGGGAGTACGGGGTCCGGGGTCCTTTGCTAAGGGTTATCCGGTCCCTGTACGACCACAGCACGAGCTTGGTTCGCATTGCCGGTAGTAAGTCAAACCTGTTTCCAGTGCACGTTGGATCCGCCAGGGCTGCCCTTTGTCACCGGTTCTGTTCATTATCTTTATGGACAGAATTTCTAGGCACAGCCAGGGTATAGAGGGGGTCTGGTTTGGGAACCACAAAATCTTGTCTCTGCTGTTTGCAGATGATGTGGTTCTGTTGGCTTCATCAAATCAGGATCTTCAGCGTGCACTGGGGTGGTTTGCAGCTGAGTGTGAAGCGTCCGGGATGAAGATCAGCACCTCCAAGTCCGAGGCCATGGTTCTCAACCGGAAAAAGGTGCTTTGCCCTCTTCAGGTCGGTGGAGTGTCCTTGCCTCAAGTGGAGGAGTTTAAGTATCTCGGGGTCTTGTTCACAAGCGAGGGACGGATGGAGCATGAGATCGACAGACCGATTGGTGCAGCATCTGCAGTGATGCGGACGCTGTATCGGACCGTCGTGGTGAAGAGAGAGCTGAGTAGGGGGCAAAGCTCACGATTTACCCATCGATCTACGTTCCAATCCTCACCTATGGTCATGAGATTTGGCTCATGACCGGAAGAACGAGATCGTGAGTACAAGCGGCCGAGATGAGTTTCCTCCGCAGGGTGGCTGGGCGCTCCCTTAGAGATAGGGTTTAGATAGGGTAGAGATTTTTATGTTTTGGGGGCTTTTATGGTTGTCATTATTGTTCTATCAAATGATGACTACAGTATTTCATATCGTTTTTAAGAATGAGTTTTAAAATGTTGTAATAAATTGTATGAAAATAAGTATTTACAGCATTATTTGAAGGGGCTCAGACATAAATCACACAGAACTTCAAAAGTTTAAATTTTAGTCCCAAGTACTGAGTAATCAAACACTTCAATCTTTACCACAGCAAATACCAGTTCCACCCTGTGGATCCACCCCTGTTCCTTTAAATGTTCCATACACAGAGCAGGTAAAGATGATAAGATTTGATTTAGTTTCAAGTTCAGTCCTGCTCATTTTTTAACCAGGGGTCAAAATATGGTCATCAGGTATTGCGAAGGTCGTGCGTCTGTCTGTCTGTCTGTGCTCAGCATAAGTCCAGTCGTATTGCTGCTAGGGCCATCAAATTCACGGGGAACATCCTTGGGACACAAACCTTGGACAAATTCAAAGACAGCTAACCTTGACCCATTTTAAGAGGTCAAAAGGTCACATTCTGTTTTCTATTGTTATGCTTATGACTGAGGGTATTTTAGCATTGCATTATATTTTAGCCTCCAACAGATTTTAGCTGCCATCAGCTAAGAGAGAGATGCCTTGTCAAATCAGAAACAGTTCTGCAGTGATGAAGCTGTGACTTTCACAGTGATGTTGGCTCTATTTGTAAGTTAAAATGCTTTGAATGTGACACACAAGTAGCATCTTGAGTAATCTGAGACAGAGGTGGGTCACTGTCAAGTCATTCTCAAGTCATCAATATGCAAGTCCCAAGTCAAGTCCCAAGTCAGCTTGCAAACAATTGGTGGTCATTATGACTTGAGACTTAACTTGGGACTTGCTGATTCATGACTTGAGAGTAAATTGATGGTGACTTTGTCACACCTCTGAATATATGATCTAACTTTGCTGCCTGTAGCAAAAGGAGACAGATGTGTTCTGTATTTCAAGCAGTTTAATGTTTTTCAACTGACTTTCATAATTAAACTGTCAAATAAAAAAAAAAAAAGTGATTCTGGATGTCAGCAGGTTACCTGGTTAAGACTCCAGAGCACTTTTTTGATAAACTGCCTTCTGCTGTGGCTCCTGACCGAACCCACCCACAAGGCGACGCTGCCTCTGCTCACAGCCATTCACCACAGGGGCTGAGTCTAGCCCAGGCACCAAGAGACCATCACCTACAACACAGACCACATGAAGAGGTTAGACAGGCTGTCTCTCGGGGTGTGCACATTGTCTGACTCACCTGCAATGACTCAAAAGAAAGAGCAGAACAAATTACATTGAGTGTTTAAAATGCAACATGGAAAACATTTGAAATTCCATATAAACAGCTGCTGTCCATCCAGTCTGTGGGTTTGAGGACAAAGAGAATGTGGTTTGTTGGACTTAATAACCCCGCTGCAGAGGTTTCTTGATTTGCCTTCACCTGCTTACAAAAAGGTTGATTCTCATCTGCCTGCAGCTCTGTCTTGTAGCAGCTAACGGTGTGAGACACACAAACCAGACTCAGAGCCGGGCGCAGAGATGGGCTCGCACACATCAAGCAGTGGTTTAAATAGGAAACACCTGCGGGCAAAACTGCTACCTTTGAAAAAAAATTGCATTTCAAAATTTAGGATGCTGGAGGCAAAGGGATAAGATAACCACTGTAAGAAACATGCTAAAATGTTAGGTATCTCCCTTGATAATTGGCTAAGATATAGTTGTATGAAATCTCAGCTTTGCCAACATTTTGCAGCTGTATTTTGTGATATCATGCTCTGTGGCTGCGCACATCTTTACACACACTTTGGAAGTCTACTCTCTTAAATGTCAATTCCAGTCTGCGAGCATGCGCTGGTGCTGCGCTTCACCTCATCCACAACACCATGGAACTGCCTCAAGTCCTGGACATGCAACCACCGAGTCAGACAGCCGGTCCATCCGCCACGTCTACAATAACCATCTATTTGCCACAGGCGGGGTGAAGCATGGGCATCCCTTCATCTTCCTCCAGCTACTGGAGTCCTCAACATTCAGGCATCATGCAAAGAGAAACACTGACTCCACATGACCAAAGAGTCAAAGCTGACACCCTGTCACGATGCAGCTAAGTCCTTTCTGCTACGTCCTTTTTCCTCTAACTTGAAGGGACTATTAAACATAATCCTTGTAGTTTGTATATTGTTATACAGAGATGTTCATACAGAAAAGCCTGTTTGTGTATTCTGTTTTATTCTGTTGCTGCCCTCTAGTGATTGGATCTGAGTAGGATTTTGCTTTTTCTCCTCTCAAAGTCAGTCAAACAAGGCCGCTCCACAGTGTGGTGCATGGACAGCTTCATCTGCATTTTTTTAAACCTTGAATTATCTTTATCCTTAAGTTATCAAAAGTTATGGTGCTGTAATGTTTTGATGAGAAATATTAGAATTTTCCTATGCGAGTTATGAATGTTATTGTATTAGTTGTGACTTAACTTGGGCATGTTGCTAGCTGTCTGCTAGCTATGAGTGAATGTTAGGTTATTACAATTAAAATGCATTGTGATGAATATGTTCCTATTGCCTGTAGGAACAGAAATGCAGCCCTATAAGTTAAAAATGCTCCATGTTTTGGTTGAATAGACATACACTTCATGCATTTAATTCCTGTATTTATTTTGAATGCTTCATGTATTTACAAAGTGTACTTGGACACATATTTTCTTATGTTTTCAGTTTTACATAAAAGATGAAGGCACTTTCAACAGGCTGAGGTCTTTTTTGTTTGCCATCTGTCTTGCATCGCCCAGCACGCCTCTGTAAGGACAGAATGGTTTGTCTAATTACTTATGGCCTGAGAAAACACCTATAATTCCTCAGTGGTCAAAATGGTACTGTTGTTCGTTGTCTCACTGCATTAAAGCTGAAGCTTTATACTACAAGATCATGTGGACTGTTTCATTTCAACACCATTGTTACAAAGACAAAATTACAAAAACTGTGTAATTGTCCAAATACTTATGGACCCAAGCGTACAAGTCAGGTAAACCAAAATCACATAGTGGAGGTTCACATCACCACACAAACAGGGGTAATTCAAGATTTTGACTCCTACCTGATGACCTGAACACTCACTCTTCAAAACACCTGCAGTTTGTTCCCGAAAGGAGATTAAACAAACGCTACCTCTGAACGCTGACTTAATTTAGCCTGTGAGCGGAACTCCTGAGTTTGTTTCCAGAACAGCTGAATTGAGTTAGTTTAGGCAGGGGTGGTGGCCAAGTGGTGAGTGCATTTGGTTTCAGTGAGGAAGGTTCCAGGTTCAAACCCCACCCACCCCTGCCACATTTTTCCATGTGGAAGAGCATCCGGTGTAAAAGTTGTGCCAATTCAACATGCAGATCCACCTCGGATTTACTGTCATGACCCCAAGTGCAAAACCAGTGGTGGGCACAGTTCCGCTAACCGCTAATTATCTAAGCTAATGTTTCCATTATCGGATTAGCTTTTCAGATAATTTTGAAAACCATCAGCGGACCAATTATCTTGCGATAATTTTTGGTCCGATAATTTTTAGATCGCTAACATTTATGAAGTCTGACAAAGATTTGAGTGTAGTAGATGGACAGTTCTATCTTCTGCAAATAGAGGAGAGCTAGTTTCAGGAGAAACTGCTCTATCCTCTACAGACAAAGGAGAACTTCTCACAGAAAAGAAACAAAGAAAAAAAAACCTCTTTCAACCCCATACTAGTTTGCTGGCAAATCAACCAAGTCATCCCAAGGCATACAGTTTTAACTTATGGTTCAAATCAAATCAATTTTATTTATATAGCGCCAAATCACAACAGTTGCCCCAAGGCGCTCTATATTGCAAGAGCAAAAGCCATACAATAATTACAGAAAAACCCCAACGGTCAAAACGACCCCCTATGAGCAAGCACTTGGTGACAGTGGGAAGGAAAAACTCCCTTTTAACAGGAAGAAACCTCCAGCAGAACCAGGCTCAGGGAGGGGCAGTCTTCTGCTGGGACTGGTTGGGGCTGAGGGGAGAGAATCAGGAAAAAGACATGCTGTGGAAGACAGCAGAGATCAATCACTAATGATTACATGCAGAGTGGTGCATACAGAGCAAAAAGAGAAAGAAACACTCAGTGCATCATGGGAACCCCCCAGCAGTCTAAGTCTATAGCAGCATAACTAAGGGATGGTTCAGGTTCACCTGATCCAGCCCTAACTATAAGCTTTAGCAAAAAGGAAAGTTTTAAGCCTAATCTTAAAAGTAGAGAGGGTGTCTGTCTCCCTGATCCGAATTGGGAGCTGGTTCCACAGGAGAGGAGCCTGAAAACTGAAGGCTCTGCCTCCCATTCTACTCTTACAAACCCTAGGAACTACAAGTAAGCCTGCAGTCTGAGAGCGAAGCGCTCTATTGGGGTGATATGGTACTAAGAGGTCCCTAAGATAAGATGGGACCTGATTATTCAAAACCTTATAAGAAGAATAATTTTAAATTCTATTCTGGAATTAACAGGAAGCCAATGAAGAGAGGCCAATATGGGTGAAATATGCTCTCTCCTTCTAGTCCCCATCAGTACTCTAGCTGCAGCATTTTGAATTAACTGAAGGCTTTTCAGGGAACTTTTAGGACAACCTGATAATAATGAATTACAATAGTCCAGCCTAGAGGAAATAAATGCATGAATTAGTTTTTCAGCATCACTCTGAGACAAGACCTTTCTAATTTTAGAGATATTGCGCAAATGTAAAAAAGCAGTCCTACATATTTGCTTAATATGCGCATTGAAGGACATATCCTGATCAAAAATGACCAAGATTTCTCACAGTATTACTAGAAGTCAGGGTAATGCCATCCAGAGTAAGGATCTGGTTAGACACCATGTTTCTAAGATTTGTGGGGCCAAGTACAATAACTTCAGTTTTATCTGAATTTAAAAGCAGGAAATTAGAGGTCATCCATGTCTTTATGTCTGTAAGACATTCCTGCAGTTTAACTAATTGGTGTGTGTCCTCTGGCTTCATGGATAGATAAAGCTGGGTATCATCTGCGTAACAATGAAAGTTTAAGCAATGCTTTCTAATAATACTACCTAAGGGAAGCAAGTATAAAGTGAATAAAATTGGTCCTAGCACAGAATCTTGTGGAACTCCAAAATTAACCTTAGGCTGTGAAGAAGACTCCCCATTTACATGAACAAATTGTAATCTATTAGATAAATATGATTCAAACCACTGCAGCGCAGTGCCTTTAATACCTATGGCATGCTCTAATCGCTGTAATAAAATTTTATGGTCAACAGTATGGTTAACACTTTAAACAAAGTAATTTTGAACAAGTTATTTAAATTAACGCCACTTCTGAAGTTTTGGAAATTGAAAATAAGAAGAAAGAAAACCATACACCTTGAGGCCGAAGGGTGTATTGTTTTCTGAAGGGTGTAAAAACCATATTCATTGGTAAAACAACTTGATAACGATTTTATCATATACCTATAAATGATAAATGTTGTATGGTTTTCTGAAGGGTGTAAAAAGCCATATTCATTCGTAAAACAGCTTGATAACGATTTTACCATCTAACTATAAATGATAAATGTTATATGGTTTTCTGAAGGGTGTAAAAAGCCATATTCATTGGTGAACAACTTGATAACGATTTTATCATATACCTATAAATGATAAATGTTGTATGGCTTTCTGAAGGGTGTAAAAAGCCATATTCATTGGTAAAACAGCTTGATAACGATTTTACCATCTAACTATAAATGATAAATGTTGTATGGTTTTCTGAAGGGTGTAAAAAGGCATATTCATTGGTGAACAACTTGATAACGATTTTATCATATACCCATAAATGATAAATGTTGTATGGTTTTCTGAAGGGTGTAAAAAGCCATATTCATTGGTAAAACAGCTTGATAACGATTTTATCATATACCCATAAATGATAAATGTTGTATGGTTTTCTGAAGGGTGTAAAAAGGCATATTCATTGGTGAACAACTTGATAACGATTTTATCATATACCCATAAATGATAAATGTTGTATGGTTTTCTGAAGGGTGTAAAAAGGCATATTCATTGGTGAACAACTTGATAACGATTTTATCATATACCCATAAATGATAAATGTTGTATGGTTTTCTGAAGGGTGTAAAAAGCCATATTCATTGTTGAACAACTTCATAACGATTTTCTCACATGCAGTGGTCCCTCGTTTATCGGGGAGTTACGTTCTAAAAATAACCCGCGATAGGCGAAATCCGAGAAGTAGTCAGCGTTATTTTTTACAACTATTATAGATGTTTTAAGGCTGTAAAACCCCTCACTACACACTTTATACACTTTTCTCAAACAGGCATTAACATTTTCTCACTTTTCTCTCCTGTGTAAACACTCAAAGTTCAAACCTTAGTAGAAAAAAATAGAACGTTTTCCTATAAATAATTATGATGGCTTTTAGAACTAACGAATTTAATTTTAACGATCAACCTACGAGGTTGGACATGTAAGAAATTATTAACAGTGACTCATCAGTATTTCACAGTTCCTCTGACCGCGCCTCTTTGTCGTGGTGCCGCTCCGCTCTCCGGATTGGCTGATTACTTGGGTGGTATGAAAAATATTGCCTGTCCGTGAAAAGGGTGTATTGCTATTTATTCTTTAGTGTTTTATCCAATCATATTGCCGTATCATTTGTATACGGATATATAAGGAATAATAAGATATAAGGAAAAATATCTGACCGGAAATCAGCCAATCAGAGTGCGTGTAGCGTCACAGCCATATAATAATATCAGTTATCATATACCTATAAATGATACGCCAACGTGATTGGATAAAACACTAAAGAATAAATAGCAATACACCCTTTTCGCGGACGGGTAATATTTTTCATACCACCCGAGTAATCAGCCAATCAGCTGTCAGATACAATTCTTTCCACCTCGCTTAGAAAACAGCGCTTGGAACTTGAGGTGGATGGATGATGAAAGAAGCAAAACACCTTCGCAATTTATGTTGATATTTTGATGAATTTCTTCATTTACAGCAGCTTCATTAATCAAATGTACTCGAATGATTATCAGCACGACGGCGAGCTTACAGGCTAATGCTTCAGCTGAACGGTGCTGTTTCTTTTTTTCTCCCTTGTTTCAGAAGCCAGAACTGGCAACTGTCTTCTAGTGTTAGCGAAGGTTAACCTGTAAGCTCGCCGTTGTGCTGATAATCATTCGAGTACATTTGTTTAAAGAAGTTGCCGTAAATGAAGAAATCATCAAAAATTCATCGAAATATCGACGTAAATTGTGAAGGTGTTTTGCTTCTTTCATCATCCATCCACCTCAAGTTCCAAGCGCTGTTTCCTAATCGAGGCGGAAAGAACTGTACGTGACACCGGTCGGCATCACCGCAATTGCTCTCACTGCCTCCGATTCGCTTACTGAGTCTGCGGGCTCGGTAAGCGCTGCAGCGGGCCACTCACACCGCCCCCGTCTGCTGTGCCGAGCTGCATGCAGCAACAGGTCCAGAGACTACGCTCGCTGTTTTGATGCGCAGTGCCCGCTGCATGGTCTCGGTAACCGCAGCGGCAGAGCTCCGTGGCCATGACTTGGATTCTTTGCGGGTCCCACATCCGTACCCCCGGAGCCAGTGAGTGAAGGGAGAGCACGCGCATTGTGTTCTGCGTGCATTTATCATTTATAGGTATATGATAAAATCGTTATCGTATGGTTTTCTTCAGGGTGTATAAAGCCATATTCATTGATGAACAACTTGATTACTGATAATATCAGACCGGTTACTAGGATTCATTTGATCCGCATATCACATTCATTACAAACCAGAACGCTAAAAGCATGATTAGAAAAACCAAAAACCAACACGTGACAGTTATTTTGAAAAGTTACTTTATACAGTTACTTCATAAGCAGCTTTATGCAGTTACTTCATTCGGAGCTGCCGACAACTTGTAAGTAATAAGTAATGTAACTAGTAATCTAACTTGGTTATTTTTAAGCCTGAGTACTCAGCAAAGTAACTAATAGTTACTTTATTAGTTCTGTTCAGATCTGAAGGTGGAAGTAGGACCTGGAATGATTTTCCTTTTAATTGTAAACCAAATTATGCATTAAATCAGAACAATTAAACTACATGAAATTCAAGAACACTGAAAAGACTGTTAAAGCATTTCAAAAACCACAGCAAAAGCTTGTAGAATATTTTGCAGGGGTCGAATTAGTACATGCCTGAGCTAGTTTGTGCACATATTATTTGTGTGGTGCACGTAATTTTATACTGCACTGGCACAAGTAACTTTATCCAAGTTTTAGCAACTATAAGCACCAGTAGAATGAACCAATTAGGCCTGGGCGATATATCAATTTCATCGATTAATTCGAGTTTTTTGTTGTGGACGATTTAAAAAAAGTTTGAGTTTTTTCTCCTCTTGCAGCGGCGCACCTTTTTTGTCTGCAGGACCTTCCATAGCTCCCCCCTCCCCGTCCCGTTTTCTTCACACAATAACAAACATGGCAATTTTAATCAACAATCATCTTCACCACACAGCCTCAGTGAAACATTAAAGTGTGAAAAACTGATTTAGAAAGTTTTCCCATCCAGAGTTTCATCTTTAAAAGAGCAAATTTACTTTTTTACTTCTTACAGAAGTGTTTTTTTTGTTGTTTGTTTTCTTTATTATTGTTGTTTATGCACCAATGACACCAGACCAAATTACTTGTATGTGAGAACTTACTTTGCAATAAATTTGATTTAGATTTCACAATCACCTCAACCCATTATATGTCCCTTTGTTGACTTAGTGGGGGCTCCCTGTGAGCCTGCATCCTTGTAACACAACAGGTCCCCCAGGGGTGGTGCGGGGCTACTGGAGGTAGGCGGGTGGGCTAAATTTTACTACTCCGGTCCCATTACACCGTAAGGTGTATTGTGAAACCTTGATTTGACAATCAAATTAGTCCAGGTTTAGCTCTTGTTCAAACAAGACAATTAGGGGTTATATTGTTTTTAAAAAAGTATGCAATCCCAGTCAGAAATGTTAATAAGAAAAAAATTTAATTGTCAACATAACAAAAAAAAAAAAAACTCTTGCCTGTCTTACTGGATTAAAGGTACAGTGTGTCATTTTTGAAGAGGAGAGCAAATGTTATGTCCATGAAATATTAATGTGTTTTTAAACTTTTCAATGTTATTTCTTTTATTAACTTAGACAGAAACATGCAAAAAGAACGTTGATATTATAACATAAGTGTCATGACCCTGAACCATCCCTTAGTTATGCTGCTATAGACGTAGACTGCTGGGGGGTTCCCATGATGCACTGTTTCTTTCTCTTTTTGCTCTGTATGCACCACTCTGCATTTAATCATTAGTGATCGATCTCTGCTCCCCTCCACAGCATGTCTTTTTCCTGGTTCTCTCCCTCAGCCCCAACCAGTCCCAGCAGAAGACTGCCCCTCCCTGAGCCTGGTTCTGCTGGAGGTTTCTTCCTGTTAAAAGGGAGTTTTTCCTTCCCACTGTAGCCAAGTGCTTGCTCACAGGGGGTCGTTTTGACCGTTGGGGTTTTACATAACTATTGTATGGCCTTGCCTTACAATATAAAGCGCCTTGGGGCAACTGTTTGTTGTGATTTGGCGCTATATAAAAAAAATTGATTGATTGATTGATTGATTGATTTTTTTTGTCTATTATTCTTGCTTTCAATGCATGTCAAACCAGTCAAAATGACTCGCAATGCGCCACCTCAGGTGATAATTGCCAACAGCACCCCTATGCTAAAAATATCTGGGGAGAACCCTGAAAGCCCATTGCAACAAAACGCAGCCACGCAACAAACTTATTCCAGCATCTAAGACAGAGGCATCCGGCTGCGTGGGAGAAATGCCACACATTACGAGGGGAACAAGAGTGCAAGCTCCCACTAAAAAGCAGCTTACTCTGGTGGAATCATTTACCCGAGTGTATTTTTTTTTAATCAAAAGAACAGTTGGAGCTTCAATTCCAGGAGGTAAGTAGGGGTTAGTTTAAAGTTTTTGATAAAATAAAAGCAAAACTTTATACAGATCAGTGTCTGGACTTGTAACACTTGCATGATGTCATAAAAAATAAATAAATAAATAACTAAAAAAGAGAGAGAATGCTTTATGATAGGCATTTTAAAAATTCAGTGACAATCACGATTACACTAACACCCCCTTCCCCATGATGAAATCCACGAAATTCCTCGGATCCGCGGAGTTTTCACAGCCCTGATTATTATTAATATATAAATAAAAAAAATACAATTTGTAATGCATTTGACTCTTTTACAACAAACACTGAGCCATTAATTATTATACAGAAATCAAATGCACACAAACATGCTGCAATGCGAACAGCTTAATGCTAACTTTAACATTGAAAATGCCATAGACATGCAAACGTGTTAGCATCACACTCGTTTTTAAGTTATAAAACACATCTATCAACTGTTTCAGAAGACCATAACAGGTCAGTTTAACATAAAAAGGTAAATATTACTCAGACATATGCTCTTTGGGGTTTTAGCGGGGAAAATTAAGATAAAGCGAAATAAAACAACAGCTTTGCTTCAAGGGCCCCGAAGCTGCCCAAAACCTGCCTGATCGAAAAGCACAGCATTTAACACTTCCTACTGAACAATATTGATATAAAAAATGACCCAGGCAACTGGCAAAAAAAGCACAATCTGCCAAAAAGTGGATATTTTTGACCCATCTGCACCACATTATCATTACTATCAGAACTTTGAAAAGAATATGCAAGAAAATGTGTCTATTCCGGAGGAGGAACCACATGGAGTTTGCTCCCAAAATGACCTCTTCATGGAGGAGGAGATGGCTAGAATGGGCAGTCTGCAGGGTTATCGCTTCTTGTATAAATACAACTTTATTCTCATAATATTATGAGGTTTTTCTCAAAATTACGACTTTTCTCTCACAATACGACAACCTTATTCTCAATGGCTTAAAAAAAAAAAAAAAAAAAAAAAAACCCTCAATGTGGTCCTAAAATGCCATCGTACTGATTAATAGAAACGGTATTGCAACAATCATGTTTAGGACTTTGAGATTCCATGGAATGTAAAGTGCATTACAAATAAAATGTATTATTATTATTATGTTTTATCTGCGGGCTGAAAAATCCAAACTGCTGCAAATTAGTGCATGCTGAGAACCACCTATGACCGCAGGGTTACAGTGTGACTCAAAAATAAGCCATCTCACACTCTCAGGTGACGCACTGCATTGTGGGAGAGGTGAGAGGTCATCTGACCAGCCGGCGCGTGTGAGCAGTGCTATTTAAATCCAAGTAATTTCTCTGTTTATCAATACTTTGTGTCTGTCTGTTGCCAGCAGCCATGGTAATTCCAGCTCCAATATCATATCTTAAAGTTGCTGCACTTAAAAAAAACTTGTAGTTGGATCGCAATGCTGTTAACTGAGTGTCCCGAAGGGTCCAAAGTGTTTTTTTTCTTTTTAGGACTTTATCAGAGCAAAACAGAACAAAGGAATACAGCGACAACCCTCAGTAAGCAATTACTTTGGAAATTACAGTATTTAAAGCGGGTCACCTGGATATCCCAGCTAGGAATAATGGAATAGGACTGCTGTTCTATTTTGTGAGTTTTCTTCACTTAACTGGGGTCATGATTAAGAGGGACGGCTGGGGTCGAGAGGTGAATGTTTTCAATAATCAGGAACAAAAGTCAGATGCTGTTGTAGTTACGACCATAAGCGATGCCAACTAGCAATCCGGCAGCATTATTTCCATGACCCGTCGGGCAATGTCCGGTGTACCAGTTACACAAAGAAGATGGGTGGAGATGGAATGGCACCACCAGGAGCCTGCATATTAATTTGACTCAACACGGCGAACCTCACCCGGCCCAGACATGGAAAGGATGAACAGATTGAACACTCTTTTGCTCCCACCGGCTGTTTATTCTCACCGTTCTTTGTTGGTGGAGCAATTTGTCTGGTTAATTCCAATAACAAATGAGACTCCAGCATGGTAACTTGTTACGAGGTCACATTCGGTCGGCGTCATCTTCTTAGAGGGACAAGCGTACAGCCCCATGAGATTGAGCAATAACATGGGTAACTGTTGAAGTGCTGTAAGCTCTCCTGGTAACTGTGAGATGGCTTATGGGTTGCCACGGACTTTACCCGAGTGCCCTGTAATGGCTGTTTTTGGACGATGAAAACATCGCCGAACGCAATCATTGCTGTAGTATTTGCGCCGCCGTTTCGCGTAATCAGCGTGAATAAGCTAATACTTGCTACCAATGGAATGATTGATGTTTTGGCTACAAACGACCACATGTTCGACCGGATACAGCCATCCTTGTGATCAGCAGAGGAACCGAAGCGTCCCGGTGTCTGCAGTGTGCGCGCTTTTTCTCACTCACTCACTCACTCATTCCTACAAGTTTTAAAGTAACTATCTCTAAAACGTTGCAAAGGTGAGTTAGCCATTCTGTGTTTTTGGTTCTAGAGTGGGGAAAAAAAAACTAACTTACTTGGGCAGAAAATGTAGGTGTGTTATGTCTTGCTGTTTAATTGCTGCGTGCATTTATCTCTGATGTGAAAATTTGCCAGTTGTGGATCACTGAAGCAGCAGCTTTGTGTCAGTACTTGTGTGCCGTGTGGACTCTGAGGGTCATCTCAACATCACAAATGGGCATAAATGTGCAGACTTTTACTTTTAAATTCGGGAGAAATCTCACCTCCACACTTCATTTTTTGCTCGTAAAAACGTATAACTGCGCCTTTCGAAACTAAGTCAATTCTCATTTAAATAAGTAGGATTTATATCATTTTGTGTTCAAAACACATTCTCGGGCACAGTGTGTATCATTCTGCATTAAAAGGGCTCCAGCCAGATGCCAAGAATGCCCCCAAAGTGACACAGAATGCCGTGATGGAGAACCGGGCAAAGTGATCCATTTCCGGCAAATATTTGCACCACACAATGTGGCTTCACACTTTAAGTAGAAGGGCTACACCATCCAGACTTTTTCAGCGAGATAACATCCAAATACCCAATACAACAATACACAATAAAGGACATTCAGTTGCATTACGGCTCCATATAGCGGGACTTCAAAAAAGGTGATCTGGAACTGGGCAACCATGTGTACATGTAATTTGGTCACTTTTCAAAGGAGTCAGACTGGTCAATAAAGTTAATTTAATGTACAATGGTTCCTATCAACTCAGTTTGGTGTATTAATCTCTTCATTCCAGGAAATGAGAGCTGTCAGCTGGCTGACAGAAGCAAATTAGACACAAAACAAAGTCAGCTGATTTCAACAGACAATCAATGCAGCCCAAGCGTGTTTTCATCAGGCACCCAGTTACGGAAGTACGAATTCTCGCCTTTGGATTCGCCACTTTGCCGGAAGTGACTTATATAATATAGCCTAATTACTCACAAAAGAAGGAAAAAACATACACTGAATTAATGCTCACTCTAATGTGGCTGGTTTTGAAGTGCCAATTAACATTCTGAATACGAAGCACTTCCATTAAGTGCTTAACTACTGCTAAATGTAGTTTTCAAATCGAAAGCAATGTAAACATGAATATTTGTTCATTTAAAGCCAAACCGAAGCGCTATGTTGACATTTGATTGCATGCTAAACGGCTGTTAGCTCCCTGGGCTAACTAACAAACTACCACCTTCATGTAAGCTAGGTACCGGCTTATTGAACAAAACGGAACTCTACAACACAAAATCACTTACGTTTCTAAACCTGCAGCGAAGGGAGAGTTTGTAGAGCAATGGCAAAAACAGTAACACGGCTATAAAAAAAACAAAAAAACAAACGTTAATAATTTAGAGTAATGTCATTATAGACAAGTGTGCCCTTGCCTGCTAAACACGCCCCATGACGTCACAACGTCACGTATCCTCTTCTTCTGCTTCTTTTTCTTCTTCTATGGCGTTTAATGGCAGACGGCAACTTTTATTGTTGTATTGCTGCCACCTTCTGCATAAGTCCATTATAGCGGTACTACAGTGTCCGAGTATTTAAAAACTGATAAAAAGTGCTTTTGTTGGCTACCCACGTTAAATAAAAACCTCTTCTTCTTCTAAATTCTTAAGGCACATAAGTACCTTTCTCTGCAATATTTGTTACAGTATACGAGAACATGCTGCACTGCCTCTAATAATAATAATAATAATAACCTTTATCACATATTTCAAGAAAAATCTGTCCTATATTCGTAAACCAGCCATCATGAGATACAAGAAAAAAAAATAGGGCTGATAAATCATACACTTTTCTAATCAATTTTACTGCCCTTGAAACTGTGGCAATAAAATCAGGGCGATACAAATCTTAAAATAGGGCTCGCACCGGTCTTGCATACAGTTGCACTCTCTAGGCTGTTGTGTGATTGCATGTAGAGGTGGGCGATACCGGGAATTTTGGTATTGATCTGATACCAAGTAAATACAGGCCCAATATCACCGATATTGATATCGATACCAATACTTTTTAATATTTAAGCTTCATAGATCCAAAGGATCCAAAAGACGTGGGAAAGAATTTCGCAAACATTGTATGTGACAACAAAATACTTTATTTATCACAATCAACATTTTTGTTAAAAAAATATATCACTCAACACAACTTCAAACAAAATCTCCTGAGGTAGAGGGCTGACTCGAGGAGAGCACTGAGTGGGCGGGCCAGGCAGAGCCTACCTGCATGGCTGTTGGCTGGCGCCGCTGAGCCACGTGATGGCGCAACAACAAAAGACCAAGGGGGGAGGGGGAGCTGCTCCATGTTGTGTGACACAGCACAGCGCTGCTCTTACAGACAGAGAGTAGACTTTGATGAATCTGCCTGCGCAGCAGTCAGTGCGTGCGGGAGAGAAAAAAGCTTGAGTATCAATCTTTTTACACGAGAACCATTCAATATCAATACCAGCGATGGTATTGATATTATCAATGAAAGAATGAATGAATGAATTTATTTGGCACACACACAAATCCAAAAGAACAGAAACATACAAATAACATGAATAATATATAAACAAAGCCTGTGAGTCCGAAAGGGTGTGGGCAGAAGCAAAGCTTATCAACGCCCACCCCTGCTAGTACAAGTCCAACAATTATAACAGTCATAATAACATAAACACAAATTCACAACACACTTCATATCAACACACAGACATACACTTCAATATTCAATTACACTTCAATTCATGTATAATTATATTATGTATATATATATACATATATATATATATATATATATATATATATATATACATAAAGCGCCAAATCACAACAAACTTGGCCCAAGTCACTCCACTCAAATAAGGACCAACCTTACCGACCCCCAGAGCAAGCACTAGGCAACTGTGGTGAGGAAAAACTCCCTCTTAGGAAGTAACCTCAAGCAGACCAGGCTCTAGGGGGTGACCCTCTGCTTAGGCCATGCCATATATACCTATATACGTACATATATACATTAACATACACATATATATACATTTATACACACATATACACACTCACATATATACCTATATACATACCCACTAACACATAAATAAATATATATATACATATACCTACATACCTACACATACATATACCTATACACATACACATACATATACATACATATATATATATATATATATATATATATATATATATATATATATATATATATATATATATATATATATATATATATATACATACGAGGTCTATTAGAAAAGTATCCGACCTTATTATTTTTTTCAAAAACCATATGGATTTGAATCACGTGTGATTGCGTCAGACAAGCTTGAACCCTCGTGCGCATGCGTGAGTTTTTGCACACCTGTCGGTTGCAACATTCGCCTGTGAGCAGGCTTTGAGTGAGGAGTGGTCCAGCCCCCTCGTCAGATTTTCATTGTCAGGAAATGGCGGAATGATTTGGACTTTTTTTCCATCAGAATTTTTTCAGAAACTGTTAGAGACTGGCAGCTGGAAACCATTAGAAAAATTTATCTGGCTTTCGGTGAAAATGTTACGGGCTTGGTAGAGAATAAGGAGTGTTACTGTCGCTTTAAGGACGGCCCCCAGCAGCTGTGGGGCGCGCCGCACTCCGAAGCCGCCATCGACAGGCTGAGTGACCATTTCATTTCTAAACGGATGGCTGTCTGGATCCGTGACCATCGTGTGCCATTTCTCTGGTTATCACAAGAGCTGGACATCAACCATTTTCCGGCAGATTTCACTTTTAACAAGAGATTTTGTCATGGAAAGCCGAGCGGAGGCTTCACGCGTCACGATGGAGTCGCTACTGGAGTGTGACAAAACCACCTCTGTTTTGGTCTCACAGGACAGCTTTGAGATGGTGTTAAGACAGCTGTCGGTGGTTTTTCCATCGAGTGATTATCCGAGAAATTGTGGATGTGCCTGGACATGCCAGAACACGTCCCATGAGGCTTCATCACGGCGTTGCTGTGCGCCATGCAGCACTGCCGCGACGCTTGGAATTCCTCCGCACGTCTGTCTCAATGTGCCGAAAAAGTGCTGATGTCCAGGCGCATCCACAATTTATCGGATAATCACTCGATGGAAAAACCACCGACAGCTGTCTGAACGCCATCTCAAAGCCGTCCTGTGAGACCAAAACAGAGGTGGTTTTGTCTCACTCCAGTAGCGAATCCATCGTGACGCGCGAAGCCTCCGCTTCGGGTTCAAGCTTGTCTGACACAATCACACGTGATTCAAATCCATATGGTTTTTGAAAAAAATAATAAGGTCAGATACTTTTCTAATAGACCTCGTACATATATACATACATAATAACTCTGGTTATTGGCGACTCTGTTTTGAGAAATGTGAAGTTAGCGACACCAGCAACCATTGTCAATTGTCTTCCGGGGGCCAGAGCAGGCGACATCGAAGGACATTTGAAATTGCTGGCTAAGGCTAAGCGTAAATTTGGTAAGATTGTAATTCACGTCGGCAGTAATGACACTCGGTTACGCCAATCGGAGGTCACTAAAATTAACATTGAATCGGTGTGTAACTTTGCAAAAACAATGTCGGACTCTGTTGTTTTCTCTGGGCCCCTCCCCAATCAGACCGGGAGTGACATGTTTAGCCGCATGTTCTCCTTGAATTGCTGGCTGTCTGAGTGGTGTCCAAAAAATGAGGTGGGCTTCATTGATAATTGGCAAAGCTTCTGGGGAAAACCTGGTCTTGTTAGGAGAGACGGCATCCATCCCACTTTAGAGGGAGCAGCTCTCATTTCTAGAAATCTGGCCAATTTTTTGGGATCCTCCAAACTGTGACTGTCTAGCGTTGGGACCAGGAGGCAGAGCTGTGGTCTTATACACCTCTCTGCAGCTTCTCTCCCCCTGCCATCCCCTCATTACCCCATCCCCGTAGAGACGGTGCCTGCTCCCAGACCACCAATAACTAGCAAAAAATCTATTTAAGCATAAAATTCAAAAAGAAAAAATAATATAGCACCTTCAATTGCACCACAGACTAAAACAGTTAAATGTGGTCTATTAAACATTAGGTCTCTTTCTTCTAAGTCCCTGTTGGTAAATGATATAATAATTGATCAACGTATTGATTTATTCTGCCTAACAGAAACTTGGTTACAGCAGGATGAATATGTTAGTTTAAATGAGTCAACACCCCCGAGTCACACTAACTGTCAGAATGCTCGTAGCACGGGCCGGGGCGGAGGATTAGCAGCAATCTTCCATTCCAGCTTATTAATTAATCAAAAACCTAGACAGAGCTTTAATTCATTTGAAAGCTTGTCTCTTAGTCTTGTCCATCCAAATTGGAAGTCCCAAAAACCAGTTTTATTTGTTATTATCTATCGTCCACCTGGTCGTTACTGTGAGTTTCTCTGTGAATTTTCAGACCTTTTGTCTGACTTAGTGCTTAGCTCAGACAAGATAATTATAGTGGGCGATTTTAACATCCACACAGATGCTGAGAATGACAGCCTCAACACTGCATTTAATCTATTATTAGACTCTATCGGCTTTGCTCAAAAAGTAAATGAGTCCACCCACCACTTTAATCATATTTTAGATCTTGTTCTGACTTATGGTATGGAAATAGAAGACTTAACAGTATTCCCTGAAAACTCCCTTTTGTCTGATCATTTTTTAATAACATTTACATTTACCCTGATGGACTACCCTGCAGTGGGGAATAAGTTTCATTACACTAGAAGTCTTTCAGAAAGCGCTGTAACTAGGTTTAAGGATATGATTCCTTCTTTATGTTCTCTAATGTCATATACCAACACAGAGCAGAGTAGCTACCTAAACTCTGTAAGGGAGTTAGAGTATCTTGTCAATAGTTTTACATCCTCATTGAAGACAACTTTGGATGCTGTAGCTCCTCTGAAAAAGAGAGCTTTAAATCAGAAGTGTCTGACTCCGTGGTATAACTCACAAACTCATAGCTTAAAGCAGATAACCCGTAAGTTGGAGAGGAAATGGCGTCTCACTAATTTAGAAGATCTTCACTTAGCCTGGAAAAGAGTTTGTTGCTCTATAAGAAAGCCCTTCGTGAAGCTAGGACATCTTTCTACTCATCACTAATTGAAGAAAATAAGAACAACCCCAGGTTTCTTTTCAGCACTGTAGCCAGGCTGACAAAGAGTCAGAGCTCTATTGAGCTGAGTATTCCATTAACTTTAACTAGTAATGACTTCATGACTTTCTTTGCTAACAAAATTTTGACTATTAGAGAAAAAATTACTCATAACCATCCCAAAGATGTATCGTTATCTTTGGCTGCTTTCAGTGATGCCGGTATTTGGTTAGACTCTTTCTCTCCGATTGTTCTGTCTGAGTTATTTTCATTAGTTACTTCATCCAAACCATCAACATGCTTATTAGACCCCATTCCTGCCAGGCTGCTCAAGGAAGTCCTACCATTATTTAATGCTTCAATCTTAAATATGATCAATCTATCTTTGTTAGTTGGTTATGTACCACAGGCCTTTAAGGTGGCAGTAATTAAACCATTACTTAAAAAGCCATCACTTGACCCAGCTATCTTAGCTAATTATAGGCCAATCTCCAACCTTCCTTTTCTCTCAAAGATTCTTGAGAGGGTAGTTGTAAAACAGCTAACTGATCACCTGCAGAGGAATGGTCTATTTGAAGAGTTTCAGTCAGGTTTTAGAATTCATCATAGTACAGAAACAGCATTAGTGAAGGTTACAAATGATCTTCTTATGGCTTCGGACAGTGGACTTATCTCTGTGCTTGTTCTGTTGGACCTCAGTGCTGCTTTTGATACTGTTGACCATAAAATTTTATTACAGAGATTAGAGCATGTCATAGGTATTAAAGGCATTGCGCTGCGGTGGTTTGAATCATATTTGTCTAATAGATTACAGTTTGTTCATGTAAATGGGGAATCTTCTTCACAGACTAAAGTTAATTATGGAGTTCCACAAGGTTCTGTGCTAGGACCAATTTTATTCACTTTATACATGCTTCCCTTGGGCAGTATTATTAGACGGTATTGCTTAAATTTTCATTGTTACGCAGATGATACCCAGCTTTATCTATCCATGAAGCCAGAGGATACGCACCAATTAGCTAAACTGCAGGATTGTCTTACAGACATAAAGACATGGATGACCTCTAATTTCCTGCTTTTAAACTCAGATAAAACTGAAGTTATTGTACTTGGCCCCACAAATCTTAGAAGCATGGTGTCTAACCAGATCGTTACTCTGGATGGCATTTCCCTGATCTCTAGTAATACTGTGAGAAATCTTGGAGTTATTTTTGATCAGGATATGTCATTCAAAGCGCATATTAAACAAATATGTAGGACTGCCTTTTTGCATTTACGCAATATCTCTAAAATCAGAAAGGTCTTGTCTCAGAGTGATGCTGAAAAACTAATTCATGCATTTGTTTCCTCTAGGCTGGACTATTGTAATTCATTATTATCAGGTTGTCCTAAAAGTTCCCTAAAAAGCCTTCAGTTGGTTCAGAATGCTGCAGCTAGAGTACTGACGGGGACTAGCAGGAGAGAGCATATCTCACCCGTGTTGGCCTCCCTTCATTGGCTTCCTGTTAATGCTAGAATAGAATTTAAAATTCTTCTTCTTACTTATAAGGTTTTGAATAATCAGGTCCCATCTTATCTTAGGGACCTCATAGTACCATATCACCCCATTAGAGCGCTTCGCTCTCAGACTGCGGGCTTACTTGTAGTTCCTAGGGTTTGTAAGAGTAGAATGGGAGGCAGAGCCTTCAGCTTTCAGGCTCCTCTCCTGTGGAACCAGCTCCCAATTCAGATCAGGGAGACAGATACCCTCTCTACTTTTAAGATTAGGCTTAAAACTTTCCTTTTCGCTAAGGCTTATAGTTAGGGCTGGATCGGGTGACCCTGGACCATCCCTTGGTTATGTTGCTTTAGACGTAGACTGTGTTTCATAATTATTGTATGGCCTTGCCTTGCAATGTGGAGCGCCTTGGGGCAACTGTTTGTTGTGATTTGGCGCTATACAAGAAAAAAGTTGATTGATTGATTGATTGATATACATACATACACACATACATGCATCTACGGGGGTAGGCTGAAAAGTTCTAAGGCTCACCAAGAAGGAGAAATGCCATTTCAATAAAACTTGGCATGCATTAAGTTCAACTCTTTTGATGACTAACTGTGTTATTTTCTTCCAGGTTGTGAGGTAGTTTGTGGTTCATAGCCAAGTTTGAAAGTTCGTGGTAGAGGGAAACGGCAAAAATGGACAAAATCTGGCATCGCAGTGTGATTAAGTACCTGCATAAGAAGGGGTTAAAGCCCAAGGACACAGCCATTGAAGGAGTGGACCAACATTCCACAGGCCACAATTGACAACCTGGTCAACTCTATGCGAAGGAGATGTGTTGCACTGCATGAGGCAAATGGTGGTCACACCAGATACTGACTGGTATCCCCCCCAATAAAACAAAACTGCACCTTTCAGAGTGGCCTTTTATCGTGGGCAGTCTAAGGCACACCTGTGCACTAATCATGGTGTCTAATCAGCATCTTGATATGGCACACCTGTGAGGTGGGATGGAATATCTCAGCAAAGCAGAAGTGCTCACTATCACAGATTTAGACTGGTTTGTGAACAATATTTGAGGGAAATGGTGATATTGTGTATGTGGAAAAAGTTTTAGATCTTTGAGTTCATCTCATACAAAATGGGAGCAAAACCAAAAGTGTTGCGTTTATATTTTTGTTGAGTATATGTACCCATTTGTAATTTAAACAGTCCCTATAAATCAAATCATATTATGAGTTGGATCACGATAATGTTTATTGCAGATAACTCGTATGGCTCGTTTTTGCAAAAGAAATATTGGATTGATGTTTGATTTGTAAGTGTTTCCCCACGACTCAACACAATATGTCATATATGGTACCATCAGAGAATGATATAAGGTAAGTAACCCTTCTTGCGGCAGTGCATCTTTGGCTTTATACAGAATTGCAATAGTTTTTGACAATTTCGATTTGACATAATTTATATGTGATTTCCGGCTAAGTTTATTATCAATAACAACGCCTAAAAATTTGTTCTCTTTTACTAGCTCAATTTCCTTGTTGTTTATGGTTAAATTTTTACATTTGGGTGCCTGTTTATTTCCAAATATAATACATTTGGTTTTCCCAAGGTGGAGGGACAACTTATTAGCGTCAAACCAAGCCTTAAACTTTTCCAGTTCTTTCTCCACCATGTCCAGAAGCTGTTCAAGATTATCACCACTGCAAAACACAGTGGTATCATCCGCAAAAAGGACACATCTCAGTGATCTCGACATCCAACTTATATAATTTATATACAATATAAACAACAAAGGACCCAACTCTGAACCCTGCAGCACCCCACATGTGACTTCCCTGAGCTCAGAGTTTGTATTATTAAATTGAACATACTGAAATCTGCCATGTAAATAACTAGTTATCCATTCATATGCCAGACCTCTGATACCGTATTTCTGCAGTTTAGTTAATAATATTCCATGGTTAATCGTGTCAAATGCTTTCTGCAAATAAAAAAAAGCACCTACTGTGTATTGTTTATTGTCAACTGCAATTGCTATATTTTCCACAAAGTCCATCAAAGCCTGTGATGTAGTTCCGGGGGCGGAGTTAGCCTATTTTTAGGGGTGCTCAAGCACCCCTAAATATATTTTAAGCATCCCTAAATATATATATATATATATCAGGGTCGTAGCTAGCGCAAACTTGCGTTACGGCCTGTTACGCTATAATTTTGGACCGTTACGATCTTCAATACAACGTCTGACCTGATGCTAATGGAACCCTCAGTGGCAGGACTCAGCAAACTGTTGAAAGTATGTGAGCTGTTTGGTGACAACCACTGTAGGGCCAGCTATCTAAAAAGAGTGGATTTGTCAGAGATTAAACTGAATTGTGAAGTACTGAAAGAAGCTGGTTCATGTCGATACCTCGGACACATCATTAATAATGATCTAAGTGATGACCTTGATATAACCAGACAATGCAGGCAGCTATATGCTCAAGGGAATATGATCCTACGCAAATTTCATATGTGTAATCTTATTATATGAAGCAATTGTGTTGAAATGGTTCAGGGAGGTGGCAACGATTAAATATGGCGGCCTCTGCTGGTCAAACTGCAACATAGCATTTGCATGGAACAATAAAGGTCAAAGTGTCATGAAGCAGTAAGGCACTGTTATGTTTGTTTAATAATAAAGGTTCTGAGTGCATCTTAAAATTTTTGACTTTGTTTTCTTTTAAAGACATTAATAATATACGTGTGTTATAATGTGATTGTGCCATCATAAAATACTGTATGTAACAGAGATACAAATTGGGAAATGTTTGTGCAACTTGGGACTGTTATGACAATAGTTGTACAAAATAAGATTTGGGGGTTCAAAGGTTTTTATTGAAAATTTCAGTGGTGTTCAGCTTGAGTCTGTTCCTCTTCTTTGTTACTTCCTCTCCAGTTTTGGAGAAGACCCTCTCACACGGGATAGAAGTTGGTGGTGTATGAAGATAGATTTTTGTCAGCTTATAAAGAGTTGCCTCCATCCTCCCTATCTCTCCTTTCCTCACACCCTCAAACAATCACTACACACACTATCACACAAACACTTTGTAATGTTCTCACACTCGACACTTATTCGCTAACGAAACTATTAATCTTTCTCGTGAATGTGTACTTAATTTGTGTAAGTATGTATGTGTATGTAAGTGTATAAATCAGTGTGTATAGTGTCTGTATGTCTATGTGCTAATGTGAGTGTATAAATGTATGATGGTTTATCTAATCTAATGCTAATCTGACCTCATTCTTTCTCTCTGGTTGTCAGTCGGTGAAACTGTAGTCAAAACGCACAACCAAAACTCTCCTCCTCTGAAAAACCCATGAAGTATAGAAGGTTTGTACCTGTTTATAAGCACAGAGAGTTTAATAACTCCTGCAGGCCTGAATTCAAATCGGTGTGACACCTCGCTGACACGCGTGTGACATAAGGAAGCTTCATTGGGGGTCACGTGATTTTTTTGCAGGGTAAAGCGAGACATCGAAAGATCTCACAGCAACATTTCTGCTTTGAAATATCGATCCTGTGTCAACTTATCGTCTTCGAGCATAACATCACGAGCAGTTATGATCTTTTGACCAACCACTGGCATTTGCCATCTCCCAGACACATGATTTGGCAAGAACCTCTAATGGCGTGATTGATTGATTGATTGATTGATTGATTGATTGATTGATTGATTGATTGATTTTATAAAAACAAACATACATGGACAAAACATGAATATACATAAGCAGGATGACACAGAAAGTCTGAAGACTTATTTCCATTGTGGGCCTCAAAAAAGTAGAAAACAATATTATGTTATACATAAAAACAATTCAATAAAAAAACAAATATATTTACACAGACAACTTCTCTAAAAACAAACCAAACATTAAAAACATGATTTTTTTTTAAAAAGGAAAGCTGGCAAACTGAACATCACATTAACTAAAACAGCTACATTTAGACGCACCTGTAAAATATCTGCAACGTTAATGACAATTCTGGCCAATGGAAAAAGAAATGAAAAAATTAAATGCTTAAAATACATTTAATTTAAAACTAAAACAAAACAGCAACTATAAAATAAATAAAACAGGCCAAACACATCTAATACCAGCAGTTTATCAGTAGATATGAATATCTTGTTTTTTTTTTACATAGAAGAAATGCTTTTTTTTAACTAATACCTGGTTCAAATAGTTGCAGTGTTTTTTGTTTTGTTTTTTAAGCGTGACTGGTGACCCCAGTGCAGAGAACACACAGGAGGTAAAAGAGAAGAGTTCTTTATTTGAACTTCAAACAGGAAATCATTCCATAATGAACCGTATCCTTGAGGGCAAAAGAATCTAGAATGGGGCAAAAACATTGCAGATCGTTTGGTCCACAATGAAGCAATGTTTTCTGAATCTGCTCTATCGCCAAGTCTTGCTGGCATTGGACAATCTAAAACACAAAGAACATAAAAAACACAAGCACAATGAAACTGAGAAGGATGTGAGGGGATATGTAACACTACAAGATATGTCAAAAAGCACAAGAGGTTCTGGCAGAGGGGACTGGGGGTGACAAATACAAAATGATTACTATTTTTAAATGGTAAAACTGTGACTAAATTAAGAACCATGACATTGGTAGATGCAGTACCAATCAGAGTTCTGTGGCATGATGGAACATGTCCTGTAACAGGGTCTGTTCCAGGGTGCTCAGAGAAAGTCACCTGTCCAGGAGCCTTTATTTTGAAGGGATGGTTTTTTGTTCCCAGTGTGGACCTGTGAGAATGTGCCAAAGCCTTTTTCACGTAAAATGTCTTGAGTACTGCAGTCGCACTGTTCATACATATAAATCCATCCAGATGGGCTCTAGTTAGAGCCGGACCGCCCAGAACTATCAGCAACCATATCTGAATAAATGTGACTTCATACGGCCATAATGATGTCATCATTGGACTCATCGCTTACCTTCATCTGTCATTTTGATGGTAAAATGTGTTTGTGTGTGCGTGTTGCTAACTACTTTTTGGACTCATGCCATCCCAGCAGGGGGTGGTAAGTCATTTTTATATTAAAAGCGTGAGTGTGGTGAGTGATATTTAGTTCATTGTAAGTACATAAGATAATTGTAAATACATAAAAACAAACAAACAAAAAATGATATAAGATGACATAAGGATGACATACGAAAGTGAAAACAGTTATTTCCATTGTAGTCCATTTAAAAATCAAATAACAAAATAGAAGTAGAAATAAAATAATAATAGAGCATGTGATAACAAGAACCTAAACGATTTATGAATACATTAAGACAATAAATTAACATTAAAAATTGCAAAAATAACAGGAAATAAAAGGGTTGAGTTCTTCTAAAAATTGTTGAGGTCTAAGGTTCTAAATACATTCTGGACTCACACACCATTCCAACTCATTATACAAGCTTACGACACAAATGTCAGCTACTTATTTTACAGACACTACCCAATCTAGAGCCCTTGGATCCCCACAGGCAACACGCTAGTTTAATATTTACAGAAAGTGAAGAAAAACGATAATTAGGCTGTTCAAAAAAATAGTCTGCATTTTTCTTTACAAACTCAAACATTTGCTGTATAAACTGAAAAACACTTGAAGATTTATCTTTCCTGTGAATCACTGAATTTAGGGCCCTGTCCCACTGGCGTTTAGGAGGATTTGCGGATGGAATGCGTACAAAAGTGGCCCACATCCGCCAAACAACCGCAATAACCGTGTAACATTCCTGTATGTATGAGTCGGCCGCCATCCAAACACGTCAGTGATCATGCGCAGAGGCACGCATGTCCGCAGCCAGGATTTTTGAGCCGCTCAAAAAGATGAGATCCGCATCACTGCCTGAACACATACTGAAGACATACGCAGGACATACACAACCAACCAACAACAACCAACGCGCCGTATATCACCTGTCATCCGCTGATATCTGCAACCGACGGGTTGATGCAGCTTGGCGGCGGTCCGGGACAGCGTGCAAAACAGATATGACGCGTGCCCAGCACGGCCACATCACGGTCGCAAATGGTATGTCGCGCATGCAGACAGAGTGGGCACGGATGGAGCGAGGGCATCACGGCTGCTGTGCCCCTCATGGGGCCGCCTCCGCGGTCGCCTTTGCTTCTGTTCCCTGTTATATCCGCTTTTCTTCCTCATGTATTCGCTGATCCACCCCGGGACATTTGTCATTTCCGCCCACCTTTGTTGCGGACGCTCAGCTTTTGTCTCCTCATTTCATGTGCAAATCCTCCTAAACGCCAGTGGGTCAGGGCCCTAATATTTAATTGTATGACCACTGTTTCTGAGAACTGCTTCACATCTGTGTTGCACAGAGTCGACCAACTTCTGGCACCTGTGAACAGGTTTTCCAGCCCGGGACAGTTGGACTACATTCCACAATTTCTCTGCATTTCTTAGTTTTGCCTCAGAAAGAGCATTTCTGATGTCACCAGTTTTCAGTTTTCTATTGGATTAAGATCCTGGGATTGGGCTGGCCACTCCATAACATTAATCTTGTTGGTCTGGAACCAAGATGCTGCACACTTGCTGGTGTGTTTGGGGTCACTGTCTTGCTGAAATACCCATTTAAAGGGCATTTCCTCTTTGGCATAAGGCAACGTGACCTGTTCAAGCAGTCTGATGTATTCAGACTGATCCATGATCCCTGGTATGTGATAAACAGACCCAACACCATAGTATGAGAAACATCCCCATATCATGATGCTCCACCAGGCTTCACTGTCTTCACAGTGTGCTGCTTGATGTCGGGTTTTGGGGGTCGTCTGACAAACTGTCTGCGGCGCCGAGACCCAAAAAGAACAATCTTGCTTTCATCAGTCAACAATATGTTGCACAATTTCTCTTTAGGCCAGTTAATGTGTTCTTTGGCAGATTGTAACCTCTTCAGCACATGTGTTTTTTTCAACAGTGTAACTTTATGGGGCGTCTTGTCCATAGTTTAGCTTCACAGGCGTCTTCAAATTATTACAGTCCTCACAGGTAATTTTAGACCTTCTTTGTTCACCCTGGAGCTGATCGCTGGATGAGTCTCCCACTATGGTTGTTCTTTGATCCATTTGAATGGTGGTTTTCTGTTTTCTTCCACGTCTTTCTGGTTTTGTTGCCATTTTGAAGCATTTGTGATCATTTCAGCCGAGCAGCTGATCATTTTATGCACTTTTTTAATGTTTTCTCTCCAATCAACTTTTTAAATCAAAGTAAGCTGTTCTTCTGAGCACATCTGGAACATTGTACATGCTGGTTGTACAACCAGCATGTACAATCTTCCTCCTTAAATAATGGCCACCTGGTTTCACACCTGTTTTATTTGCAGAAAGAAAAATACAGACACTGCATTTTTTTTAAAACAGCCTAATTGTTTTTCATGTTTTGATTTTGAACAGTACGTGCAGTGTTCCAAGTGCATCTGCATGCGTGGAAATAAAAGCTATATTAACGATTTTGAGCTTTCTTCACTTTTTAAACACTGATATTATTTTGAACACAACTGAATATTGCAGGTATCTGTACGGTGTCTTAGTGGTTCATGGATCGTTTCCCACCTGGGGTCTTTCTGTGTGGAGTTTGCATGTTCTCCCTGTGTTTGCATGGGTTCTCTCTGGGTGCTCCAGGCTTCTCCCCACATTCAAAAGGCTGCAGCTTAGATGGACTGAAAACTTTAAAAGGAAGGACAACAGCTGGCTGGATCTGGATTTTCAGTGTGAAAACAACATGAAGGTGAGCCCTCATTCAATTCAATTCAATTTATTTAATTTATATAGCACCAAATCACAACAAAGCTGCCTCAAGGTGCTTCACACAAGTAAGGTCTAACCTTATCAACTCCTAGAGCAAGAACACAGGAGACAGTGGTAAAGAAAAACTCCCTCTGATGATTTGAGGAAGAAACCTCAAGCAGACCAGACCCATGTACTATTTAAAATTAAATCTTTCATTTTAGTTCTCAATAAAAAAATATTTGACCAAATTTGAAAAAGAAATCCCAAATAATTAGGAGACATATTTTTCCATCTCAAATTTTCCAAACATTTATTCCAAAAAAATGAAGTGTAAGTCTTTGAAAACCACAGACAGATAACACAGAGAAGAGGACGGAGAGAGAGAGAGAGAGGAGAGAGAGGAGAGAGGAGAGAGAGAGAGAGAGGAGAGAGAGAGAGAGAGAGAGAGAGAGAGAGAGAGAGATCCTTATTTAAATGTTTCTCGTCTCATGTCAATCCCACGGTGGTGAGAAAGGTCACCTCTTTACAGGGCTGAACTGGGACAAAAATTCAGCCCTGGACTTTTTGGTCCAGACTGGCCAACACGCGCCCCCCACCCCCCATGGAAGCACATATAAACACACAAGCCCTTAATAACAATACTATACTGAACAATAGCACTTTATCCACCTTATTCCTGAAGGCGCTGCTGTAGAAGCGATTATAGGTGTGACTTCCAGTTAGACAACAGAAGTAGCAGTGAGCCATTCTTTTTTAGCGGGTTTTGTTTCCCAGACCGGTTTATTTGAAAGTTTATTGTTTTCTTTTCTAAATGACGATCAGCTCCTGTCTCATTTAAAAATGTTCTTGTGCCGCTCAGGAACATGTTGCACTGTTTGCTTTTGTAATAACAACCAGACGAAGTTAAATCAGCGGCAACAGCAATGTTTTTAACATGCAGCCGGACTGAGAGTTTCCACCGCCGACCGAGGGATGAGGAGCCCAGAAGGATGAGGCTGAAAAAACTCAACTTGAAAAGATCACATGAAACATTATACACGTGCTCTTTTCACTTTGTTGATAAAAAGCCCACAGAGGACATCTGAGTTTGTGGCTGAGATGTGACAGACCACTGGACAAACTATGTTATAGGACTATATGTTGTGTGTTGGGGGGGTGTGGCTGGACATTTTGGTGTTCTTTTCTTTTCTTTGCTCTCCAGGTGGTATGCAAACTGATTTATTGTCTGTGGAGAAGGTGCTGGCAGAAGAGTCCTTCACCCTCATCAACATGATGTGCAGCACCTGTGGATGGTGCTCACGTACAACCTTAAAGACTTTCAGCTGAAGCAGATAATGAGATGGCGTTCTGCATTTAAGTCATGTGTGATTCAAGCAGAATTGCCGGGAACTCGACCTTGTGACGTTCGTTTGTGAGACGCTGAGGACCGCGCCTGGGTTTGACACATCGTGCCTATGAAGGAGGAAGGGTGAGGGACACATGCTGTCAGCACACATCAGAGGTGATTGATTATCTGAATAATTGTTAACAGTAACTTGGTATTTTGTTACGCAGTATATTTGAACTTTGATGAGAGTTGTGCAACTCGCTTCTCACTGCCGTGGCATGCGGACTGATGATCCTCCACCTGTTGTGAGAAGCTGCTCATTTACATAAAGCTTGAATTCAGACCTGAATGTGTTGCTGATAGTGTGTGCCTTTTGAAGGATATTAGTTGTAGCTGCTGACTTACCTCACCTCTTCTATCCTTCGCAGAGTCGGTTTGTCGTGTCCACCTGGGGGGTGTTTGGCGGTGAACGTGGGTCCAGAAGCGCCGGGCTTCGATCCTTTTGGGCGCTGGAGAGCGTGCCGTCCTTCACTCCGCCAGACCGATGCAGTTTTTGTTTGTACACTTTGTTATGCACCAAAGGGGGAAAATAAATTGTTTTGTTATTGGAACCGCTTTCTGGTTGTTTTAGCGCTGGGTTCCGTCAGACGCAGGTCCGCTCCTCAACCCGCGTCGACACATAACAGTATATTTATCAAAAGATAATTGGTCGGATAATGTTTTTCAAAGTTATCTGAAAACCTAATCCGATAATGAAAACATTAGCTCTGATAATTAGTGGTTAGCAGATGAGCAGAACTGTGCCCACCACTGCTATCAATGCCTGTTGTGGATCAAATTCTCATGACTTTGATGAAACTAAGACAAAAATTTGTTATGGCTGATTTAGCACATCGATTGAAAATATCAGAAGGTCAGGTTAGTGAGACATTTGGACTGTGGGTAGACATTATGTGTGAACACATGAAGGATCTCAATGTGTGGTTTCCTCATGAAACAATCAAAACAACTTTGCCAAAAGCTTTTAAAGAGCACGTTGCTCACACAACCTGTGTAACTGGCTGCACAGAGACAGTTTTACAAAAAGCAAAAACCTGGATTCAAGAAGTGAGTCATACAGACACTATTATGCAAATAACACAGTAAAGTATTTAGTGACTGTTTCCCACTCTGGAATAATCATGTTTATTTCTGATGCTTATGGTGGAAAATGCAGTGATATGGTCTGTACATAACACAGATAATGTTATTTATTTATTTATTTATTTGGAACATATATTGACAATGTATTGAAAACACTGTTTTCCTTGTAACAATAAAATAATAAACAGCTGAAAGTGTCTTATTATTTCCATCCTTCTTTAATTTCCTTCATACAGTGTTCTTTACTCAGGGGGTGGTGGCCAAGTGGTTAATGCGCTTGGTTTCAGTTCAGAAGGCTCCGGGTTCAAATCCCACCCCTGCCACATTTCTCCATGTAATGTGGAGTTGCGTCAGGAAGGGCATCCGGCGTAAAACCTCTGCCAATTCAACATGCAGATCCACCTTGGATTTGCTGTGGCGACCCCGAGTGCAAACAAGGGAGCAGCCGAAGGGACTTTACTTTTACAGTGTTCTTTACACATTCAGTGATGACTGTATTTTTAAGAGATTCAGATATTTGGGGCAGAGCAGAACCTTCTTTAGAACAAATTCATCCACTAATGTTGGAATCAGATGTGAAAAGTAGAAATTCTGGAGGTGTTTCATGTGTCTGTAAAGACTTTGTCAAATGAAATGTCCAACTGCAGGTGTCCAGATAACCAGCTGCAAACTCATCACTGTCAAATGGACCTGGAGGGATGTAAAATAAAATGTAAAAATATGGCTTAGAGTTTATTTTAATGAAGGCTCGCATTAGTTCATACATTATAATTAACTTAAGTTATCCACCTGGTGATCTGCCCTGACCTGCGATGCCTGCCTGCTGGCCTCTCTTCATTGGCTTCCTGTTAATTCTAGAATAGAATTTAAAATTCTTCTTCTTACTTATAAGGTTTTGAATAATCAGGTCCCATCTTATCTTAGGGACCTCATAGTACCATATCACCCCAATAGAGCGCTTCTCTCTCAGACTGCAGGCTTACTTGTAGTTCCTAGGGTTTGTAAGAGTAGAATGGGAGGCAGAGCCTTCAACTTTCAGGCTCCTCTCCTGTGGAACCAGCTCCCAATTCAGATCAGGGAGACAGACACCCTCTCTACTTTTAAGATTAGGCTTAAAACTTTCCTTTTTGCTAAAGCTTATAGTTAGGGCTGGATCAGGTGACCCTGAACCATCCCTTAGTTATGCTGCTATAGACGTAGACTGCTGGGGGGTTCCCATGATGCACTGTTTCTTTCTCTTTTTGCTCTGTATGCACCACTCTGCATTTAATCATTAGTGATCGATCTCTGCTCCCCTCCACAGCATGTCTTTTTCCTGGTTCTCTCCCTCAGCCCCAACCAGTCCCAGCAGAAGACTGCCCCTCCCTGAGCCTGGTTCTGCTGGAGGTTTCTTCCTGTTAAAAGGGAGTTTTTCCTTCCCACTGTAGCCAAGTGCTTGCTCACAGCGGGTCGTTTTGACCGTTGGGGTTTTTACGTAATTATTGTATGGCCTTGCCTTACAATATAAAGCGCCTTGGGGCAACTGTTTGTTGTGATTTGGCGCTATATAAAAAAACTGATTGATTGATTGATTGATTGATTGATTGATTGATTGATTGATTGATTGATGCTGAAACTCAAACCCAGGCTCGGTGATGTGGGACTTTAAGGCTCCTGCTGGCCTCTACGTCTGCCTTAAGGTCAATAAGTTGTGTCCCAAGACCTCTTTTAGCAGAACGAAGCCGACCTTATTAGTGTGCAGGTCCTGATACGCTTCAAAGATTTTACAATTATCTGCCTCCCATCTGGAGCAAGAGCTAAGAAAGTAGCTAAAAATGCTACCGTATGTTATCTTAGACCACTTCTTCATGCCGTCCTCCCACCTCTCTATATTTGTATTGTTGGGGAAAAACCTACAAAAATAACCTTTACTCAAAACATAGAAAATCTCAGGTTTCCCCTCTTGAGTCTGTGGGAAGTGCAAATAGAATACACAGACAACAATAATTTGAATTCAAGTTAATCCTACAAGGTTTATTAAAACAGCAGAGCAGATCAGTCAGTTCTCTCCCTCAGCCCCAACCAGTCCCAGCAGAAGACTGCCCCTCCCTGAGCCTGGTTCTGCTGGAGGTTTCTTCCTGTTAAAAGGGAGTTTTTCCTTCCCACTGTAGCCAAGTGCTTGCTCACAGCGGGTCGTTTTGACCGTTGGGGTTTTTACGTAATTATTGTATGGCCTTGCCTTACAATATAAAGCGCCTTGGGGCAACTGTTTGTTGTGATTTGGCGCTATATAAAAAAAAAATTGATTGAATTGATTGATCAGTCGTCAAAAATCATTCATCTTTGCGCAAAAATGGGTTCAGAATGCATACACATCTTTAATAATGCCACAAAACTGATACCCACAGCATGTGCAGCAAAAAGAACACTCTTCTTTTTTAAAAACAGTTTTTTAACCTTGCAGTTCAGAAATCTGTCCGGGTGGGGCTCCCAGTCCCACACGTCCTCAGTCTAAGCACAAAACATGTAACTCCATGGAATAAAGCATGCATTGTTGTTAATCCTTAATCGTCCAACGTTGTGATGGGAACTGATTTGATAATTACCCTGGGTGCAGAGGTTTGCCAGTACATACACCCCCACTTTCTGCCTTTCACGGCAAAGTGTAACTAATTAATGTAGAATAGTGTTAAAGAATCACTGTTTTCTTGTTTTCAGCTCCGTATGAGAACAGGTCCATGTGTTCAGTTCAGTGGCGTTATTGTGTCTCTACAGACACTTTCCAGGTTGCCTCCCCGATAACAAATAATCCAGTCATTGTTCTCCCTGTCGAAGTAAAGTTCTTTCACAGTCAAAGTATGAAATCACTTACATTTTACAGAATGCAGAAGCAGCAATTAATTTTGAACAATAATTATTCAACTGTTCATTGTTGATCAGCATAGTTCAAACATAAATGTACAGACCATTTGATTATAAACAGAGGCAACAACAATATTATTTGCAGTACACATCTTGACCTCATGACCTTTGAACATATACTCAACAAAATATAAACGCAACACTTTTGGTTTTGCTCCCATTTTGTATATGATGAACTCAAAGATCTAAAACTTTTTCCACATACACAATATCACCATTTCCCTCAAATATTGTTCACAAACCAGTCGAAATCTGTGATAGTGAGCACTTCTCCTTTGCTGAGGTAATCCATCCCACCTCACAGGTGTGCCATATGAAGATGCTGATTAGACACCATGGTTAGTGCACAGGTGTGCCTTAGACTGCCCACAATAAAAGGCCACTCTGAAAGGTGCAGTTTTGTTTTACTGGGGGGGGGGGATACCAGTCAGTATCTGGTGTGACCACCATATGCCTCATGCAGTGCAACACATCTCCTTCGCATCATCTGTGAAGAGAACACCTCTCCAACGTGCCAAACGCCAGCGAATGTGAGCATTTGCCCACTCAAGTCGGTTACGACGACGAACTGGAGTCAGGTCGAGACCCCGATGAGGACAACGAGCATGCAGATGAGCTTCCCTGATACGGTTTCTGACAGTTTATGCAGAAATTCTTTGGTTATGCAAACCGATTGTTCCAGCAGCTGTCCGAGTGGCTGGTCTCAGACGATCTTGGAGGTGAACATGCTGGATGTGGAGGTCCTGGGCTGGTGTGGTTACACGTGGTCTGCGGTTGTGAGGCTGGTTGGATGTACTGCCAAATTCTCTGAAACGCCTTTGGAGACGGCTTATGGTAGAGAAATGAACATTCAATACACGAGCAACAGCTCTGGTTGACATTTCTGCTGTCAGCATGCCAATTGCACGCTCCCACAAATCTTGCAACATCTGTGGCATTGTGCTGTGTGATAAAACTGCACCTTTCAGAGTGACCTTTTATTGTGGGCAGTCTAAGGCACACCTGTGCACTAATCATGGTGTCTAATCAGCATCTTGATATGGCACACCTGTGAGGTGGGATGGATTATCTCAGCAAAGGAGAAGTGCTCACTATCACAGATTTAGACTAGTTTGTGAACAATATTTGAGGGAAATGATGATATTGTGTATGTGGAAAAAGTTTTAGATCTTTGAGTTAATCTCATACAAAATGGGAGCAAAACCAAAAGTGTTGCGTTTATATTTTTGTTGAGTGTATCATGAAACATCATGTCAGGCATAAAAATGATCAATATCTGACATGTTTTAAAACCAACATGTTACACCCTACTTAAGCATATGTTATTTATGAAAACCTTAAACCAAAACACTTTACTGATTTGAGAGTCAACAAACCTGTCAGCAGTTCAACATGTTCAATACAATTCATTATAAGCACTTATTTCAATCATTAATCAAACCGTATAATATTGTATCATTTCAAAACCATCATAAATCAGCTGAACACCTATCAAAGCATAGGCATACACATTTTCATTCATTTGACATCATGATAAAACCCTTAAACACGTTATAGCACAAGTATACACTCTATTCAGCTTCATTCATTCAATATAATATCTAGTTCATTTAAACCTGCATGGTGTACATACTTCTAAACATTTGTTACTTTTTGAAAATAATGAAAACAAAACCTTTTATTCAGTTTGGTAACTTTTAGCATTGTTAGCATGGAAAGCTAATTATGAGTAAAATAGCATATATTTTCATTTATTCTTTACAGTAGACATCAGGATTGTAATGTTGTGTCATTTGAGCTGTGACAGATGCTGTTTACGTCTCTAAGACTCATAGAAAGTGGATTTGCACGAACAGTTAACGTAAACAAACGCCGGTTCCCGTTCATACCAGAAGTTTCACCCATAATTCACACAAAGCCTCATGAGAGCTCAGAATAAGGTGGATATTCTTGTGAGATAGTAGAATTTTAACACAAGGAGGAGCTCTACATTTTGTATCAGTGATCGGTATTCACCTTATTCAGGAAGTCAGGGTGGGCGACTCCATCTTGTCAAACAACTTCCGGCTTGCCACTGCGCCGATGATTAGCTATGTGGGAACACAGTACGCTACAAGTGTCCAAACATGAGCAGCATTAATTGTTCAGTTCATGAGTGCCACAACAATGACGTTTTGAACATGGAAAGGAAAGATCTAAGTATTATGGATGAGCATTTATCTTCTTCCCTCCTCCATCGAAAGACGAGGATCTCCGGTGCTGGCTAAAGCCGCTGAATTTGAAAAATCCACCCAAACGTGCCTATGTCTGTTTTTTTTTTTAATTATTATTATTTTATGGAGAAAAAATCCACACCACTGAATCCTTACCCAAAGAAATGGTTGGGCTACAACACTCCGTTAAAGAAGCCACGGCGGATACTAGTGAGACAAACAGGTAAGCTGTGTTTATAGCGTTAGCTGCTATCTAATTTACTCATTTTCAGGCGTTTGATACAACCAAGCACTGCATGAAATAACACCATTTATATAACGGCTGAGTGGATCCTTGTCATTTGATTGGTGATTTGTATGTCACATGACATGGATTAATTCATCCCATTTGTGTTGCATTGGGATGTATTGGGACATCCTCGTGCAGGCACAAGGATGTCGTACACGTGCTTGTGCACACGCATGTACACGTGCCCACACATGCGCGTGCGCACGCACACACAAAACAAATCCACTGTGCTGTCTGGAGGCTGTTGGCAGGAAGTTGGAATGAAAAGCTGGACTCATTTCTGATGTGATTTTTTTTTCGCTGCACTGAGGATGTACACAGTCTTTTTTGGTAGTACACGCACGCACAAGCGTTGACCAGGTTGCATGTGTGCACGTGCGCAGGAGACAACAACTCTCCCGAGACATTGATTGAGCTAACTGATGCTGCTAATTCTTGTAAGACACACACACACACAATAAATCCACTGTGCTGTCTGGAGGCTGTTAGCAGGAAGAAAGAATGAAAAGCTGGACTCATTTCTGACGTGATTTTTTTTTTCACTGCACTGAGGACGTATACAGTTGACCAACCCGGTTGCATGTGTGTGCGCATGCATGGGGGACAACCACACGATGATTTGATTGAGCTAACTGAAGCTGCTAAGTCTTGTAACATACACACATACACACACAAAATCCACTCCCCTGTAAGCCATCTGGATGCATAAAGAGCTGTTCAGATGAAACGCTGATGTGATTTTTGGCTGGACTGAGGAACTACACAAAGTCTTTTTTTTAATGGAAGTCTGAAGTCAGTGCACAGCATCATTGGACTACATGTTACTGTTGTGTGTTGGGGGGGGCGTAGCTGGATGTTTTGGTGTTCTTTTCTTTTCTTTGCTCTCCAGGTGGCATGAGGGCTGATTTGTCTGTGAAGAAGGTGCTGGCTGAAGAGTCTTCACCCTCATCAACATCATGGAAAGCACCTGTGATTGGTGCTCACGTGCAACCTGGACGACTTGCAGCTGAAGCAGATAATTGGATGGCGTTCTGCATTTAAGTCATGTGTGATTCAAGCAGAACTGCCGGGAACTCGACCTTGTGACGTTCGTTTGTGAGACGCTGAGGACCGTGCCTGGGTTTTGACACATCGAGCCCGTGAAGCAGGGAGGGATGAGGACACATGCTGTCAGCACACACGAAAGGTAATTAAGTGTTTGAGTAATTGTTGATAGCAACTTGGTGTTTTGTTACACAGTATACTGGAATTGTGAAGAGAATTGCGCAGTTTGCTTCTCACTGCTGTGGCGTGAAGGATAAGTGATCCTCCACTTGTTGTGAGAAGCTGCTCATTTGCATAAAGTAAAAAAGGACACTGACCTGAGTGTGTTGCTGACAGCGTGTGTTTATTGGAAGATATAGTTGTATCTGTTGACTTACCTCACCGTCTCTTTGCTTCACAGAGAATCAGTTTGTTGTGTCCACCTGGGGGGTGTTTGGCGGTGGTAGGAAGTCCAGGAGCGCCGGCTTTAATCCTTGCGGGCACTGGAGAGCGAAACGCGGATCACTCCACCAGAGGGACGTTGTTTTTATGTTTTTACACTTTTAAGCACAGGTGTATAATAAATAGTTTCTGTTTGGAACCGCTTTCTGGTTATTTTTAGCGCTGGGTCCTGTCTGACGCAGGTCCGCTCCTCAACCCGCGTCGACACATAACAGTTACAGTGGAACACCAAAATTTAAGTCCCTTTTCTGTTGTTTATAAATTAATAAAATATCAAATGACAAGGATCATTTTTAGCAGTTATATAAAACGTTTGAATGAATGTTTTTACATTCTTTCAATGGAACGAATATTTAAATCCCTGGAACATACCATTCAACGAGGCGAAGCCGATGCTGTACCTGGAGGCTGTAGCTGAGCTCCCTGGGCTGGGAGATTTACCATGACGAGGTGCAGCCAAAAATACACTCAACAAAAATATAAATGCAACACTTTTGGTTTTGCTCCCATTTTGTATGAGATGAACTCAAAGATCTAAAACTTTTTCCACATACACAATATCACCATTTCCCTCAAATATTGTTCACAAACCAGTCTAAATCTGTGATAGTGAGCACTTCTCCTTTGCTGAGATAATCCATCCCACCTCACAGGTGTGCCATACCAAGATGCTGATTAGACACCATGATTAGTGCACAGCTGTGCCTTAGACTGCCCACAATAAAAGGCCACTCTGAAAGGTGCAGTTTTATCACACAGCACAATGCCACAGATGTCGCAAGATTTGAGGGAGCGTGCAATTGGCATGCTGACAGCAGGAATGTCAACCAGAGCTGTTGCTCGTGTATTGAATGTTCATGTCTCTACCATAAGCCGTCTCCAAAGGCGTTTCAGAGAATTTGGCAGTACATCCAACCAGCCTCACAACCGCAGACCACGTCTAACCACACCAGCCCAGGACCTCCACATCCAGCATGTTCACCTCCAAGATCGTCTGAGACCAGCCACTCTGACAGCTGCTGAAACAATCGGTTTGCATAACCAAAGAATTTCTGCACAAACTGTCAGAAACCGTCTCAGGGAAGCTCATCTGCATGCTCGTCGTCCTCATCGGGGTCTCGACCTGACTCCAGTTCGTCGTCATAACCGACTTGAGTGGGCAAATGCTCACATTCGCTGGCGTTTGGCACGTTGGAGAGGTGTTCTCTTCACGGATGATGCGAAGGAGATGTGTTGCACTGCATGAGGCATATGGTGGTCACACCAGATACTGACTGGTACCCCCCCCAATAAAACAAAACTGCACCTTTCAGAGTGGCCTTTTATTGTGGGCAGTCTAAGGCACACCTGTGCACTAATCATGGTGTCTAATCAGCATCTTGATATGGCACACCTGTGAGGTGGGATGGATTATCTCAGCAAAGGAGAAGTGCTCACTATCACAGATTTAGACTGGTTTGTGAACAATATTTGAGGGAAATGGTGATATTGTGTATGTGGAAAAAGTTTTAGATCTTTGAGTTCATCTCATACAAAATGGGAGCAAAACCAAAGTGTTGCGTTTATATTTTTGTTGAGTAATAAACAGAGCAGCCATCGGCCCACCAGGAAAAATCCACGTTCTGCCAATCCACCCTTGTTTCATGATCAATTCTTGCATGAGATGGTCAAAAAGTACCCAGAAAGCATTCACAGCACTAATTCTTTCCCCTACTTTTTTTTGTATGTTGCAGCCTTATTCCAAAATGGATTAATTTTTTTTCCCTCAAAATGTGACACACAATACCCCATAATGACAATGTGAAGTTTTTTTTTTTTTTTTTTTGCAAATTTATTAAAAATAAAAAACTAACAAACCACATGCACATAAGTATTCACAGCCTTTGTCATGAAGCTCAAAATTGAGCTCAGGTGCATCCTGTTTCCATTGATCATCCTTGAGATGTTTCTACAGCTTAATTGGAGTCCACCTGGGGTAAATTCAGTTGAATGGACATGATTTGGGAAGGCACACACCTGTCTACATATAAGGTCCTACAGTTCACAGTGCATGTCAGAGCACAAACTAAACACGAAGTCAAAGGAATTGTCTGTAAACCTGAGAGACAGGATTGTCTCGAGGCACAAATCTGGGGAAGGATACAGAAACATTTCTGCTGCTTTGACGGTCCCAATGAGCACAGTGGCCTCCATCATCCATAAATGGAAGACGGTCAGATCCACCAGGACTTCCTAGAGCTCCCCGCCAATCTAAACTGAGCAATTGGAGGGAGGAGGGCCTTAGCGAGGTGACCAAGAACCCTACTGTCACTGTCAGAGCTTCAAACTTCCTCTATGGAGAGAGGAGAACATTCCAGAAGGACAATCCACCAATCAGGCCTGTATGGTAGTGACCAGACGGAAGCCACTTCTCAGTAAAAAGCACACGACAGCCCACCTTTGCCGACAGCCATGAAGCATCCTAAAGCTAAAAGTAACTCTTAGTGATGTCATTTTAATAAAAATAAAAATAAAAACTTAGAATTCCTTGAATTCTTAGACATTTCTCAGAATTTTCCCTTGGTAAGATAATAGTTGTTCATAAAGCATCTTAGACCTTAAGAGAGCTCCTAAGGTGCAAAATTGTTAAGAGGAGGAAGGGGGACTTTTAAGAAGTCTAAGAGTCTGAAACAGAGAACTCCGTATGTCGAATGACAGTAACATGTTACCGGCTTAATCGTGCACTGATAATGTTTGTGGTTGACCTCATCAGGAATGAGCTTATTTTTCTCGGGTGAATATCTTTCATTTTGGGCGACTGGGCATGAATGTCGGGCCTCTGAAAATGTATACCGCCCTCCAAAAGCATGTTATTGTATTAACACAGTTTCATTAGATCAGGGGTGGCCAAGTTCGGTCCTCGAGAGCCACCTTCCTGACACTCTTAGTTGTCTCCCTGCTCCAACACACCTGAATCCAATGAAAGGCTCATTAAAAGTCTGCTAACGAGTCTTTCATTGGATTCAGGTGTGTTGGAGCAGGGAGACAACTAAGAGTGTCAGGAAGGTGGCGCTCGAGGACCGAACTTGGCCACCCCTGCATTAGATGATCATTTGCTTAATAATGTCAAGATAAAGTGGAATGAACACTGGTCCATCAGCAAAGTGAAGACAGAACCTTTTCTTCATGGAAACTGTATAAAATATTGTTTCACAAGCAGGAACTTTACATATATAAAGTGAGTATTTTCTCAGATGATCACGAATAAAGATTTCTCCTGAGCTTTGTACTGCTCATAGTTGTAATTTCTCCCAGCTCTTTGTGTAATTTACTGCCCCTTTCCAAGAACCAAACCATTGTATTCCTCATTTTGTATTTATTAAAGGTAACAATGAAAACTGAAGTGGGGCCCTCACAGACAGTGTTCATCTTGTGAAAGGCCCAGAAAATGAGTCATACAACACTTTTATACCATGTGGACATCACAGAGGGTGTACTTTAGGCTCACATTTCCAGTGTTACTGGCTCTCACCAACAGGGGGAGGGGGAGATCTACCTGTATCTGACACTTGCACATGGTGTTGAAAGTGAAACTTAACTCTTACATTTAAACTTTAAACCAGGTCTCAAAACCTTCCAACAGATAACACAGACAAACACTTGAAAACTAACATAAAATAAAGACTTAGCACAGATATTATATAACACAGTACTATAAAGTATAGCTGAACTCAGTACAGTGTGGAGTAAAATAGTGCAGTATAAGATGGTATAGTTAGTCAGTGAACTTTAGTGTCTGTAGTTAGACAGGCCAACACAACTATACGGAATAACATCTCATACATAACTCAACATGCTTTCCATGGAATAATGAAAAGTAGAAGTGCCCCCAGAGCGCATACTTCCGAATCAGAATCAGTTTTCTTGGCCAAGCATGCATGCACATCTAGGGAGTCTGACTCCAGTTCAACATCGTTCTTGTAGTGCTTACGTGGTAAACACTGAGTACGACCTTCCTCATACTTTTGCCAAAAGCTCAACACATATCGTAATCACAAGTTCCAAAAGGAGGAATCTGAAAATACTGGATTCAACTGTCAAATCTGCTTCCTCACTCATTTCTGTTTGATTTTACCAAATAGAGAAAGGTCTTAGAAATCATTTACAATTATTTATTTGTGCACTCAAAAAACTGACTCATAGGACTGGATTTCCATCTAATAAATATATGTAGTCCAAATTAAATTAAATTAAATTATCTTGCATGGATGTGCTTTATTTTAAATCTAAACTTAATGTTGTGTGGGCCGCTGAAGAGGAGGTACTGCTGGCCCACCACCAGAGGGTGCCCTGCCTGAAGTGCGGGCTTTAGGCACGAGGGGGCGCAACCGCATCACAGGAGCAACCGGGAGTGACAGCTGTCACTCATCATCATCACCAGCTGTCACTCATCACCACCATCTCCACAAAAGCCGGGCAGCAACTCCACCTCGCTGCCGAGATATCGTTCTACCTCTCAGGTAACCTCTCAGCCGTTTTGTGCCGAATGCACATTGCTTATATCTGAACCTTTGCAGTTGTTGCTTGTGATATACTTACAGCTAGAAGCCAAGTTGTGGATGATAGCTGAGTTTGTGGATTTTGGGAGGAGTTGACGCATTTCGCTCCTCACTCCAAACCTGCTAAGTATTTCCATAAGGACTGCACGAACTGTGTTCCTGTGTTTGAGGTGGAGGTGTTTTTCCCACCAGAAGAGGGACTGTGTTTGCTGACTGTTTGCTGGGTGTGCACACACCCACCATTAAACTGTTTCTGCTTCCTGCCAGCAGTACCAGATCTGACAGCTGGAGACGGTGGCCACCTGGGGACTCGGGACTTGGCGGCTCCGGTGTGTTCCAGATCCGTGGGCAGTGGAAATCGTGTGGGGCCCGGCTCTTCTCTGGACAGACGTCTTCTATCCTCGAGCCTGCCCACACGTCACCTTTGTATATTTGACTTGATTCTAAATCTGCAATTGTCTGTATTCCGTTGTGCACATTCACAACATTAAATTGTTATTTTTTGGCTCATCTATTGTCTGTTCATTTACGCCCCCTGTTGTGGGTCCGTGTTACTACCCTTTCACAACAGGATATCTCGGCGAACGTCATGGACTCCGAGGGGCATCAACCAACGTTTGAACAACCAATGGAAGAGCAGGGTGCACAGGCGCCAGCAGGAGGCGTGTTAGGTGAGTGGCAGCAAATCTTAACCGCCTTCACTGCTGGATTGGACTTAGTGACCGAGCAGAGCGCAATACTCAATCGCAGGATGGAGGCTCTCACCGCACAGGTGGAAGCGCCCACTCGGGGCGCGGCTGCAGCTCCTCCTCCTGCTGTCCTGGTGCTGAATACAGAGATTCCAGTGGTCATTCAACGAACCCCCCCACCGTCCCCTGAAGCATACATAAGTCCCCCGGAACCGTACGGAGGTTGTGTAGAGACATGCACAGACTTCTTAATGCAGTGTTCGCTCGTCTTGCGAGCACAGCGTCCCGTCATGTACGCGTCGGACTTTAGCCGGGTGGCTTATGTTATTAATTTGCTTCAAGGTGAGGCACGCTCCTGGGCTACGGCACTCTGGGAGCAGAATTCACGGCTTCTATCGATATATACTGAGTTCAGACTGGTGTTCGATCACCCAAATAGAGGCGAAAACGCTTCAACAGTGCTACTGTCAATGAGACAGGGGCGTCGGAGTGCAGCCAAGTATGCAGTCGGCTTCCGCATCGTGGCTGCGAGGTCCGGCTGGAATGCTGCTGCATTCCGCGCCGCCTTTGTAAACGGACTGTCTTTGGTCCTAAAGGAGCATCTGGTGGCGAAGGATGAGCCGTGGGATTTAGACGGGCTTATCGACCTGGTCATACGATTAGACAATTGATTAGAAGAACGTCGTCGGGAGAGAGATGAAGGACGTGGACGGGCACGAGCCGTCCCTCTCCCTTCCGGGTCCGAAAAGGCGCCGCCGTCCCCACACTCCACAGCCTCAGCGCTCCGTGTGGTAACAGCTCCCCCTGCTGACATTGCTAGGGAAACGAGCAGGGCCAGAATAAGATCAGATGACAGATTGAGGAGGCTGGCTCGCAGGGAGTGTTTTCTCTGCAGCTCAAAAGAGCACATACAGAAAAACTGCACCAAACGGCCAAAACGACAACACTCGCCTTTAGAGACTGGGCTAAGGGTGGGTCATAACATTCACGTGGGACACACATGCATATCTGCACGCCTCCCAGTTACGATCCTGTGTGGGGATCTACCCCTTCAAGCCCCAGCACTGGTGGACACGGGGTCAGAAGGGAATCTGCTGGACAGCAGATGGGCAAGGGAAATAGGACTCCCTCTAGTGGCGCTCCCTTCCCCATTGAAGGTGCGGGCGCTAGATGGCACCCTTCTTCCTTTAATCACACACAAGACACAACCAGTAACTCTGGTGTTGTCTGGGAATCATCGGGAGGAGATTGAGTTTTATGTAACTCCTTCTACCTCCCGCGTAATTTTGGGCTTCCCATGGATGATTAAACACAATCCCCGGATTGATTGGCCGTCTGGGGTTGTGGATCATTGGAGCGAAACCTGCCACCGGGAGTGTTTAGGATCCTCGGTTCCCCCCCGGTTTGACTGCTAACGAGGAGGTAAAAGTCCCCCCCTATCTGACGGCGGTGCCTGAGGAGTACCACGATCTTGTTTACGTCTTCAGCAAAGATCTGGCACTCACTCTTCCCCCGCACCGGCCGTACGATTGCGCCATTGATCTGATCCCGGGCGTTGAGTACCCGTCCAGTAGATTGTACAACCTCTCATGTCCAGAGCGCGAATCAATGGAGACCTACATCCGGGACTCATTAGCTGCCGGGTTGATCCGGAACTCCACCTTCCCGATGGGTGCTGGTTTCTTTTTTGTGGGAAAGAAAGACGGCGGACTCCGTCCATGCATTGACTACAGAGGGCTGAACGAGATCACGGTTCGCAATCGATACCCGTTGCCCCTGTTAGATTCAGTGTTCATGCCCCTGCATGGAGCCAAAATTTTCACTAAACTGGATCTTAGGAATGCGTACCACCTGGCTCGGATCCGGAAGGGAGATGAGTGGAAGACGGCATTTAACACCCCCTTAGGTCACTTTGAGTACCTGGTCATGCCGTTCGGGATCACCAACGCCCCCACAACGTTCCAAGCCTTGGTAAATGACGTTTTGCGGGACTTCCTGCATCGGTTCGTCTTTGTATACCTGGACGATATTCTCATCTTCTCCCCCGATCCTGAAACTCATGTTAAGCATGTACGTCAGGTCCTGCAGCGGTTGTTGGAGAACCGGCTGTGAGAGATTGGCCCCAACCGACAAGCCGTAGGAAGCTGCAACAGTTCCTCGGCTTTGCAAATTTCTACAGGAGGTTCATTAAGGGCTACAGTCAGGTGGTTAGTCCCCTGACAGCCCTGACCTCCCCAAAAGTTCCCTTCACCTGGTCGGTGCGAAGCCGCATTTAGGGAGTTGAAACGCCGGTTCTCGACTGCACCAGTTCTGGTGCAGCCCGATCCTAGCCGCCAGTTTGTCATTGAAGTGGATGCCTTTGACTCAGGGATAGGAGCCATGCTGTCCCAGAGCAGGGAGTCCGATAAGGTCCTCCACCCTTGTGCCTATTTTTCCTGCAGGTTGACCCCGGCAGAACAGAGCTATGACATGGGCAATCAAGAACTCCTTGCGGTGAAGGAGGCTCTTGAGGAGTGGAGACACCTGTTGGAGGGAGCTGCGGTGCCATTCACGGTTTTCACAGACCATCGGAACCTGGAGTACATCCGGACCGCCAAGCGTCTGAACCCCAGGCAAGCCCGCTGGTCACTGTTCTTCGGGCGTTTTGACTTCCAGATCACCTACCACCCCGGGACCAAGAACCAGAGATCCGATGCCTTGTCCCGGGTACATGAAGAGGAGGTCAAAACGGAGCTGTCAGATCCTCCGGAACCAATCATCCCCGAGTCCACTATTGTGGCCACCCTCACCTGGGACGTGGAGAAGACCGTCTGGGAGGCCGTGGCAAGGAGCCCGGACCCGGGGACCGGCCCGAAGAACCGACTATACAACCCACCAGAGGCCAGAGCTGCAATCCTGGACTTCTGTCATGGTTCCAAGCTCTCCTGTCACCCAGGGGTGTGAAGAACCGTGGCAGTGGTCCGGCAGCGCTTCTGGTAGGCGTCCATGGAGGCCGACATCCGGGAATACGTCCAGGCCTGTACCACCTGTGCCAGGGGCAAGGCGGACCACAGAAAGACTCAAGGACTCCTCCAGCCGCTTCCGGTGCCTCATCGATCCTGGTCACACATCGGCCTGGACTTTGTCACGGGCCTCCCACCATCCCAGGGCACGAACTGTGTTCCTGTGTTTGAGGTGGAGGTGTTTTTCCCACCAGAAGAGGGACTGTGTTTGCTGACTGTTTGCTGGGTGTGCACACACCCACCATTAAACTGTTTCTGCTTCCTGCCAGCAGTACCAGATCTGACAGCTGGAGACGGTGGCCACCTGGGGATTCGGGACTTGGCGGCTCCGGTATGTTCCAGATCCGTGGGCAGTGGAAATCGTGTGGGGCCCGGCTCTTCTCTGGACAGACGTCTTCTATCCTCGAGCCTGCCCACACGTCACCTTTGTATATTTGACTTGATTCTAAATCTGCAATTGTCTGTATTCTGTTGTGCACATTCACAACATTAAATTGTTATTTTTTGGCTCATCTATTGTCTGTTCATTTACACCCCCTGTTGTGGGTCCGTGTTACTACACTTTCACAACACTTAAGACCCATTTGTTTTCCCTGTTTTATCATTAGTATTTTATGTATGTTGTTGGCTTCAAAAGGCTCTTCAAAAATCATGTATTTACTTGTTATAGCATGATGAATTAGCTTTATCGATTTGGGGGTTTTTTTGGGGGGGGGGGGGTATGGTGCCCTGCTGTTTGTATGTTTGTCTTTTGAAATCTTAGTTTAGTGGTTACTTTAAGGGTGATTCTTTAACTACGGGCACTATTGGCCTTGTAAATGTAATTTCCACCATACCATTGCCTTACAATATAAAGCGCTTTGGGGCAACTGTTTGTTGTGATTTGGCGCTATATACATGTGCTCTGATGTCACTGTTTATCTCCATAGAAACTACCCAAACAATCTTTCATACAAACTGTTTAAAGGGACATTACAGTGTTGTGGTGGAAATTACAGCAATAGTGTGGGACAACTACATTTTGTTTAAAAAAATCACAACAGTTGTATGACATTGAATACCCCAATTATGTTTTGATTATTTTACTGATATTTTATTCAGAGATATTTTAAAACATTAGAAAAAACGTTTCTTTACCATTCATTTTTATCATTGAAGATCAAAAGTCTGGGTGTGGGACAAGCACAAAACGGCAATATTTGCATATAATGATGCTGAAAAAAGGTGAAAAAGTCATCATAGACTACTAGAACAAATTTCTTAACACACTTTCATTGTAAAGATAACTATAAAAGTGTGAAATTTCCCCTTTTTTCTGTTTTTCAAACAATATGATCAAAGGACATAATAAGTGCCCGTAGTCTAAGAATCACCAGTAAATTTATTTTGTATCAGTGATCATGGGTGTATGTATTTTACATATGTATACATTTTTACTTTTTGGTTAAAAGGGTGGGCGTTTATAAGCTTTTGCTTCTGCCCACACCCTTTCAGACACATGGGCACATTGTTGGATTGTTTTCTTTGTTTTCGCTGTGAAGTTGTGGACCTTTTGTCTGACTTAGTGCTTAGCTCAGATAAGATAATTATAGTGGGAGATTTTAACATCCACACAGATGCTGAGAATGACAGCCTCAACACTGCATTTAATCTATTGTTAGACTCGATTGGCTTTGCTCAAAATGTAAATGAGTCCACCCACCACTTTAATCATACCTTAGATCTTGTTCTGACTTATGGTACGGAAATTGAAGACTTAACAGTATTCCCTGAAAACCCCCTTCTGTCTGATCATTTCTTAATAACATTTACATTTACTCTGATGGACTACCAACTAGTGGGGCATAAGTTTCATTATAGTAGAAGTCTTTCAGAAAGCGCTGTAACTAGGTTTAAGGATATGATTCCTTCTTTATGTTCTCCAATGCCATATACCAACACAGGGCAGAGTAGCTACCTAAACTCTGTGAGTGAGATAGATTATCTCGTCAATAGTTTTATATCCTCATTGAGGACAACTTTGGATGCTGTAGCTCCTCTGAAAAAGAGAGCCTTAAATCAGAAGTGCCTGACTCAGTGGTATAACTCACAAACTCGCAGCTTAAAGCAGATAACCCATAAGTTGGAGAGGAAATGGCGTCTCACTAAGATCTTCACTTAGCCTGGAAAAAGAGTCTGTTGCTCTATAAAAAAGCCCTCCGTAAAGCTAGGACATCTTACTACTCATCACTAATTGAAGAAAATAAGAACAACCCCAGGTTTCTTTTCAGCACTGTAGCCAGGCTGACAAAGAGTCAGAGCTCTATTGAGCCGAGTTGTTGTGTGGGCCGCCAGAAGAGGAGGTACTGCTGGCCCACCACCAGAGGGCGCCCTGTCTGGAGTGCGGGCTCCAGGCACCAGAGGGCACAGCCGCCTCACAGGAGCAGCCAGGGTGACAGATGTCGCGCATCACCTGCAACAGCTGTTACCAATCATTTGATCGGCAGGAGTATATCAGCAGGACGACGTCTCCACCTCTTTGCCGAGATATCGTTTCTACCTGGAAGGTAACGTATCTCAGCTGACGGATTGTATCCTTTTGGATTTTGTGCGTTGTTCTTTGGATTACTTTTCCAACGAGAGGTGGAGGTAGCTTTCCTGCCGTTCGGATTCCTGGGTGCAAACGCGCCCTCATTTAATTGTTCTTTGTTCCTCGCCAGCAGTACCAGGTCCGACACACGGAGGCAGTGGCCACCTGGGAGTTCGGGACTTGGCGGCTCCAGTATTCCCGGGGTCTTGTGGCGGAGGAAACCGTGTGGTTCCGGTTCTACTTTGGAGAGGCGTCTCCTATCTTCGAGCCTGCCCACACGACACCTTTGTGAATTGACTTTTGTCCATTGCTGTAATCTGTTGTATTTGTTGTGCACATTCACAACAGTAAAGTGTTGTTATTTGACCTATTCCATTGTCCGTTCATTTGCGCCCCCTGTTGTGGGTCCGTGTACTTACACTTTCCCAACACGAGTATTCCTTTAACTTTAACTAGTAATGACTTCATGACTTTCTTTGCTAATAAAATTTTAACTATTAGAGAAAAAATGACTCATAACCATCCCAAAGACATATCGTTCTCTTTGGCTGCTTTCAGTGATGCTGGTATTTGGTTAGATTCTTTCTCTCCGATTGTTCTGTCTGAGTTATTTTCATTAGTTACTTCATCCAAACCATCAACATGTCTATTAGACCTCATTCCTACCAGGCTGCTCAAGGAAGCCCTACCATTAATTAATGCTTCGATCTTAAATATGATCAATCTGTCTTTATTAGTTGGCTGTGTACCATAGGCTTTTAAGGTGGCAGTAATTAAACCATTACTTAAAAAGCCATCACTTGACCCAGCTATCTTAGCTAATTAAAGGCCAATCTCCAACCTTCCTTTTCTCTCAAAAATTCTTGAAAGGGTAGTTGTAAAACAGCTAACTGATCATCTGCAGAGGAATGGTCTATTTGAAGAGTTTCAGTCAGGGTTTAGAATTCATCATAGTACAGAAACAGCATTAGTGAAGGTTACAAATGATCTTCTTATGGCCTCAGACAGTGGACTCATCTCTGTGCTTGTTCTGTTAGACCTCAGTGCTGCTTTTGATACTGTTGACCATAAAATTTTATTACAGAGATTAGCGCATGCCATAGGTATTAAAGGCACTGCGCTGCAGTGGTTTGAATCATTTTTATCTAATAGATTACAATTTGTTCATGTAAATGGGGAATCTTCTTCACAGACTAAGGTTAATTATGGAGTTCCACAAGGTTCTGCACTAGGACCAATTTTATTCACTTTATACATGCTTCCCTTAGGCAGTATTATTAGACGGCATTGCTTAAATTTTCATTGTTACACAGATGATACTCAGCTTTATCTATCCATGAAGCCAGAGGACACACACCAATTAGCTAAACTGCAGGATTGTCTTACAGACATAAAGACATGGATGACCTCTAATTTCCTGCTTTTAAACTCAGATAAAACTGAAGTTATTGTACTTGGCCCCACAAATCTTAGAAACATGGTGTCTAACCAGATCCTTACTCTGGATGGCATTACCCTGACCTCTAGTAATACTGTGAGAAATCTTGGAGTCATTTTTGATCAGGATATGTCATTCAATGCGCATATTAAACAAATATGTAGGACTGCTTTTTTGCATTTGCACAATATCTCTTGCAGGTGACGTCATTCAAAAACAGCAAAATGAAGAACCAACAGAGTGAAACAAATGTTGCAACATCAGATCATGAAACTACTGACCATTTGATGAGCATTCCTTCAAATCAGTGGACCTGCTGAGCAGATCCTTTGAAAAATTTTGGAAAATGGTACTCGTTATTTTCCAGAACTATGGAATTTCTACCAGCTCGGCTGTGCACACGCATTGAGCTCGACGCTCCCTTCAGTAACTTTTTGAGAGAATCTGCCCAACTGTACATCCAGATGTGCACAGAGTCTGTGGACTGTATAGCCAAGGACGATGCTGTTTTAACTTGGTTGTAATGTTATGTGTCGGACGCAGCTCGGAGAACCGACCAGCGTTTGAAGGACCCAGTATGAAATAAGCAGAGCACGGTACAAAGGCTAACTGAATTTAATACATAACAGTGATGTGATACAAAACAACAAAAGAGTGTGCGGTCTGGCGTGGTGGTGATACGGTGCGCTCCCAGCAGCGCTAACGGTCCGGAGCCAGAAGCCGTTCGGACCCAAGGACCCCGCCGACACCCCCCAGGTGGCCGCAACAAACCGAGTCTGTGAAAGAAGGAACCATTATGTGAGTCCACACTCTACACACAGAGAGACCACTCAAAGGTGTACATAACACTTCCTGGCTTAATTACTAATCAGCTTCCCAACCTGCAGGCATGGAACATCCAGTTCACAAAACTCCACTGCAGTGGAAGCCGATACACGACTAACGTACAGCTCAATATAATAAGGTGTGAGGGACACCACATTTACTGACTGTATAAACGTTAGTCACAAAATCTAATGTACCTCAGGAAGTGTGCTGACGAGCGTGAGACCTCACCCCCTCCTCTTTCACAGACCGTGCATCAAACCCTGGACGTTCTCTGCATCCACTGATGATGAGATGGCTCCCGAGACGACGATCTCACCCGTCTGGTCACAAGGTCGAGTCTCTGGCAAATACACACTGTATACTCCAGTCTTAAATGCCACCATGTTCCAATCCATATAGATGCACCACAGCTGTGAGTCCTGACGAGCCGCAGGTGATCAGGGTGAGGTCCTGATAACCTCAGCAACACAGCCACTCAGTCCCAAATGCAAGCCACCTGGAAGGAAAAACAAAAGACAGAAACAAAAAGGCAGCCAGGCCCCCCAGCCATACAACATGTAACTGGTGTTGTGACCGTGCAGGTGGAACTCTCCACAAAGCTGTTTTTACAGGCTGCGTTCATGACTGATCGACATGCACGTGCAGCAGCAGCCCCTCTTCACAAAGTGAAGAGAGGCTGCTCTGTTATCACAACTGCATCAAAAGTAACTGTTATCACTTTAAAAATGAGTCATCATGACACAAGGTCAGACTTCTGTAAACTTTGCAATTAATCCAACTAATTGTTTAATTGTAATTCATCTGCGGCTCTGTCACTATTCATAATGATAAGGGATAGTATATTATTATTGATATAAATAACATATGTCTGCTCTTTTGGCAACAGAGAGTCACTGTAGCAGTTGTCACAGCCTCCTACAATGCATACTCATGTCATTATGTCATTATTAGGAGAGGTGATGGTATAGTGGTTAAAGTGTTGGGCTTGAGACCAGAGGATCCTCGGTTCAAATCCCAGCCTGACTGGAAAAATCACAAAGTGCCCTTGGGCAAGGTCCTTAATTTCCTAGTTGTTCCTGGTGTGTAGTGAGTACCTTGAATCACAGCACCCTCACATCGGGGTGAATATGAGGCTTTGAGCGTCTGATGCAGATGGAAAAGTGCTATAAATGCAGTCCATTTACCATTATGAATGTGTAGAAACTGATCTTAAGTTAGCAGCAGTTTATCTGCATTGGTTTGCTCTTTATCATCATTGCACATACAACGAAATTTGTCCTTTGCATTTAATCATCCTAATTCTGGTTAGACACAATTCAAACTCGGAGCAGTGACGTAGGCAGACTGTCAGAAAGACTCTGTACAGTAGTGTTCAGAATAATAATAATAATCCAGGTTTTGAGTATATTTCTTATTGTTACATGGGAAACAAGGTACCAGTAGATTCAGTAGATTCTCACAAACCCAACAAGACCAAGCATTCATGATATGCGCACTCTTAAGGCTATGAAATTGGGCTATTAGTAAAAAAAACGTAGACAAGGGGGTGTTCACAATAATAGTAGTGTGGCATTCAGTTTTGAATGTCACACTATCCAATTTTGTGGAACAAACAGGTGTGAATCAGGTGTCCCTTATTTAAGGATGAAGCCAGCACCTGTTGAACATGCTTTTCTCTTTGAAAGCCTGAGGAAAATGGGACATTCAAGACATTGTTCAGAAGAACAGTGTAGTTTGATTAAAAAGTTGATTGGAGAGGGGAAAACTTATACGCAAGTGCAAAAAATTATAGGCTGTTCATCTACAATGATCTCCAATGCTTTAAAATGGACAAAAAAAAAAAAACAGAGATGTGTGGAAGAAAACAGAAAACAACCATCAAAATGGATAGAAGAATAACCAGAATGGCAAACGCTCACCCATTGATCAGCTCCAGGATGATCAAAGACAGTCTGGAGTTACCTGTAAGTGCTGTGACAGTTACAAGACGCCTGTGTGAAGCTAATTTATTTGCAAGAATCCCCCGCAAAGTCCCTCTGTTAAATAAAAGACGTGCAGAAGAGGTTACAATTTGCCAAAGAACACATCAACTGGCCTAAAGAGAAATCAATCAATCAATCAATCAATTTTTTTATATAGCACCAAATCACAACAAACAGTTGCCCCAAGGTGCTTTATATTGTAAGGCAAGGCCATACAATAATTATGTAAAACCCCAACGGTCAAAATGACCCCCTGTGAGCAAGCACTTGGCTACAGTGGGAAGGAAAAACTCCCTTTTAACAGGAAGAAACCTCCAGCAGAACCAGGCTCAGGGAGGGGCAGTCCTCTGCTGGGACTGGTTGGGGCTGAGGGAGAGAACCAGGAAAAAGACATGCTGTGGAGGGGAGCAGAGATCGATCACTAATGATTAAATGCAGAGTGGTGCATACAGAGCAAAAAGAGAAAGAAACAGTGCATCATGGGAACCCCCCAGCAGTCTACGTCTATAGCAGCATAACTAAGGGATGGTTCAGGGTCACCTGATCCAGCCCTAACTATAAGCTTTAGCAAAAAGGAAAGTTTTAAGCCTAATCTTAAAAGTAGAGAGGGTGTCTGTCTCCCTGATCTGAATTGGGAGCTGGTTCCACAGGAGAGGAGCCTGAAAGCTGAAGGCTCTGCCTCCCATTCTACTCTTACAAACCCTAGGAACTACAAGTAAGCCTGCAGTCTGAGAGCGAAGCGCTCTATTGGGGTGATATGGTACTACGAGGTTCCTAAGATAAGATGGGACCTGATTATTCAAAACCTTATAAGTAAGAAGAAGAATTTTAAATTCTATTCTAGAATTAACAGGAAGCCAATGAAGAGAGGCCAGTATGGGTGAGATATGCTCTCTCCTTCTAGTCCCCGTCAGTACTCTAGCTGCAGCATTTTGAATTAACTGAAGGCTTTTTAGGGAACTTTTAGGACAACCTGATAATAATGAATTACAATAGTCCAGCCTAGAGGAAATAAATGCATGAATTAGTTTTTCAGCATCACTCTGAGACAAGACCTTTCTGATTTTAGAGATATTGCGTAAATGCAAAAAAGCAGTCCTACATATTTGTTTAATATGCGCTTTGAATGACATATCCTGATCAAAAACGACTCCAAGATTTCTCACAGTATTACTAGAGGTCAGGGTAATGCCATCCAGAGTAAGGATCTGGTTAGACACCATGTTTCTAAGATTTGTGGGGCCAAGTACAATAACTTCAGTTTTATCTGAGTTTAAAAGCAGGAAATTAGAGGTCATCCATGTCTTTATGTCTGTAAGACAATCCTGCAAGTTTAGCTAATTGGTGTGTGTCCTCTGGCTTCATGGATAGATAAAGCTGGGTATCATCTGCGTAACAATGAAAATTTAAGCAATGCCATCTAATAATACTGCCTAAGGGAAGCATGTATAAAGTGAATAAAATTGGTCCTAGCACAGAACCTTGTGGAACTCCATAATTAACTTTAGTCTGTGAAGAAGATTCCCCATTTACATGAACAAATTGTAATCTATTAGACAAATATGATTCAAACCACCGCAGCACAGTGCCTTTAATACCTATGGCATGCTCTAATCTCTGTAATAAAATTTTATGGTCAACAGTATCAAAAGCAGCACTGAGGTCTAACAGAACAAGCACAGAGATGAGTCCACTGTCCGAGGCCATAAGAAGATCATTTGTAACCTTCACTAATGCTGTTTCTGTACTATGATGAATTCTAAAACCTGACTGAAACTCTTCAAATAGACCATTCCTCTGCAGATGATCAGTTAGCTGTTTTACAACTACCCTTTCAAGAATTTTTGAGAGAAAAGGAAGGTTGGAGATTGGCCTATAATTAGCTAAGATAGCTGGGTCAAGTGATGGCTTTTTAAGTAATGGTTTAATTACTGCCACCTTAAAAGCCTGTGGTACATAGCCAACTAACAAAGATAGATTGATCATATTTAAGATCGAAGCATTAAATAATGGTAGGGCTTCCTTGAGCAGCCTGGTAGGAATGGGGTCTAATAAACATGTTGATGGTTTGGATGAAGTAACTAATGAAAATAACTCAGACAGAACAATCGGAGAGAAAGAGTCTAACCAAATACTGGCATCACTGAAAGCAGCCAAAGATAACGATACGTCTTTGGGATGGTTATGAGTAATTTTTTCTCTAATAGTTAAAATTTTGTTAGCAAAGAAAGTCATGAAGTCATTACTAGTTAAAGTTAATGGAATACTCAGCTCAATAGAGCTCTGACTCTTTGTCAGCCTGGCTACAGTGCTGAAAAGAAACCTGGGGTTGTTCTTATTTTCTTCAATTAGTGATGAGTAGAAAGATGTCCTACTTTTACGGAGGGCTTTTTTATAGAGCAACAGACTCTTTTTCCAGGCTAAGTGAAGATCTTCTAAATTAGTGAGACGCCATTTCCTCTCCAACTTACGGGTTATCTGCTTTAAGCTACGAGTTTGTGAGTTATACCACGGAGTCAGGCACTTCTGATTTAAAGCTCTCTTTTTCAGAGGAGCTACAGCATCCAAAGTTGTCTTCAATGAGGATGTAAAACTATTGACGAGATACTCTAATCTCCCTTACAGAGTTTAGGTAGCTACTCTGCACTGTGTTGGTATATGGCATTAGAGAACATAAAGAAGGAATCATATCCTTAAACCTAGTTACAGCGCTTTCTGAAAGACTTCTAGTGTAATGAAACTTATTCCCCACTGCTGGGTAGTCCATCAGAGTAAATGTAAATGGTATTAAGAAATGATCAGACAGAAGGGAGTTTTCAGGGAATACTGTTAAGTCTTCTATTTCCATACCATAAGTCAGAACAAGATCTAAGATATGATTAAAGTGGTGGGTGGACTCATTTACTTTTTGAGCAAAGCCAATAGAGTCTAATAATAGATTAAATGCAGTGTTGAGGCTGTCATTCTCAGCATCTGTGTGGATGTTAAAATCGCCCACTATAATTATCTTATCTGAGCTAAGCACTAAGTCAGACAAAAGGTCTGAAAATTCACAGAGAAACTCACAGTAACGACCAGGTGGACGATAGATAATAACAAATAAAACTGGTTTTTGGGACTTCCAATTTGGATGGACAAGACTAAGAGTCAAGCTTTCAAATGAATTAAAGCTCTGTCTGGGTTTTTGATTAATTAATAAGCTGGAATGGAAGATTGCTGCTAATCCTCCGCCCCGGCCCGTGCTACGAGCATTCTGGCAGTTAGTGTGACTCGGGGGTGTTGACTCATTTAAACTAACATATTCATCCTGCTGTAACCAGGTTTCTGTTAGGCAGAATAAATCAATATGTTGATCAATTATTATATCATTTACCAACAGGGACTTAGAAGAGAGAGACCTAATGTTTAATAGACCACATTTATCTGTTTTAGTCTGTGGTGCAGTTGAAGGTGCTATATTATTTTTTCTTTTTGAATTTTTATGCTTAAATAGATTTTTGCTGGTTATTGGTAGTCTGGGAGCAGACACCGTCTCTACGGGGATGGGGTAATGAGGGGATGGCAGGGGGAGAGAAGCTGCAGAGAGGTGTGTAAGAAGTAGAAAAGGGGGAATATTTTGTGGACTGGTGAGAGTAAAATTGTTCTTTTTGGTCCAAGGGCCGCAGACAGTTTGTGAGACGACCCCCAAACTCTGAATTCAAGCCACAGTTCACAGTGAAGACAGTGAAGCATGGTGGTGCAAACATCATGATATGGGCATGTTTCTCCTCCTATGGTGTTGGGCCTATATATCGCATACCAGGTATCATGGATCAGTTTGCATATGTCAAAATACTTGAAGAGGACATGCCCTTGAAATGGGTGTTTCAACAAGACAATGACCCCAAGCACACCAGTAAACCAGCAAAATCCTGGTTCCAAACCAACAAAATTAATGCCTCGCAGATGTGAAGAAATCATGAAAAACTGTGGTTATACAACTAAATACTAGTTTAGTTATTCACAGGATTGCTAAAAAAGCAGTTTGAACATAATAGTTTTGAGTTTGTAGCATCAACAGCAGATGCTACTATTATTGTGAACACCCCCTTTTCTACTTTTTTTACTAATAGCCCAATATCATAGTGTGCATATCATGAGTGCTTGGTCTTGTTGGATTTGTGAGAATCTACTGAATCTACTGGTACCTTGTTTCTCATGTAACAATAAGAAATATACTCAAAACCTGGATTAATCTTTTTAGCCACATAGCACTACTATTATTCTGAACACTACTGTATATTGTTACATGGGGCACTGCACATAGCACTGCTCCCTCACAACAAAAAGGTCATGGGATCGCTTCCCAGTGGTGCCTTTCTGTGTGAAGTTTGTGTGTTCTCCCTGTGTTTGTGTGGGTTTCCTCTGGGTGTTCTGGTTTCCTCCCACATTTAAACACATGTAGGTTAGGTGGACTGGAAACTTTATAATTGTCCAGGTCTCCCTTGCAAAAGAGGTCTCGATCTGAATGGGACTAAAAATTTAAAGTAAAAAGCAGTAAATCACATGATATCACATATTAATAGTCACAGTTTATATCTGTATTATATTTATGAACTTAGAGGAATGGCTCAGCTGTGCTGCCTTCGTAAACATTACACAAACCAAAAGGAACGCACGAAAAATAAAAAAGTAAAAAATAAAATCCCAAACACAGTCATCCTCTTTAACAAAAGCAGTAAATCATAGAATTAGTAGTCACAGTTTATCGCTGTATTATATTTAGAAGCCATTTATGTAACTAACGGCTCACCTGTTGCGTTCCCAAACACAAAACAAATGCACAATAAATAAATAAATAAATAAATAAAAATGCTTGTTTGTCCACATGCAGCAACCCAGTCTCATGGCAAGTTGTGATTCAGGAGCACGAAATATACATTAATCTATTGGTTTGTGTTATTGTGACGAAAAGCGCCTCATTTTCGTCACGGCAGCACAAATTCATTCTCATTCATTCCGTGATGGCTGCACGAAATTAAAAGTGAAGCGGGGGAGTCGGGGTGGTTATAGTTAGGGTGGGGGGAAGGAGTAGGATTAGGTTATGGTTAAGGTTAGGGTTGGGGGTTGGAGTAGGGTTAGTAATATTGAGTTAAAAAAAAGCCCCGTCATGAAAATTTGACTCATTTCATGCCGGGAGCACGAAAAAAAAACCGTGAGACTGGGCTGCAGGCAGTGTAACTTAACTCAGCTCTTTAAGCTGTTGTGTTGCTTCAGAAACAGTGCCTTCTTACCAGCATCGACAGTTCAACTGTATGCATTGACCTGTGAACCGGAAGTGTTAGCTAGCTCAACGCGCATACGAACTAATAAACTGTAATGAATTACGTGCAACACGTCCTTTAAACTCTAACAGAAACATTTGTTTTTCTATTGACGCCTTTACGGTGTCAAATCTCGCGTGTAATCACGTTGTCGCTGGGGAGGCCGAGATTTCATTGTCAGTGTAATCAAGCGTTTTCGGGTATTGGAGTGGACAAGCAACAAGCAACTTGTTTGAAACATTGCATCGTTATGGAGGTGAGTTCAACCAAAATATGTATTTAGGTGTTTAACTAAGATAATTGTGTCTTTAATGTGAGTTTTATTTTTTTTAATAAGTGTGTTGTTGTTAAGGATTGTGTGTCAGGAACCGGTTCTTTTTGGGTATCCTTAAGAAATAATTCAATCCATCGACATCAATAGCCTTTTTCTTAATGATTCCCTTATCGGTCCTTCTGAGTGTCCATTGTATTGGGAGGTGTTGGTCAGGAAAATGACCATTTCTCTACATTGATTACAGACCCTGCAGCGGGTCTGTATAATTAACCATTTCTGCAGCGCGGCTTTGCTTTGAACCTTGAACCAATGAAGCAGTGATTCGATCTTTGATCTGCTGCTTCATTGGTTCTTTGTTTTATTTTGCTTTATCTTAATTTTTCCCCGCTAAAACCTTAACCCTCTGGGGTCGACCAAGCTTTACTAAATTCTAAATAACTTTTTAATGATATGAGATAGAAACTTACTCTCTTTTTTTGCTGAAAAGTTAACTCCACGGACCTTCGAGCCAGACATCGGCCATCTTTGTACTCCTCATAGAAGCCGTGTGATGACGTGCGCAATGTGAGTGTCCAATCGGAATTGGTTCACTGTCACATGGTTTTCCAAAATCCAACCGTAGGGCAGATTTACTTCACGTGAAAAGCCAAAGATCGTTTTCAGGAGTGATATGTTACTAGTTGGCCCGTTTGAATAGCCCCTGGGTGCTCCAATAAGTACATACTTTTAGTACATACTCAGTGCGCCCTGCGCCATTATGCACAGCGATCAGTGAAAGCAGGAGCAGACGGAGAGCCTCTGATGACAATCTCACATGCTCAAACAAAGACTGTGTAACTATCAGGATTGCTCCACTAGTTTGCATGTGAATGTTACTGGATAACTCTGTTGCTTTCTCTGGGTAAAGCACTGTTTACCATATCAATGGACAACAAAACGCATAGACCATTTTGTATATATTGTTCAAAATGTGCATTTGTGTTTATTGTTTGAACCTTTTTGTTGTACAGTCTTTCACACAAGACCTCAAATTACCTTTATAAAGTGTCAAAACAGTTGTTTATTATAGTTTGCTGTGTGTTTTGAATAAATGTGTGTGGAAAATTATTTTCCGCTTTCCTTTCTCATTTATGATTGTAAACCTGTATTACACTTATAAAACACAGCTATAGCATATATTCTGAAAGCACAGGTTGTCCTGAAAAAAAGAGACATAAAACTTGATTGTGGGATGCAGGGAGAGCTGTTAACAGCAATAATAAAACATTTATGCCAGGCGAGTGAACTGTCCAAAAAATGCCCTCGGACCCCAGAGGGTTAAAAAGCATATGTCTGTGAGTAATATTTACCTTTTTTATGTTAAACCGAACTGTTATGGTCTTCTGAAACAGTTGATAGATGTATTTTGTAACTTAAAAAAGGGACCAATGCTAACGTGTTAGCATGTCTATGGTATTTTCAATGTTAGAGTTAGCATTAAGCTGAGCCATTATCAAGCCTCTCTCCCCAGTGCGCAGAGGATTCTGGGATACTCTAAAACCGCGAATAATGATGCTGGATTTTCCAAAGTAACACAAGGATAAAAGTGGTAATTTTTGTAGATATTTCTAGATCTGAGAATGTGTTTGTGTAAATGATCAGCTTCATGTCCAGACGTGTCACTCTGCCTGAGAGTGATAAAGGAAAAGTATATTTCTTCATGAAGCACATGTGCAGCGGATCGGTGGTTTCCTCTCAGACAGGAAACCTAAAGTTTCACATGAGTCAGTGTTCCTCTCTACCTGGTTTCACCACGCTGACAAAAAGTCCACACCTTTACCCTGTTCCACCTCCCACACGTCCTGTCCAAGTCTCCAGCAGCCTCACCCTGACAGGTAGCTTCATTACACACACACACACACACACACACACACACACACACACACACACACACACACACACACACACACACACACACACACACACACACACACACACACACACAAAATGTTACACAACGGGGACCTTCCCTCCTTTTTTAAATGACTGAGATTATTTGTGGAAAACTGGCATCAACTCCATTTTTCTCAACACACAAATCCACACAAAATGACACAAGAGAATCTGAACACACAGATACACAAATACACACACATGCACACACAAGTATATATAATGTAGAGTGTACATATATAACATACATAGTGTTATATTTAAAAGTATCAATTATCAATATTGTAATAACCAGCAACAACTATAATTTTAGTGTTTATACTTAAAGCACACACTTGACTGTAAGAAAATACATAATTATATATTTAAAAGCTTCCTGCTCCGTAATCATGAACAGTCAAATTGTTGTTTTACAATCAAGCGTCAAGTCAGTCTTTGTGATTTTGATCCATCACCTTTAAAATTCTTTCACATAAAACGTCTAAATAATATATTTGGACCATTTTGGAGAGAAACCACGAGCATGTGACGTCCGACTTCTTTTCAGGACCTGCAGGGAACCTGCACATTTACCTGAGCTGAGCTCAGGATCACATCTCAGCAACAGACGACGTTCCACCGCAGGGTTCTGGGTTCACACATGCTGCTACTTGTGTCTAGTTTAGTCAGGGTTAACAGACGGATCCCCGCGGGGCAAGAGTGGGGTTTCCCCTGTGTCACCCTCAAACGGCCTCTCACTGAATCATCATCAAAAATAGATTGTGACTGTTCCTCTTTTCTTCAGTGAAGCCAGCGGTGCTGTATTTATGGATGGTGGTTCAATTCCACAGAAATAAGGAGACAGTGGGACCAGCTGGCTTAAACAAAAAGTTAAAATGTATGCCACGTTAAATGGGTGAAGTTTTACATCTTCAGAGGACAAGATTGTTGCTGCAAGTTAGTTATGTGTGAACGTGTTCACTGACACCCACAAAAAACCACACACACACACACACACACATATATATATATATGTGTGTGTATATACACGAGGTCTGTTAGAAAAGTAACTGACCTTTTTATTTTTTGCAAAAACTATATGGATTTGAATCATGTGTGAATGCATGAGCCAAGCTTGAACCGTCGTGCGCATGCGTGAGTTTTTTCAAGCCTGTCAGTTGTATCATTCGCCTGTGAGCACGCCTTGTGGGAGGAGTGGTCCAGCCCCTCGTCGGATTTTCATTGTCAGGAAATTGGCTGATCGACTGCCGCTTTGTTTCATCAAAATTTTTTCAGAAAGTGTGAGAGACAGCCAAGTGGAAACCATTTGGAAAATTCAGATGGCTTTCGGTGAAGATCTTATGGGGATCACACATATTATGGACAATTACAACTGGATTAAAGACAGCCCACAGCGGCGGATGGCACGTCGCGCACTGAGCGGTGATCAACAGGCTCAAAGGACCAGATCATTTCCAAAGTGAACGCTTTGTTGATCCGGGATGTCGTCTGACTACCAGAGAAATGGCAAGACAGCTGGACATAGCACTTTTCGGCACATTCCACTGTTACAGGAGTTTTTGTAATGAAAGAGGAGTGGAGAAATTCGCCACGGAGCCGCTGATGGCGCGGGACGAAAGCACCTCCATGTTGGTCTCACAGGACAAGCCCTAACATGCCCAGCTCTTGCACCATTCGGAAGATTCAGACGGCTTTCGGTGGCTTTTCAGTCATGTGACTATCCGAGAAATTGTGGACGAGCTGGACATGCCACAACATGTTCTGTGAGGCTTCATCACGGCGTTGCTTTTTGTTCTGTGCTCTGCGCCTCCGTCCCGACGCACGAATCCCTCCGCACGTCTTTTCATGCCGAAAAAGTGCTGATGTCAAACTCTTCATGCGACGACGACGTCCCGGATCAACAAAGTGTTTACTTTGGAAATGAACAGCACATTCCACTGTTACAGGAGTTTTTTGTCACATGACGGATAGTCACATGACTGAAAAGCCACCGAAAGCCATCTGAATCTTCCGAATGGTGCAAGAGCTGGGCATGTTAGGGCTTGTCCTGTGAGACCAACACGGAGGTGCTTTTGCCCCGCGCCATCAGCGGCTCCGTGGCAAATTTCTCCGCTCCTCTTTCCATTACAAAAACTCCTGTAACAGTGGAATGTGCCGAAAAGTGCTATGTCCAGCTGTCTTACCATTTCTCTGGTAGTCAGACGACATCCCGGATCAACAAAGCGTTCACTTTCGAAATGATCTGGTCCTTTGAGCCTGTCGATCACCGCTCAGTGCGCGGCGCTCCATCCGCCGCTGTGGGCCGTCTTTAATCCAGTTGTAATTGTCCATAATATGTGTGATCTCCGTAAGATCTTCACCAAAAGCCATCTGAATTTTCCAAATGGTTTCCACCTGGCTGTCTCTCACACTTTCTGAAAAAAGCTTGATGAAGCAAAGCGGCAGTCGATCAGCCAATTTCCTGACAATGAAAATCCGACGAGGGGGCTGGACCGCTCCTCCCACAAGGCGTGCTCACAGGCGAATGATGCAACCGACAGGCGTGGAAAAACTCACGCATGCGCACGAAGGTTCAAGCTTGGCTGATGCAATCACACATGATTCAAATCCATATAGTTTTTGCAAAAAATAAAAAGGTCCATTACTTTTCTAACAGACCTCGTATACACATACACACACACACACACATATATATATGTGTGTGTGTGTGTATATATGTATATACACATATACATATATATATATATATATATATATATATATATATATATATATATGTATATATACACAACAACATATATATATGTGTGTGTGTATATACATATATACACACACACACATATATATATATACACACACACACACATATATATATATATATATATATATATATATATATATATATATATATATATATATATATATGTTGTTGTGTATATATATATATATATATATATATATATATATATATATACACAACAACATATATATATATGTGTGTGTGTATATACATATATACACACACACACATATATATATATACACACACACACACACATATATATATATATATATATATATATATATATATATATATATATATATATATATATATACAAGGTCTATTAGAAAAGTATCCGACCTTATTATTTTTTTCAAAAACCATATGGATTTGAATCACGTGTGATTACATCAGACATGCTTGAACCCTCGTGGGCATGCGAGAGTTTTTTCACGCCTGTCGGTTAAGTTATTTGCCTGTGGGCAGTCTTTGAGTGAGGAGTGGCTCACCCTCTCGTCGATTTTTTCATTGTTTAGGAATGGCTCAGAGACTGCTGCTTTGTTTGATAAAAAATTTTCAAAAACTGTAAGGCACAACTGAGTGGACACCATTCGATAAACTCAGCTGGTGAAAATTCGGTGAAAATTTTAACGGCTGATGAGAGATTTTGGTCTGGTAGTGTCCCACGGCGCCTGATGGCGATCTGCGCTTCGAGGCGGCAGCGTCTCGCCGTTTCAAGTTGAAAACTTCCACATTTCAGGCTCTGTTGACCCAGTAAGTCGTCAGAGAACAGAGAACTTTCAGAAGAAGTTGGCATGAGGAGTATATTCGGACATTCCATTGTTAACGGACATTTTGTAATGAAAGAACGTGCGGGCAGAGTCGCATGTCGGGCCGGACCCGACCGTGTTGGGTCGCGACAGGAAAAACACCTCCGTTGGAAACCTTAACGGGCAAGTTGGAACATGCCCATCTGTTAAACAATTTCTCAGTTACTCACTTGTTGAAAGTCATCAAAAGCCGCCAGAATTTTACAAATGGTTTTCAACACGGAGGTGTTTTCCTGTCGCAGCGCACACAGATTTGCGCCGTCGTCACGGAAACGACTCGCGAATTTGCGCGCACGTTCTTTCATTACAACATGACCTTTAACAGTGGAATGTCCGCATAAACTCCTCATGCCGGCCTCTTCTGAATCTTCTCTGTTCTCTCACGACGTCCTGGGTGAACAGAGCCTTAAATTAGGATGTTTTCAGGTCGAAACAGGCCGACGACGTCGCCTGGAAGTGCTGCACGACCTCCCGCTCCGTGGGAAGTCCCACTGCAGGATATCGATTGACATCCACCCCATGAACTGATTACATGTCACGAGCTGGTTAGGCATGCCAGCTTGTTTTTACCTGTGGAATAAGTGAGGAGCCACTGTGAAAAAACTAATGAGCACTGTAACAAAAATGATGAGCATATGCTTAGATGTTGTCGTAGGGTTCTGGGGTGCAAATGGTCAGACTGAGTTGCTTGTGGCTACGTGGGCAGAAGTGCAGCTGGCAGAAAATCAGATTTTTCAATATGATTGGAGCATCTTTTAATTTTGACCTCTGTGTAAATCTTCAATTGACCCCTACCTGACCACCGATTGAAAAGTCAAGTGGCCAATCGTATTTTTCAAAAGAGGAGTGTCTAAGGAGTATTTCTGCTGAATTTGAAGCTTTTATAACCATTTGTATGATTGTTTCACTTATCTGCTGAAATACCAGATGTTTTTCAAATTTAAAATTTTAATTGGAGAGATTTTTTGTTAACAAAGACAACTGCACAATTATGTTACCTAAAAAGGATTCTGGGAGAACAGTGCCAGTAAATAGTTGTCTACATATTCTGTTAATTGGACTGTTTCATGTTGGTTGTTGTGGGATTTTTAATGCTTCTTTAAGCTTTCTAAAGTCATGTCCATGAGTGAGTGTGATGTCAAAATTAAAGGGCCTTTCACAAGTGATCTCACATTTTGTTACTTTCACAAATAGAAACAGCCTTCACAAGCAGAAAGGAGGCAGAGTTTTTGACATCACTGTATTTCTGTTCAGTCCAAAAGACGCATGAGCCTGAAAAAAGAAACAAGTGTAAACACTCAGACTGTGATAAGCAGAAGAACTAGTGGAGTTTATGATGGACGTCATCCTGCTGGGAGGAGGAGCTTTCAACAGCGACTGACAGTCAGCGAAGCAGGCAGCCTCGTCGGGCCAACACGCTCCGACATTCTCCACATCTGGACATATGACACAAACCCAGTTTGACCCCGAACACTCCATTTTATAGGCCAATGTTAGCCTAGCCTTTAGCAACTGGCTGTGTTCACCCTGCTCAGAGTGCCGCTCTCGTTGGAGCAACATCTCTCCTATTTTGGCATTGTGGGCTCGCCCACAGATTGAGCTCGCCGGATTTCTTTCTCCACCCTACTCAGAGTGCCGCTCTCATTGGAGCAACAACACACAGAATGATAGATCTCTTTCAGTGCAGCTTCTTGTTCTGACTTTAATACGAAGTTAACACCCAAGTCTTCCATCGCCAACTGTAAATGATAATCAAAACATTGCAATCATATATTTCTGAAGTGGTCCGCATCAAAATTCATCCTGTCAATGTTTACAATGTCCTTGAGCGATAATGGGTGAAGTTGTTCATAAACTTGTTGTTCATAAAGTTTTTTAAATATTTATTATGGCCAATCTTAAAACTTCAGTTATCTTTATAATTTTATTACTGGTAATTTTTATAATTAATTTAGATGAGATATAGTCATTATCTCACAGGAATATATCACAATTATCTGGGAACTATTTTTTGCACAGGAATTCATCAAGCACATCGGCTACGGGAGCGTAATAACACAGAACATCCAGAAACTGGATAGTTAGCTGGTAAGCTAGTGGCACGCGTGATAGTGTGGGCTGTGTTATATGGAAGTAAATCTGTGCCATCAAGAGTTTGAAGTTGAATTTCTAAGGTTGAATTTGTTTAGCATCAAAATATTCAGCCTTAAAAACTACAACCTAAAAAATAAAAAATTCAACCCCCAAAAATTCAACCTCAAAAACATTCAACCTAAAAATAAAATAAAATAAAATAAAAAATTCAACCTCAAAAAATTCAACATAAAAAAAAATTCTCACTCAAAAAATAGCAAAGCAGGGAGACACAATTGATCCCTGTCTCAATCTTCCAATGTTTATGGAAGTAAATCTGTGATGTTGGATGACTGAGACTGATTGGGACTGATTGCAAGGCCCCTGTAGTCGGTGCGGACCAAGGTAGCTTAGCCGCCGTTAGTTCCCCCCTGGCAGATCCCGAGCAGCCGGGAAAGCAGGCTGACTGGGTGACTGTGAGGAGGAAGCGTAGCCCTAAACAGAAGCCCCGTGTACACCGCCAACCCGTTCACATCTCTAACCGTTTTTCCCCACTCGACGACACACCCGCCGAGGATCAAACTCTGGTTATTGGCGACTCTGTTTTGAGAAATGTGAAGTTAGCGACACCAGCAACCATAGTCAATTGTCTTCCGGGGGCCAGAGCAGGCGACATTGAAGGAAATTTGAAACTGCTGGCTAAGGCTAAGCGTAAATTTGGTAAGATTGTAATTCACGTCGGCAGTAATGACACCCGGTTACGCCAATCGGAGGTCACTAAAATTAACATTAAATCGGTGTGTAACTTTGCAAAAACAATGTCGGACTCTGTAGTTTTCTCTGGACCCCTCCCCAGTCGGACCGGGAGTGACATGTTTAGCCGCATGTTCTCCTTGAATTGCTGGCTGTCTGAGTGGTGTCCAAAAAATGAGGTGGGCTTCATAGATAATTGGCAAAGCTTCTGGGGAAAACCTGGTCTTGTTAGGAGAGACGGCATCCATCCCACTTTGGATGGAGCAGCTCTCATTTCTAGAAATCTGGCCAATTTTCTTAAATCCTCCAAACCGTGACTATCCAGGGTTGGGACCAGGAAGCAGAGTTGTAGTCTTACACACCTCTCTGCAGCTTCTCTCCCCCTGCCATCCCCTCATTACCCCATCCCCGTAGAGACGGTGCCTGCTCCCAGACTACCAATAACCAGCAAAAATCTATTTAAGCATAAAAATTCAAAAAGAAAAAATAATATAGCACCTTCAACTGCACCACAGACTAAAACAGTTAAATGTGGTCTATTAAACATTAGGTCTCTCTCTTCTAAGTCCCTGTTGGTAAATGATATAATAATTGATCAACATATTGATTTATTCTGCCTAACAGAAACCTGGTTACAGCAGGATGAATATGTTAGTTTAAATGAGTCAACACCCCCGAGTCAAACTAACTGTCAGAATGCTCGTAGCACGGGCCGGGGTGGAGGATTAGCAGCAATCTTCCATTCCATCTTATAAATTAATCCAAAACCCAGACAGAGCTTTAATTCATTTGAAAGCTTGTCTCTTAGTCTTGTCCATCCAAATTGGAAGTCCCAAAAACCAGTTTTATTTGTTATTATCTATCGTCCACCTGGTCGTTACTGTGAGTTTCTCTGTGAATTTTCAGACCTTTTGTCTGACTTAGTGCTTAGCTCAGATAAGATAATTATAGTGGGTGATTTTAACATCCACACAGATGCTGAGAATGACAGCCTCAACACTGCATTTAATCTATTATTAGACTCTATTGGCTTTGCTCAAAAAGTAAATGAGTCCACCCACCACTTTAATCATATCTTAGATCTTGTTCTGACTTATGGTATGGAAATAGAAGACTTAACAGTATTCCCTGAAAACTCCCTTCTGTCTGATCATTTCTTAATAACATTTACATTTACTCTGATGGACTACCCAGCAGTGGGGAATAAGTTTCATTACACTAGAAGTCTTTCAGAAAGCGCTGTAACTAGGTTTAAGGATATGATTCCTTCTTTATGTTCTCTAATGCCATATAACAACACAGTGCAGAGTAGCTACCTAAACTCTGTAAGGGAGATAGAGTATCTCGTCAATAGTTTTACATCCTCATTGAAGACAACTTTGGATGCTGTAGCTCCTCTGAAAAAGAGAGCTTTAAATCAGAAGTGTCTGACTCCGTGGTATAACTCACAAACTCGTAGCTTAAAGCAGATAACCCGTAAGTTGGAGAGGAAATGGCGTCTCACTAATTTAGAAGATCTTCACTTAGCCTGGAAAAAGAGTCTGTTGCTCTATAAAAAGCCCTCCGTAAAGCTAGGACATCTTTCTACTCATCACTAATTGAAGAAAATAAGAACAACCCCAGGTTTCTTTTCAGCACTGTAGCCAGGCTGACAAAGAGTCAGAGCTCTATTGAGCTGAGTATTCCATTAACTTTAACTAGTAATGACTTCATGACTTTCTTTGCTAACAAAATTTTAACTATTAGAGAAAAAATTACTCATAAAAATCCCAAAGACGTATCGTTATCTTTGCCTGCTTTCAGTGATGCCGGTATTTGGTTAGACTCTTTCTCTCCGATTGTTCTGTCTGAGTTATTCTCATTAGTTACTTCATCCAAACCATCAATATGTTTATTAGACCCCATTCCTACCAGGCTGCTCAAGGAAGCCCTACCATTATTTAATGCTTCGATCTTAAATATGATCAATCTATCTTTGTTAGTTGGCTATGTACCACAGGCTTTTAAGGTGGCAGTAATTAAACCATTACTTAAAAAGCCATCACTTGACCCAGCTATCTTAGCTAATTATAGGCCAATCTCCAACCTTCCTTTTCTCTCAAAAATTCTTGAAAGGGTAGTTGTAAAACAGCTAACTGATCATCTGCAGAGGAATGGTCTATTTGAAGAGTTTCAGTCAGGTTTTAGAATTCATCATAGTACAGAAACAGCATTAGTGAAGGTTACAAATGATCTTCTTATGGCCTCGGGCAGTGGACTCATCTCTGTGCTTGTTCTGTTAGACCTCAGTGCTGCTTTTGATACTGTTGACCATAAAATTTTATTACAGAGATTAAAGGCACTGCGCTGCGGTGGTTTGAATCATATTTGTCTAATAGATTACAATTTGTTCATGTAAATGGGGAATCTTCTTCACAGACTAAAGTTAATTATGGAGTTCCACAAGGTTCTGTGCTAGGACCAATTTTATTCACTTTATACATGCTTCCCTTAGGCAGTATTATTAGACGGTATTGCTTAAATTTTCATTGTTACGCAGATGATACCCAGCTTTATCTATCCATGAAGCCAGAGGACACACACCAATTAGCTAAACTGCAGGATTGTCTTACAGACATAAAGACATGGATGACCTCTAATTTCCTGCTTTTAAACTCAGATAAAACTGAAGTTATTGTACTTGGCCCCACAAATCTTAGAAACATGGTGTCTAACCAGATCCTTACTCTGGATGGCATTACCCTGACCTCTAGTAATACTGTGAGAAATCTTGGAGTCATTTTTGATCAGGATATGTCATTCAAAGCGCATATTAAACAAATATGTAGGACTGCTTTTTTGCATTTACGCAATATCTCTAAAATCAGAAAGGTCTTGTCTCAGAGTGATGCTGAAAAACTAATTCATGCATTTATTTCCTCTAGGCTGGACTATTGTAATTCATTATTATCAGGTTGTCCTAAAAGTTCCCTAAAAAGCCTTCAGTTAATTCAAAATGCTGCAGCTAGAGTACTGACGGGGACTAGAAGGAGAGAGCATATCTCACCCATATTGGCCTCTCTTCATTGGCTTCCTGTTAATTCTAGAATAGAATTTAAAATTCTTCTTCTTACTTATAAGGTTTTGAATAATCAGGTCCCATCTTATCTTAGGGACCTCGTAGTACCATATCACCCCAATAGAGCGCTTCGCTCTCAGACTGCAGGCTTACTTGTAGTTCCTAGGGTTTGTAAGAGTAGAATGGGAGGCAGAGCCTTCAGCTTTCAGGCTCCTCTCCTGTGGAACCAGCTCCCAATTCAGATCAGGGAGACAGACACCCTCTCTACTTTTAAGATTAGGCTTAAAACTTTCCTTTTTGCTAAAGCTTATAGTTAGGGCTGGATCAGGTGACCCTGAACCATCCCTTAGTTATGCTGCTATAGACGTAGACTGCTGGAGGGTTCCCATGATGCACTGTTTCTTTCTCTTTTTGCTCTGTATGCACCACTCTGCATTTAATCATTAGTGATCGATCTCTGCTCCCCTCCACAGCATGTCTTTTTCCTGGTTCTCTCCCTCAGCCCCAACCAGTCCCAGCAGAAGACTGCCCCTCCCTGAGCCTGGTTCTGCTGGAGGTTTCTTCCTGTTAAAAGGGAGTTTTTCCTTCCACTGTAGCCAAGTGCTTGCTCACAGGGGGTCGTTTTGACCGTTGGGGTTTTACATAATTATTGTATGGCCTTGCCTTACAATATAAAGCGCCTTGGGGCAACTGTTTGTTGTGATTTGGCGCTATATAAAAAAAATTGATTGATTGATTGATTGCTTCTCCCTGCTTTTCTATTTTTTTTTTTTTTTTTTTTTTTTTTGAGGTTGAAATTTTTTTTTTTTTTTTTTTGTAGATTACATTTATTTTAGATTTAAAACATTTTTAGGTTGAATTTTTTGAGGTCAAATTTTTTTAGGTTAAAGTTTTTTTAGGTTGAATTTTTTTAGGTTGATGTGTTTTTTTGTTTTTTTTAAGGTTGAAGTTTTTGAGGCTGAATACTTTGATGCTAAACAAATTCAACCTTAGAAATTCAACTTCAAACTCTGCTTTTGATGATAAAAACATTCAACCTTAAAAATTCAAATTCAAACTCCGATGGCAGAGATATACATCCATAGTGTTAGCTTATGCTAGCTGAATGTTAGTCAGCTCACCGATTTCTTTGTAAATTGTTCTATTGTTATTTTATAAAAATTGTTACTGCTCTGGATGGTAATAGCAGTAACAATTTTTATATAATTGACATCATTATTTCATTTGTGTGATTTGATTGTTTTCACCAGTAATCAAACGATAAGGAAAGAGCACAGCACTGGTTCATGTTGTTGAACCTTTAGCCTGTATTACAATATTTTAAGAACAGATATTTCTTCACTTGTCCAACATGAGGATTTTTCATAAAATTTCACAATGGTCAGAAATTCAGAACTTTTAATGTTCCTCTTTGTTGAACCGTCTTATTCTATTTTGCACAGCATTGTTAAACTTTGGAATTTTTTTTTGTTGTTGTCTTTAGGCTATGTCTATATTTTAATGTTCCTCTATTTTTTTTTTTCTTTTTTGGCCGATTTTGCAACAAGGAGGAATGTTTTGAGGCCTGATCATGGAAGAAGTGATTACTGTCTGTCACAAATGATGAAAGTTGTTGGGAATACCTTCGGAATTCTTGCTGTGCAGAGGAGGATCAACTACCGGGAGATCAGACCAAACCCTGCAAATACAGATGCACTTCAGAACTTCCAATCCAGGTGGAAAAAGAGAACATCTCTGTTTTCTAAAATGTGAGTAAAGTACACTCAACAAAATATAAACGCAAGACTTTTGGTTTTGCTCCCATTTTGTATGAGATGAACTCAAAGATCTAAAACTTTTTCCACATACACAATATCACCATTTCCCTCCAATATTGTTCACAAACCAGTCTAAATCTGTGATAGTGAGCACTTCTCCTTTGCTGAGATAATCCATCCCACCTCACAGGTGTGCCATATCAAGATGCTGATTAGACACCATGATTAGTGCACAGGTGTGCCTTAGAGTGCCCACAATAAAAGGCCACTCTGAAAGGTGCAGTTTTGTTTTATTGGGGGGGATACCAGTCAGTATCTGGTGTGACCACCATTTGCCTCATGCAGTGCAACACATCTCCTTCGCATAGAGTTGATCAGGTTGTCAATTGTGGCCTGTGGAATGTTGGTCCACTCCTCTTCAATGGCTGTGCGAAGTTGCTGGATATTGGCAGAAACTGGTACACGCTGTCGTATACGCCGGTCCAGAGCATCCCAAACATGCTCAATGGGTGACATGTCCGGTGAGTATGCCGGCCATGCAAGAACTGGGACATTTTCAGCTTCCAAGAATTGTGTACAGATCCTTGCAACATGGGGCCGTGCATTATCCTGCTGCAACATGAGGTGATGTTCTTGGATGTATGGCACAACAATGGGCCTCAGGATCTCGTCACGGTATCTCTGTGCATTCAAAATGCCATCAATAAAATGCACCTGTGTTCTTCGTCCATAACAGATGCCTGCCCATACCATAACCCCACCGCCACCATGGGCCACTCGATCCACAACATTGACATCAGAAAACCGCCACCCACACGACGCCACACACACTGTCTGCCATCTGCCCTGGACAGTGTGAACCGGGATTCATCCGTGAAGAGAACACCTCTCCAATGTGCCAAACGCCAGCGAATGTGAGCATTTGCCCACTCAAGTCGGTTACGACGACGAACTGGAGTCAGGTCGAGACCCTGATGAGGACGACAAGCATGTAGATGAGCTTCCCTGAGATGGTTTCTGACAGTTTGTGCAGAAATTCTTTGGTTATGCAAACCGATTGTTTCAGCAGCTGTCCGAGTGGCTGGTCTCAGATGATCTTGGAGGTGAACATGCTGGATGTGGAGGTCAAGGGCTGGTGTGGTTACACGTGGTCTGCGATTGTGAGGCTGGTTGGATGTACTGCCAAATTCTCTGAAACGCCTTTGGAGACGGCTTATGGTAGCACCTGCTGCTGCTCTTCAAAATAAAACAAAGGCTCATTATAGAGCACTGTTTTATTATTTGAAAGAACCATTTCCTTTAATATTTTAACTGAAATGAATAAATCATTAAACAAAGTTCAGTCAACAAGACACTTGCACTTGTGCATAATTTGAAAGCATTCACAATCACTGTAATTGTCAATTTCATATTTTTGTAATTACTCTGAAGCAGTTACAACATAAAAGCAATCACATCATCAATGAGGAAGAAATTAAACGTTGAAATGACTACATTATAAAATGTCTTTTGAGGACGGTAATTATCATCACATTGTTATGTGCCGACGCGGGTTGAGGAGCGGACCTGCGTCTGACTGAACCCAGCGCTAAATAACCAGAAAGCGGTTCCAAAAACAAAACATTTATTTCCCTTTTGTGCAATAATTGTGTACAACATAAAAGTGTGTTTGTCTGGTGGAGTGAAGGACGGCGCGCTCTCCAGCGCCCAAAGGGATCGAAGCCCGGCACTTCTGGACTCAAGTTCACCGCCAAACACCCCCCAGGTGGACACGACAAACTGACTCTGTGAAGGATAGAAGAGGTGAGGTAAGTCAACAGCTACAACTAATATCCTTCAAAGGCACACACTATCAGCAACACATTCAGGTCTGATTTTAAGCTTTATGTAAATGAGCAGCTTCTCACAACAGGTGGAGGATCATCAGTCCGCACGCCACGGCAGTGAGAAGCAAACTGCACAATTCTCATCAATGTTCAAATATACTGCGTAACAAAATACCAAATTACTATTAACACTTATTCAGACAATCAATCACCTCTGATGTGTGCTGACAGCATGTGTCCCTCACCCGTCCTCCTTCACAGGCACGATGTGTCAAACCCAGGCGCGGTCCTCAGCGTCTCACAAACAAACGTCACAAGGTCGAGTTCCCGGCAATTCTGCTTGAATCACTCATGACTTAAATGCAGAACGCCATCTCATTATCTGCTTCAGCTGAAAGTCTTTAAGGTTGTACGTGAGCACCATCCACAGGTGCTGCAAATCATGTTGATGAGGGTGAAGGACTCTTCTGCCAGCACCTTCTCCACAGACAAAAACCAGTTTGCATACCACCTGGAGAGCAAAGAAAAGAAAAGAACACCAAAATGTCCAGCCAAACCCCCCAACACACAACACACATGACTACATGTGCTGACAAATAATCATCACAAGCAAATGAAATTTGACTGTAGCAAATATACTTTAATTTTTAAGACAAGTTGCAGGAATTATTACAAAACTTCCTGTTGTGTTTATAATATTTATATTTACCGTGTCTTTTTTTATGATTGAAATGGAGATATGAATGAATGAATCTCCCGGACAAAGCAGAAAATATACACATTACTTGCTGTTAAGTACATTGTGATGATTTTTGTTGCTTTGCTCCATGATTCACCTCTGTGCAGGCCTTTTTATTGAAAGTAATGGGCTTTTAGAGCAATGGGCAATATGTCGTGCATCTGATATGAAAGGTCCTTTAGATATCTCATGCAGCATCATGAATTAAAGATCACTATGAATGTTTTTAGGTTCAGAAGCACTTGTATGTGCTTTTCCATCATAGACTGTATATATGTTACATTTCAAGTTTAATCAGAGTCAAATAGAAGCCCAAAAGCAGGCAGCCAGGATACAGAGGTGAAGATGCCAATCCACAATGCTTTATTGATCCCCAGTGGCAAAAAAAAAAAAAATCCAACATATCAGTGACTGGGCAAGCATACAAAAACGGTTCAAACCAGGAGACGGGGCAGAGATTAAAAGGGAGGTTCCAGGAGTGGACTAAACTAACTGAAGGGAGAAATACAAAAAATACTTAAAACAGGTGACCATGGAAGAGACTAACATACATCCATAACTAAGGCAATAGACCAGCAACTAAACAAAGAAAATGGTGTGTCTTAAAAACAAACTGATCTAATAAACAATAGGTACTCTGATTAAAAAGGAATAAAACCACAGACACAGGTGAAAACACAAGAAGACAAAAACATCTGACAGAACATGGAAATAAAACCTAACAGTGACCATGACTAAAGACCAACAACCAAAACACACATCAAATAACAAAATGCAAAACAGCCGTGGAACTAAAAGACAACACAATAAGTGACAAACAACTCAAACATAGATCAAATAACAAACTGTGCAAAACCCAAAACCTAAGTCGAAGAATATAGGAAATAAAAATGGAACTCAAAATGGAATAGAATGAAGACGGGGACAAATATGAAAAACCTAAGAAACATAAAGAATCTGATGAGCACGAATTAGACGGACAAAGTGAACTGTTGACGGGGGAGACACAGTCACCTTGGTTCAGCGATTACTTGCGTGACCCATTATGCTTGACATAATGGGGCTTTCACACTAGAAGCATCAGCCGTGGGAGAAGCATTGCGAATTGGTCTAAAAAACATTATTTTCAATGAGGCGTGGCAGTAGCGTCATGTCAAAAACTGAGCTAAAGCGATGCTTCTGCCGGGAGCGCGCATTGCCGCTTGTCATCAAGCTGCCGCAGTCAAAGTTCAGCCAGATCCAACTTTCACTGCTGTGCGCTGTGACGTACCTTTACGCTGTCCAATAGAAACGAGGAATCAGGCCAAAACATGGAAGACTGCAGAAACCACTGATATGTACAAAACAGATCAGTGCAGAAACCATTGATATGTAAAAAAAACAGAAACGTGTCACAGGACTGCTCATTTATACACAGCAGTTTTCTAAAGAAAAATCCTAGCAATTTTTCTATCTCAAAATTAATTTCTGATTACTGTAAAAAAAAAAAAAAACATTTAGAACACTTGTAATTAAAATAGTAAAATAATAAAATATTCTTTAGAAACCTTTCTAGATGATTTCTTGTTTAACATAAGGAACCTTGGACATTTATTTTTATACAAATAAAATAGCATGGAAATGTGTACATTTTTAAGTCTGGTAGATTATTCATATCTCATTTCAACCAGAAAAACTGACACTGTAAATGAATACAAATGTTTATTATAAATGTAACGGGGGATTATTTAACAATGACTGCAGTGTGATTGTTAATGTGGCATAAACCTCATGATGAAATCATTTATTTAATTTAGTCATTTCAACATTTAATTACGTTCTCGTTGACTGGTGTGATTACTTTGAATGTTGCAATCAGGACAGATTAATTGATAAAATATGAATTTGACTATTCTAGTGATTGTGAATGTTTTAAAATTATGCACAATCAGGGCAGATCTACCTGTGCAAATCTCTTTTGACTGAACATTGACTTCATGGACATGTTTAATGATCCATTAATTTAATGTTAAAATATTAAATGAAACAGCGTTTTAAAAATAATAAAATAGTTGGCGTGGGGGGGGGGGGGGGTTAGGAGCATAGAAGCAGGTGTTGGTTTGCTGGACTCTCGGGACATTTAACCATAGTCTCCTCTGCAGCTTCGACCTCTTGTGGAGTTTTTAAAGAAACTTTTTCTCCCATTTTGAAGAGCAGAGATGTTTTCTTCCGACTGGACTTCAGGTTTTGGTGTTCAGCTCATCACTTGAAGTGCGTCTGCACAGCAAATATTCCTGATTGTGGGACAAATAAACAAGATATCTTAAAATATAAAGAAACACTAAACAGTTAAAAATAAATAAAGAAAACCGAACCCCCCCCCTTCCTGAAAAAAAAAATGTATTTAAAGTTGAGTTTTTTATAGTCTCAGAAGTAACAAATACACTGGAGCTTTATTTAGTAAAAATAAAAATAGAACCATTTACAATTTAAAAAGTTCACTCAGCTCGACTGTGATTCTGCAGCTAAAAGACTAAGCTAACATTAGCTGAACATTAAACCTTCAGAACCTTCATTAAACCTTCTCATCTCAGACAAATTTGCAGAAGTAAACTGCATTGCTTAAACTGGGTGTTTTTATATATCCAAAAGTGAGGAATTTTGGACTGAGTGGGTCAGTTCCATCACCCCGGCTGTGTGTCTCCTTGTGCTTAGGCCTGAACCCCGGCTCCATCATGTGGCTGTGCCCGCTGTCATGGTTCAATCGGTTCCACCAACTCATCAGTCCTCCCTCAACTTGGCGTCACTCCGAAAAGTCACTGAAAAAAAAGCTTCTCCCAGCAGGGTGACAGGAGACTAGTTCTACTGTTGTTTTTTTAAGCTTTTTTGTAGTTCTGCAGATGCAAATCCAACATGGCGATCGCTCAGCTTTTATGGGCTTTGGAAAAAATCAGAGAGAAAATCTCTGGCCCCTTGCCGCATCCGATGTGACGTCATTGACACGTTAGGAGGCATTAATGATGATGTAATTGATGCATCTGCCACCTTCAATCTGAAAGACCCATAAGGCTGGAGGTCTAAAACGGAAATGGCGTAGATCAAAATGATAAGTTTTCCACCTTGCATGGTGTGATGCTATCTTAGACTATAAGCATGCACTACTGGCTACAAAGCGGGCCTATTACCGTGATTTGATCAACAAAAACAAGCATAACTCAAAGTTCCTGTTCGACACAGTGGCAGCACTTATTCATGGACACCCACCTGTAAGTCGCTCTCCTTTTACAGCACAAGATTTCTTGGATTACTTCGAGACGAAAATAAATGACATTAGGTTAAACATATCCCAGCATGCCTGAACCCAACCACTACACCCTGCTATTGAGGTGGGTGCTATTACTGAGGTATTACCTAGATTTACAGAATTTGATATTATCTCACTAGGCATGCTGATGAAACTCATAATGCCTACAAAAAGCACAACCTGCTTATTTGATCCCATACCAACAAAACAGTTTAAGGACCTGTGGTCCACTCTTGAGCTGACTGTGCTAGAAATGAGTAATCTCTCATTATCCTCTGGATCTGTTCCTAAATGTTTCAAATCTGCAGTGAATAAATCATTACTTAAGAAATTTAATCTTGACCCTAGTATATTGAAAAACTATAGGCCAATGTTTGATACTGTGGATCATCATATTCTACTTGATAGGCTGAAAAATCATTTTAGGATTACTGGGAATGCCCTTGCATGGTTGACATCATACCTGGCCAGTCGTTCTCCCTGTGTTTTGTACAATAATACTACCTCTAACCTTAGTGACATGAAATTTGGGGTTCCACAGGGGTCCGTCTTAGGCCCCCTGCTTTTTCCCTTAATATAGCACATCTTGGGCACATATTGCAGCATTTTGGGATTACCTTTCATTGCTGTGCTGATGATACTCAGTTATACATGCCGATAACTGAAGATAATCTCATCCACATACAATCCTTATAAGATTGCCTTGCATCAGTGAAAACCTGGGTCTAGCAACTTCCTACTTTTAAATTCTGATAAGAAATGATGAAATGATGATTCTTGGTTCAGTGAGACATTGGCATCAATTTGACCAGCTAACACTTAGCCGAGGCTTGTGTGTCATACATCACACGAAGTGACATCACATGACAAAGTGAAGAACCTTGGGGTAATTTTTGATCTTACATTGTCCTTTGACCTCCACATTAGAGATATTACGAGGACTGCTTTCTTCCACCTGCGAAATATAGGGAAGATTCGTCCCATCCTGGACTCTGCCTCTACTGGTGGTTGGCTCTCACTGCGGTATTGTATCACTTCCTGTTCCGGAGCACAGTGGTGTTTTGCTGTATCTATTAGCTGTTTAATCTGTGCAGTTAGATTGATCTAGTTAACTAGATAACGATTTGTTTCACAGTGTAATCTTCACGTGCCTTAACTAAAGCACTCCCTCTGAATCACCTCTAAATTATTTACACATTATTCACTTTGTGTGTTTTTAGGAATCTGCTAGCTTAGCGCAGCTACTAGCTCTTAGCCGGTTTAGCATGGCAGCTTCTCCTGTCTCTCCCGCACTTTTCTGCTCTGGGTGTGAAATGTTTAGTTATTCCTCGGCCTCCTTAGCAATAATGGTACTTGTAATAAGTGTAGCTTATTCGTAGCTTTGGAGGCCAGGCTGGGCGAATTGGAGGCTCGGCTCCACACCTTGGAAAATCCTACAGCTAGCCAGGCCCCTGTAGTTGGTGCAGACCAAGGAAGCTTAGCCGCCGTTAGTTCCCCTCCAGCAGATCCCGAGCAGCCGGGAAAGCAGGCCAACTGGGTGACTGTGAGGAGGAAGTGTAGTCCTAAACAGAAGCCCCGTGTACACCGCCAACCCATTCACATCTCTAACCATTTTTCCCCACTCGGCGACACACCCGCCGAGGAACAAACTCTGGTTATTGGCGACTCTGTTTTGAGAAATGTGAAGTTAGCGACACCAGCAACCATAGTCAATTGTCTTCCGGGGGCCAGAGCAGGCGACACTGAAGGAAATTTGAATCTGCTGGCTAAGGCTAAGCATAAATTTGGTAAGATTGTAATTCACGTCGGCAGTAATGACACCCGGTTACGCCAATCAGAGGTCACTAAAATTAATACTGAATCGTTTGTAACTTTGCAAAAACAGTGTCGGACTCTGTAGTTTTCTCTGGGCCCCTCCCCAATCGGACCGGGAGTGACATGTTTAGCCGCATGTTCTCCCTGAATTGCTGGCTGTCTGAGTGGTGTCCAAAAAATGAGGTGGGCTTCATAGATAATTGGCAAAGCTTCTGGGGAAAACCTGGTCTTGTTAGGAGAGACGCCATCCATCCCACTTTGGATGGAGCAGCTCTCATTTCTAGAAATCTGGCCAATTTTCTTAAATCCTCCAAACCGTGACTATCCAGGGTTGGGACCAGGAAGCAGAGTTGTAGTCTTACACACCTCTGTGCAGCTTCTCTCCCCCTGCCATCCCCTCATTACCCCATCCCCATAGAGACGGTGCCTGCTCCCAGACCACCAATAACCAGCAAAAATCTATTTAAGCATAAAAATTCAAAAAGAAAAAATAATATAGCACCTTCAACTGCACCACAGACTAAAACAGTTAAATGTGGTCTATTAAACATTAGATCTCTCTCTCTTCTAAGTCCCTGTTAGTAAATGATATAATAATTGATCAACATATTGATTTATTCTGCCTTAAAGAAACCTGGTTACAGCAGGATGAATATGTTAGTTTAAATGAGTCAACACCCCCGAGTCACACTAACTGCCAGAACACTCGTAGCACGGGCCGAGGCAGAGGATTAGCAGCAATCTTCCACTCCAGCTTATTAATTAATCAAAAACCCAGACAGAGCTTTAATTCATTTGAAAGCTTGACTCTTAGTCTTGTCCATCCAAATTGGAAGTCCCAAAAACCAGTTTTATTTGTTGTTATCTATCGTCCACCTGGTCGTTACTGTGAGTTTCTCTGTGAATTTTCAGACCTTTTGTCTGACTTAGTGCTTAGCTCAGATAAGATAATTATAGTGGGCGATTTTAACATCCACACAGATGCTGAGAATGACAGCCTCAACACTGCATTTAATCTATTGTTAGACACAATTGGCTTTGCTCAAAATGTAAATGAGTCCACCCACCACTTTAATCATACCTTAGATCTTGTTCTGACTTATGGTATGGAAATTGAAGACTTAACAGTATTCCCTGAAAAACCCCTTCTGTCTGATCATTTCTTAATAACATTTACATTTACTCTGATGGACTACCTAGCAGTGGGGAATAAGTTTCATTACAGTAGAAGTCTTTCAGAAAGTGCTGTAACTAGGTTTAAGGATATGATTCCTTCTTTATGTTCTCCAATGCCATATACAAACACAGTGCAGAGTAGTTACCTAAACTCTGTGAGTGAGATAGATTATCTCGTCAATAGTTTTATATCCTCATTGAGGACAACTTTGGATGCTGTAGCTCCTCTGAAAAAGAGAGCCTTAAATCAGAAGTGCTTGACTCCGTGGTATAACTCACAAACTCGCGGCTTAAACCAGATAACCCGTAAGTTGGAGAGGAAATGGCATCTCACTAATTTAGAAGATCTTCACTTAACCTGGAAAAAGAGTCTGTTGCTCTATAAAAAAAAGCCCTCCATAAAGCTAGGCCATCTTACTACTCATCACTAATTGAAGAAAATAAGAACAACCCCAGGTTTCTTTTCAGCACTGTAGCCAGGCTGACAAAGAGTCAGAGCTCTATTGAGCCAAGTATTCCTTTAACTTTAACTAGTAATGACTTCATGACTTTCTTTGCTAATAAAATTTTAACTATTAGAGAAAAAATTACTCATAACCATCCCAAAGACATATCGTTATCTTTGGCTGCTTTCAGTGATGCCGGTATTTGGTTAGACTCTTTCTCTCCGATTGTTCTGTCTGAGTTATTTTCATTAGTTACTTCCTCCAAACCATCAACATGTCTATTAGACCCCATTCCTACCAGGCTGCTCAAGGAAGCCCTACCATTAATTAATGCTTCAATCTTAAATATGATCAATCTATCTTTATTAGTTGGCTATGTACCACAGGCTTTTAAGGTGGCAGTAATTAAACCATTACTTAAAAAGCCATCACTTGACCCAGCTATCTTAGCTAATTATAGGCCAATCTCCAACCTTCCTTTTCTCTCAAAAAATCTTGAAAGGCTAGTTGTAAAACAGCTAACTGATCATATGCAGAGGAATGGTCTATTTGAAGAGTTTCAGTCAGGGTTTAGAATTCATCATAGTACAGAAACAGCATTAGTGAAGGTTACAAATGATCTTCTTATGGCTTCAGACAGTGGACTCATCTCTGTGCTTGTTCTGTTGGACCTCAGTGCTGCTTTTGATACTGTTGACCATAAAATTTTACTACAGAGATTAGAGCATGCCATAGGTATTGAAGGCACTGCGCTGTGGTGGTTTGAATCATATTTATCTAATAGATTACAATTTGTTCATGTAAATGGGGAGTCTTCTTCACAGACTAAGGTTAATTATGGAGTTCCACAAGGTTCTGTGCTAGGACCAATTTTATTCACTTTATACATGCTTCCCTTAGGCAGTATTATTAGAAAGCATTGCTTAAATTTTCATTGTTAAGCAGATGATACCCAGCTTTATCTATCCATGAAGCCAGAGGACACACACCAATTAGCTAAACTGCAGGATTGTCTTACAGACATAAAGACATGGATGACCTCTAATTTCCTGCTTTTAAACTCAGATAAAACTGAAGTTATTGTACTTGGCCTCACAAATCTTAGAAACATGGTGTCTAACCAGATCCTTACTCTGGATGGCATTACCCTGACCTCCAGTAATACTGTGAGAAATCTTGGAGTCATTTTTGATCAGGATATGTCATTCAATGCGCATATTAAACAAATATGTAGGACTGCTTTTTTGCATTTGCGCAATATCTCTAAAATTAGAAAGGTCTTGTCTCAGAGTGATGCTGAAAAACTAATTCATGCATTTATTTCCTGTAGGCTGGACTATTGTAATTCATTCTTATCAGGTTGTCCTAAAAGTTCCCTGAAAAGCCTTCAGTTAATTCAAAATGCTGCAGCTAGAGTACTGACAGGGACTAGAAGGAGAGAGCATATCTCACCCATATTGGCCTCTCTTCATTGGCTTCCTGTTAATTAACGAATAGAATTTAAAATTCTTCTTCTTACTTAAAAGGGAGTTTTTCCTTCGCACTGTCGCCAAGTGCTTGCTCACAGGGGGTTGGTTTGACCGTTGGGGTTTTCCCGTAATTATTGTATGGCTTTGCCTTACAATATAAAGCACCTTGGGGCAACTGTTTGTTGTGATTTGCCGCTATATAAATGAAATTGATTTGATTTGATCCTGTGGCTGATGCTGAGACCCTGATTCATGCATTTGTTTCTTCTAGATCTGATGACTGCAGTCCAGCATTAGGGGTCTCCAGTTAGTTCAAAATGCTGCTGCCAGACTTTTGATAGGAATCAGAAAGTTTGACTACATTACACACATATTGGCATCTCTACACTGCCTCCTGTCCCTGTGAGATTAGATTTTTTAAGGTTCTGTTACTAACCTATAAAATTATTCACGGACTGGCACCTCCCTACTTGACTCACTTACTTAAACCCTACGTACAGGCCCGGACTCTGCGTTCTCTGGGTGCAGGACTACTTTGTGTCCCATGAAGCAAGGTTTTCCTAAACTATAGTGTATTATGTATTTGAATTTAATTAGAAATTCAACCTACTCAGGTCAGTTTACACATAACATCTGTCTGAACAACACATTAGCTCCATCGCACTCAACCATTTTCTTACCAGACTATATCACACATAAGGGGCAGAGTTTCACTGTGTCCATATGTACTTCTTTCTCTACATCCCCATCAAAATCCTCTGTCTCTTCCAATGTCAACTGTAAGGCAGCATGAACAGACAATCACGTTGCCATCTTGATTAGTTGTGGTATGGAACCATGCTGAGAGAGCTGTTTATAGTGTCAGGTCCCCATGTTTGGTTCCTGCAAGACAGAAGGGGAGTATACGGGGGTGTGTTATTGAAAATGTTCTCTGATTTATGTTCCTCACAGAAAATGAGCCAAGACCAATGATTCTTAATTTGAAAAAATAATTTCTTGTATCATTTTTCTTCAGTTAAAAACTGAAATCAGGTCCCACAGACTTGAAGTCTTTAAGGTTAATAGCAGAACCTTAAAAACCAACCTCACGGAGACAGGAAGTCAGTGAATAGACGCCAAAATGTGCTTTAATGGGTTTAAAAGCCTTGTACTGGAAAAATGCAATTATTGTTTGATCCAGAATTTAATCGTCTATGGCTTCCTCTCTTTAGAAGAGACTCTGTTTCAGAAAAGAGGATCCTTACTATTAAGTAAGTGAGCAAGTGCCCACACAAAAGGGGAAACAGCTAGCGGAAGTAGGTGAGAGTCAACACTGCCTGTGACCGTTTTAGCACTTGCATCATGCATTACATCAAGAAGAAATACATGAATAAAATGAAAGGGGAAGTTTCTGCAGTAACTCAGTCACTTGGGGTTATTATTTTCCTGTGATTCATCCTGTAGGAGGGGGCTGTACCTGACACAGGTGAGGTGGCAAGGATGTGAAAACATTTTCAACAGCCCTCTTTCACATACCCGCCTCAGCCTGCTTCTTATTGTGTCTTTTTAAAAAATTATTTTTGTTGAATAAACCTCATGTATGTATGGCTCCTCCCATCCTCATCCATACAGTGCTGCAAGAAGCAAGGTGCTGAGATCTGAAGTGATCACAGCAGTCTCCATCCTAAAGTTTTGTAGGAATGTGCAGGAATGTGCTTTGATCAGCTTTGTCATTGTAGGAAGATAGCATCAATCAGGCGTCCACACTCGTCACTTGCTCTCTCGTGTACACACACTGACACACAGCGTGTCAGTGAGTGGATCTGCCACTTTCACTGTGAATTTGGCTTTCACTGGTGACTGTCTCTCTGTTCGAGGTCATGTGATGGCTGATTACTGTTTTATACGGTGGCAGATGGTGACTGGCTGACTGTCATGGATGGAGATAAGAGTGGGTCTGGAGTTATGGGAACCTTAAGGGCCCCATTACATTTGTTGGTATGAGAGAGCACGAGCCAAGCCGAATCAGGTGAAATGTCAAAATAACACAATCTTAATAAAAATTGCAGAGGACAGTCTTCCATTGAATACCCCGACTGATTTGTGCCGTGCGCATGAGCCTCCAAGCGCAGTACAAATGTAGTTGGAACACTGTAAAAGTACCTGGACAGCTGTCAGAATGCAGTAAGAACACATAAGAATGCACTTACAATCCAAACGATTGCCATCCAATTGCAGTCCGATGGGAGAATATAAGAACATATTCCAGGAGCACTCAAGGTGCACTCACGGTGCATTCAGGTACATTCAGTGTCAGGCTGGATGGTCAGGAAGGGCTTGACACAAATGCAAGGTTCAAACAGACAGTGCTGGTTTTTAAAAGGGTTTACTTTGGTGGACAGCAGAGGTCGGTACACAAGAAGACAGTCCAAAAAATACAGCAGTACAAAAAACATCAGGCTTAGGCATGGTCGATCAAACAGGCAGAAGGTCTGGAACACAATGAGGCAGGCAGGACTATGAGAAGGCAAGAAACAGAGCTGGAGAGAAGACACAAGGTGCATCAATCTGGCGAGGAACTAAAGCACCCAGTGATCTTATATAACCCAGGTGATGAGCTGCAAATTAGGAACAGGTGTGCGTGACCAGAGAGAGTGAAATGCCCACCACCAAGAACCAAGAGACAGACAAGAGAGACAGGGACAGAAAAACCCAAGCAGGAAAAAAAAACAACAAGAGAACACCAGCAGAAAAACAATTTAAAAATCAACAAAAACAGAGCATGTTTCTGTGTAGGCTCTCAGTTGTCCAGGTGGTTTCCATAGTAGAGAAGCTTGAATCTTCGACTGGACTGGGTTGCTTGACGCGAGGACGTTTCGCTTCAAATCTCAGAAGCTTCCTCAGCTAAAATTGTTGCTCAGCGAAACATCCTCGCATCAAGCAACCCAGTCCAGTTGAAGATTCAAGCTTCTCTACTATAAAACAGAGCATACAAAACAGAGACAAAAATCCAAACCCTGACATTCAGGACATTCAGCCACGGTTCGATGTGGCGGAAACATACCGAATGTTCCCCAAAACGCGATCAGAATGTCACAAATGCTGTGTTCACACTGTCCGATTGTTTAGAATGCAGTCAGATGGCACTTCGACTGCTGTTCAATAGCTCTTTGACTTCGACTGTGCCACAAATGTTTTGTTCATGTTCAAAACATTCGGTGCGGCTGCATGACTGTGCCCGACTGTTTGGACTGCGCTCAGAATGCTGTCTCATGGCCGCGAATGCACCTTGACACCTCCCGAATGTGGGTTGAATTTTCATTCGGCAGACATTCAGCCTCTCATGTGATGGGGGCATAAAATTCAGGTCCAGATCCAGGTGGAATTCTGAGAGGGAGTTTGGGGAGGATGCTGGAATGATGCCTACATTCAGCACTTTTCCCTGCTGGAGAGACGAAGTGAAACAGTTCGATGAAATGGTTGTGTAAAACCTTTTGACTTCTTAATGCAGCAACAAGACAAAAAAAATTGATTCTGTCTAATTTACCACTGTTTATCTGTGATGATGAAGACACACTGAGGTCATTTTGTATCAGCAATGAAAATGTTTCATCTGGTTGTAAATCACCCAAAACACCTTGTGTCTTTTTGGGGACAATCATTAATAATTCCAAGTAATGAGGTAACTATATGCAAAAATAATCATGTGGCCACGAAGAATATATTGTTCACAGTAATAAATCTGTCTTCAACTCTGGGGACCTCCTGCAACACCTCCTACTTCTCTAACAACACCCCCCCACTCCACCCCCAAACCCCCCTTAACCTTGACACTTTGGGGGCCTCTGTGGCCCACTGTGTAAATTCTGTGGCCCATGGTGTCACCCCTGTAGCCACTGTAGCACCTCTGTCACCCATTGTGGCACCCCTGTAGCCCACTATAGTGTCTCTGTGACCCACTGTGTAAATTCTGTGGCCCAAGGTGTCACCCCTGTAGCCACTGTAGCACCTCGGTCGCCCATTGTGGCACCCCTGTAGGCCACTATAGTGTCACTGTGGCCCACAGTGGCACCCCTGTAGCCTGCTATAGTGTCTCTGTGGCCCACTGTGGCACCCCTGTAGCCCACTATAGTGTCTCTGTGGCCCACTGTGGCACCCCTGTAGCCCGCTATAGTGTCTCTGTGGCCCACTGTGGCACCCCTGTAGGCCACTATAGTGTCTCTATAGCCCACTGTGGCACCAATGTAGCCCACTATAGTGTCTCTGTGGCCCACTGTGTAAATTCTGTGGCCCAAGGTGTCACCCCTGTAGCCACTGTAGCACCTCGGTCGCCCATTGTGGCACCCCTGTAGGCCACTATAGTGTCTCTGTGGCTCACTGTGGCACCCCTGTAGCCCATTATAGTGTCTCTGTGGCTCACAGTGGCACCCCTGTAGCCCACTATAGTTTCTCTGTGGCTCACTGTGGCACCCCTGTAGCCCATTATAGTGTCTCTGTGGCTCACTGTGGCACCCCTGTAGCCCACTATAGTGTCTCTGTGGCTCACAGTGGCACCCCTGTAGCCCACTATAGTTTCTCTGTGGCTCACAGTGGCACCCCTGTAGCCCACTATAGTTTCTCTGTGGCTCACTGTAGCACCCATGTAGCCCACTATAGTTTCTCTGTGGCTCACTGTGGCACTCCTGTAGCCCATTATAGTGTCTCTGTGGCTCACTGTGGCACTCCTGTAGCCCGCTATAGTTTCTCTGTGGCTCACTGTAGCACCCCTGTAGGCCACTATAGTGTCACTGTGGCCCACAGTGGCACCCCTGTAGCCCGCTATAGTGTCTCTGTGGCCCACTGTGGCACCCCTGTAGCCCACTATAGTGTCTCTGTGGCCCACTGTGGCACCCCTGTAGCCCGCTATAGTGTCTCTGTGGCCCACTGTGGCACCCCTGTAGGCCACTATAGTGTCTCTGTGGTGCACAGTGGCACCCCTGTAGCCCACTATAGTGTCTCTGTGGCCCACAGTGGCACCCCTGTAGCCCACTATAGTGTCTCTGTGGCTCACTGTGGCACCCCTGTAGCCCATTATAGTGTCTCTGTGGCTCACTGTGGCACCCCTGTAGCCCACTATAGTTTCTCTGTGGCTCACTGTGGCACCCCTGTAGCCCATTATAGTGTCTCTGTGGCTCACTGTGGCACCCCTGTAGGCCACTATAGTGTCACTGTGGCCCACAGTGGCACCCCTGTAGCCCGCTATAGTGTCTCTGTGGCCCACTGTGGCACCCCTGTAGCCCACTATAGTGTCTCTGTGGCCCACTGTGGCACCCCTGTAGCCCGCTATAGTGTCTCTGTGGCCCACTGTGGCACCCCTGTAGGCCACTATAGTGTCTCTGTGGCGCACAGTGGCACCCCTGTAGCCCACTATAGTGTCTCTGTGGCCCACAGTGGCACCCCTGTAGCCCACTATAGTGTCTCTGTGGCTCACTGTGGCACCCCTGTAGCCCATTATAGTGTCTCTGTGGCTCACTGTGGCACCCCTGTAGCCCACTATAGTTTCTCTGTGGCTCACTGTGGCACCCCTGTAGCCCATTATAGTGTCTCTGTGGCTCACTGTGGCACCCCTGTAGCCCACTATAGTGTCTCTGTGGCTCACTGTGGCACCCCTGTAGCCCATTATAGTGTCTCTGTGGCTCACAGTGGCACCCCTGTAGCCCACTATAGTTTCTCTGTGGCTCACTGTGGCACCCTGTAGCCCACTATAGTTTCTCTGTGGCTCACTGTGGCACCCCTGTAGCCCATTATAGTGTCTCTGTGGCTCACTGTGGCACCCCTGTAGCCCACTATAGTTTCTCTGTGGCTCACTGTGGCACCCCTGTAGCCCATTATAGTGTCTCTGTGGCTCACTGTGGCACCCCTGTAGCCCACTATAGTTTCTCTGTGGCTCACTGTGGCGCCCGTGTAGCCCATTATAGTGTCTCTGTGGCTCACAGTGGCACCCCTGTAGCCCACTATAGTTTCTCTGTGGCTCACTGTGGCACTCCTGTAGCCCATTACAGTGTCTCTGTGGCTCACTGTGGCACCCCTGTAGCCCACTGTAGTTTCTCTGTGGCTCACAGTGGCACCCCTGTAGCCCACTATAGTGTCTCTGTGGCTCACTGTGGCACTCCTGTAGCCCATTATAGTGTCTCTGTGGCTCACAGTGGCACCCCTGTAGCCCACTGTAGTTTCTCTGTGGCTCACTGTGGCACCCATGTAGCCCATTATAGTGTCTCTGTGGCTCACAGTGGCACCCCTGTAGCCCACTATAGTTTCTCTGTGGCTCACAGTGGCACCCCTGTAGCCCACTATAGTTTCTCTGTGGCTCACTGTGGCACCCCTGTAGCCCATTATAGTGTCTCTGTGGCTCACTGTGGCACCCCTGTAGCCCACTATAGTTTCTCTGTGGCTCACTGTGGCACCCCTGTAGCCCATTATAGTGTCTCTGTGGCTCACTGTGGCACCCCTGTAGCCCACTATAGTTTCTCTGTGGCTCACTGTGGCACCCGTGTAGCCCATTATAGTGTCTCTGTGGCTCACAGTGGCACCCCTGTAGCCCACTATAGTTTCTCTGTGGCTCACTGTGGCACTCCTGTAGCCCATTACAGTGTCTCTGTGGCTCACTGTGGCACCCCTGTAGCCCACTGTAGTTTCTCTGTGGCTCACAGTGGCACCCCTGTAGCCCACTATAGTGTCTCTGTGGCTCACTGTGGCACTCCTGTAGCCCATTATAGTGTCTCTGTGGCTCACAGTGGCACCCCTGTAGCCCACTGTAGTTTCTCTGTGGCTCACTGTGGCACCCATGTAGCCCATTATAGTGTCTCTGTGGCTCACAGTGGCACCCCTGTAGCCCGCTGTAGTTTCTCTGTGGCTCACTGTTGCACTCCTGTAGCCCATTATAGTGTCTCTGTGGCTCACAGTGGCACCCCCTGTAGCCCACTATAGTGTCTCTGTGGCTCACTGTGGCACCCCTGTAGCCCATTATAGTGTCTCTGTGGCTCACTGTGGCACCCCTGTAGCCCACTATAGTTTCTCTGTGGCTCACTGTGGCACCCGTGTAGCCCATTATAGTGTCTCTGTGGCTCACAGTGGCACCCCTGTAGCCCACTATAGTTTCTCTGTGGCTCACTGTGGCACTCCTGTAGCCCATTACAGTGTCTCTGTGGCTCACTGTGGCACCCCTGTAGCCCACTGTAGTTTCTCTGTGGCTCACAGTGGCACCCCTGTAGCCCACTATAGTGTCTCTGTGGCTCACTGTGGCACTCCTGTAGCCCATTATAGTGTCTCTGTGGCTCACAGTGGCACCCCTGTAGCCCACTGTAGTTTCTCTGTGGCTCACTGTGGCACCCATGTAGCCCATTATAGTGTCTCTGTGGCTCACAGTGGCACCCCTGTAGCCCACTGTAGTTTCTCTGTGGCTCACTGTTGCACTCCTGTAGCCCATTATAGTGTCTCTGTGGCTCACAGTGGCACCCCTGTAGCCCACTATAGTGTCTCTGTGGCTCACTGTGGCACTCCTGTAGCCCACTATAGTTTCTCTGTGGCTCACTGTGGCACTCCTGTAGCCCATTATAGTGTCTCTGTGGCTCACTGTGGCACTCCTGTAGCCCACTATAGTGTCTCTGTGGCTCACTGTGGCACTCCTGTAGCCCATTATAGTGTCTCTGTGGCTCACAGTGGCACCCCTGTAGCCCACTATAGTGTCTCTGTGGCTCACTGTGGCACTCCTGTAGCCCACTATAGTGTCTCTGTGGCTCACTGTGGCACTCCTGTAGCCCATTATAGTGTCTCTGTGGCTCACAGTGGCACCCCTGTAGCCCACTATAGTGTCTCTGTGGCTCACTGTGGCACTCCTGTAGCCCATTATAGTGTCTCTGTGGCTCACAGTGGCACCCCTGTAGCCCACTATAGTTTCTCTGTGGCTCACTGTAGCACCCATGTAGCCCACTATAGTGTCTCTGTGGCTCACAGTGGCACCCCTGTAGCCCACTATAGTTTCTCTGTGGCCCTGCTTCTTTAAACCCAGCCACAAAATTGTGTTGGCAGCATGGCCCAAGCAGAGGGTCACCCCTTTGAGTCTGGTCTGCTTAAGGTTTCTTCCTCAAATCATCAGAGGGAGTTTTTCCTTATCACTATCCTCTGTTTTCTTGCTCTAGGGGTTGGTAAGGTTAGACCTTACTTCTGTGAAGCACCTTGAGGCAACTTTGTTGTGATTTGGCGCTATATAAATGAAAATAACTGAATTGAACCGAACCAAACAACGTGATTTCATACACCAGTACGCACATGTATGTGCACATATCCTGTGACAGTTAGCATTGTGTGGAGCAGGGCGAGGTGGAAAACATGCAGGAGCTGTGATCTCCAAGAACATAGTTGATGACTCATGTTCACGCTTTAATGTTGTATAAATAAACTGCATGTTGAAATACTCTGCTTTTTTTTTCCTTTTTTTTTTTTCTTTTTTACAGATATTACACCATCAAACAGGAAATCTTTGTGGTTTGTGATCTGTGCCACTGGGTGGAACTGTGGATGTCAATGACTTTGCACACAAACAGTCCAAGTTTATTTAAAAGTAGCTGCACCTCTTGTTTTTATTCCTCCACTCATCCAAGGTGCGTGATAGATGCGTCATGTGCCTGTAGAATCTCAGTTGTACAACAAAGATTCAGTCACTCATTGAAAATAGTTACATTTTAGTTGTTTCTCTACTGTTTTTCACTTATTTTTATAATTGTCTCAATCCCACATCCACTTTTTCAAAACACTCACAATGTGAAATAAAGTGTGGAAACTTTTACTTTGATCTAAAATCCATTCAATCACCACTTCACATTAAATTCATCCATTCATCTGTCAGTCAGTGTGCACCAGCAGCAACATTCTGAACAGCTGCTGCTTGTTTATCAGATATTTGTATCCTTTGTTCAAACGTTTTAGGTCCAAACTAAAAGAAAATATGAATCATTGTAGACTGAAATCTTCTGCATTTTACACCATAAAGGAATTAAATCCCTTGTTTCTCACATGAAGTCACTACAACAGATCTGACGTGGATCTGAATGTTGATTTGGCACAAGTTTTACACCGGCTACCCTACCTCACACAACTCCGCTTCCAGCCAACACTTTCTTTCTTTTTTTTTTTTTTCATTTCTTTTTACACACTAATACAATGGGGGGGCAACAGAACAGAAAGTTGTGGCTGGTTTCATTTGGTTTGTCGTTTTTGTTAACATTCATACTAAAGTGTTTACATCAGTAGTGAAATGTTCATGTGGACCGACACAATACAGATGTAGCACAGTACTGTTTCATGTGTATATCACAGTCTAACACATATTAAAGGTGAAAGACGATTCCTCCTTAAGTGGATCTGCTCCAAAATTCTGTACATCACCTTCCAGTATGTTTCAATGTCAAATCGTCCAACACAAAACTCAACATGTGGCTACACATAAGCCACTTATTATGATGATGATGATGATGATGAAGATGATCTTTGCCTATATGCTGGAATAAGGTATAAAACGCTTAACATTTTTATTCATCACTTCCCATTTCAGTCATACTCACAGGTGAAATGTTTATCCACAGACTTTGAACTGGCGATTTGCTCACACAACATGCTGGCTTATGTATTTGATGAATTTTCTATTTTTGTCAACATTTCATGTTTTCTTCTTCTTTCACATTTAAATGAATCTTGAAACATGTTACTGTTTCTGCTTTAGTAAATGTGTTCCAACACTTCTTTCCAGTGTTTGTGTGAGAGCCACGCCCACTTCCTGGTTGGGTCGTCAGTCATATGAAAGTCTGTGCAAGGTTGTAAACTTTTCATAATCATTTGACCTCAGGCTAAGTTTTCATTTGAGTTTCAAACTTTCCCTGAGAGCCCAGTGAGTCTCGGACCAGTTCCTACAATTTTTCATGTTTTTTTTTATCAAATTTTATTGGCTTACCGCTGTCACTCTGACCGTACTACCCGAAAAACTTTTGGTACACTGATGACCACCACTGCTTTTCAGTCCAACTTTCAGATATTTTATAATTATTTTATCTGTGTGCCTTTGAGACCATCACATGACGTAATTTGAAGCAAACATCAGAATGAAACACTCTTTGGAATCTTCAAGAGTGCATTGAAGCTTTACACTGAAATGTTTTAGGCGCTCTCCTCCCCAGGCCGTGTGCTCTGCTCCGCTCAGCGGGACCCTGCTGTCCAGCTCCACAGCGTCTCCTCTGACAGGGCAAAGTCCACTTTGGATGGAGCAGAACCAGAACTCTGTGTGCCACATTTCTCTGCTAATCATCCAGCGAATGTGGCAGGTAGCTAGTTTATGTAATAAAAGCTGTTTGAAAGCAGACAGACAGGGTTCGAATCTCACCGGAGAGGACAAACTGCCCACTCGTCGAGCTGCGTTCGCATTTCTAGCTGAAGTGATTTGAGTCTGACCTTTTTTTGTGTGCCTGCAAGAGTGTGCATTATCCAATTTTTACAATAATTTTCCAGCAGCTGGAAATACTAGTAACATTTCAGTTTAACATAAAGACCAAAAATTAGTAAGAAAAAAAAAATACAAACACTACATTGTCAAACTTCTGTCATACCTAAAACTTTTGCAGATTACTTAAAGTTAAGTATTTACACATTTATCCTATCATTTACAAACATCAAGCTAAATACTTAGCTAAATGTTGACACAAATATGCACCTTAATAAAAGAGCTAATTGGGCAGCGCACTCTCGTTTGAGGGCGGGCGCTAAAGGGGTCAAATATGATGCATATAATTTCTCTACTTCCGGGAGTTTTTGGGCAAATTACACGCAAACAAAGTGAAAATGCAAAGAAAACGTGATGATGTGGTGAAAAGTGGACATATTTTGTGGTTTGTTTATGACCTGGAGCTCAAACATGCCGAAGCGGTTGTGCAGGCGAGAGAACACAGGTTAGCTGTGTAGGCTAACACTTATGGATATGACTGCTCCCATTTGCCTCGTCTTCTATGCTCCACTGGGAACTGGAAAAAAAAAACCTGCACTTTTCGTGGCTGCTTCAGTGATTGCAGCCAAAAACAAAACAGTGCACCATTTTCCTGTGTGAAGTTATGCTGTGTATATATTGTTCAACGGGAGCAGAGGTCGTCGTAATTGGTCAAATCCCGAGATATCACGCAGGGTTCAAACAAGACTGCGCTGCTCTATTTTTCCTGCCTGAAAGACAGCTCAATAAAGCGTCTAATGACAGACATTTAATGGCATATTTATTCAAATTAGCAATTCATGGAAGAGTTGTATTGTAGCCCGCGGTCTTCTGATATTAATTCAACTGCAATTTCAGGGGCACTTCTAAAATATTAAAAATAATAAAGAAACGGCTGTTTGTGCAAACTTTGCTTTTGGGGGGGGGGGGGGGGCGCTCGGGGAAGTCTCGCCCAATGAGTAATTTAGTGTAGAACCCGTCACTGATTGATAGAGTGGCGTCATGACGAGTCGAAAAAATCGGTCACGTGACTGACCCATGGTGCCATCTTGGGTTCAAAATAGTGTTTGCTGTTAATCTGTCTGCATGTAAATCCAGCTGTTTTATTTATTTATTCACTGAAAATGCCGGGTTGCTGTGCATTTGGAAGCACAAATAGACACAACAAGGGCTTCAAGATGTTCAGATTCCCTTCAAATCCGAACAGAAGACAAATTTGGGAAAATAAAGTCAGCCGTGTGGGATGGAAACGACTTCATCATCAAAGCATTGAGAGAAGTAAATTTATTGTTCAGCCCTATGAACAGTAAAACTCACCTAAACCATCATCGTATAAACCAGATATTCACAGTCAGCGGACCAAAAAGTCCCAAAGTTTTTGTATTGTTTTCCAAGTAATAAACACTGTAAGTAACAGATTTTGTACAATGGATTTCCATTAAACCCCTCACATGTGGGACCGGAGTCATTTCCGTGATTAAATGCCCGATTGTTTTTTTTTTTCACACTGTGCTCAGACTCGGAGCCACAGCCTGACGTGCAACTGTTAAAATGCTGTGATTTGATACTTTGCTGCTTTCACTGCTTTGTCTGCCATCATATTATAATAGTTTTTTTTACAGTGTGCACGCTGATTACATTTTGATAATGTATCAAATACATTTGGCAGGAAAAATTTTCAGAGGAAATTTTGACCTGGTCATTAAATCAGGTGCAGGATTCCCGGAAGATGTTCGGCGCCTCCTGACTGTAACTAATCCGTTACATACATATCGCTCACATCGGATAAAATGTCCCATCTGATTGCAATGTATTTCCACTAAAACCCAGAGCCGTCTGAACGTGCAGAGGTACAAACTAAAGTTCAGCTCTGACACTCACCAATTTGAAGAAAGTGGGACCAGAGTCATTTTTTTCAAACGGTGTTCAGACTGGGACCTGAAGCCTGACGTGCACTTGTTAAATCAGACACACCAAACGGCTGTGATTTGACACTTTTCTGCTTTCAGTTCTTCGTCTCCCGTCTCCAGTTTTCGCAGTGCGCACGCTGATTACAAATGAAAAGTCAGAAAAGTCTGCGACTTTACAGCACGAAGTCAGAAAAAGAGCAAATAGTTCAGCTGACCTTTGATTTGGAGGTGATGACTGAAGAAAGAAAAGCTTGTTGAGGGTCAAATGAGTCGAGAATTAAGTATAATCCAGAGACAAACCTGTCACACACGTCACTGCAAGACACAGAGTTACAGAGCTGCAGAAGCATAAATCAGGCTTTAAATTAAGTAAATAAATCATCATAATTTATACATTTGATAGCTTAACTATTTTTAATAATTATTCTAATTATGTTGCTGTATGTGGTGAAATGATTTAAAAAATGGTGAAAGCATTAAAGGTTCATTCAGTAGTTCAGCGCAGTTGGAACTAAAATGGCGCCGTGTTCTGAGCTGACGCCGCTCTGTCTGTAAAGGTGCTCTATGTAAAGCTGGCTGTAAATAATGCACCCTGTAAAAAAGGTCCAGTGCTTTGAATGTCAGCAACGGTGGGACGGTGTGTTTGTCTCTCTGGTGGACACACAGCTGAGTCAGTGTGGAAGAGGAAATGAGGCCACAGTCCGTCAGGTTATCTGGTGGGCGACGGGTTAGTCAACAGGATCACAAATGATTTTGATGAAACCTCGTGATTTGAAACAGACACCTTTTGATTTTGAACTGGATTTACGTGTTTATTTACTTTGTGAAACCTGAGAGTGTCCATTTTTACACAAAAGAAAAGTTTGAAGAGTGACACTTCACAGGCAGCGGAGATTTACTAAAGTCACTTTACACAACACTGACTCATGAAACGACACAGTAACCCGGTCAACATACTGACCCCCACACACACACACACACACACACACACACAAAGACATACACACAGACAGACATATATACAAACACACACAGACATATATACAAACATACAAGCAGACACACACACACACAAAGACATACACACAGACAGACAGACATATATACAAACACACACAGACATATATACAAACACACACACACACACACACAAAGACATACACACAGACATATACACAAACACACACAGACATATATACAAACATACAAGCAGACACACACACACACAAAGACATACACACAGACAGACAGACATATATACATACAAACACACACAGACATATATACAAACACACACACACACAAAGACATACACACAGACAGATATATACATGAACTCTCACACATTCACATATACACAAACACAGACAAACACACACAGACATATACACACACACAGACACATAGACCAACACATATACCAACCCACACATACACACAGACATATACACACACAAACATACATGAACACACAGACAGACAAACACACACACACCAACACATATACAAACATACATGAACACACAGACAGACAAACACACATACACCAACACATATACAAACACACATGAGCACACACAAAGACATATACATGAACACATACACCAGACATATACACAAACACACAGACATACACACACACACACACACACAAACAAACATACATGAATACACAGACAGACATATACACACATGACACATACACCAACACATATACAAACATACATGAACACACCCAAAGACACATACACACACATATACACACACACAAACATATACAAACGTACATGAAAACACAGACACAGACACACACACAGACATATACACTAACACATATACAAACACACATGTACACACGCAAAGACATACATGAACTCATACACACAGACACATACACTAACACATATACAAACACACATGTACACATGCAAAGACATATATACAAACACACAGACATACACACACACAAACATATACACAAACATATACAAACGTACATGAAAACACAGACACACACACACACAGGCACATACACACAGACACATACACCAACACATATACAAACACACATGTACACATGCAAAGACATATATACAAACACACAGACATACACACACACAAACATATACACAAACATATACAAACGTACATGAAAACACAGACACACACACACACACAGACACATACACCAACACATATACAAATACACATGTACACACGCAAAGACATATACATGAACTCATACACACAGACATATATACAAACACACACAGACATATATACAAACATACAAGCAGACACACACACACACAAAGACATACACACAGACAGACAGACATATATACAAACACACACAGACATATATACAAACACACACACACACACACACAAAGACATACACACAGACAGATATATACATGAACTCTCACACATTCACATATACACAAACACAGACAAACACACACAGACATATACACACACACAGACACATAGACCAACACATATACCAACCCACACATACACACAGACATATACACACACAAACACAAACATACATGAACACACAGACAGACAAACACACACACACCAACACATATACAAACATACATGAACACACAGACAGACAAACACACATACACCAACACATATACAAACACACATGAGCACACACAAAGACATATACATGAACACATACACCAGACATATACACAAACACACAGACATACACACACACACACACAAACAAACATACATGAATACACAGACAGACATATACACACATGACACATACACCAACACATATACAAACATACATGAACACACCCAAAGACACATACACACACATATACACACACACAAACATATACAAACGTACATGAAAACACAGACACAGACACACACACAGACATATACACTAACACATATACAAACACACATGTACACACGCAAAGACATACATGAACTCATACACACAGACACATACACTAACACATATACAAACACACATGAACACATGCAAAGACATATATACAAACACACAGACATACACACACACAAACATATACACAAACATATACAAACGTACATGAAAACACAGACACACACACACACACAGACACATACACCAACACATATACAAATACACATGTACACACGCAAAGACATATACATGAACTCATACACACAGACATATACACAAACACACACAGACATATATACAAACATACAAGCAGACACACACACACACAAAGACATACACACAGACAGACAGACATATATACAAACACACACAGACATATATACAAACACACACACACACACACACACACACAAAGACATACACACAGACAGATATATACATGAACTCTCACACATTCACATATACACAAACACAGACAAACACACACAGACATATACACACACACAGACACATAGACCAACACATATACCAACCCACACATACACACAGACATATACACACACAAACACAAACATACATGAACACACAGACAGACAAACACACACACACCAACACATATACAAACATACATGAACACACAGACAGACAAACACACATACACCAACACATATACAAACACACATGAGCACACACAAAGACATATACATGAACACATACACCAGACATATACACAAACACACAGACATACACACACACACACACAAACAAACATACATGAATACACAGACAGACATATACACACATGACACATACACCAACACATATACAAACATACATGAACACACCCAAAGACACATACACACACATATACACACACACAAACATATACAAACGTACATGAAAACACAGACACAGACACAGACATATACACTAACACATATACAAACACACATGTACACACGCAAAGACATACATGAACTCATACACACAGACACATACACTAACACATATACAAACACACATGTACACATGCAAAGACATATATACAAACACACAGACATACACACACACAAACATATACACAAACATATACAAACGTACATGAAAACACAGACACACACACACACAGACACATACACCAACACATATACAAATACACATGTACACACGCAAAGACATATACATGAACTCATACACACAGACATATACACAAACACACACAGGCACATACACACAGACACATACACCAACACATATACAAACACACATGTACACATGCAAAGACATATATACAAACACACAGACATACACACACACAAACATATACACAAACATATACAAACGTACATGAAAACACAGACACAGACACACACACAGACACATACACCAACACATATACAAATACACATGTACACATACAAAGACATATACATGAACACATACACAGACAAACACACATTGACATATACACACAAAGACATATACATGAACATACACACCCTCACACACAGACATATACAGTACATGAACTCACACACACAGACATACACACAAACTCACACACAAATATACACACACAAAGACATATACATGAACACACACACATAGACAGACACACACACAGACATACACACAGACCAAGGAAACAGCTTCCCAACAAGTACAGACCCATCTGCTGCCTAACAACAACGTACAAATGACTGACAGGAATCATAGCTGATGCCATTTATGAACATCTTGACACTGGTGGCTACCTGGAAAATGAACAGAAAGGTTGTTCCTGAAGAAGATTAGGAGCTAAAGACCAGTTACTGACAGACAAAGCTATCCTGGAGGATTGCAAAAAAAGGAGCAGGAACCTCAGCATGGCTTGGATTGACTACAAAAATGCATTTGACAGCGTGCCACACTCCTGGATCATGAGGTGTTTAGAACTCTACAACATCAATGAGGAAATAAGATCTTTCCTGAGAGCACAAATGAAAGTGGAACACCACCATCACCCTCAACCACACAGAGGGACAAATAACAATCCCAGGCATAAGAGTTCAGAGAGGGATATTTCAGGGAGACAGCCTTTCACCTCTTTTATTCTGCTTAATCATGGACCCGCTCAGCAAAACCCTGAAGGAGCACGACATCAGATATGACTTAAGTACAGACAGAGGAAAGAAAAAACAAAAACTTGTGAACCATCTGCTGTTCATGGACGATTTGAAAATCTACGCCAACACAAAAAAAGGACTCAGTCAGCTCGTGGAAACTGTCCATAAGTTCTCAAAAGACATTGGTATGGAATTTGGACTGGATAAATGCTCAAAATGCACAATGACAAAAGGTAAAAAGACAAAAACCGAAAACATACAATTGGATGAAGGGAGCTACATTGAAGATCTGGCTGTAGACTCCACATACAAATACTTGGGAATTGAACAAAGTAATACAATTGAGCACAAGAAAATGAGAACAAAAACAACACAAGAATACCTAAACCGCTTAAAAAAGATCTGCAAAACACAGTTGACACCAACATCACCAAAACAAGATCACAGCCATAAACCAGTTTGCAATACCAGTGGTGATCTATGGGTTTGACATAGTTGACTGGCCACAATGTGAGCTTAATAAGTTGGACACAAAAACCAGGAAGATGTTCACCCTCCACAAAGTCGCATACAGAAATCAGTGCATGGACAGAATATATCTCCCTCGCAGAGAAGGCGGTCTGGGTCTCACTGAAATCAACCAGGCCTACAAAGCATCGATAATAAGTATTGGACAGTACTTAGAGAGCTCTGAAGAAGAAATCGTAAAAAAGGTGTTATCTGAATGGACCTCAATCTCTAAACTGGAAAAAAACTTTGGCGGAGAACTTCTACAAGAGAGAAAAAGCAACAGTCTCATGCCTGCAACAAAACGTGCAAGACAGACCAGAGAACAGTACAGCAAAAGAGAAGGAAAACATCGAGTGGACAGACGGAAACAGCACAAAAAAGTCGGACGATTCCAAAAAGAACTCGAAAAGGAATACATCGACAAAGTTGGATCAATGCAGTGGCTAAAAAATGGAGAACTTGGTTTTGATGGAGAAAGAATTCTGTTTGGAGCACAAGATCAGGGACTTATAACAAATGGCTTCAAAAAAATGGCAGGGATCTCACAGAATGATAAATGCAGATTCTGTCATATAGCTGTTGAGAGTGTAAACCATCTAACTTCAGCATGCCAGATCCTTATGTCCTTAGATGGACATTATACATCCAGACACAACAAGATCTGTCAATATCTCCACTGGAAGATATGCAAGGAACTGGAGATGGAAGTCAAAGAACATGTCTGGGAGCACGAGCCAGCACCAGTCTCATCCAACGGAAAAATAACTGTCTTCTACGACAAAGAGTTCCCAGCAGGAAGACACATCGAAGGAGGTGCAATCAAACTTGATATTGTCATCTGGAACAAGCAAGAGAAAAAAGCCAAAATCATCGATGTGACAGTCCCTAATGACTACGGCCTGAATTGAGCGGTAAGGGGAAAGAACTCGAAATACCAAGACCTGAAAAATGACCTACAAACGACATGGTCATTGAAAGACATCGATATCATCCCAGTTGTGGTGGGGACAACAGGCCTAATGAAGAAGAACCTGAAGAAATATCTTGAGGCAATCCCCGGTCACCCAAGTGCACATGAGGTGCAGTTGTCTGCAATTAAGGGAACGATCACCATCTTGATGAGAGCCCTCGGATACAATGCCAGCTCTGGTTAGGATAACTATAGAGCATAGGATGCAACTTTAGACCCCAGGTTTGGGGCCGATTGCATTCTATTAAAAAAGACATCAAAGATAAATGAAAAAACCAAAGACATATACACAAACACATATACAAACATACAAAACACACAGAGACAACACACACACACACACACACACACCAACACATATACAAACACACACGTACATACAGACACAAAGACATATAAATGAACACACACACAGACATATACACAAACACACACACACAGACATATACACACAAAGACATATACATGTTACAGAACCATTAAAATACATCTGTAACTTATCATTTCAAACCGGTAAATTTCCCAATCAAATAAAAATAGCTAAGGTTGTGCCGCTGTATAAGACTGGGGATAGACACCACTTCAAAAATTATAGACCTGTTTCTTTGCTTCCACTATTTTCCAAATTATTAGAGAAGTTATTCAATAATAGATTAGACAAATTCATAAATAAACATAAATTACTTACTGATAGTCAATATGGATTCAGAGCACATAGTTCAACATCACTTCAATCAATCAATCAATCAATTTTTTTATATAGAGCCAAATCACAACAAACAGTTGCCCCAAGGCGCTTTATATTGTAAGGCAAGGCCATACAATAATTATGTAAAACCCCAACGGTCAAAACGACCCCCTGTGAGCAAGCACTTGGCTACAGTGGGAAGGAAAAACTCCCTTTTAACAGGAAGAAACCTCCAGCAGAACCAGGCTCAGGGAGGGGCAGTCTTCTGCTGGGACTGGTTGGGGCTGAGGGAGAAAACCAGGAAAAAGACATGCTGTGGAGGGGAGCAGAGATCGATCACTAATGATTAAATGCAGAGTGGTGCATACAGAGCAAAAAGAGAAAGAACAGTGCATCATGGGAACCCCCCAGCAGTCTACGTCTATAGCAGCATAACTAAGGGATGGTTCAGGGTCACCTGATCCAGCCCTAACTATAAGCTTTAGCAAAAAGGAAAGTTTTAAGCCTAATCTTAAAAGTAGAGAGGGTGTCTGTCTCCCTGATCTGAATTGGGAGCTGGTTCCACAGGAGAGGAGCCTGAAAGCTGAAGGCTCTGCCTCCCATTCTACTCTTACAAACCCTAGGAACTACAAGTAAGCCTGCAGTCTGAGAGCGAAGCGCTCTATTGGGGTGATATGGTACTACGAGGTCCCTAAGATAAGATGGGACCTGATTATTCAAAACCTTATAAGTAAGAAAAAGAATTTTAAATTCTATTCTAGAATTAACAGGAAGCCAATGAAGAGAGGCCAATATGGGTGAGATATGCTCTCTCCTTCTAGTCCCCGTCAGTACTCTAGCTGCAGCATTTTGAATTAACTGAAGGCTTTTTAGGGAACTTTTAGGACAACCTGATAATAATGAATTACAATAGTCCAGCCTAGAGGAAATAAATGCATGAATTAGTTTTTCAGCATCACTCTGAGACAAGACCTTTCTGATTTTAGAGATATTGCGTAAATGCAAAAAAGCAGTCCTACATATTTGTTTAATATGCACTTTGAATGACATATCCTGATCAAAAATGACTCAAAGATTTCTCACAGTATTACTAGAGGTCAGGGTAATGCCATCCACAGTAAGGATCTGGTTAGACACCATGTTTCTAAGATTTGTGGGGCCAAGTACAATAACTTCAGTTTTATCTGAGTTTAAAAGCAGGAAATTAGAGGTCATCCATGTCTTTATGTCTGTAAGACAATCCTGCAATTTAGCTAATTGGTGTGTGTCCTCTGGCTTCATGGATAGATAAAGCTGGGTATCATCTGCGTAACAATGAAAATTTAAGCAATACCGTCTAATAATACTGCCTAAGGGAAGCATGTATAAAGTGAATAAAATTGGTCCTAGCACAGAACCTTGTGGAACTCCATAATTAACTTTAGTCTGTGAAGAAGATTCCCCATTTACATGAACAAATTGTAATCTATTAGACAAATATGATTCAAACCACCGCAGCGCAGTGCCTTTAATACCTATGGCATGCTCTAATCTCTGTAATAAAATTTTATGGTCAACAGTATCAAAAGCAGCACTGAGGTCTAACAGAACAAGCACAGAGATGAGTCCACTGTCCAAGGCCATAAGAAGATCATTTGTAACCTTCACTAATGCTGTTTCTGTACTATGATGAATTCTAAAACCTGACTGAAACTCTTCAAATAGACCATTCCTCTGCAGATGATCAGTTAGCTGTTTTACAACTACCCTTTCAAGAATTTTTGAGAGAAAAGGAAGGTTGGAGATTGGCCTATAATTAGCTAAGATAGCTGGGTCAAGTGATGGCTTTTTAAGTAATGGTTTAATTACTGCCACCTTAAAAGCCTGTGGTACATAGCCAACTAACAAAGATAGATTGATCATATTTAAGATCGAAGCATTAAATAATGGTAGGGCTTCCTTGAGCAGCCTGGTAGGAATGGGGTCTAATAAACATGTTGATGGTTTGGATGAAGTAACTAATGAAAATAACTCAGACAGAACAATCGGAGAGAAAGAGTCTAACCAAATACCGGCATCACTGAAAGCAGCCAAAGATAACGATACGTCTTTGGGATGGTTATGAGTAATTTTTTCTCTAATAGTTAAAATTTTGTTAGCAAAGAAAGTCATGAAGTCATTACTAGTTAAAGTTAATGGAATACTCAGCTCAATAGAGCTCTGACTCTTTGTCAGCCTGGCTACAGTGCTGAAAAGAAACCTGGGCTTGTTCTTATTTTCTTCAATTAGTGATGAGTAGAAAGATGTCCTAGCTTTACGGAGGGCTTTTTTATAGAGCAACAGACTCTTTTTCCAGGCTAAGTGAAGATCTTCTAAATTAGTGAGACGCCATTTCCTCTCCAACTTACGGGTTATCTGCTTTAAGCTACGAGTTTGTGAGTTATACCACGGAGTCAGGCACTTCTGATTTAAAGCTCTCTTTTTTAGAGGAGCTACAGCATCCAAAGTTGTCTTCAATGAGGATGTAAAACTATTGACGAGATACTCTATCTCACTTACAGAGTTTAGGTAGCTACTCTGCACTGTGTTGGTATATGGCATTAGAGAACATAAAGAAGGAATCATATCCTTAAACCTAGTTACAGCGCTTTCTGAAAGACTTCTAGTGTAATGAAACCTATTCCCCACTGCTGGGTAGTCCATCAGAGTAAATGTAAATGTTATTAAGAAATGATCAGACAGAAGGGAGTTTTCAGGGAATACTGTTAAGTCTTCTATTTCCATACCATAAGTCAGAACAAGATCTAAGATATGATTAAAGTGGTGGGTGGACTCATTTACTTTTTGAGCAAAGCCAATAGAGTCTAATAATAGATTAAATGCAGTGTTGAGGCTGTCATTCTCAGCATCTGTGTGGATGTTAAAATCGCCCACTATAATTATCTTATCTGAGCTAAGCACTAAGTCAGACAAAAGGTCTGAAAATTCACAGAGAAACTCACAGTAACGACCAGGTGGACGATAGATAATAACAAATAAACTGTTTTTTGGGACTTCCAATTTGGATGGACAAGACTAAGAGTCAAGCTTTCAAATGAATTAAAGCTCTGTCTGGGTTTTTGATTAATTAATAAGCTGGAATGGAAGATTGCTGCTAATCCTCCGCCCCAGCCCGTGCTACGAGCATTCTGACAGTTAGTGTGACTCGGGGGTGTTGACTCATTTAAACTAACATATTCATCCTGCTGTAACCAGGTTTCTGTAAGGCAGAATAAATCAATATGTTGATCAATTATTATATCATTTACCAACAGGGACTTAGAAGAGAGAGACCTAATGTTTAATAGACCACATTTAACTGTTTTAGTCTGTGGTGCAGTTGAAGGTGCTATATTATTTTTTCTTTTTGAATTTTTATGCTTAAATAGATTTTTGCTAGTTATTGGTGGTCTGGGAGCAGGCACCGTCTCTACGGGGATGGGGTAATGAGGGGATGGCAGGGGGAGAGAAGCTGCAGAGAGGTGTCCAATCATCTGATCGGCAGGAGTATATCAGCAGGACGACGTCTCCACCTCTTTGCCGAGATATAGTTTCTACCGAGAAGGTAACGTACTCAGCTAACTGTTTGACAGTGATCTTTGTGACTTTGTGCATTTCTCTGAGAGAACTTCCCAACGAGAGGTGGAGGTAGCTTACCTGCCGTTCGGATTCCTGGGTGCGAACGCGCCCTCCTTTAACTGTTCTTTATTCCTCGCCAGCATTACCAGGTCCGACACGCGGAGGCAGTGGCCACCTGGGAGTTCGGGACTTGGCGGCTCCAGTATTCCCGGGGTCTGGTGGCGGAGGAAACCGTGTGGTTCCGGTTCTACTTTGGAGAGGCGTCTCCTATCTTCGAGCCTGCCCACACGACACCTGTGTGAATTTGACTTTGTCCTTTATTGTAATCTGTTGTCCTTGTTGTGCATATTCACAACAGTAAAGTGTGTTATTTGACCTATTCCATTGTCCGTTCATTTGCGCCCCCTGTTGTGGGTCCGTGTACTTGCACTTTCCCAACAATTACTAGTTAAAGTTAATGGAATACTCAGCTCAATAGAGCTCTGACTCTTTGTCAGCCTGGCTACAGTGCTGAAAAGAAACCTGGGGTTGTTCTTATTTTCTTCAATTAGTGATGAGTAGAAAGATGTCCTAGCTTTACGGAGGGCTTTTTTTATAGAGCAACAGACTCTTTTTCCAGGCTAAGTGAAGATCTTCTAAGTTAGTGAGACGCCATTTCCTCTCCAACTTACGGGTTATCTGCTTTAAGCTACGAGTTTGTGAGTTATACCACGGAGTCAGGCACTTCTGATTCTGATTTAGTCTGTGGTGCAGTTGAAGGTGCTATATTATTTTTTCTTTTTGAATTTTTATGCTTAAATAGATTTTTGCTGGTTATTGGTAGTCTGGGAGCAGGCACCGTCTCTACGGAGATGGGGTAATGAGGGGATGGCAGGGGGAGAGAAGCTGCAGAGAGGTGTGTAAGACTACAACTCTGCTTCCTGGTCCCAACCCTGGATAGTCACGGTTTGGAGGATTTAAGAAAATTGGCCAGATTTCTAGAAATGAGAGCTGCTCCATCCAAAGTGGGATGGATGCCGTCTCTCCTAACAAGACCAGGTTTTCCCCAGAAGCTTTGCCAATTATCTATGAAGCCCACCTCATTTTTTGGACACCACTCAGACAGCCAGCAATTCAAGGAGAACATGCGGCTAAACATGTCACTCCCGGTCTGATTGGGGAGGGGCCCAGAGAAAACTACAGAGTCCGACATTGTTTTTGCAAAGTTACACACCAATTTAATGTTAATTTTAGTGACCTCCGATTGGCGTAACCGGGTGTCATTACTGCCGACGTGAATTACAATCTTACCAAATTTACACTTAGCCTTAGCCAGCAGTTTCAAATTTCCTTCAATGTCGCCTGCTCTGGCCCCCGGAAGACAATTGACTATGGTTGCTGGTGTCGCTAACTTCACATTTCGCAAAACAGAGTCGCCAATAACCAGAGTTTGATCCTCGGCGGGTGTGTCGTCGAGTGGGGAAAAATGGTTAGAGATGTGAACGGGTTGGCGGTGTACACGGGGCTTCTGTTTAGAACTACGCTTCCTCCTCACGGTCACCCAGTCAGCCTGCTTTCCCGGCTGCTCGGGATCTGCCAGGGGGTAACTAACGGCGGCTAAGCTACCTTGGTCTGCACCGACTACAGGGGCCTGGCTAGCTGTAGAATTTTCCATGGTGCGGAGCCAAGTCTCCAATTCGCCCAGCCTGGCCTCCAAAGCTACGAATAAGCTACACTTATTACAAGTACCGTTACTGCTAAAGGAGGCCGAGGAATAACTAAACATTTCACACCCAGAGCAGAAAAGTGCAGGAGAGACAGGAGAAGCCGCCATGCTAAATCGGCTAAGAGCTAGTAGCTACGCTAAGCTAGCGGATTCCTAAAAACACGCAAAGTGAATAATGTGTAAATAATTTAGAGGTGATTCAGCAGAAGGAGTGCTTTAGTTAAGGCACGTAAAGATTACACTGGGAAACAAATCGTAATCTAGATAACTAGATCAATCTAACTGCGCAGATTAAACAGCTAACAGATACAGCAAAACACCGCTGTGCTCCGGAACAGGAAGTGATACAATACCGCAGTGAGAGCCAACCACCAGCAGAGGCAAGCAAGAGGGGATCATCACTTGCATTAATAGAATCAGTTGAGGAGATTACAAACGCCATAGACCACAAATTACATTCAGTTGGAATATTTATAGACCTTAAAAAGGCTTTTGATACAATCAATCATGACATATTAATCAATAAACTTGAACAGTATGGGATTAGGGGGTTGGTGTTGCACTGGGTGAGAAGCTACTTAAGTAACAGAAAACAGTTTGTGAAGTTGGGGGAATATACATCATCATGCTTGGACAATGCTTGTGGCGTCCCACAGGGGTCAGTATTGGGTCCAAAACTGTTTCTAATTTATATAAATGATATTGTCAATGTTTCCAAAATATTAAAATTAGTATTATTTGCAGATGACACAAGCATTTTTTGTTCAGGGGGGGATTTGCAGGAGTTACTGAGGAGGATCAGTATAGAAATGGGAAAATTGAAAATATGGTTTGACAGACACAAATTATCATTAAACTTAAGTAAAACAAAATACATGTTATTTGGCTATTGTAATACAGACATACAGGTTCAGTTACAAGTCAGGGGGTAGATATTGAAAGGGTACATGAAAATAAGTTTCTGGGGGTGATAATAGATGATAAGATAAACTGGAAGACTCATATAAAACATATACAAAGTAAACTGTCAAGAAGCATTTCAGTTCTAAACAAAGCGAAACATATTCTGGACCACAACTCACTCCGCATTCTTTACTGCTCACTGGTTTTACCATATTTACAGTACTGTGCAGAGGTATGGGGTAATACTTATAAAGGTACAACACAATCACTATCAGTAATGCAGAAAAGAGCTATAAGAATTATTCATAATACTGGCTATAGAGATCATACAAATCCACTATTTTTACAATCCAAATTCTTAAAATTCACAGACTTGGTTCATTTTCAAACAGTACAAAGCAATAAACAATTTACTTCCAGCAAATATTAAAAATATGTTTTTTAACAGATCAGGGGATTGCAGTCTGAGGGGGAAATTTAATTTAAAGCATCAGTGGGCACGAACAACATTAAAAGGTTTCTGTATTTCTGTCTGTGGGGTGAGGATGTGGAACAGATTGGGAGTGGGGCTCAAGCAATGTCCAGTTCAAACAGCGGTACAAAAATGTGATTTTTTTTTCTAGGTATAGGGAGGAGGAAGGGAAATGAGGGTTAGGGTGTTTTTGTTTTTTGCTTCGGCTTGTAAATTTATAGTATTTTGTATGTAAGTAGGTATGTGTAGGTGTATATATATATATATATATATATATATATATATATATATATATATATATATATATATATATATATATATATATATATATATATATATATATATATATATATATCCCTTTTCTGACATGTTGGGTACACAGTAGGAACTTTTTTGTTGTTGTCTTCACTGATCTATCTTGTAATTGTTGCTGTATCAAATGTTCGAAATAAACAGTTGTCATTCATTCATTCATTCATTTTCATTCATTCATACATGAACACGTACACACAGACATATACACAAACACACACACACAGACATATACACAAACATATACAAACATACATGAACACAGACAGACACAAACTCACCCACAAACACAGTCACAGTCACACAAGACATATATGTCTTGTGTGACTGTGTCTTTTCTTTAGTTATTTCAGTTTAGTTATTTCAGTTTAGTTATTTCATAATGCCACAAGACGTCTGTAGTAACGCAAGTTGAAATAACTTATGTAGTGAAGTTACAGCAAAATACAATAACTTAAAAAAATCTATGCAAATTGTTACATCACTTTTTCTCACTGAGACAGCGGTTCATTTTTTAGAGTGTGGACAAAGGGTCAACTCAAACCTCAGCCACCAGACAGTGGGTCGTACTGTCAAAAGCAATATCATTCTGATGTTACTGTACTATGTATTCAAACTACAGTACTGTAAACACTTGTTTTTATTGTTTTATTTTGTGTTTTGAATTTGAACTACAGTACTCTATGTTTCTTTAGGTATTTGTAAGAAAATTCTATTTATTTGTAAAAAACAAAAAATAAAAACAGGGAAATAACACTTTTGTTGCTAACTACTGTAGCTTTCAGCTCATTTGAGTAAATGTAAATAAAATATATTGACTTCAAGTGTTTTGTGTGAAAGACAATAGTGTATTGCTGTTGATTTGAAAGTGTTTCAAAATGGTACGTGTGTGTTATCATTTTGTTGCTAGAATGACATTTTTAGAGGGGGATTGTTAGGTTTTGACTGTAGGGTTTCATTTTGGCAGAGCTGTGAGGAGTTTTACAACAAGTGTTGTGTCTTATCTTGCTTGTGTGTAGAGTTATGACACATTGGGCCAAATTTTGCAAAATGTGTGTAAACTGTAAAAGCCAAGATGATGGGTTGCATAAGTAATGGGACACTTTGGTATAATACCTGTAAATAATCACTTTTATTGCCAGTTTTCTTCAGACAAGTCAGGGGATGGATACATGTACATTTTCAAGTCACTGAATAAGTCTTGGACTTTATTTACATCAGTTATGAAGAAATACAAACAATATGGTACTCTGTGGTAAATCTGTGTGGAGTAGACATTTCTCAAAAACTGAGTGACTGTGCAAGTAGGAGAACAGTGAGGAAAGCCACCAAGACACACAGACAACCCAGAAGAAATTATAGGCTTCTCTGGATGTGATTAGAAAAATCATGCACAGTGCATGTTTGCATTTTGTATCACCAGTTATACAGCTTCATGATGAAGTGATACAGAGGAGGGTTTTCTTAACATGAAAACCTGAAAGTTCAGCTACAATTTGCCAGAAGGTACAGCTGAGATGCAAGCCTGGATTTGATGTTTTGGTGTGTGTGTGTGTGTGTGTGTGTGTGTGTGTGTGTGTGTGTGTGTGTGTGTGTGTGTGTGTGTGTGTGTGTGTGTGTGTGTGTGTGTGTGTGTGTGTGTGTGTGTGTGTGTGTGTGTGTGTGTGTGTGTGTGTGGGATTGCACAGTCATATGAGCTGCAGTGTGTGGGATTGTGTGATGCGCCCAGTTTGCTCCTTCTTTCTCTTCCTCATCAAATCTCCACTCACTCACAGTATGTGACATCATCGGAGTTTCCTTCCCCGGCAGGAAGTGACTGGCTTTAAAAAGAGCTGCTCGCTGCATCTCACACAACAATTCAGAACAGGACAGACGCGCTCGCACAAATCAGAGGGATAAAATGGAAAATCAGTGTGTGGTTCAGCTGGAGGCTGACTCTGTGGCGTGTACCAAGATCCAATCCCCGCACAAAGACAGGAGCAGCAGCTCCAGGCTGACCTGGACCCTGCTGACCATCACACTGTGTCTGGCTGCAGCGGCGGCGGCTGTGCTCCTCGTCAGCAGGCATGTGCAGGTGAGAGGACGAGTGTGTGAGTCTCTTAAGGTGTGTGTGTGAGATGACTGTTCTAACACACTCTTGTCTCTTCTTTCAGCAAGAAGAAGCAGATCACGGGCAGGACCCTGAAGGTGAGGACTTTGGATTGTAAAATCAGACTGAAACACTTAAAAATAACAGTGATATTCATGTGTTTTTTACATTTAAAGGTCAGCACAGACTTTATACTGGTGACTCTGAAGGAACACTGTAGACTCGCACCTTCAGCCACTGACACAAAGATCGCTTTGTGATGTCATCATATAAAATTGAGATATTGTGAAGCAAATCTCAACACTCAAGAAAATAAAGACAAAACTTTTTATGCAGATTTTAAAATGTCGTCACATCTTCCCTGAATCAAGAAATAAATCAGGGCGCAGCCTTCATCTCTCTGATACTGATCTGTGAACAAAGTGTCAAGAACAGCTAGAATCACTTGACAAACATACATTCAGCTGCCCTCAGCTTGCTACAGTGGAACTGGTTCAGATCTGGAACTGGTTTGATTTGGCACAAGTTTTACGTACACTGGGTGCCCTTTCTGACAGAACTCCCGTATAGGGAGAAACCTGCTCACTGCTCCTGCTGTTCCCAGTGAACTCCCAGCCGAGTTCTACTCAGGACCGACTCTGTTTCCTTTCTCAGATATGACAGGATCAGGCAACAGAAACACAAATACACACAAAAAAGAGTTCATAAAAAATACAGAACAATAAATCAACATTTACAAACACAGAAAAAGCTACAGTGTGTTTTCAGACCCTCAGCTGCTTTCCTTTTGCTCTTATTTATTCTTTCAACATGTGAACATTACAGTGACATGTTGAATGGTGGGAACACTGTCCTCTAACAACCTGCATCCTCTTCCTCACAGGTCTTCATCGTGCGTTGAGGCAAATTTCTGAGAACGTACGAGCTGCCATTCATTTAGAAGGTAAAACACAAATCCAACAATGAATGAATAATTTCTGTCTGAAGCATCAATCATCTGCTCACACTGACATGTACTGAGTGGGCACTGATTCTTTGGGGTCCGTTGGTTTTAGTGCCCCTGAACGTCTAGGAGTGCTAGTGACCGAAGGGTTTTCGAGGGGGTTTCTTTGGATGAAACGGATCACTGCCATCATAGAGCTTCCTCAGTAGGTTCTGATGTCTTTTATATCTGCTACTAAAACTCGAGGTGTTCACAATGTTGAGGTCTTTAAGAAGGTTTTGTTTTTTTGTTTTGGTCCTTATGGAGTTTGAAGAAGTCCTGCTGGGTCTATAGGAAAGAGTACTTTTTGAAGTAGTAGGGGAGGTGATGGTCTAGTGGTTAAGCTGTTGGGCTTGGGACCAGAGGATCCTCGGTTCAAATCCCAGCCTGACTGGAAAATCACTAAGGGCCCTTGGGCAAGGTCCTTAAACCCCTAGTTGCTCCCGGTGTGTAGTGAGTTTCTTGTGTGGCAGCACCCTGACATCTGGGTGAATGTGAGACATTATTGTAAAGCGCTTTGAGCATCTGATGCAGATGGAAAAGCGCTATATAAATGCAGTCCAGTTACCATTTTTGAAGTTATATAGGCTATTCAGCATTCTGTAGCGGTTGTTGGTTTGGGGCTGTTTCAGGAAGGCGTGATAGTCTGTGAGACATGAGTACTGGGTCCTTGAATTCTTCATGCAAGGATATTCATCCTGTGATGGTGATGTTTCTAAATAATCAAACCTCGACTTTGAATGCTTTTTCTTCATTGAGCTTGTCTCTTAATTTCTGTTTTCCTCCACAGGAGAATACAACCCTGAGCTGGAAACCTCAGCTGAATGGATCAAACAGGCAGACCAGTATCACTCTCAAGGAGACCTGAAACTCAACAACAATGAAATTGTGATCCCTAAAAATGGGCTCTACTTCGTTTACAGTCAGGCATCTTTCCGAGTAAACTGCAGCAGTGAGGCTGACAGCACCTCGAATCCCATGGTGCACCTGAGCAACACTGTCCAGCGCTGGTCCAGTTCCTACGGCGATGACGATGTACCAAAATCCTACCAACCGATCCTACACTCTGTCCGCACTGTCTGCCAAAAGAAAAGCACGAGTGAGCAGGATGAGGAGGGAAGTTGGTTCTCCGCAGTTTATATGGGAGCAGCATTCAACCTGAAGCAAGGAGACAGGCTGAAGACAGTCATAGAGAAGAACCTGCTGCCTGACCTGGACGATGAGCCTGGAAAGACCTTCTTTGGTGTGTTTGCCTTGTGAGTGCAGGAATCAGTGTTGGAGCCTGGAGCTGGTGCCTCTGAATCCTGAATACTAACTACAAACCTCAGACTGTGACATCACTTACTTTGCACTTGTTAAAATCAACTCTGGGAAACTCTACAAAACGCTCAATATTGACTTTTCACTTTGATTTTATGGAAATGCTTCATGGTGGTCAAGTAGTCATTGTACAGGCTTTAAAAACAGAAGGTTTGTGGTTCAAGACCATCTGTGGCCACTCTGCATGTAATGTGGTGTTGTGTCAGGAAAGGCATCCAGCACAAAACGTGTGCCAGGCCACATGCAGATCCATATTGGATCTATTGTGGCTACCCCAAGCATAAAAGGGAAAAGATGAATGAGCTTACATATTTTACTTTACAGAAATGGAAACTGAGCTGCTGCAGCACAGTGCTGGAAAGGTCTCAGCTGCCTTAAGGAAGAGCTCATAGTCAAACCATGTCCGAGCTCTGGAGCCGTTACGTACCGTGTACGATAACCTTGGTTAAGCACTCTGTGACATGTTACAAAGATTTAACACATCCTCACAGATTGTGCACAGTAGGCATGCACCATGTCTGTCTATTTAATCACAATATTATATTTATTTATTTATTTATTTATTTATGTATTTATTTATTTATGTATTTATTTATGTATTGTTTAATTATAAAAACTGTAAAACTGGTAATAAAAGGATTTATGACCAGTGTCACTTATATACACTTAAATATGTTATTTATTGAATCAGTCACTTTGGACCAATGTTTATACAGTATTTATTTTTTTTATTGAATTAATAAAATGTAATTTAAAAAAAATCAATGGAAGTTTGCTGTTGTAAATTTTTGAAATGCAGTGACCAAAACAGTGTGACGTCTTTGTTGGAAGAGATCGACACATTATCTTTTATTTCTCATGAGACTGAAGAAGTCATAAGTCCTCTGTAGACCCCGAGGCCCTTTGGTGCTGGTGCGTGTCATCAGATTCCAAAGTATAGACAAAGTAAATTAAATGGATCAGCAAAATTACAACCAAATCCAACCAAAGGTAGGATCCAGTCACCGTAGTTTGGTTTAATGTGTGGAGATGTGAAAACACTAAATGTCCAACAGAGTGCAGGTTTCCTTTTCCAAATTAAAAGCACAGTTTATTTTGTGCAGACACAAAATATTTGGAAAACTGTTGCGTGGTGTTCATTTAAAATAAATAAACAGGAATGAAAATGTTCTTCATGAGGAGTGACTTTTGTGCTGCTGTTAATAGCTTTGATTGTCCAAAATCAATCTTTTAAAAAAAAAAAACAACAAAAGACAAACATGTAATGGAGCATTCTCTTAAAAGTGGATGATCTCACATTTCTACCAGAAGATTCAACAGGTTAGAGAAGAAAAGTTTATTACATAGGTAGGTCCAGAATTCTGAAATTGATTTGGCCTCAGTCCCCGTCGCAGCAGTGGAATCAGAATCAGAATAGAATTTATTGCCAAGTAAGTTCTCACATACTTGGAATTTGATCTGCTGTCATTGGTGAATAACAATAATAAATGGTGAGTAGGATAATGAGCTCTTAAAGGAGAAACCTGCAATATATTGATGTGCAGTGATGATAACTAATAACATCTGCTTAGCGTTAAGGTGCGTAGCTGGATTCATTTAGCTGATTCTAAAAGCTGCTGAATTGTGAGTCTTCTGCATTTTTATCTGCTTCCTTTAAATCCTTCCTCTATTCTGATTCTGAATTTCCATTGCACTTTTAGTATGAACATCTGCTAATTCCTGGGTGAAGTGGCCTCTGTTTATGTAAGTGTGTTTAACTTTGATCACAGAGAAACTGGGGAGAGATAACATTTGCCGTTTGGAATGATTATGTATTTTGGGTCATGGATGAACGCCGCGAAAAGGGAAAGTTGGTAGGACAAATATTTTTGGAGAAATAAGGGAAATTATATAACAACAGTGAACAATTGACACTGATTTCACCAATAATCAGTCCCTGGTAACCAGACAAGCTATGAACAAAGGAAATATCTCAACATTGCCAGTTAAAAAAAAAAAAAAAAATCTAAATGTGCCGAATAATAAATACAATTACTCACAAAGCTTTCTCATTTTAATTTACAGCACTCTCAGTTAGTCATTATAGAAACTTTGCATAATTTATTACCTCCCTTGAAAAATGTCAGCTACCTATTTTATAAACACTACTCAATCTAGAACCCGTGGATCCCCGCAGCAACACGCTTGTTTAACCACAAAAAATGTTTGGTCTAAAGCTTCTTATATTGCTGTAATTCATGGTACCATGAATTTTGCTCTCATGATTCTGTTGGGAAAGTGTAAGTACACGGACCCACAACAGGGGGCGCAAATGAACGGACAATGGAATAGGTCAAATAACAACACTTTACTGTTGCGAACGTGCACAACAAACACAACAGATTACACAACAGATCAGAGGTCATATTACAAGGTGTCGTGTGGGCAGGCTCGAAGATAGGAGACACCTGTCCAAAGCAGAACCGGAACCACACGATTTCCTCCGCCACCAGACCCCGGGAATACTGGAGCCGCCAAGTCCCGAACTCCCAGGTGGCCACTGCCTCCGCGTGTCGGACCTGGTACTGCTGGCGAGGAACAAAAACACAATTAAACGTGGGTGCGTCTGCACCCAGCAATCTGCACGGCAGGGAAGCTACCTCCACCTCTCGTTGGAGAAAAAGTCTGTTATCACTCACAAAAATCACAAAAAGGGCTTTCTATCAAGCAGTCAGGCTGAGGATATTACCTTTCAGGTAGAACGATATCTCGGCAAAGAGGTGGAGATGACATCTTGCTGATATACCGATGCAGATCAGATGAGTGGTGACAGCTGTCACAGGTGATGAGTGTCAGCTGTCACCCCAGCTGCTCCTGTGAGGCGGCAGCGCCCTCTGGTGCCTGGAGCCCGCACTCCAGGCAGGGTGCCCTCTGGTGGTGGTGGGCCAGCAGTACCTCCTCTTCAGCGGCCCACACAACAGGACCCCCCCCTCAACGGGCGCCTCCTGGCGCCCGACCAGGCTTGTCCGGGTGGCGGCGGTAGAAATCGGCCAGGAGGGCCGGGTCCAGAATGAAGCTCCTCTTCACCCAGGAGCGTTCTTCAGGTCCGTACCCCTCCCAGTCCACCAAATACTGGAAGCCCCGGCCCATCCTACGGACATCCAAAAGCCGGCGCACAGTCCAAGCCGGCTCGCCATCGATGATCCGGGCAGGAGGCGGTGCCGGACCCGGAGTACAGAGGGGTGAGGTGTGATGTGGTTTGATTCGGGACACGTGAAATACAGGATGGATCCGCAGTGAGGCTTCAGCTGCCGGCCTCACTGCGGCTGGACTGATGACCTTCTGGATTTTGAAGGGACCGATGTAACGGTCCTGTAACTTAGGGGAGTCCACTTTGAGGGGGATGTCCTTTGTCGACAACCACACCTCCTGCCCTGGCCGATACACAGGGACCGGGGTCCACCGACGGTCTGCATGGGCCTTTGACCTCATCCGGGCCCTCAGCAAGGCAGAACGGGCGGCACGCCACACCCGACGGCACTTCCGTAGGTGGGCCTGGACCGAGGGCACACCGACCTCTCCCTCAACCACTGGAAACAAAGGCGGTTGGTACCCCAGACATACCTCGAAAGGGGAGAGGCCGGTGGCTGACGACACCTGGCTGTTATGGGCATACTCGATCCAGGCCAGATGGGTACTCCAGGCCGCCGGGTGCGCGGCTGTCACGCAACGCAGGGCCTGCTCCATCTCCTGATTGGCCCGTTCTGCTTGCCCGTTGGTCTGGGGATGGTACCCGGATGAGAGACTCACCGTGGCCCCCAGTTCCCGGCAGAAGCTCCTCCAGACGTGCGAGGAGAACTGGGGACCGCGATCTGAGACAATGTCTGTTGGGATCCCATGCAGCCGGACGACGTGGTGAACCAGGAGGTCCGCTGTCTCCTGGGCCGTCGGGAGCTTCGGGAGGGCCACGAAGTGGGCCGCCTTGGAGAATCGGTCCACTATCGTGAAGATGGTGGTGTTGCCCTGGGACGGCGGGAGACCCGTGACTAAATCCAGGCCGATGTGGGACCAGGGGCGATGGGGCACGGGCAGCGGCTGGAGCAGACCCGAAGCCCTACGATGGTCAGCCTTGCCCCTGGCGCAGGTGGTGCAGGCCTGGATATAATCGCCTCTAGGGACGCCCACCAGAAGCGCTGCCGGACAACTGCCACGGTTCTTCGCACCCCTGGATGACAGGAGAGCTTAGAGCCGTGACAGAAGTCCAGGACTGCAGCCCTAGCTTCTGATGGGACGTAAAGTCTGTTCTTCGGCCCAGTTCCGGGGTCCGGGCTTCGTGCCAGGGCCTCCCGGACGGTTCTCTCTACGTCCCAGGTGAGGGTGGCCACGATAGTGGACTCCGGGATGATGGGTTCCGGTGGATCCGACAACTCCGTTTTGACTTCATCTTCATGTACCCGGGACAAGGCATCCGATCTCTGGTTCTTGGTCCCGGGACGGTAGGTGATCCGGAAGTCAAAACGGCCGAAGAACAGTGACCAGCGGGCTTGCCTGGGATTCAACCGCTTGGCGGTCCTGATATACTCCAGGTTCCGGTGGTCAGTGAAAACCGTGAATGGCACGGACGTTCCCTCCAACAGATGTCTCCACTCTTCAAGAGCCTCTTTCACCGCAAGGAGTTCTCGATTGCCGACGTCATAGTTCCGTTCGGCCGGGGTCAACCTGCGGGAAAAATAGGCACACGGGTGAAGGACCTTATCGGTCTTCCCGCTCTGGGAAAGCACAGCTCCTATCCCTGAGTCCGAGGCGTCCACTTCAACCACTAACTGGCGACTAGGATCGGGCTGCACCAGAACGGGTGCAGACGAGAAGCGCCGTTTCAACTCCTTGAACGCGGCATCGCAACGATCCGACCAGGTGAAGGGAACTTTTGGTGAGGTCAGGGCTGTCAGGGGGCTAACTACCTGACTGTAGCCTTTAATGAATCTCCTGTAGAAATTAGCAAAGCCGAGGAACTGTTGCAGCTTCCTACGGCTAGTGGGTTGGGGCCAGTCTCTCACCGCCGCAACCTTGGCCGGATCAGGAGCGACGGAGTTGGGGGAGATGATAAACCCCAGGAAGGACAAAGAGGTGCCCTTCACAAACAGCCGGTTCTCCAACAACCGCTGCAGGACCTGACGTACATGCCGGACATGAGTCTCAGGATCCGGAGAAAAGATGAGTATATCGTCTAGATATACGAAGACGAATCGGTGCAGGAAATCCCGCAAGACATCATTAACTAATGCTTGGAACGTCGCGGGGGCGTTTGTGAGGCCGAACGGCATGACCAGGTACTCAAAGTGACCTAATGGGGTGTTGAATGCCGTCTTCCATTCGTCTCCCTTCCGGATCCGAACCAGGTGATACGCATTTCTAAGATCCAGTTTAGTAAAGATTTTGGCTCCATGCAGGGGGGTGAACACGGAATCTAATAATGGCAACGGGTATCGGTTGCGAACCGTAATCTCATTCAGCCCCCTGTAATCAATACATGGACGAAGTCCACCATCTTTCTTGCCCACAAAAAAGAAACCTGCCCCCATCGGGGAGGTGGAGTTCCGGATCAGCCCGGCAGCTAATGAGTCCCGGATGTAGGTCTCCATTGATTCGCGCTCAGGTCGTGAGAGGTTGTACAGCCTGCTGAACGGGAACTCAGCGCCTGGAACCAAATCAATGGCACAATCGTACGGACGGTGCGGGGGAAGGGTGAGTGCCAGATCCTTGCTGAAGACGTCAGCAAGATCGTGGTACTCAACTGGCACTGCCATCAGATTGGGCGGGACTTTGACCTCCTCCTTAGCCTGGGAACCGGGAGGAACCGAGGATCCTAAACACACCCGATGGCAGGTTTCGCTCCACTGAACCACCACCCCAGACGGCCAATTGATCCGGGGATTGTGTTTTAACATCCATGGGATGCCCAAAATCACGCGGGAGGTGGCAGGAGTTACAAAAAACTCAATCTCCTCCCGGTGGTTTCCAGACACCACCAGAGTTACTGGTGGTGTCTTGTGTGTGAGTAAAGGGAGGAGGATGCCATCTAGTGCCCGCACCTGCAATGGCGTAGGAAGCGCCACCAGAGGGAGCCCTACCTCCTTTGCCCATCTGCTGTCTAGCAGATTCCCTTCTGACCCCGTGTCCACCAGTGCTCGGGCTTGAAGGGTTAAATCCCCGCTCAGGATTGTGACTGGGAGTCGTGTGGCAATTTGTGTGTGTCTCACTTGAATGTCTTGACCCCCCCTTAGCCCAGTCTCTAAGGGCGAGTGTTGACGTTTTGGCCGTTTGGGGCAGTCTCTCTGTGTGTGCTCTGTTGAGCTGCAGAGAAAACACTCTCCGCGGATCAGCCTTCCCATTTTGGCCCTGTGCGTCTCCCTAACAACGTCAACAGGGGGAGCTGTTGCCCCACAAAGCGCTGCGGCTGTGGAGCGTGGGGAGGGCGGCCCCTTTTCGAACCCGGAAGGGAGAGGGGCGGCGCGTATCCGGTCACGTCCTTCGCCTCGCTCCCGACGGCGTTCCTCTAACCGATTGTCTAATCGTATAACGAGATCAATAAGCCCGTCTAAATCCCGCGGTTCGTCCTTAGCCACCAGGAGCTCCTTTAGGACCAACGACAGTCCGTTTACGAAGGCGGCGCGGAGGGCAGTGTTATTCCAGCCGGACCTCGCAGCCGCGATGCGGAAGTCGACTGCATAAGCAGCTGCGCTCCGGCGCCCCTGTCTCATTGACAGCAGCACGGCTGAAGCGGTCTCTCCTCTATTTGGGTGATCGAACACTGTTCTGAACTCCCTCACAAACCCATCATATGTCAGAAGGAGCCGTGAATTTTGCTCCCAAAGCGCTGTAGCCCAAGCGCGTGCCTTGCCGCGAAGCAGATTAATTACATAAGCTATCTTGCTAGAATCAGTCGCGTACATGACAGGACGTTGTGCGAAGACGAGCGAACACTGCATAAGGAAGTCCGCGCACGTCTCCACACAGCCTCCGTACGGCTCTGGAGGGCTTATGTATGCTTCCGGGGAAGGTGGGAGGGGTCGTTGAACGACCAGTGGAACGTCACTGTTACGCACAGGGTCGACAGGAGGGAGAGCCGCAGCAGCGCCCTGAGGGCGCGCCTCCACCTGCGCCTCCACCTGCGCGGCGAGAGCCTCCACCCTGCGGTTAAGGAGGACGTTCTGCTCGGTCATTAAATCCAACCGAGTCGTGAAAACGGTGAGGATCCGCTGCAACTCACCGATCATTCCTCCTGCGGGCGCCTGTGCACCCTGTTCTTCCATTGGCCGTTCAACAGCCGGTTGACACCCCTCGGGATCCATGACGTTGGCCGAGATATCCTGTTGGGAAAGTGTAAGTACACGGACCCACAACAGGGGGCGCAAATGAACAGACAATGGAATAGGTCAAATAACAACACTTTACTGTTGTGAACGTGCACAACAAACACAACAGATTACACAATAGATCAGAGGTCAAATTACAAGGTGTCGTGTGGGCAGGCTCGAAGATAGGAGACGCCTGTCCAAAGCAGAACCGGAACCACACGATTTCCTCCGCCACCAGACCCCGGGAATACTGGATCCGCCAAGTCCCGAACTCCCAGGTGGCCACTGCCTCCGCGTGTCGGACCTGGTACTGCTGGCGAGGAACAAAAACACAATTAAATGTGGGTGCGTCTGCACCCAGCAATCTGCACGGCAGGGAAGCTACCTCCACCTCTCGTTGGAGAAAAAGTCTGTTATCACTCACAAAAATCACAAAAAGGGCTTTCTATCAAGCAGTCAGGCTGAGGATATTACCTTTCAGGTAGAACGATATCTCGGCAAAGAGGTGGAGATGACGTCTTGCTGATATACCGATGCAGATCAGATGAGTGGTGACAGCTGTCACAGGTGATGAGTGTCAGCTGTCACCCCGGCTGCTCCTGTGAGGCGGCAGCGCCCTCTGGTGCCTGGAGCCCGCACTCCAGGCAGGGTGCCCTCTGGTGGTGGTGGGCCAGCAGTACCTCCTCTTCAGCGGCCCACACAACAGATTCCAAAGGAATAACTGGACTTTGAGTTTGTTCCAGGAACCTTTGATTTAAATATATGGACATGGATACCATCTTAGATTGCACAATCACTGGGCTAACTGCTGGCACGCTGTGCAGTGAGACTGTCTCACTGTCTCTCTGTGTGTCGCTATTAAAATGGCCAAACACTTTGGTTATATGAACTTAAATTCCATAGTTTGCTGATGTACATAATGTACAATGTTTTTGTTACCAGCTGTATGTGTGTGTAACGTTTTTCATGTGCTGAGCGATCAGAAAAAGGCTGCAAAAAGGCACCAAGTGAGGCACGCAGTTCTCCTGCCTCAGGGTAGGGGGCACTAGTGATCCCAGGGATTCTTCTTGCAGCAACTCCTCAGCTGCAGAATAAGTGACAGCAAGTTACAAGCATAGCCATTCATTTTAGTGAAGCAGATAACAGAATATTTACAGAAGAAACAAGCACCAAATTTGGCACAAATACTCCTTAGGCATTACTCTTTTGTAAAAGCACATTAGCACCCTAAATTTTCAATAGGCAGCCAGGTAGGAGTCAAAGAAGAATTACACAGGGGTCAAAAATTAAAAAATGCTCCAATCATATTGAAAACTACACCACATTATTTGTCTGATCACAAAGATTGGACTATCTGTGAGTGAAAATTATGGCAAAAAAAACCCCAGCAAGAATTGTGACAAAGGTCTATTTTAGTTTGTACAGGGGTCAAAAGATAAAGTTGCTATAATTTTGGTAAAAAGTGATGTAAATTTGTAGTCTGGCTTACATTAAAAATGCTTAAAGTGGCATGGGATTAAGAAGGCTGTAATTACAGGGTTGTGTTTCTGGGTTTTGTTGTAGCGCTGTGCACTCAGCGCTTCCACCGCGCATGCACTGACATGTCTCACACCACAACTAATTTTATTATCTTCTTTTTTCCTGCTGTTAAACACAAGAAGACATGGGTTCTACAGGCAGGTGCTCAAATACAGCCAAATGTTCCCTAATTAACTGTGAATTATGTGACGTGGTTATTCGGAGGCTTTGAAAGTGATTCCATCCATTTTTGGAACGTTCTACAATCTATTTAAGTCCTTTTTGAATTGATACGTTTTAAACAACTTTGGGTGGAAATAGAGTTGACTCGGAGACAACAGAGTTGGGTAGTGTGTAGCCGTGTGTGTAAATTTACGTCTACAGCTTTCAGTGCATTTACAGTGCAGGTCCTCCTTTCATGGGCAGAACCAATGCGCCGTATCTGCTGCAGCAACTGCATCGCGGTAACAGGAAGTTTAGGGGAAGTCCCCGGTGATGAGATGGTAAATCCCCCTGACTCTTCCAGTGCTGCCTGTGGAAACTGTGACCAAAAGTGAAGGAGGTTTCTGTGGAAAATACTCAAAGTATTGAAGTTTCATTTTCTACTCGCCATGGACTTGCCCATTTGTGGCCACAAAGCCTGTTCCAGGGAGCAGGAGTCAGCTGTGTTCACATCCTCAGTATTAATACCATCAATTGTGGAAGTTGTTTCCATGTTTCATGGCTTTGCCTTTGTGCACATGTTGATGTTTTCACAGTTAGAAGTCAAACAGTTACTGAAAAAACACTCTGTGAATCCCCGTCACTTCATCTCCTACACTTTTTTGTCTTTTTACATAAAATACACGTATTCTGAACTTAAATATATGGTATTTTAGGGTTGACAGTGAAAGTACATGCAAATTCTATTTTAAAAATTACAGTAATATAAAATTACATTAATATTTTAGAACATGAAGACCTTTAATTTGCATGGTACAGTCTTACAATGCATCCAGAAAGGATTCACCGTGCTTCACTGTTTCCACATTTTGTTATGTTACAGCCTCTTTACAGCCAGTAAATTATTTTTTCCCATCAAGATGCTGCTCACAGAACCCCATAATGACACCATGAATTTTTTTTTTTTTTAACAATTTTGGAAATTTATTAAAAATAAAAAACTAAGAAATCTCATGTACATAAGTATTCACAGCCTTTGCTAACTACCTTGCTGATGCTATACCACACAGGCCTGATTGGTGGATTGCTGCAGAGATGGCTGTCCTTCTGGAAGGTTCTCCTCTCTCCACAGAGGAATGCTGGAGCTGTGAAAGAGTGACCCACACTCTCATGAGCGCCACTAGCTCAGCTTATAACAAGCTAAAAGTGGACGCTCTCGTTATGGCCGAACCAGTTTCTGGGTATTCTGGTGTTAGTACGCGCCAGTGGCCGACGTGCCTGATGAATTCCTGCGCAAAAAGTAGTTCCCAGATATATTCCTGTGAGATAATGAGTATATCTCATCTAAATTCATTGTAAAATTTACCAATAATAAAATTATGAAGATAACTGAAGTTTTAAGAGTGGCAGTAAAAGGCCTAGTTCAAAAATAATGAAGCCTAACTGCTGATTTGCATTGCATTTGTCATGAACAAGCCATTATTTTATTTAGCACCATCCAGATTTATCTGTGAGTTGCCTATAGTCTCTTTGACAGGTACTGAAAATTTCATGGAAAAAGTCTGCACGGTTCCAGAGATATGCATGAAATTTTCCCCAAAAATAGCACTTTTTTCATTCATTTTGTGTGACATTGATAGTTAGCATTGTCATTTAAAGTTGAATGTTAAAGAAATAACCTTGTATTTTGCCAGTTTGTTTGTTTGTGCTTCATACTGACACACAGTAATACATTTTTGTAAAGGTAGAAATGTCATTTCCTAGAAAAAACATGTTTCTAAAGCAAGGTAAAAGTGTTGCAAGCCTAACGTTGAGAATAAGTCCTTGATTTATTTGTGTCAAAACCTTAGCTATATCTCCTCCTCTGCTTCAATACAATAATTATATTACTTGTTCAATAATACCAGGAACTAATGGACAGAATTTCTTTGTTTCAGGCTTCTGCAGACTAAAGAAGATACCTCCAACTGTTGTCGCAACCTTACGCTCTAGCACATTATAGTATATATGCACTGATAATTTCTTGCCATGACTGAACCGAGACTAATAGAAATATTGAAACTCTGATATATAACCGTACCTAAAATGATAACATTTCACAAAAAAGACCACTTTTAAATTTTGATGGTTATGTCACACTTTGGCTTCATTATTTTTGAACTAGGCCATAAATATTTTAGAAACTTATATGAGCATTGTAAACATTGACAGGATGGAGTTTGTTGCGGAAGAGTTCAGAAAGATATGATTGGAATGTTTTTATTCCCATTTACAGTTGGCGATAAAAGACATAGGTGTTAACTTTGTGTTAAAGTCAGAACAAGAAGCTGCACTGAAAGAGATCGATCTGGGAAGAGACACATTCTGTGGTTTGTCGCTCCAACGAGAGCGGCACGCTAAGCAGGGTGGCGAGAAAGTAGTCCAGCAGGCTCAGTCTGTGGGCGCAAGGTATCCCACAATGCCAAAATAGCAGAGATGTCGGTCCAATGAGAGTGACTCTCTGAGTGGGGTGAGAGTGACCATCAGGCTCTTGGTCACCTCCCTGACTAAGGCCCTTCTCCCCCGGGTTTAGACAGTTTAGACAGGTGGCCAGCTCTAGGAAGAGTCCTGGTGGATCTGAACTTCTTCCATTTACAACCCCAATTCCAATGAAGTTGGGACATTGTGTAAAATGTAAATAAAACCAGAATACAATGATTTGCAAATCCTCTTCAATCTATATTCAATTGAATACACCACAAAGACAAGATATTTAATGTTCAAACTGATAAACTTTATTGTTTTTGTGCAAATATTTACTCATTTTGAAATGGATGCCTGCAACACGTTTCAAAAAAGCTGGGACAGTGGTACGTTTACCACTGTGTTACATCACCTTTCCTTCTAACAACACTCAGTAAGCATTTGGGAACTGAGGACACTCTTGATTTGGTGTAAAAGGAGCATCCCCAAAAGGCTCAGCCGTTCACAAGCAAAGATGGGGTGAGGATCACCACTTTGTGAACAACTGCATGAAAAAATAGTCCAACAGTTTAAGAACAATGTTTCTCAATGTTCAATTACAAGGAATTTAGGGATTCCATCATCTACAGTCCATAATATAATCAGAAAATTCAGATAATCTGGAGAACTTTCTACACGTAAGCGGCAAGGCCGAAAGCTAACACTGAATGTCCGTGACCTTCGATCCCTCAGGCAGCACTGCATTAAAAACCAACATCATTGTGTAAAGGATCTTACCGCATGGGCTCAGGAACACTTCAGAAAACCATTGTCAGTTAACACAGTTCGTCACTACATCTACAAGTGCAAGTTAAAACTCTACCATGCAAAGCGAAAGCCATACATTAACAACATCCAGAAACGCCGCCACCTTCTCTGGGCCTGAGCTCATTTGAAATGGACAGACGCAAAGTGGAAAAGTGTGCTGTGGTCTGATGAGTCCACATTTCATATTGTTTTTGGAAATCATGGATGTCATGTCCTCTGGACAAAAGAGGAAAAAGACCATCTAGATTGTTACCAGCACGAAGTTCAAAAGCCAGCATCTGTGATGGTATGGGGGTGCGTTAGTGCCCATGGCATGGGCATCTTACACATCAGTGATGGCACCATCAATGCTGAAAGGTACATCCAGGTTTTGGAGCAACACATGCTGCCATCCAAGCAACGTCTTTTTCAGGGACGTCCCTGCTTATTTCAGCAAGACAATGTCAAGCCACATTCTGCACGTGTTACAACAGCGTGGCTTCATAGTAAAAGAGTCCTGGTACTAGACTGGCCTGCCTGCAGTCCAGACCTGTCGCCCATTGAAAATGTGTGGCGCATTATGAAGCGCAAAATATGGCAACGGAGACCCCAGACTGTTGAACAACTGAAGTTGTACATCAAGCAAGAATGGGAAAGAATTCCACCTACAATGCTTCAGCAATTAGTGTCCTTAGTTCTCAAATGCTTATTGAGTGTTTTCGAAGGAAAGGTGATGTAACACAGTGGTAAACATACCACTGTCCCAGCTGCAAGCATCCATTTCAAAAATAAGCAAATATTTGCACATTTGTGGCCCTGTGACAGACTGGCGTCCTGTCCTGGGTGTACCCCGCCTCGCGCTCTATGACTGCTAGGATAGGCTCCAGCCCCCCGTGACCCTTAATTGGACTAAGCGGTAGAAGATGAATGAATGAACAATAAAGTTTATCAGTTTGAACATTAAATATCTTGTCTTTGTGGTGTATTCAATTGAATATAGGTTGAAGAGGATTTGCAAATCACTGTATACTGTTTGTATTTACATTTTACACAACGTCCCAACTTCATTGGAATTGGGGTTGTACAGATGATGGAGGCCACTGTGCTCATTGGGACTTTCAAAGTCACAAAAATGTTTCTGTACCCTTCCCCAGATTTGTGCTGCCCAACTCTGAAAGTTGCTGTATCTAATAAATTTGTTACCCGCCTGCGGGCTTCCTGATTGACCTTCTCTCCCTTGCACAGAGGTCTGTGGCACAGTATTATGTTGGTTGTGGTGACTGCTCAGACTTTGTAGACTGGTGTCCTGTCCAGGGTGTTCCTTGCCTTGTACTCTATGACTGCTGGGATAGGCTTGCTTTCTGACTTGCCTGCTAATGTTAAATTCTTGTCAAAGTTCACAAGCAAACTTATTTTTTAAAGTTGTTTAGTTGCTATTATTAGCATTAGATTCTTGCTGTCATGGTAAGCCTACTGGGTCATCACCACAGCAGGGACACACTAGCTGAGGCCAGTGAATGGCTTTTCCTGTCCTCGTTCCTGAAATCTGGGGAGTAGGCAGAGTTCCTGTAGTGGAAATGGGCCTATTGTGAGATGGAGCCTTGAAGCACTGTAAGGACGTCCTTATAACAACACTTATCGAGAGGACCACCTGGACATTCCTCACTCAAGACACTGTTATGTGTCGACGCGGGTTGAGGAGCGGACCTGCGTCTGACGGAACCCAGCGCCAAAACAACCAAAAAGCGGTTCCAAAAACAAAACAACTTTATTTTTCCCCCTTCTGTGCAATACAAAGTGTACAAACATAAACTGCGTCAGTCTGGCGGAGTGAAGGACGGCACGCTCTCCAGCGCCCAAAAGGATCGAAGCCCGGCGCTTCTGGACCCACGTTCACCGCCAAACACCCCCCAGGTGGACACGACAAACCGACTCTGCGAAGGATAGAAAAGGTGAGGTAAGTCAGCAGCTACAACTAATATCCTTCAAAGGCACACACTATCAGCAACACATTCAGGTCTGAATTTAAGCTCTATATAAATGAGCAGCTTCTCACAACAGGTGGAGGATCATCAGTCCGCATGCCACGGCAGTGAGAAGCAACCTGCACAATTCTCATCAATGTTCACATATACTGCATAACAAAATACCAAGTTACTGTTAACAATTATTCAGACAATCAATCACCTCTGATGTGTGCTGACAGCATGTGTCCCTCACCCGTCCTCCTTCACAGGCACGATGTGTCAAACCCAGGCGCGGTCCTCAGCGTCTCACAAACGAACATCACAAGGTCGAGTTCCCGGCAATTCTGCTTGAATCACACATGACTTAAATGCTGAACGCCATCTCATTATCTGCTTCAGCTGAAAGTCTTTAAGGTTGCACGTGAGCACCATCCACAGGTGCTGCACATTACGTTGATGAGGGTGAAGGACTCTTCTGCCAGCACCTTCTCCACAGACAATAAATCAGTTTGCATACCACCTGGAGAGCAAAGAAAAGAAAAGAACACCCAAATGTCCAGCCAAACCCCCCCAACACACAACAGACAGAGTGGATCAAAAAGTGAAGAATAAAACACACAAGTCCTGTGCTCGCTCAGCTTGCAGCATGACGATGGAAGACAATCGAGAAGCTCTTCTGAGTGCACCACTGGTTAAAAGGTGAAGCACCTGGTGCTTGGAGACTGTTTGGCTGTAGTGCGCTGGTGATGATCGTAGCATTGAACTCGTTCTAACCACATCCTGAGACAGGCAGTGTGGCTGAAAGCCGCCTGTGATTTTTCTTTCTGGTATGTTTACTCTCAACGAGACAGAGGCTGAAAACATCATTCATTCATATCATCTTCGGCTGCTCTTCTTTCTCTTTCTACACAACATTCCTGTGTTACATGACAACGAAACAACACACTGACAACACACCAGGAAAGAAACACGACCTTTATTCACCATTCCTTCATCTAAAGTTATCTTTCACACAAGATCACAGTGATCATAGATGAATATTTGAAATACACCTGGTAACCACCACGATAACTATTTACAGGCTCGAGGACACAGTTTAAACACGAGCAGGCAGCAAATTAACTCTGAACACACAACGCACATCCTTCTCACGGCTCGTACCCATAGTGTCGAGGACGGGCGCAACCGAGAACAACCTCAGAGAAACACTAGAAATGGAACAGCTGCACGGTTTCTACACAAACACAACTCATGTCCTAAATACACACTATACACACATGAACAAAGGGGGGTTTACAAAGGTTTAATAAAACAAACACTGACATACAAAAAAATCCTTCACAAGAAGGTAAAACAAATTCCAAATAAACATTTTCTCTTAAATTACAAACTTCCTCAGGAAAATGTGAAAATTGCAATGCAGAGTTTCACTGCTTATGTTTCACCTCCACAAAAAGGTTACATTTAGCGTGATTGGACAAATCCTGATGAACATATTCCAAATAATTTGTTAGAAATGGCACGTCTATCCAGGAATAACTGTTATTACATGCTAGCTAAATTGGCAGGCCGGCTAAAGAATATCTGTCATTACATGTTAGTAAAAATAGCACGACTCCAGGAATAAATGCCATTATATGTTGCTAAAAATGGCAGGTCTATCCAGGAATAAATGTCATTACACATTGGTTAAAAACTGCATGTTTCTGGGAATAACTACCATTTCATATAGGTAAAAATGACAGCTCTATCCAGGAATAAATGCTATTACATATCACTAAAAATGGCAGATCTATCCAGGAATAAATGCTATTACACATTGGTTAAAAACTGCATGTTTCTGGGAATAATTGTCATTTTATGTAGGTAAAAATTGTTCTGTTCTAGCTTTGTTCAGTCAGTTGATGTTTTCATTGTTTATCTTTTGTTTATTTTGCTTTCATCCGTGCTTTAGTATTTGATCATGTATTTCCTATTCTGTTGTATTTTATTCTGTTGTATGTTTAGCCTGTTCATTGTTCCCTGTTAGTCCTCACGCCCTGATAATTCCCTCACTTTGCCTCTGTCTGCTTTGTGTTTCCTTTCACTCTCACTCTTGCACCAGCTCACGCGCCTTTGTCTATTACTTCACTCCACTTTGCACACTCCTTTCCTCTCAATCTTGCCCCATCCATACTCTTTGTCCATAAACTACACCCCCTTTCTACATCCTTCTCCTCACGTGCACCTTGTTTAGCCCTGCTTATTTAATCTCCTCCCAGTCACCACACCACTGCCAGTTTGTTGTCTCGTACACATTCCACCTCACTTTGTCAGTCCTGATTTTTCCTTTGCCGTGTATCGTACCTCTGCTCTGTTTTCCTCGACCACGCCTTTTGCCTCGTCCCGGATGTCTTGAGTTTGCTTGTGCCTCTGACCCCTGCTCAACCATGACTGCGTTTTTGCCTGATCCTGATTGTACCTCTGCTCCGCTGCTTGATCACATATGTACCGAACCAGAGCCTGGAATAAAGACCATGTTTTCTCTTACACCTAAGCCTAGTCTGGGAGTTTGCATTGCGGGTCCAGCCACCATGGTAGACGGGCTCCCGCCCGCTCTGACAAAAAATGCCATTACACATTGGTAATTATTGCAGGTCTCTGGGAATAAATGCCATTTCATGTAGGTAAAATGGCAGAGATCTATCCAGGAATAAGTGGTCATCGTAGAGATTCTATCACAAGGCACAGTGAGGGTTTGATTTTATAATCTTATTTTCTTTTTTAATCTTTCTAACATGATATGTGTGAAATACCAAAAGTGTTCCAATACTTTTGGAGGGCACTGTATCCTAAGTTTATGATGAGTGCAAAATGACTGTGGTATTATTACTGTTTAAAGAATGTTTAAAGGGCTTTCACTGTCATTGTACGTGCACATAAAATCTGCCTCTGCATTTAACCATCCAAATTACAGTTAGACACAATCCAACCACTAGGGGCAGCGGGCAGCCAGGGTCCAGCACGCAGGGACCAACTCCAGATGTTGAGATGCTGCCTTGGTCAGGAAAAAACCCTGAATAAGCATGTTTCTGATCATGGGAGGAAACCAGAGTGCCCAGAAGGAACTCACAGCGACACGGGGACAACATTTAAACTCCACACAGAAAGGACAACACGGGAAGCGACCCCACGACCTCCAGGCTATGAGGTAACAGAGCTAACAACTATGTAATCTAAGAAAAGAGGCATGTAGATGAATGACACCCCCCGTAGCCTGTAGTATGTAGACTTTAAGTCTAATTCTCATTTTCTTGTTATGTGGTCTTCTAACGCAGGTTTCTGCTCTTCTGTTGTGAACCTGCTGGGTGATCACTGGTCCCAGGTCTATGTTCCAGGATGTAAAGTCTGATTTCGGTGTACCTATAGATTTGGTGATTTGTTTTGGTGAATGAGCAGCACTTTCACGTTGTATTACTAAAGTTTGACCGGCCAAGCTGAAACAAGAAACCAAAAGTCTCAACCACCCTGGTAGTTTGGACTGAGGTGTGGTTTCCCTTTGTGGTGTGAAAACATTCTAACCACTGACATTTATCTGGCAGACCCTAAAACACGTACCCCCCCCCCCAACCCTGAGCTATTTGTGCTGTTTGAAAAGTGAGACCAAAAAGCAGAAGTGAAGTGAAACACTCAGAGGGGAAGTCACTCTGCTGGATTTTGATTTCAATAAGAAGAAAGTGTTTATTCACTGTGAGGTTTTAGTTTTTAAGTGAACCTGTTGTTGGAGGGGGATTCTGTCTCGAGATGCAGTTGTTTGGTTCCCCTGTGATCTATTTGTCCCGGTGCTTTCTGAATTCCGTCACACTTCATTTCAGGATTTAAAACCTTGCATCACATTAAGAAAACAATTTTCATGCAGATTCATTCATTCACTCACTCATTCATTCATTCTGTGTCCAAGTCGCAATGGCAGCAGATCAAGCAGCTCATCCCACACTTCCCTATCATGAGCCAAGTACGCCAATTCTTCCTGGGGGGATGCCATGACATTTCCAAGCCAGCTGGAAAATATAATGTCTCCAATGTGTCCAGGGTCTTCCTGGGGGTCTCCCTCCAGTTGGATGTGCCTGAAAGTCCTCCCTAGGATGACATCCAGGGGGCATCCTCACCAGATATCTGCACCTTCTCAGCTGGCTCCTTTCAATCTGAAGAAGTGGTGCCTCTAACTTTGTGCAGTTCTGCATTTGTTCCAGAATCTCCAATTAAGAGTAGGTAGAGCATGATTTAAAAAAAAAAGATCTGGACTTTTCAACATTAGCTTCTTTTTGTACTAGTGTTTCCCCCTCTGTCTGAGGGGTCTGTTTGGTCTGAGGGGGCTCCTGGTCTGTTTTCCAATCAATTTTTAATTTGTTGTTTGTTGAATGGATCGGCACTGTCATACTTTGCTTTTCTTTGACCCTGACACCCCCACCAGAACCTTTAGGTCCTCTGAAACTTTACTGTCAAGATCTTAGTTGAAATATCAGTTAATGTTGGAACTCTTTGGAGTTGCTGAAGATTATTTTGTTCCTTTTTCTTTCTAACTGGGCTAAAATGAGTTTTAATTTTTGTTCTTCTTATTATGTGTTTGTTATATTGTGGTCATTTATCATTTATATGGCTATTCTTAAAACAAATAACTGAAAGTGGATTTTTGGCTGTCAGTCCATCATATTTTTGCCAAAAGTTAATATCTCAAATGAAGAAACAGTCAAGACCTTGCCGCACATTTGACCAGAAAAAAAAAAAAAAACACAGTCACGTGACTCATGGTGCCATCTTGGTTTCAAAATGGCGTTCGCGGTTAATCAATCTGCATGGAAATCCAGCTATTTTATTTATTTATTCACTGAAAATGCCGGGTTGTTGTGCATTTGGAGGCACAACAACAGATTCACTTCAGATCTGAACAGAAGAAAAATTTGTGAAAATAAAGTCACCCGTGTGGGATGGAAACGACTTCATCATCAAAGCTTTGAGAGCTCAATAGCTTCCAGGTCATGTGATCGACTCAAAATCAGTGTGGAATCATTGTGCTCCACTGGCTTCATGAGATACCCCTCTTGTTTTTGCATTTGAAATCTATTCATATTTTGTGTTAATTTTTATATGTAAATATTACCATTTTAACTCAACAGCTTCTCAAAAGCTTTAAACACAATATCTCTGGTTTGAATATCCCACCTTTTTTTTAAAAAAACAGGACTTGGTACACACCGTACTGTAAAGTCTGCAATATGGGTGCACTTGAAATGGTGGAGCGGCTCGCTCAGAGTCGAACTTTGCCGAAGCGAAGAAGAGGGTAAACCAGCATGAATGTCTGTCAAATATCCAACTTAAAACTAATTTCACTGCATTATACATATGAACCCCACAAAGTATCTTATTCACCCTTTGACAGCAGTTAACGGGTTATATATATCAGCATTCTTTACATATACAAACTGTAGCACACAAAAAGGCACATTTAATTAAAAAAAGTTATTATGGTCTTACCTTTACTTATAAATGAAGTCCATGTCCTGTGAACGTCGTCCTTCATCAGTCATGTCGTGACAAAAGTTATGTACACCATTGTCATGTAAATTAGTACACTCCTATTTGCACCACCGTCTTCTACACAAATTTAATGTATAATATTAAATGCAATATGGCTTCCTCTGCTCTTCCCGGGTCAAACTCGAAAAGCCTTCTGATCAAGTCAGATTTCACTGCTACATATTTGATCCAAACTAGCAATATGTTGAAGTTTCCTACCGCTTCCTACCATCCCAAAATGCAATATGGCTGCCTCGGGCGGTGCATATTATGCAATATGGGTGAGAAATATACACCAGTGGAGCAAATTAAGCATTCGTATCATGCAGTATGCACCACATGGTGCATATTGTGCATTCATATCTGGCAAAATGCGCAACCCGTGGTGTATATAACAAGTCTGCGTGTGCGTGTTTTCCGATTGTGTTTGGAGTCTTTTCTGGCTTTGAATGTGAGTGGTCTTGTCTGAAGACCCAGTTTTATTCTCTGTTTTTTAACACTGAGTGAGTTGTGTGGTCCTCTGTTTTATTGGTTTTGTTTTTATTTTGGTAGATTTTATTGGTTTTATCTTTTGTATGCTGTATGTATTTATTTATTTATCTTGCACATTTTAGTTCTTTTTATTGTTAATTTTCTTATTTTTAATTTATTTTCTTGACTACTGGGGTTTTATCTATCGTGATTCTATTGTATGTGCAGCACTTTGGAACATTTTTGTTGTTAAATGTGCTATATAAATAAAGTGGATTGGACTGGATTGGTCGTCCACTCGTGTTTGATGAGATTTCTTTGTAAATTCTTCAGGTCACAATATCCCGTCTGAGTCCAGACATTGTCACAAGTTGAGAAAATAATGCAGGAAAAGCAGAAAAAGGCAGTTCCTTGCTAGACATCCACACAGCCACCCTTACCAAAAAATAGTACTGATAAGTATATAAAAAGTAAACTAGAAGTATACTTGAAACATACTTGCATATACTACTTTTTGGTAAGGGCAGATTTTAATTTGTCCCACTGCGTTTGAAAAGAGCGGCTCTTCTGTTGTCTGAAGCAAACCTTTCAGCTCTGGTCCCTTAATTATTACCTCCTGCATTGATTGAAAGTCAAGTTCAGAAACTTTAGATATGTAATCCTCCATTCTGAAACTAAAGTCCAGGCAAGAGGAAAAATAAATGAATGGCTGCTCTGGTAACTTGCTGTCACTTATTCTGCAGCTGAGGAGTTGCTGCAAGAAGAATCCCTGGGAGGAAGAATCTAACGTGAGGCAGGAGAACTGCGTGTCTCACTTGGTGCCTTTTTGCAGCCGTTTTCTGATCGCTCAGCACACGAAACACATGACACACACATACAGCTGGTAACAAAAACACTGTACATTATGTACATCAGCTAAACTATAGAATTTAATTGCATATAACCAAAGTGTTTGAGCATTTTAATAGCGACACACAGAGAGACAGTGAGACAGTCTCACTGCATGGTGTTCCAGCAGTTAGCCCAGTGATTGTGCAATCTAAGGTGAGGCTCAACTGGCTGCTGCCTCACTGCACGTCTCTGCTCAGTATTTGAACAGTAAATGTGAAAATTCAGCAATTTTGAATAAAAAATAATCTAAAACTGGTGAAGTTAAAAGAAAACTAACTTTATAGTACAAATCACTGGATAAACATAACCATTTAATTTATTTTTTCATTTTACATTTTTTTCTTTCCATGATGGCAGGTGAGGCACAGCCTCCCACTGGATCTTTATGATCAGATAATGATCAGATGATATGATCGTATGATTGGACTTTTTATAAATTTGAGTCCCTGTGAAATCCTTCATTGATACCTACCTGGCTATAGCTGTCACACCATGATGACAAGAAAATTTCATGTAGGCCATGGTGTAGTGAGGTTGGATTAGTCCTCTTAAAACCTAAAAATCTACTTGGTCAATGGACTACAATTCTTCTCCATTAATGCTTTCAGCCTCTGGCATAAGCCGATCAGAGCAGTCGATGGTACAAATATTTTGCACAAAGAAGCACATGAACTTTGATCAACCGAGTCAACGAGTCTGAGCGGATTCATTGCCGAAGGGCTTGACATGACAAGACAGGCTGCTGTACCTACAAAGAGTCAGCAACCTCTTTGAACATAGACCAATAAATGTGTAAAGCCCATCAAGTGTATTATGTTACGGATACAAAAAGTACTATGATAATTTAATATTAAGTGGTAATCTTTGTTTTTCAGCCTCTTAATGCAGTACATAGCACAGGCCTTACTGTAAGGTACAGATATGTGAAACACCTTTGGTTTCTTACTCAAACATTCAATGATACCTGAAAAATCACCACCAATATGATGAATAAATAACTGAAACCGGTGCACATCTTGTTTTTAACATAATATCATCACCAGCACATTGAAGTGTAAATGGCAAGATAAGGAGTAGAACAAGAGGAAACACAAATCTTCTGTTGCTGTCCTCTAACTTTCTTTGAGACTGCTATAAATCTCTTCAATAGCAGCCTTTGGACACATCGACCTTCGGATGTGGTTTCAAGAAGAGATTGTAATTTTATCATTTTGGGATATTCTATGTGAATTTATGTCATATTTGAATAAATTGCTTCACTTATGGAGCATCTGCACCTGACTGGTGTGACAGTTGTTGCAGCTGATGCTGCTGTCCAGCTGGTAGAGCTGACAAAGGATGCAGGGACTGAGAGAGGGTCATAGGTGAGGGAAGGGTATCCCGGAGGAGGAACCAGTGACTTGGGGTCACTGTGGTGGATAGTGAGGGGGGTGGAGCTGTGGTTGTGATTGGTGATGGTGGACGCTCTTCTCCTGGATCGTAGGGCTTGTCGCTCAGACAGCTGACCCCTCATGTTGGACACAGGCTGTTCCTTCTGATGGGGGACATGATCAGAAGAAATGATGATCTTTCCCTCAACTGCTATAAGATTACTGACAATGTCGTATAGATGAACTGAAAGAAAGAGGGGGAAACTGGAAGTAAAAGTGTGGAAAGCTGCAAAATCTCTCACATTAAGAACAAACAATAAAACAATTTCAAGTGGAGACAGCAATCAGATAATGCAGCATTCAACCTTATCATTTTAAGAACTAGACCAGTGCACAGAAACATGCCAGGTTCATTAAAGCTGACTGAGATTAAAATGAACTAGTGTGTTGCACGTGGGGATCCACAGGATCTAGATTGATAAGTGTTTATAAAATAGATAGCTGAAGAGGGTGGACCCTCAATGCAGACATCCAGACCAGGTGTTGGCGTAAAAGCAGGCATCGCCTTTATTCCAGGCTTAGGTTTGGTGCACAGGTTATCAATCAGTGGAGCGAAGGTACAAACAGTACTAGGCAAACACACAGTCATAGTCAAGCAGGGATCAATGGCACAAGCAAACACAGTTATCAGGGATGAGGCAAAAGACGCAGTCAAAAATACACAGCAGGATCCAAAAACACAGCAAGGCAAAACAGGACTGTGAAGACAGCTGGTATGTGCACGGAGACAACAAACTGGCAGGGGAGTGGTGGCAGGGAGGTGTTTAAATAAGACAGAAGCTAACAAGGAGCACCTGAGGAACGATCTAGAAAGGGGGCGTGGCTGGAGGACAAAGATTATACATGGGGCATGATAGTGAGGAAGGGAGTGCACAAATTGGAGTGATGTAAGAGACAAAGACACATGAACAGGTGCAGGAGCGTGCGTGGATGAAAACACTAAGCAGACAATCAAAGTGGGAGACAAAGACACAAAGGCAGGTGCAGGGACGTAGAGTGAACACAAACAAATGGGAATGAAGACAAACTGAGAACAGAGCTAAAACAGAATCTAATACTACAACCCCTGGCAAAAATTATGGAATCACCGGTCTCGGAGGATGTTCTTTCAGTTGTTTAATTTTGTAGAAAAAAAGCAGATCACAGACATGACACAAAACTAAAGTCATTTCAAATGGCAACTTTCTGGCTTTAAGAAACGCTTTGATATCAGGTTTTGTTTTCTGTTAATTATTTAGTCTCTGTTTTACTTATAGTTTCTTTATTAGTCAGTTCCAGTTTAGTTTTACTTTAGTATTGATTTTCCTTTTATTCTCTGATCAGTTCTCATGTAATTTTTCTTCTGTACTTAGAATCTGATGGTTTGCTTTTGTTCTCATGGTCACGCTCTGTCAAGGTGTTGTTCATAGTACAACCCCTGGCAATAATTATGGAATCACCGGCCTCGGAGGATGTTCATTCAGTTGTTTCATTTTGTAGAAAAAAAAGCAGATCACAGACATGACACAAAACTAAAGTCATTTCAAATGGCAACTTTCTGGCTTTAAGAAACACTATAAGAAATCAAGAAAAAAAGATTGTGGCAGTCAGTAACGGTTACTTTTTTAGACCAAGCAGAGGGAAAAAATATGGACTCACTCAATTCTGAGGAATAAATTATGGAATCACCCTGTAAATTTCCATCCCCAAAACTAACACCTGCATCAAATCAGATCTGCTTGTTGACATTGACCCTATGTGTCTTTTTGCAAGGAATGTTTTCACAGTTTTTTCTCTATGGCAACATGTATTATGTATTGTATTGGAATCACTCAATTCTGAGGAAAAAATTATGGAATCATGAAAAACAAAAGAACGCACCAACACATCAGTAGTATTTTGTTGCACCACCTCTGGCTTTTATAACAGCTTGCAGTCTCTGAGGCATGGACTTAATGAGTGACAAACAGTACTCTTCATCAATCTGGCTCCAACTTTCTCTGATTGCTGTTGCCAGATCAGCTTTGCAGGTTGGAGCCTTGTCATGGACCATTTTCTTCAACTTCCACCAAAGATTTTCAATTGGATTAAGATCAGGACTATTTGCAGGCCATGACACTGACCCTATGTGTCTTTTTGCAAGGAATGTTTTCACAGTTTTTGCTCTATGGCAAGATGCATTATCATCTTGAAAAATGATTTCATCATCCCCAAACATCAGAAAAGTGTCCAAAATATCAACGTAAACTTGTGCATTTATTGATGATGTAATGACAGCCATCTCCCCAGTGCCTTTACCTGACATGCAGCCCCATATCATCAATGACTGTGGAAATTTTCATGTTCTCTTCAGGCAGTCATCTTTATAAATCTCATTGGAACAGCACCAAACAAAAGTTCCAGCATCATCACCTTGCCCAATGCAGATTCGAGATTCATCACTGAATATGACTTTCATCCAGTCATCCACAGTCCACGATTGCTTTTCCTTAGCTCATTGTAACCTTGTTTTTTCTGTTTAGGTGTTAATGATGGCTTTCGTTTAGCTTTTCTGTAATGAATCCTCTCCTTTGTTTCAATTGACATCTCTCGTGTTGGAGCCATGATTCATGTCAGTCCACTTGGTGCAACAGCTCTCCAAGGTGTGATCACTCCTTTTTCTGCCATTAGTTTCCCTCCGCCAGATCCAGAGCAGCCGGGAAAGCAGGCCAACTGGGTGACTGTGAGGAGGAAGCGTAGTCCTAAACAGAAGCCCCGTGTACACCGCCAACCCGTTCACATCTCTAACCGTTTTTCCCCACTCGGCGACACACCCGCCGAGGAACAAACTCTGGTTATTGGCGACTCTGTTTTGAGAAATGTGAAGTTAGCGACACCAGCAACCATAGTCAGTTGTCTTTCGGGGGCCAGAGCAGGCGACACTGAAGGAAATTTGAAACTGCTGGCTAAGGCTAAGCGTAAATTTGGTAAGATTGTAATTCACGTCGGCAGTAATGACACCCGGTTACGCCAATCGGAGGTCACTAAAATTAACATTGAATCGGTGTGTAACCAATTTATATCCTCATTGAGGACAACTTTGGATGCTGTAGCTCCTCTGAAAAAGAGAGCCTTAAATCAGAAGTGCCTGACTCCGTGGTATAACTCACAAACTCGCAGCTTAAAGCAGATAACCCGTAAGTTGGAGAGGAAATGGCGTCTCACTAATTTAGAAGATCTTCACTTAGCCTGGAAAAAGAGTCTGTTGCTCTATAAAAAAGCCCTCCGTAAAGCTAGGACATCTTACTACTCATCACTAATTGAAGAAAATAAGAACAACCCCAGGTTTCTTTTCAGCACTATAGCCAGGCTGACAAAGAGTCAGAGCTCTATTGAGCCGAGTATTCCTTTAACTTTAACTAGTAATGACTTCATGACTTTCTTTGCTAATAAAATTTTAACTATTAGACAAAAAAATACTCATAACCATCCCAAAGACATATCGTTCTCTTTGGCTGCTTTCAGTGATGCCGGTATTTGGTTAGACTCTTTCTCTCCGATTGTTCTGTCTGAGTTATTTTCATTAGTTACTTCCTCCAAACCACCAACATGTCTATTAGACCCCATTCCTACCAGGCTGCTCAAGGAAGCCCTACCATTAATTAATGCTTTGATCTTAAATATGATCAATCTATCTTTATTAGTTGGCTATGTACCACAGGCTTTTAAGGTGGCAGTAATTAAACCATTACTTAAAAAGCCATCACTTGACCCAGCTATCTTAGCCAATTATAGGCCAATCTCCAACCTTCCTTTTCTCTCAAAAATTCTTGAAAGGGTAGTTGTAAAACAGCTAACTGATCATCTGCAGAGGAATGGTCTATTTGAAGAGTTTCAGTCAGGGTTTAGAATTCATCATAGTACAGAAACAGCATTAGTGAAAGTTACAAATGATCTTCTTATGGCCTCAGACAGTGGACTCGTCTCTGTGCTTGTTCTGTTAGACCTCAGTGCTGCTTTTGATACTGTTGACCATAAAATTTTATTACAGAGATTAGAGCATGCCATAGGTATTAAAGGCACTGCGCTGCGGTGGTTTGAATAATATTTATCTAATAGATTACAATTTGTTCATGTAAATGGGGAGTCTTCTTCACAGACTAAGGTTAATTATGGAGTTCCACAAGGTTCTGTGCTAAGACCAATTTTATTCACTTTATACATGCTTCCCTTAGGCAGTATTATTAGACAGCATTGCTTAAATTTTCATTGTTACGCAGATGATACCCAGCTTTATCTATCCATGATGCCAGAGGACACACACCAATTAGCTAAACTGCAGGATTGTCTTACAGACATAAAGACATAGATGACCTCTAATTTCCTGCTTTTAAACTCAGATAAAACTGAAGTTATTGTACTTGGCCCCACAAATCTTAGAAACATGGTGTCTAACCAGATCCTTACTCTGGATGGCATTACCCTGACCTCTAGTAATACTGTGAGAAATCTTGGAGTCATTTTTGATCAGGATATGGCATTCAATGTGCATATTAAACAAATATGTAGGACTGCTTTTTTTGCATTTGCGCAATATCTTTAAAATTAGAAAGGTCTTGTCTCAGAGTGATGCTGAAAAACTAATTCATGCATTTATTTCCTCTAGGCTGGACTACTGTAATTCATTATTATCAGGTTGTCCTAAAAGTTCCCTGAAAAGCCTTCAGTTAATTCAAAATGCTGCAGCTAGAGTACTGACGGGGACTAGAAGGAGAGAGCATATCTCACCCATATTGGCCTCTCTTCATTGGCTTCCTGTTAATTCTAGAATAGAATTTAAAATTCTTCTTCTTACTTATAAGGTTTTGAATAATCAGGTCCCATCTTATCTTAGGGACCTCATAGTACCATATCACCCCAATAGAGCGCTTCGCTCTCAGACTGCAGGCTTACTTGTAGTTCCTAGGGTTTGTAAGAGTAGAATGGGAGGCAGAGCCTTCAGCTTTCAAGCTCCTCTCCTGTGGAACCAGCTCCCAATTCGGATCAGGGAGACAGACACCGTCTCTACTTTTAAGATTAGGCTTAAAACTTTCCTTTTTGCTAAAGCTTATAGTTAGGGCTGGATCAGGTGACCCTGAACCATCCCTTAGTTATGCTGCTATAGACTTAGACTGCTGGGGGGTTCCCATGATGCAGTGTTTCTTTCTCTTTTTGCTCTGTATGCACCACTCTGCATTTAATCATTAGTGATTGATCTCTGCTCTCTTCCACAGCATGACTTTTTCCTGGTTCTCTCCCTCAGCCCCAACCAGTCCCAGCAGAAGACTGCCCCTCCCTGAGCCTGGTTCTGCTGGAGGTTTCTTCCTGTTAAAAGGGAGTTTGTCCTTCCCACTGTCGCCAAGTGCTTGCTCACAGGGGGTCGTTTTGACCGTTGGGGTTTTTCTGTAATTATTGTATGGCTTTGCCTTACAATATAAAGCGCCTTGGGGCAACTGTTTGTTGTGATTTGGCGCTATATAAATCAAATTGATTTGATTTGATTTAGATGCAGACTAACAAGCAGATCTGATTTGATGCAGGTGTTAGTTTTGGGGATGAAAATTTACAGGGTGATTCCATAATTTATTCCTCAGAATTGAGTGATTCCATATTTTTTTCCTCTGCTTGGTCTAAAAAAAGTAACCGTTACTGACTGCCACAATCTTTTTTCTTGATTTCTTATAGTGTTTCTTAAAGCCAGAAAGTTGCCATTTGAAATGACTTTAGTTTTGTGTCATATCTGTGATCTGCTTTTTTTTCTACAAAATGAAAACTGAATGAACATCCTCCGAGGCCGGTGATTCCATAATTATTGCCAGGGTTGTACTATGAACAACACCTTGACAGAGCGTGACCATGAGAACAAAAGCAAACCATCAGATTCTTAGTACAGAAGAAAAATTACATGAGAACTGATCAGAGAATAAAATGAAAATCAATACTAAAGCAAAACTAAAGTGGAACTGACTAATAAAGAAACTATAAGTAAAACAGAGACTAAATAATTAACAGAAAACAAAACCTGATATCAAAGCACAACAGATAATAACAGAAATGAGAACAGCAAAAATAAACCGATGATAATTAAATGGTAAACAATGAAAACACAAACCAGCTGAACAAACTTGAACGGAACTGAACTATGGCAAGAGTATGAAAGTAACAAAGAAACAAAGTGACAAAGCAAAATAGAATAGAGAATAAACACATAATGAAAATAAAACAACTAATAAATCAAAGCTGGTGGTGAGAAAAAGAAAGAGGCAAAAATAGAATCCAAGCCCTTATCAGGGCCAAATCATGACAAGGGTAGTAATAAATTACAAGAGGTTTCTATAATGAGTTGGAATAAGATAAGATCAACTTTATTCATCCCAAAGGAAATTATTTTGCCCGAGTACTGAAACCGTAAACAGTGTTTTTGTTTTTACAGTAAGTACAACAAATTTATACGAAATAACTAGAAGAGATTTGCACAAGATGTTTGACAATATTGCACATAACTGAATAACTCTGTTCATTATGTTTTCATCCTGCACAAGGGAGAGGAATTATAGAGTTGGTGGTCTCAGCCTTTTGCTGAAGGTACTCTGACAGGACGTCAGCGTGGCATGCAGGGGGTGGGAGGTGTTGTCCAGGATGCTGAGCAGTTTCCTCAACATCTTCCTCTCTTTCACCTCCACCACAGACTCCAGCTCACGCTCAACCCCCAGGACAGAGCCAGCTTTCCTGATGAGCTTGTTGAGTCTCTTAGTGTCAGCTGCCTTCAGCCTGCTGCGCCAGCACACTGCAGCATAGAAGATGACGCTGGAGACCACCGAGTGATAAAACATCTGCAACATATTTCTGCAGACATTGATAGATCTGAGACTCCTGAGGAAGTACAGTCAGATCTGACCTTTCTTATACACAACATCTGTATTTACAGTCCAGTCTAGTTTGTTGTCTATGTGAACACTCAGGTACTTGTAGTACTCCACAATGTCCACCTCAGTTCCATGGATGATAACTGGGTTCGGACGGTCTTCTTAGATACGTTGAGCTGCAGGTGGTTGAGTTCACACCACCCCACAAATGTATCCACCACACTCATGTACTCAGCCTCCTGGTCCCTGCAGTCCATGGGCCAAGCAGGTTTTCAGTACCACTTAAGGTGAAGAAACAAATTTATTTGTGTTTATTGTTTGAACCTCTTTTTGTACAGTCTTTTACACAAGAGCCCAAATTACCTTTATAAAGTGTCAAAACAGTTGTTTATTATAGTTTGCTGTGTGTTTTGAATAAATGTGTGTGGAAAATTATTTTCTGCTTTACTTTTTCCTTTCTTATTTCTGATTGTAAACCTTTATTACACTTATAAAGCACCACTATAGCATATACATTCTGAAAGTACAGGTTGTCCTGAAAAAACAGACATAAAACTTGATTGTGGGATGTAGGGAAAGCTGCTAACAGCAATAATAAAACATTTATGCCAGGTGAGTGAACTGTCCAAAAAAAAAAAAAAAATGCCCTCAGACCCCAGAGGGTTAATGAGAGATTAATAATTTCCAGAACAGTTGGCCCAAGAATGAGCCACAGGTCCTTAAACAGTTTTGTTGGTATAGGATCAAATAAGCAGGTTGTGCTTTTTGGAGACGTTACGAGTTTTGGCAGCATGCCTAGTGAGATACTATCAAATTCTGTAAATCTAGGTCATACCTCAGTAATGGCGCCCACCTCAATAGCTGGGTGTAGTGGTTGGGTTAAGGCATGCTGGGATATGTTTAGTCTAACATTGTCAATTTTCTTCTCGAATTAATCCAAGAAATCTTGTGCTGTCAAAGGACAGCAACTTACAGGTGGTTGTCCATGTATAAGTGCTGTTACCGTGTCAAACAAGAACACTGAGTTATGTTTGTTTTTGTTGATCAAATCAGAGTAATAGGCCCACTTTGTAGCCAGTAGTGCATGCTTATAGTCGAAGATAGCATCACGCCACATAAGGTGTAATACTTCCGTTTGTTGTAGCTTCCAAGAAATTTTTGGGTGGTTTATCGATTTAGCATTATAAAAGTTAACTTTTCAGTTAGCTGATTAGCGTTTATCGAAGCTAACTTTTTGGTTAGCGGTGCCCACCACTGCAAGAGGCGCAGCAGCAACCTCCAGGTATTCCACCACCAACAGCCACACATGATGCTCACCACTAGATGGAGCCATTGTAAGAGAAATGAGAGCTCAAATCCAGCAGTTTGCCTCCAGTTAATTCTTGAGGTCATCAGGTTTAAAGCAGTGATTTCAGCTGAGTGACTTTTCTCCTTCACAGGATCAGCTGGTTTGGTGGCAGAGGCAAGCACAGCGCCACAAACTGAAATATCAGAAGTTGAAATCAGTAAGTGATGGTTCATTATTTTGTTCTAATCAGCTGTGAGATTGAAATACTGTGGATGTGCGCACACAGCTGTTATTTAGGACACAATACTGTCCTGTCATACAAACAGTGTTCTTATCTCTCTCGTCACCTTCAGTGTTTGCAGCAGCAACTGATCACAGTGAACATGAGACCGCGAGATGAGCTGATGGTTCTGTACAGGAAACTCAACACCTCGTAGGTTCAACATTGCTGTTGAACATCGGCTGTTGTCCACACCAGCGACAGGACAAAAAGGTTTCTGGTTGTGGATGAGGACTGCCACTAGCAATTATGCTGATGGCTAATTAATATGTTGATTTTATTATTATTATTATTATTATTATCCGTTTTTTTTTTTTTAGAATTCAGATTTTTCTTCACAACTAATTTATTGATTTTTTTCAAAAACTTCAGCAAGTATTCATATTGTTATTATTATTATCTTCAACAAGAGTAAATTCCAACACTTCTATCTTTATTTAACATGTAAATCTCTTAAAAAAAAAAAAAAAATTTTAAAAAGGAAGTGTTTTTGTCTGTTTTCTGCTGTAGACAGTCCCAAGCTGAGAAAAAAGCAGCTCAAGAAGAACTGAGCTCAGCCAAAGAAAAAATGGACGAGATGGACAAGCGTCTTCAGTCGACTCATCAAGAGCTGAAGAAACACGTGAGTGTAGAAATTAAAAAAAAAAATAAACCTTATAACTGTGGAAAAAATATGAATCTCACATTTTATTGATGTTTTTCATGTTAAATAGATTTTACTGCTTACGAGGTCTGTTAGAAAAGTATCGGACCTTTTTATTTTTTCAAAAACCTGATGGATTTGAATCACGTGTGCTTGCATGAGCCAACCTTGAAACCTTCGTGCGGATGCGTGATTTTTTTCACACCTGTTGGTTGCGTTGTTTGTTGTAAGCAGCCTTTGTGTGAGGATGGGTGGAGGTCTCTCGTTGTTTTTTCTTTGCAAGGAAACGGCGAACGACTGGAGCAGCGCTGACTGCATCAAATTTTGCCACAAACTGGCCAATAACCAGGTGGAAACCATTCGGAAGATTCAGACGGCTTTCGGTGACGATCTTCTGGGTATCACACAGATTAAGGAGCGGTACAACCGGTTTAAAGACGGCCGCACAACGGTGGAGGGCGTCACGCTCCGATCGGCATCAACACACTGAAACGACCGGATCATTTCCAAAGTGAACGCTGTGATGATGTGGGACCGTCGTGTGATTATCCGAGAAATTGCGGAAGAGGTGGACATCAGCACTTTTTCGGCACATTCCACTGTGACAGAAGATTTTGCCATGAAAAGAGTGGTGGCAAAATTCATCGGCACAAAGCTGATGGCGCAGCAACAGCGCCTCCGTGATGAAGCCTCACAGGACATGTTGTAACATGCCCAGACATGTCCAGCTTGTCCACAATTTCTCGGATAGTCACACGACTGAAAAGCCACCAAAAGCCGTCTGAATCTTCCGAATGGTTGACGAGCCTTTTTGTCATTTAAGTTTGCAGTTTGGTCTTTGTGATAATGTAGTAACATTTAGCATCAGCTGTGGAATGTTATCTTCTGAATCCTTCAGCTGACAGTCACTTCTGGCTCTCGTCTCATTTCATTTCCTCAGGAGGAGGACGCAGCAAAGGCTCTGTCTCAGCAGGAGGAAGCAGAGAGGAGGCTGCAGCAGCTCCAGCTGGAGGTCAGCCAGATGGAGATCAGGTGAACACATTAAAACTGATGCTTCACATGGAATCCCTCTCACACCATCTGACCAGCTTTTCAGATGTTCCTCACATTTTCACTCTCATCGTTTTGTCCAGGATGAAAGTGGTCTGTGAGGAGAGAGATGGTCTTCTCAGGGAGCGCACCACCTGGGAAGAAAAGATGGGCAAGCTGCTGGAGCGCTGTGCCTCCCTCCAGCAGCAAAACTTTGAGGCTACTGCCAAAGTCCATGAGGCTGTGCAGGTAGCCGAGGAGGCTCTTCTGCAAGAACATCAGGTAACTTTCAGATCTTTTGATTTCATCGTCTTCCAGCGTTGGATGGCGATTTCCCCTCGACACTGTCTGACACGTCCTTGAATCTCTTCAGTCATTTGAAATGTGTCTTTGTGTCTGGTCTCTTCAGGCCGTCCACAGGGACAAACTGAGGACACAAATGTTGGAAAAGCTCCAGGAGCGCGTCAGGCACCAGTTGGAGTAGGCCGTAGACCTGAAGAGGAAGGAGGTGAAGAGCTCTGAATCACTATAGATAATCATAGATATTCTGAAAAACAGGTCAAGTGAAAGCTGAACTGAGATGTGTAATTTTATCTTCAACAGTTGGAGAAAGTTCATCAGGAGCATCAGTTGAAGGTGACGTCTCTGACGGAGGAAGTGTCTGCAATCTGCAGCTGGTAAGAACTTGAACCAATTAGTCCAAGAGCCTGAAGACAATTTCAGCCTAATCAGTACCATTTAAGGGAATGAAACAATACTGTGAGTCTAGTCTCAGTGGACACAATAAGATATGGTGGTCGTCCCAGGTTAGCAGCTGGAGTCAGTGTAGGACAACGCAGAGGTCAACATTTAAAAATGCTCCAATCATTTAGAAAAGTCCACCACATTATTTGTGTGGTCAAAAAGATGTAAAAATGTATCATTTCATTTATCTGACTGAAAAGTTATGGAGTTAAAAAACAACAGAAACGAGTTTGCACAAGGGTGAGAAGTTAAAGTTGCTTTCAGTTTTGGTTGAAAAAGTGATGCAAACCATTGGTTGAGCAAATAGGATGAATAAACTTAATAGATTTGAGTGTGTTGAGTGTTCGTCCTGCTCCTCTGGGGTTCAGAGGGCATATGTATGTGTGTGTGTGTGTGTGTGTGAAGTAACCAGCTTGCCTATGATAACTCTGTGATAAATGAGAACAGAGGGAGCACATTCATTTAGCTGTGTTTACTTCAGCACCAGGATTGTTCTTCTTCATTTTTTATTCAACAACAATAATTCAAATATTAACAAAATGTTGTGTGGGCCGCTGAAGAGGAGGTACTGCTGGCCCACCACCACTAGAGGGCGCCCTGTCTGGAGTGCGGGCTCCAGGCACCGGAGGGTGCTGCCGCCTTACGGGAGCAGCCAGGATGACAGCTGTCACCCATCACTGAAGACAGCTGATCCCAATCAATAAGGAGGTATATCAGCAGGACGGCATCTCCACCTCATTTTCCGAGATATCGCCTTACCAAAGAGGTAACGAACTCAGCCAGTTGTATTATTCTGAGAATTAATACTGTGTTGCTTGTGCTTAGGTCAGCTGAAGACCGTATTGGACGAAGTAGGATAAGTACTCACCTTCCTACATTTCTTGATTGTTGTTGACGAGAGGTGGAGGTGGACTCTCCACTCTCCGTGTTGCTGGGTGCAGCAGCATCCACACCTGACTGTTTCTGTTTCCTGCCAGCAGTACCGGATCCAACGAGCGGGAGGCAGTGGCCACCTTGGAATTCGGGACTTGGCGGCTCCAGTATTCCCGGGGTTCGGTGGCAGAGGAAATCGGGTTGGTTCCGGTTCGACTTGGACAGACGTCTCCTATCGTCGAGCCTGCCCACACGACACCGTTGTAATAAGACTCAATCTCCATATTGTAATCAGTTGTATTTGTTGTGCCTTTTTCACAACAGTAAAAACAGTGTTATTTGATTCCTCCATTGTCCGTTCATTTGCGCCCCCTGTTGTGGGTCCGTGTTCCTACACTTTCACAACAGGCTATCTCGGCCAACGTCATGGATCCCGAGGGGCGTCAACCGGCTGTTGAACGGCCAATGGAAGAACAGGACGCGCAGGCATCCGCAGGAGGGGTAATCGGTGAGTTGCAGCGGATCCTCACCGCTTTCACGACTCGGTTAGATTTAATGACCGAGCAGAACGTCCTCCTGAACCGCAGGGTGGAGGCTCTCGCCGCGCAGGTGGAAGCGCACCCTCCGGGCGCCGCTGCGGCTCTCCCTCCCGTAGACCCTGTGCGTAACATTGACGTTCCACTGGTCGTTCAACGACCCCTCCCACCTTCCCCGGAAGCATACATAAGCCCCCCAGAGCCGTACGGAGGCTGTGTGGAGACGTGCGCGGATTTCCTTATGCAGTGTTCGCTCGTCTTCGCACAGCGTCCAGTTATGTACACGACTGATGCTAGCAAGGTAGCTTATGTAATAAACCTGCTTCGCAGCGAGGCACGCGCTTGGGCTACAGCGCTCTGGGAGCAAAAGTCACGGCTCCTTCAGACATATGATGGGTTTGTGAGGGAGCTCAGAACCGTGTTCGATCACCCCAATAGAGGAGAAACCGCTTCAACTGTGCTACTGTCGATGAGACAGGGGCGTCGGAGCGCAGCTGCCTATGCAGTCGACTTCCGCATCGCGGCTGCGAGGTCCGGCTGGAATAGCGCTGCCCTCCGCGCCGCCTTTGTAAACGGACTGTCATTGGTTCTTAAGGAGCACCTGGTGGCTAAGGACAAACCGCGGGATTTAGATGGGCTCATCGATCTTGTCATACGGTTAGACAACCGGTTAGAAGAACGTCGGCGGGAACGAGACGAAGGGCGTGGCCGGGCACGCGCCGTCCCTCTCCCTTCCGGTTCCGACCGCGCTCCGCCTTCCCCACGCTCCACGGCCCCCTGCGCTCCGTGGGGCCACAGCTCCCCCTGCTGACGAAGCTATGGACACGAGTAGGGCAACATTTAGGGCACCAGACGCACAGAGGAGACGGGCCCACGGAGCTTGTTTTGTTTGTGGTGCGATAGAGCACCACATGAGGGACTGCCCCGAGCGGTTCAACTCCAACGCCCCGCCCCTAGAGACTGGGCTAGGGGTGGGCCGAGACATTCACGTGGGACACACCCACATTGCCACACGACTCCCAGTCACGATCCTTTATGAGGACTCAACCCTGAAGGCCCCAGCACTGGTGGACACGGGCTCTGAGGGGAATCTGTTGGACAGCAGATGGGCCAGGGAGATAGGGCTCCCTCTGGTGGCGCTTACCTCGCCGGTACAGGTTCGGGCACTAGATGGCTCCCTACTCCGTCCGATCACGCATAAGACACCACCTGTAACTCTGGTGGTGTCAGGAAATCACCGGGAGGTGATCGAGTTTTTTGTGACTCAGGCCACCTCCCGTGTGGTTTTAGGTTTTCCCTGGATGTTGAAGCACAATCCCCGGATTGATTGGCCGTCCGGGGTAGTGGTTCAGTGGAGCGAGACCTGCCATCGGGTGTGTCTAGGTTCCTCGGTTCCTCCCGGCTCCCAAGCTAAGGAGGAGGTCAGAGTCCCGCCCAATCTGGGGACGGTGCCGGTGGAGTACCACGACCTTGTCGACGTGTTCAGCAAGGATCTGGCTCTCACTCTTCCCCCCCACCGTCCGTATGATTGTGCCATTGATTTGGTTCCGGGCAGTGAGTTCCCGTCCAGTAGGCTGTACAACCTCTCACGGCCTGAGCGCGAATCAATGGAGACCTACATCCGGGACTCGTTAGCTGCCGGGTTGATCCGGAATTCCACCTCCCCGATGGGCGCAGGTTTCTTTTTTGTGGGCAAAAAAGATGGCGGACTTCGTCCATGCATTGATTATAGGGGGTTGAACGAGATCACGGTTCGCAACCGATACCCGTTGCCCCTGTTGGATTCAGTGTTCACACCCCTGCATGGAGCCCAGATTTTCACCAAGCTCGATCTTAGAAATGCGTACCATCTGGTTCGGATCCGGAAGGGAGACGAGTGGAAGACGGCATTTAACACCCCCTTAGGTCACTTTGAGTACCTGGTCATGCCGTTCGGTCTCACAAACGCTCCCGCGACTTTCCAAGCGTTGGTTAACGATGTCTTGCGGGATTTCCTGCACCGGTTCGTCTTCGTATATCTAGACGATATACTCATCTTTTCTCCGGACCCTGAGACCCATGTCCAGCATGTACGTCAGGTCCTGCAGCGGTTGTTGGAGAACCGGCTGTTTGTGAAGGGCGAGAAGTGTGAGTTCCACCGCACATCTTTGTCCTTCTTGGGGTTCATTATCTCCTCCAACTCCGTCGCTCCTGATCCGGCCAAGGTTGCGGCGGTGAGAGACTGGCCCCAACCCACAAGCCGTAGGAAATTGCAACAGTTCCTAGGCTTTGCTCATTTCTACAGGAGGTTCATCAAGGGCTACAGTCAGGTAGTTAGCCCCCTGACAGCCCTGACCTCACCAAAAGTCCCCTTCACCTGGTGGGATCGTTGCGAAGCCGCGTTCAAGGAGTTGAAACGGCGCTTCTCGTCTGCACCTGTTCTGGTGCAGCCCGATCCTAGTCGCCAGTTAGTGGTTGAAGTGGACGCCTCGGACTCAGGGATAGGAGTCGTGCTGTCCCAGAGCGGGAAGACCGATAAGGTCCTTCACCCGTGGGCCTATTTTTCCCGCAGGTTGACCCCAGCCGAACGGAACTATGACGTCGGCAATCGAAAGCTCCTTGCGGTGAAAGAGGCTCTTGAGGAGTGGAGACATCTGTTGGAGGCAACGTCCGTGCCATTCACGGTTTTCACTGACCACCGGAACCTGGAGTATATCAGGACCGCCAAGCGGCTGAATCCCAGGCAAGCCCGCTGGTCACTGTTCTTCGGCCGTTTTGACTTCCGGATCACCTACCGTCCCGGGACCAAAAATCAAAGATCAGATGCTTTGTCCCGGGTACATGAAGATGAGGTCAAAACGGAGTCGTCGGATCCCCCGGATCCTATCATCCCGGAGTCTGCTATCGTGGCCGCCCTCACCTGGGACGTGGAGAAGACCGTCCGGGAGGCCCTGACACGAGACCCGGACCCCGGAACCGGACCGCCAGAAGCCAGGGCTGCAGTTCTGGACTTCTGTCACGGTTCGAAGCTCTCCTGTCATCCTGGGGTGCGAAGAACCGTGGCAGTCGTCCGGCAGCGCTTCTGGTGGGCGTCCCTGGAGGCCGACGTCCGGGGTTACATCCAGGCCTGTACCACCTGCGCCAGGGGCAAGGCCGACCACCGCAAGACATCGGGATTGCTACAGCCGCTGCCCGTGCCTCATCGCCCCGGTCTCACATCGGCCTGGATTTTGTCACAGGTCTCCCGCCGTCCCAGGGAAACACCGTCATCCTCACGATAGTGGACCGATTCTCCAAGGCGGCCCACTTCGTGGCCCTCCCGAAGCTACCAACGGCCCAGGAGACAGCGGACTTCCTAGTCCACCACGTCGTCCGTCTGCATGGGATACCATCAGACATCGTCTCCGATCGCGGTCCCCAGTTCTCCTCGCATGTTTGGAGGAGCTTTTGCCGGGAACTGGGGGCCACGGTCAGTCTCTCGTCCGGGTATCACCCCCAGACCAACGGACAAGCAGAACGGGCCAACCAGGAGATAGAGCAGACCCTACGCTGTGTGACAGCCGCGCACCCGACGGCCTGGAGTACCCACCTGGCCTGGATCGAGTACGCCCACAACAGCCAAGTGTCATCAGCCACCGGCCTCTCCCCTTTCGAGGTGTGCTTGGGGTATCAACCCCCGTTGTTTCCGATGGTTGAGGGGGAGGTCGGTGTGCCCTCGGTCCAGGCCCACCTATGGAAGTGCCGTCGGGTGTGGCGTACCGCCCGTTCTGCTTTGTTAAGGGCCCGGACGAGGGCGAAGAACCATGCAGACCGGCGGCGGGCCCCGGCTCCCACGTATCGTCCTGGGCAGGAAGTGTGGTTGTCCACCAAGGACATTCCCCTTCAAGTGGACTCCCCAAAACTGCAAGAACGATACATCGGCCCGTATAAGATACTCAAGGTCATCAATCCCGCCGCAGTGAGGCTCCAGCTTCCGGCCTCACTGCGGATTCATCCAGTATTCCACGTCTCCAGGATTAAACCCCATCACACCTCACCCCTCTGCACTCCGGGTCCGGCGCCACCTCCTGCCCGGATCATCGACGGAGAGCCAGCTTGGACCGTGCGCCGGCTCCTCGACGTCCGACGGATGGGCCGGGGTTTTCAGTATCTGGTGGACTGGGAGGGGTACGGCCCCGAAGAACGCTCCTGGGTGAAGAAGGGCTTCATCCTGGACCCGGCCCTCCTGGCCGACTTCTACCGTCGCCACCCTGACAAACCCGGTCGTGCGCCAGGAGGCGCCCGTTGAGGGGGGGGTCCTGTTGTGTGGGCCGCTGAAGAGGAGGTACTGCTGGCCCACCACCACTAGAGGGCGCCCTGCCTGGAGTGCGGGCTCCAGGCACCGGAGGGCGCTGCCGCCTTACGGGAGCAGCCAGGATGACAGCTGTCACCCATCACTGGAGACAGCTGATCCCAATCAATAAGGAGGTATATCAGCAGGACGGCATCTCCACCTCATTTGCCGAGATATCGCCTTACCAAAGAGGTAACGAACTCAGCCAGTTGTATTATTCTGAGAATTAATACTGTGTTGCTTGTGCTTAGGTCAGCTGAAGACCGTATTGGACGAAGTAGGATAAGTACTCACCTTCCTACATTTCTTGATTGTTGTTGACGAGAGGTGGAGGTGGACTCTCCACTCTCCGTGTTGCTGGGTGCAGCCGCATCCACACCTGACTGTTTCTGTTTCCTGCCAGCAGTACCGGATCCGACGAGCGGAGGCAGTGGCCACCTGGGAATTCGGGACTTGGCGGCTCCAGTATTCCCGGGGTTCGGTGGCAGAGGAAATCGGGTTGGTTCCGGTTCGACTTGGACAGACGTCTCCTATCGTCGAGCCTGCCCACACGACACCGTTGTAATAAGACTCAATCTCCATATTGTAATCGGTTGTATTTGTTGTGCCTTTTTCACAACAGTAAAAACAGTGTTATTTGATTCCTCCATTGTCCGTTCATTTGCGCCCCCTGTTGTGGGTCCGTGTTCCTACACTTTCACAACACAAAATGGCCTTAGCAAGTCACAAAAGTCCATGTGGCCATAACTTAATAGAGCTATACTAGTCACAATTTACAATCTGATTTTGCAAGTTTTACAATTCCTCAAAAATACAATGAAATGCATGCCTTGGTTTTAAATCACATTTTTAATGGATTTAACCTATTAATGCTTTATAACCTTTTTAATTATTACCTTGAATCAAATGAATCACACTATTTATCTCCATTTATATTTTCAACTTAAATTATTTCAACAGTCTTAATGATAATAATAATAATACATTTTATTTGTATAGCGCTTTTCTAGAAACTTAAAGACGCTTAATTCATTCAGTCTTATGAATTAATTATGCTTAACATGTTGTCCACCTCAAATATCATGCATCTAATACAGGTTTATAATTGCACTACTGGTACTTGGTAAGAAACCCTTAATATTCACAAATGAGAATAAAGTCCAGTAATTTGCGTATTGCATGAAAACATTTCATAAATGTAATTAAATACTGTACTCAAGTGGTCCCTTGTACCAACACTGGTTTGGATTCATTTCTATGCACGTTGCGTTTCCCTTTACACTACCATTAGCTTAGCAGGTTAGCTTGAAACACATTTGCACTACAACTCGAACAAAACTTGCACAAACTACGTTTCTCTTGGACTCCCACTTGACAATGTCATCCTAAACACCTAAAGTCTCAGAAGATATATAGTCACTCCGTGATACATGTTAAATGAGAATAGAGAGAGCACATTCAAGAAGCTACGTTTACTTCACCACGAGGATTGTTCTTCTCTATAATCCTCTACCGCTCGCCACTGCTCAGAAGCTGCAGTGGTCTCTCTCTGTCTCTGTTGGGCCGAACAACTATTAAGATTTTTAATATTCTGTATGCATCCACGCTCGGGCCTCATCTCCAAGAAGCGATCACTACACCTAAAGAAGTCCCCAAAAAAACGAATGAATGCACTGTAAAACAACGCATGACTTGCCGATGTATTAATTTGAAAATGTTTTAAGTCACACGAATGCCAAAAATGCCAACTAAATCATGATTACTTACCCTCTCACTGATGCATACGTGTGGCTTCACGCAATGTTGGATGTCTTTTTGTTAACATCTGGATTACACTTAACTCAAAAGAGATTACAATGGAACCAACTGAGTTATTATCCCAAAAGAGTCAGTTGAGGTGGCATCTTTTCATGCCCCCTGGACGCCTCGCTGGAGAGGTGTTCCGGGCACGTCCCATTGGGAGGAGGCCCCGGGGAAGACCCAGGACACGCTGGAGGGACTACAACTCTCGGCTGGCTTGGGAACGCCTTGGGGTTCCCCCGGAGGATCTGGGGGAGGTGGATAGGTCTGGGCGGCTTTGCTTGAGCTGCTACCCCTGCGACCCGACTCCAGATAAAGCGGAAGAAAATGGATGGATGGATGGATAAACTAAATAAATAAGTGAAATAAAAATTGTTGGGGTGTCTGTTTTTACTCATATACTTAACTATTTCACGCCTCTACATTTGGTCTCCAAAGGAATCGTCAAACACGGTTGATGTCCGTTGGATTTTGTCACGTTACCTCATAACGTGATAAATAACGTGATAACTCAGCACGACAGATGGTGTAAAGTCAAATTGTCCTTTATCACCATTTTTGCTGTTTTTACTCCATAACATCCATGGTTGTAGGTAGGGTTGCCAACTCTGAAAACTAAATAAGGGACACCTCACTGGAAGGGCTGACCGACCGATCCGACCATTGCCTTCACCCTTCCCAGCGTGTGTGAAACGATTTTTAACCATTTGACTATTGACTTGACCGTGAATTTAAGTAGATGCATACATGCATTTGTTATGATATGAACATGTTGAAAACAAATTATTATTTACCAATTTATTTTTAGTGCAAAATAAATTTTCACTCACAAATTCAATATGAGCATCCTTTTCTGCTTCAAAGCATAAAATAAAATAAAAAAAATCTTTAAAAATAAATCTCTCTGTAGTGTTATTGCTTAACTTAAAATTGTATAAATTAAGAAAAAAACAATAGAAAAATTGCATCATCCAAACAATGTTACAGTGCACATTTAGTGTAATAAAAAGTGCAAAAAATAAAGTCTGAAAAAGTAAACAATACTCGTGCCCGTGTCTCAACGAGACTTGAACGCTGAAGCTAAGCTGGAGAAGGTATCTGTTAATAAGTCTCAGTAATATTACACAGAAGAAGAATCCAGTGATGTTTAATTTTAATGTTGTTGTTTTAGATGTTTCAAAAATATGAGGCAGAGGACAGAAAAACTGCTGACCTCCAGCAGAGATTCCTCTTGATGGAGCAGAGAAAGAGGAATCTGGAAAGAACACAGATGGACCACAGAGACATGGAGAAGGAGTAAATGATGCCAAGTTTGATGAGATCATATGAAAGTGAATCAAATCTGATCTGTGACACACTGTGAGGATGAAAAGATCAGATCTGACCCACAGCAGCCTGTAGTGTTAAAGTCGTCTGCGGGACCTGTTTATGTGGCGTCACCTCCTGGTGCTGATGAACACAGCATGAAACTACGATTTTTTTTTTCCCTCTCTGGCCTCTTTCTCTCCATCTGTCTGCAGCTACAGTGAGAAGTTGTCACAGTGCCAGGGTGAAGTCCGGCGGCTGCAGGGCTGCCTGGCTGCTGACCGCAGGAACTCTGCTAAAGTCAGCGAGGAGCATCAGGAGCTGCAACAGGAGAACGAGCAGCTCCGCACTCAGCTGATGGAGCTGCAGAAGAGCACCACAAGGGCAGAAGAAAAGGCCAAACTGAAGGTAACTTGATGAGACAGAAAAACGAAAAACAGATTTATAAAAAAGTTGTCGTGTTGGACGATGAAGGACTTCTGACACATTTTGGGGCCTGTTTATCATAATATTGTGAATCGGTTGCTCTCCACTGGAGGATTTCCAGACACTTTTAAGTCAATTGTTAAACCTCTTCTTAAGAAATGAGGCCTGTACCCAGAGAGTTTGACAAACTATAGACCTGGGTCTCATTTGTCATTTTTATATTAAAAAAAAAAATTAGAGAAAGTGGTTTCAAACCAAATGTCAAAATATTTGCCTGAAAATAATTCATTTGAGCCTCCATTATTTTGGTGTCTCTGGCTCAGGAATGTCCTTACTGAGTTTCTGTGTAGGCTCTCAGTTGTCCAGGTGGTTTCCATAGTAGAGAAGCTTGAATCTTCGACTGGACTGGGTTGCTAGACGCGAGGATGTTTCGCTTCAAATCACAGAAGTTCCCTCAGCTAAATTTCTTGCTCTGGTGGTCTGACTTCTGTCTTGACTCTTGTAGAGAAGAAGACTCTTGACTCTACAAGAGTAGAGTATGTCCTTACTGAGGTCATATTTTTGGGCCAAACACAATATGTTGTTTTTAATCCATGTGGCATCTGATTTTGACACTGTTAAGTATGGTGTCCCTCAGGGTTCAGTTCTAGGTTCATTGTTTATCCGAGTTTGTGTCATAATGTGATGCGGGACAACAGTAAGACAATTTACTCTGACAGCAGCACACAACCACTTTGTCATGAAAACATTTATGTTTGTGTGCAGTATGAAAAGCAGCTTGCAGCCTCCAGAGAGAAGATTTGTCTCCTCCAGAGTCTGTTGACAAAGATAAGACAAAAGATACCTGCTGCTACACAACAGGTACGAGTCCGAGTCCTCCGCCGGCCGTTAAGTCTTTTCAGTGGAGTTAAAACCTCAGAGACGGTAAAGGAGCTCATGCAGTTTACAGGCTGAAGTAGATTTTAATCATGTGTCATTAAGTGTCGCATGATCAAGTTCGATTGATAGACTGTGATTTGAGCAGTAAAATTACAGATAAAATTACATCCTATCTGCTGTAGAGGACAAAATAAAGCTTCCAGCATCAGGTGCTGATTTACACTGTGGTTCTCAAACACATTGATACATTAAATACATTTTTAAAAATTGACTAATAATACTGCAATACAAAAATTTGACATTTAAAACAAAAAGGTAAAAAAGACATTAACCCTTTGAATGGTGCTATGTGAAGCCAGCAACTTTAAATATCCATCATGAATCTCTGCTTTAAGGCGCTCACCTTGGTCACGTCATCAGTCACGGCCTGAAACTAAACACTAAAAAATAAATACAAATAAAACTGTTTATTGGCTCATCACAAACCAGGTTTAGAGCTGTATACTGCCTCCTACTGTACTGGAGTGTGTCATCATCTTCTAAGTCAAAACAATACAGAAATATGTGAAGTAATAAAATAATCAAAATGTATCAGAAATATCTTCACACTATTAGGAAAGAGAACGTTTCATAGTTTTATCACAGTCATACAGCACTGTGAGTGTGCTTGCCTGTAGTCTAAACCTGGCCTGTTTTCTGTGTATTTTAGCTAAACGGTCACATGACTCGGCTCTTTGCATGTGGAGGGCTGCTGGCAGTGAAAACTCTTCTTTGGTTCCATCATACTGACGTCTTCCTTTCTCTTTCCTTTAGACTGTAACGACGGTGGCACGTGACAGGAAGAGAAATGAAGAACTGATCTTCAGTCCAACATGATGGCCTCCACCCAGGGAGGTCAACATCGGGTGCACGGCCTCCTGTGGTTCATTGGCTGACCATCTGTGTAAGATGTGATGGTCTCTGATCATGTCCTCCATGACCACTAACATCTGCTGCAGGGACAAGCTCCAAGTCCAGCTCCCATGAAGATCAGTGTCCAGGTCTGGAAGACAGATGGGAGGAGCCTGGAGATGGTCCAGGAAATTTGAGTTCAAAGAAGGACGTGAAGATCAGTGTGTTCTCTGTGGTTCAGTTCCCCGCCTGCAGAATGCCGCTGTGAGCCGCACACAGCTGCTGCTGTTAGTGTTTGAATAAAATGATCAATAAAAACATCATCATGAGACCATGCTGACTGTTGGTACAATGTTCATTGTGCTTCATTCATTACAAAGCTTTTGTTGCTTTAAACAAGTTGAAAGCAAAGAAAATCTACCCTATAAAACCATTTGTATCATATTTGCTACGTGCGTTTCTGAGACCTCCATCTTCTCAACATGATCAATACGTTCTTTAAAAACCTGTTGTTTTGGACCTGATACATGTATCCTGCCCTCTAGTGGATCATCACTCCACTGCAGTAGATGAAAGGGCTTTTTTTGGCCATTTCAAATGGACATGTCACAGTTTTGTAAGGAAATCTCCATCATGCCAACCACAATACAAACACACACTAATTTGACGATTTAATTAATCAAATTAATACCTGAAATGCCGTCTTAAAATAGGTTTTTGGTATTTTCACAAAAACAATTCCTCTGAAAACATTATGTTGCATTGTTTACGTGTTTATGTTGAGATGTCAAAAAGAACAGAGCAAGAAGAGAGGAAAAAGAAAGTACAATCAAAATGTCATCACCATGATCATGGATGGCAATTCAAGTGACAGTCAGGAGAGGATGAGGAGGAATGGACTCCTCAGGCCATGCACGATGATGGAAGTTCAGAGAGCAGTGATAAGGAAGACTATTAAGATGTAAGTGTAGCCCAGACAAGCACAGAAGTTGAGGTCCCAACAAGAAGGACACAATCAGAAAGGAGTCAGTGGAGGACAATGTAAAAAGAAAAATTACAGTAGGAGAAAAGTACAATATCAAAGTCTATCTGTTGATTTTATTGCATATGTTGAGGAAGGCACAGAGGACAGGTGTGACGGGAAACCTCCCTGCAGTTTGTGATGTCTTGAGAACAGTTTCAAAGAAAGATAAACTGGAAGCTCAGGTTGTGGTTACAGAACAGTTTCTCTGGATGCCTCCTGAAGAATGCCATGCAGTTGATGAACTCATGGTGCCATTCAAGGGAAAAATCTCATCTACACTCTGTGTCTACATGTCTGCAAAACCTCACAAATGGGATTTCAAAATGTTGGGACATGCTGGAAAAAGTGGCTTTCGTTATGACTTTGATGTTTGTCAAGGTGCAGAAAATCCAGACAGAGAATAGTCTGAAGTTGGTGATACAAGTTCTGCTGAAAATGACATCAACACTTTTAGCAGGAAAAAACTTACAAGGTCTACTTCACAGCCGTTCCCCTTGTACAACACCTAAAAAAGAACGATTGATGAAGAACAAACTTCTTTCCCAGGTAGAGCATTTACTCGATCCTCTTCAGTTTGCTTATAGGGCTGGTCGAGGTGTGGAGGATGCTACTGCCACCCTCTTAAATTTGGTCCTGAAGCATTTAGAAAGTCCTAAGGCATATGCACGTCTTCTTTTTTTAGACTTTTCTTCTGCTTTTAACACTATCCAACCACATATTTTAATAAATAAGCTTGTTAAGGATTTTAAACTGGATTTTACTATGGCAGATTGGATTTTGAACTTTTTAACAGGGAGATCTCAGCGAGTGAGGGTAAATGGTTGCCTTTCTGATGTTTTGTATTCCTCAACTGGCTCACCACAGGGTTGTGTGCTGCTGTCCCATCTCTTGTATATTTTGTATAAAAATGACTGCCGCAGCCACTGTAAGAATCGCCATATATTAAAATTTGCAGATGATTCTGTTATAATGGTGATGAAAGGGAACATGGCCCTGTCGTGGCAGATATGGTTCAGTGGTGTGACGACTCCTTCTTGCAGCTGAATGTTGTCAAGACAAAAGATATGGTTATTGACTTTCGGAAACGGATGATCTCACCCAAAACCACTACAATCAATGGCCAACAGGTGGAGCATGTGGACAACTATAAATACTTGGGAACGCTGATCGATAGCAAGTTGAACTTTAATGACAATGCAGACCTGCTGTATAAGAAGGGTCAGCAGCACCTGTTTTGTCTTCGTACGTTGTCATGTTTTCAAGTGGACAGGACAATAATGACCCTATTTTATAAATCTTGTGTTGAATCGGTTTTAACGTTTTCGATGATGAGCTGGTACGGAAACCTCAGCATTATAAAGCAAGGAAGCCACTTCACAACATTGTAAAATTGTGCAGCAAGCTCTTGGAGGCCCAGCAGACCTCACTGTCTGACTTGTTTTCCAGACAGATGAGGAGGAAGGCTCAGAGGATCTTATCTGATCGGGCCCACCCTCTCCATGGTGAATTTTGTTATTTGCCATCTGGAGCGAGGCTTAGGTTTCCTACAGTGCAGGCTATCTCTCTTCTGAATGCTGACCAGAGGAGAGAAGCAGGTACTTAGGGTTGATGACAAATCGCGCTAGGTAACTCGGTTCCATTTCCATCGATTCAGGTCTGTACTGTGTCCCCCTTGTGTACTGAATGTCTGGTGTGTTTTTCTTTTCTTTTTACGAGGTCTATTAGAAAAGTATCCGACCTTATTATTTTTTTCAAAAACCATATGGATTTGAATCACGTGTGATTGCGTCAGACAAGCTTGAACCCTCGTGCGCATGCGTGAGTTTTTCCACGCCTGTCGGTTGCATCATTCACCTGTGAGCAGGCTTTGAGTGAAGAGTGGTTCAGCCCTCTCGTCGGATTTTCATTGTCAGGAAATGGCGGAATGATTTGGGCTTTTTTTCCATCAGAATTTTTCAGAAACTGTTAGAGACTGGCAGCTGGAAACCATTAGAAAAATTTATCTGGCTTTCAGTGAAAATGTTACGGGCTTGGTAGAGCCCCACAGCCTGGACATGCCAGAACATGTACCGTGAGGCTTCATCACGGCATTGCTGTGCACCATGCGGCACCGCCACGACGCGCGAAGCCTCCGCTCCTCTTTCCATGACAAAAACTCCTGTAACAGTGGAATGTGCCGTTCATTTCCAAACTGGACGCTGTGTTTTATCCGGGACGTCGTCTGGCTAGCACAGGAATTGTGAAAAGACGTGGATATCAGCACTTTTTCGGCACATTGAGAGAGACGTGTGGAGGAATTCCGCGCGCCGCGGCGGTGCCGCATGGCGCACAGCAACGCCGTGATGAAGCCTCATGGGACATGTTCTGGCATGTCCAGGCACATCCACAATTTCTCGGATAATCACTCGATGGAAAAACCACCGACAGCTGTCTGAACGCCATCTCAAAGCCGTCCTGTGAGACCAAAAAGGAGGTGGTTTTGTCTCGCTCCAGTAGCGAATCGATCGTGACGCGCGAAGCCTCCGCTCGGCTTTCCATGACAAAATCTCTTGTTAAAAGTGAAATCTGACGGAAAATGGTTGATGTCCAGCTCTTGTGATAACCAGAGAAATGGCACACGATGGTCACGGATCCAGACAGCCATCCGTTTAGAAATGAAATGGTCGTTCAGCCTGTCGATGGCGGCTTTGGAGCGCGGCGCGCCCCACAGCCGCTGGCGGCCGTCCTTAAAGCGACAGTAACACTCCTTATTTTGTTTTTGCCCTCGTATTTTGTAATTTTCTGTATACCCACTGCTGTACAGCTCATTGCTCCTTTGGAGACATTGAATAAATAAAGTGAAAGTGAAAGTGAAAAAAGGAATCCACAACACTGGCACGTGATGATCAGGGTGAAAGACTGCACCATGATGGATGTAAATGAACTGGAGAAAAATGGAAAAGGGTCAGTGGACTTCAGAGTGAACCAGGACAACAACCTCATTATAAGATGGTACGACAGCAAAGCAGCAAATCTGATTTCCTCTTTTGTTGGCATTGAACTTGTGGGAAATGTGAAACGCTGGATCACAAACCAAAAACTCACATAATGATGATTCCCAGACCAGCCATTGATGGTGATGCTGAGATGCCAAAGATGGTACAACGTCTGTTGTCACACACAGTGGCAGTCATCAATGTGTGGAACCGCTACAGAAGAGACCAGAAGAATCTAGAGCCCCAGACAAAAACCATGGTTCTGCAAAGGTTTCAGGCTTTGGTTGGCACTTTCCTCACAAGCGCAGGAAAGGCTAAAATCAAGTGTGGTAGACTGCTATTCTCTCCAGGTCACCCTGACAAAAGAGGTCTCGATCTCAATGGGACTAACCTGGTTAAATAAAATATCCTCTCCAGAAGAGACTCCAACATCACCCCGTAAAAGGCCAAGCTGCAGTGTGCCTCTTGATGTGAGGGGGGAGGGCACTGATCATTTTCCAACATGGGAAATCTGACAGAAATGCAAGCACTGCACCGACAGTCACTTCTCACATGTGAGAAGTGTAAGGTCCATATTTTCCTGAACAAGGACAGAATCTGTTTTTGTGCCAGTCACAAAGTGAATCAAAAAGCCTCAAAAAATGGTATGTTAAAAAAAGAAGGGAAAAACAGCCTGAGATGTTCTATATTTTCAAAATGTTATATCTAAAATTAACATTGTTGTGAGCAAAAAATGCCCAATGTGTGAAATGTGATATAAAAAAAAAATCATAAACATGATGATATGGCAAAAAAAAAAAAAAGTGGGGATTTTGTCAAAAGGTTTAATAAGCATCTCAGTTCCAAAAAATTGGAATTTTCTGGCTATTTTTTTTAATGTGTCAGGCTTTACAGTTTTAAGTCATTTACCTTTCTATTTAAATTAATATTTCCAAATCAATTTTATTTATATAGCGCCAAATCACAACAGTCGCCCCAAGGCGCTTTATAATGTAAGGCAAGGCCATACAATAATTACAGAAAAACCCCAACGGTCAAAACGACCCCCTATGAGCAAGCATTTGGTGACAGTGGGAAGGAAAAACTCCCTTTTAACAGGAAGAAACCTCCAGCAGAACTAGGCTCAGGGAGGGGCAGTCTTCTGCTGGGACTGGTTGGGGCTGAGGGAGAGAATCAGGAAAAAGACATGCTGTGGAGGGGAGCAGAGATCAATCACTAATGATTAAAAGCAGAGTGGTGCATACAGAGCAGAAAGAGGTGAATAAAAAGAAACACTGGGTGCATCATGGGAACCCCCCCCCCCCCCCCCCCAGCAGTCTAAGTCTATAGCAGCATAACTAAGGGATGGTTCAGGGTCACCTGATCCAGCCCTAACTATAAGCTTTAGCAAAAAGGAAAGTTTTAAGCTTAATCTTAAAAGTAGAGAGGGTGTCTGTCTCCCTAAGCTGAAGGCTCTGTCTCCCATTCTACTCTTACAAACCCTAGGAACTACAAGTAAGCCTGCAGTCTGAGAGCGAAGCGCTCTATTGGGGTGATATGGTACTAAGAGGTCCAAATACAAATACAAAACTATCACTCTGATTTTGCAGTGTGTCTTTGGAATTTTAATTTTGTGATCTGGAGAATCTAAAGATTGTCACTTTGGTTTGAATAAGGATTAACATCTGATTAAGGATTAATATTTGCCGCCTATTTTTCATACTGCCTGACCATAATAACAGTCACCAAATAAAGACAGATTACACGACATCATGAAATAGCCTGAACTTTGAAGAGTTGTGCAAGTAGTTTTGAAACGATCAATCAAGGTAGATATACGCACATCACCAGGTGCAAGGCTACTGCAGTGAACATAGAACAAAAAAGTAGTAGTTTTGAAATAAACTGTGTATTTGTCTGAACCACCAAACTGTCCAGTGTGGTCCTTTAAGCATCTGTGATGGAGGACACGTGACCGACTCTTCTGCATTCCTTGTCTCCTCATTCTTAATTCCCAAAACAAACATTCCTAATGGTTTGGTGTGGTGTCCAATGGAGACCAGCAGGGGGAGCTCGCTCCCAGGTGTACAAAAGAGGTGGGTTTGTCATTTTGCGGTTGCAGTTGTTGGTGAGCAGTGAGCGGGAAACCGTGTAGTTGTTCTCTATAAGAGGCTTGTAATTAAGTTCGCTGTGTTCTTGCTAAAAGTGCAGTTTTTCCTGAGGATCCACACAGACTTCATTTTCTGTTGAAACACAACAGTTGGGTTCACGGAAGAACCAGAAACTGATAGTCAGAATAAAGGATTTTCTTTCATCAAAACAGATCTAGGCTTTCATCTCAGATGCACCTTCTGGCAAATTGTACCTGAACTTTGTTTTAAAGAAAATCCTCCTCTATATCACTTCATCATGAAGCTGTATAACTGGGGATACAAAATTCAAAACATGCACTGTGCACAGTTTCTCCAATCACAGCCACTGAAGCCTGTAACTTCTGGGTTGTGTGGGTGTCTTGGTGGCTTTCCTCAGTCTTCTCCTTCTTGCACAGTCACTCAGTTTTTTAGCCACTCCATACAGATTTACCAGAGTGCTAAACTGTTTGTATTTCTTTGTAATTAATGTAAATATATTCCAAGACATATTCAGTGATTTAAAAATGTTCATTCTGCTCCTCTATTTTACACTACTTTTTAGATAAACCTTAGTATACTAGCATAGTTCCACCTTTGAACTGTAATATAAGATATACCTTACTGAATTTGCATGTATCCATCCCCTGACTTGTCTAAAGAAAACTGGCAATAAAACTGATTACACTATGTAACACAATTTTTGTTCCTGGCTTCTAAGTGTTATATTTCAACTGCTTATGTCTAAAGTCTATGGAAAAATGACTACGAGGTCTATCCATAAAGTATAGGTCCTTTTTATTTTTTTCAAAAACTATATGGATTTCATTCATATGTTTTTACGTCAGACATGCATGAACCCTCGTGCACATGCGTGAGTTTTTCCATGCCTGTCGGTGACGTCATTCGCCTGTGAGCACTCCTTGTGGGAGGAGTCGTCCAGCCCCTCGTCGGAATTCCTTTGTCTGAGAAGTTGCTGAGAGACTGGCGCTTTGTTTGATCAAAATTTTTTCTAAACCTGTGAGACACATCGAAGTGGACATGGTTCGAAAAATTAAGCTGGTTTTCAGTGAAAATTTTAACGGCTGATGAGAGATTTTGAGGTGACACTGTCGCTTTAAGGACTTCCCACGGTGTGAGACGTCGTGCAGCGCTCTCAGGCGCCATCATCAGCCTGTTTCAAGCTGAAAACCTCCACATTTCAGGCTCTATTGATCCAGGACGTCGTGAGAGAACAGAGAAGTTTCAGAAGAAGTCGGTTTCAGCATTTTATCCGGATATTCCACTGTTAAAGGAGATTTTTTTAATGAAAGACGTGCGGACGGGTCAATTTGTGGATTCACACAAATGGGAGACAGGTGAGGTAATCGCTAATTGGAAACAGTTGAGGTAAAACACAGGAAGAAAGTTACGAAAACACACAAGGAAGCTGGGACCACCAAAATAAAACAGGAATCACAAGCTGCAATAAATGCAGAATCAAGACCACAATAACATAAACACACACACACACACATCTTCAACAGCTTAGTCCAATCAAGGGTATAAAATAAACAATGAAAATTATTTAAAATTTATAGGTTTAATAGTGTACATATATCTAAAACTGTTTTTAGATTAGCACAATTTATAATTGAGTATTTTTAATATCCAAAGCAATGTTAAAAAATGCAACAAATTAACTTCCGATCTTTAACATTTTATAGAATTTTGCCATTAGAAGAAGAAAATTAATCCAGATTAAATCAAGCCGTTGCACCTTCTTCATGCTGTTTAACAGTTTCTTTACCAATATTATGTATTTTAACGATTTTTCACTTTTTGATGTCTTTAAGGATTAATTAATTTGTTGTTTTTTGAAGCAAGTGTGTGATCTTCATTGAATTTTATTGGTCATTTTATGACTTATTTTAATGATACAAAATCACTAACATTAAATTTTTGCACATTTTTCCAAACTGAGTGCTGTAGTACAACCCCTGGCAATAATTATGGAATCACCGGCCTTGGAGGATGTTCATTCAGTTGTTTAATTTTGTAGAAAAAAAGCAGATCACAGACATGACACAAAACTAAAGTCATTTCAAATGGCAACTTTCTGGCTTTAAGAAACACTATAAGAAATCAGGAAAAATAATTGTGGCAGTCAGTAACGGTTACTTTTTTAGACCAAGCAGAGGGAAAAAAATATGGAATCACTCAATTCTGAGGAATAAATTATGGAATCACCCTGTGAAATTTCATCCCCAAAACTAACACCTGCATCAAATCAGATCTGCTCGTTAGTCTGCATCTATCAAACTCTTAAAGAGGGTAAATCATCACACAATGTTGAAAAAGATGTTGGCTGTTCACAGTCAGCTGTGTCTAAACTCTGGACCAAATACAAACAACATGGGAAGATTGTTAAAGGCAAACATATTGCAAACATAAAGCGTCAAGACAGAACTCTTAAAGCAGTATGTCTCAAAAATCGAAAATGCACAACAAAACAAATGAGGAACGAATGGGAGGAAACTGGAGTCAACGTCTATGACCGAACTATAAGAAACCGCCTAAAGGAAATGGGATTTACATACAGAAACGAAAGCCATTATTAACAAGAAAATGGAAGAAAATGGTCCATGACAAGGCTCCAACCTGCAAAGCTGATCTGGCAACAGCAATCAGAGAAAGTTGGAGCCAGATTGATGAAGAGTACTGTTTGTCACTCATTAAGTCCATGCCTCACAGACTGCAAGCTGTTATAAAAGCCAGAGGTGGTACAACAGCAGCAACATCAGCTTTGCAGGCTGGAGCCTTGTCATGGACCATTTTCTTCAACTTCCAAAGATTTTCAATTGGATTAAGATCCGGACTATTTGCAGGCCATGACATTGACCCTATGTGTCTTTTTGCAAGGAATGTTTTCACAGTTTTTGCTCTATGGCAAGATGCATTATCATCTTGAAAAATGATTTCATCATCCCCAAACATCCTTTCAATTGATGGGATAAGAAAAGTGTCCAAAATATCAACCTGACATGCAGCCCCATATCATCAATGACTGTGGAAATTTACATGTTCTCTTCAGGCAGTCATCTTTATAAATCTCATTGGAACGGCACCAAACAAAAGTTCCAGCATCATCACCTTGCCCAATGCAGATTCGAGATTCATCACTGAATATGACTTTCCTCCAGTCATCCACAGTCCACGATTGCTTTTCCTTAGCCCACTGTAACCTTGTTTTTTTTCTGTTTAGGTGTTAATGATGGCTTTTGTTTAGCTTTTCTGTATGTAAATCCCATTTCCTTTAGGCGGTTTCTTACAGTTCAGTCACAGACGTTGACTCCAGTTTCCTCCCATTCGTTTCTCATTTCTTTTGTTGTGCATTTTCGATTTTTGAGACATATTGCTTTAAGTTTTCTGTCTTGACGCTTTGATGTCTTCCTTGGTCTACCAGTATGTTTGCCTTTAACAACCTTCCCATGTTGTTTGTATTTGGTCCAGAGTTTAGACACAGCTGACTGAACAACCAACATCTTTTGCAACATTGCGTGATGATTTACCCTCTTTTAAGAGTTTGATAATCCTCTCCTTTGTTTCAATTGACATCTCTCATGTTGGAGCCATGATTCATGTCAGTCCACATGGTGCAACAGCTCTCCAAGGTGTGATCACTCCTTTTTAGATGCAGACTAACAAGCAGAGCTGATTTGATGCAGGTGTTAGTTTTGGGGATGAAAACTTACAGGGTGATTCCATAATTTATTCCTCAGAATTGAGTGAGTCCATATTTTTTTCCCTCTGCTTGGTCTAAAAAGTAACCGTTACTGACTGCAACAATTTTTTTTCCTGATTTAAGGCGCCTTGGGGCAACTGTTTGTTGTGATTTGGCGCTATATAAATAAAATTGATTTGATTTGATTTCTTGTAGTGTTTCTTAAAGCCAGAAAGCTGCCATTTGAAATGACTTTAGTTTTGTATCATGTCTGTGATCTGCTTTTTTTCTACAAAATTAAACAACTGAATGAACATCCTCCGAGACCGGTGATTCCATAATGTTTGCCAGGGGTTGTATAACCAAGCAGGACCCCACTGATGTCTGCTGTGCATTTTGTGTCACTACACCGTTTAACATTGACACTTGAAAATTTCAATAAAATATTCTCCAGTTTTTCACAATGACATTTTTCGAAACTGATCACCAGCAGGAGAACGTTGATGTGTTCAGTGAATTTGGTGACACCAAACCTGGATTTATTGAATATTTTCCTTGTTTATGCACTTTGGAAACAGTCCCTACACTTCTGTTTCTCCGCCGCCTGCTTTCAGGTCAACAGGGTTCGAGCTAGGGCCATTTTAGCGCCGGGTAAATTATGTGATCGCAGCTCATAGCTTCGGGGGGTCATGGGCCCCTGGATCTGCTGCTCCCTGAAGCTATATGGTTTTATGCCCCTAAACATTCTTGACAAGCCTTAACTAATTTTCTGTGGTTTTAGATGCATTGAACTTAAGAATGTTGTAATATATGTAAGATCAAAGTTATTTTTTCCATGGGGTCTTTTTCAACAATTTGAGTGGGATTGCATTACTTTTTCTTTTTAAACAATGTAACACCTAAATGCCTTGTTTGAACAAGAGCTGAACCTGGACTGATTTTTTCAAACCTGCTGTTTTAAATGACTAAAACTACTTAAACTACTTTTAAAACTACTTTTTTAAACTACTTTCTTCGTTCACTGGCGCTGTGCCCCTCCTCCTTTCCACCCCTTCTCTGCTCTCTCTCCCTCCCCCTCCCCCTCCTTCTCTGATCTCTCACGTCTGCTGTTTTTCAAACTGAGCTTTTTGGAAACACAAAGCCTTTCAACTGTAAAATAAACTTTTTTGGGGGGGGGAACGTTCGGTCTGCAACACCAGGACTGTTAGCTTTTCCAAATAAATGATAAAAAAAAAAGTCTGGTTGCTGTTTTAGTTTTTGTTTGAACCAACTCCATTTGAATTTAACCCTGATGAACTTTAAACAGTCTTTCTGCAGCAGAACATTTCACCCATTTCTTTGTAGTTTCAACACGACACGGAGCTCGTTTTAAAACCCATAACGATGTCTCTCATTAGCTGCTGTGTGGACGAGTGGCAGCACATTACATTTATCCTTCAGTGTCAGATCAGGACATGAAAATGTGAGACTTAATATCCACTGACGTCACATCAGAGACGTTTCTGAACGATTTTACAAATACGAACATTATGATATCAGACCACAGACTAAATCAGACATGGGCCAGCAAAACAAAAATAACCTGGAAACGTTTGCCATGGAAGTAAAAACCTAGATTTCCGGGAATTCCCAGAAAACTCATCACTGCAATGAGAAGCTAATGGGCTAATTAAAAGCAAAAAGAACTCTGAACAAACTGTTTCCTGTCAACAGCGAACAGACAAAATACAAGGTGTCCGGACGCATGGATCACTTCAATGCAGAGCAAAATGTACACACATTTACCACACTAAATGTAAATCAACTTTCCTAAATGACCAATTATACAGTTGCCTTACCATAGCTTAGTTCTCAAACACCCAGACCCTCCTACTCATTCAGATCAATGTACAGGAGCAGCATTCAGTTGTCACATGTGAAGGTGGTGCCATCTTGTGGCCATTAATAACAATGCAGTATCTTTTTGACATGCAACTTTCTTTGAAACAAATGACAGGACAGGCCAATCCAGTTAAAAAAAAATATGGATGACAGAGTCTGGAAAAAGTATCTTTTAAAAATAACAACAGCTTAAAAAAAAAAAAATCACAGAGTCAAGAAAGACTCAGATATGCTCAAAACAAGATGTTTATGAGACAAGATTTTTAGGATGCATTATCTAGAACAAGTAATTATATCTTACTGAAATTTGACTGAAGCACTTTTGTTTTATCTTATGGCCAAGTCACACGGCACTTAACGAAGGGCAACAAATCTGGACTTTCGTTGGCATCGTTTAACCTTCGCGCAGCTTCATTCCTGCAGCTGGTGTTTCATCAGGAGTTTTAAACTTTTGAAAAATTTGAACGAATGCCACCGAAAACCTCAATTCATCTGTATTTCGTTTTGCTGTCGTTCTTGATGGTTTTTTATCGTTTGCTTAGTTTGTGTAACGTTTAGTTTGACTCCTTTCAACCAGCTGAATGTTTTCACACAGTGCAGAAGCTGTTTTTGAGCGCTGCTGCTGCCGCTGCCTTCATGTACCGTCGGAAATTACAGGGCAAACTCAGTCTGTTTGCTTGGATTTTTTTTTTTTTATCTGGGTGGGGGAGTCAGCTTCACTGTGCTCAGGCACTTTATATAGGCCAGATTTAATCTTTTGTGTTGCTTGTGTTGGCCACAAGCAACTGTTGAATTTGAAACAACAAAAAAGTTGTGTAATTTCCAATGGTACTTGGAACACAGCAGCAGCAGCTCCTGCGTGCGCTTTTTAAATTTTTATTAAATATAACAATATGAGTGTAGGAATGATAATCCAGCCCTTAAGTACATGCCGCAACAGGTAGATAATTCAAATGATTATATAAAGAGCTGTTCTGGAAGGCAGAATTCATGTTGTGGATCAGCTGCACCTGGTGGAAATAACCGCACATGTGAGTCAATGCGTGTTCACACAGACTGATCAATTTACTGCTCTGATATATTCAATCATCTTTACACTTATATTTATTGCCCCTTTTGACAGTTTTCTGTTATATATCAATATATATGGCTTAGTAACGTAAAACAGTGATACAGCAGTGACCACAACACACCAGAGATTTTTTTTTTTTTTTTTTTTTTTTTAAATTGGAGCAAGACGGAGCGCCCAGCGTGTCATCAGACAGTGGAGGTTCTGATGATGAAGGAGATGATCCCTCTTTTGTTCTGGATGAGGAACCAGAGCAGGTGGGTCCACCGACGTGTGCACAGACTGCCACAGCATCTGTTTGCAGTTTCTCCAGGACTCAGGCACTATGAGCTCCATCCCAGCGCAGAGTCCTGGAACTCAGAGATGTAGACACACACTGCTCCAGCAGTGCCTCCAGGTGCGTTTCATTTAAAACGTCGAGATCAATGTTAGCTTTGGTTTTGTTTTGTTCCTCATTTGTCCCTTTTGCGCTCTTGATTCGCAGCCTGTTCGGTGATAAAGCTCATTTGTCACCTTTTCTCAATGAATTGTAACTTTTTTACTTTTTTCCCTTTGTTCAGGAATCGTCGTATTCCGTGTGACCAGGCCAAAATATACTTTCAGGTTTTGCATTTTTTCAGTGTACCGTTGATGTTGTTTATCACACCTGTGTGTACTTAGTAGTGCTGATAGTTTTATGAGTTTGCTGCGGTGTCGGTATGTCAGTCTGGAAAGCGGCAGAATGTCGGGGCTGGTTACTGACTGATGTACCTGCTGTTTCAGAGCCTCTTATTTCTGTTACAGCCTTCTCTCACTTCCTTACATTTTGTTTCATGATTCCCAGTCATCAGCTTGCATATCACAGACTAACACTTCTGTGGTGCTGCTTGACAAAGCTGACTTGTGTATCTTTTCCAGCCGTTCCATCCTCTTGGTCAGGCGTGTCCTGTTGTGGTCCATCATTTACACCCTTCCAGCTCACTTGCTTCAGTGGCGACTTCCTATATGGCTCCCAGGTTTCCCCTAGCACACGTCCATTGTCGCTGAAGTCCCAGAGGTGATCCACCGAGTCACATTTCTCCAGATCAGAGGCGATGGTCTGCAAGCTGATGACAGACATGCAATCAAATCCGGTCTTCCCAGCCTCCAGCTGCTCCCTTTGGCCCCAGCCACTCTCTCGATGTCTCTCCACCCATAACCGTGTTTTCTCTCCAACTGCCCAGTTGTTGTCTATACCATCTACAACTCCACAGCTGCTGTTCTGAATGCAGACAGAAGCTCTGACCTCAGCCTCAGCTCCCACGGGAGAACTTCGACCCACGCAAGCAGACGTCTGCTCCCTGCTGGCCCGGACTCTTCCCCTCTGTGTGTGGATTTGCTCACTGATCTGCTCCAGGTTGCGCAGGGCAACAGAATAATGGGTTTTTACTTTTGTCACCTCCTGCTCCAGCTGTACAACTTTTGCCTTATGTTCCTGTAAACACAGTGGCACAACATCAGTAAGGCCGTAACAGTCAAGTTCCTCTTTCAGCAAACACTATATGAGTAACTTTGAAAAGGAATTTAGCGGTTTGAAGTTTTTACTTTTCTGTGTTTCACTTAGCAACAGTAATCACACACAATCCCCTCAAAATACAATTCTCCTGCATGCATGTGTGCGTATACATTTCCACTTCTGAACAGCCCTGAACCTCTCCACTCAAAATACATACTGTTATATCACTGAAACTATGGCGCTATCATCTACAAACATGGACTCCCACATGCAAAGCAATCATAAATGTCTGTGAACTCTCCCAAGAGTTGGACACTAACCACGGACCAAAGACAATGTCTTTGGGACTTGGTCTCTTTGGATGACCCTTGGGTACCACTGGAATGATTTTGTATCAAACCCATTTTCACCCACTCCACCCTTACTGCACCCTCTTCTACACCTCACTACCACACACCACCTTGAATAGTTGAACCCAAGGGTTTAAAGTCATGTATCTTCACCACCTCTACTCCTTGCAACCACACGATTCTACCAGGTTCCCTCTCATTCACACACATGTACTCGGTCTTGCTCTCTGACTTTCATTCTCTTTCTCTTCAGAGTATATCTCCACTTCTCTGGGACAATCTCAACCTGCTCTCTACTCTCACTACAAATCACAATGTCATCTGCAAAACATCATAGCCCATGGACACAACTGTCTGATATTGTCCAGTCCATCTCCATTGCAAATAAGAAAGGGTTCAGAGCTGATCCTTGGTGTATTCCCTCCTCCACCCTGAATACAACTGTTATTCATACTACACATCTCACTGCTGCCACGCTCTCCTTGTACAGATCCTGCATCACCCTCACATGCGTGTCTGCCACTCCAGACTTCCTCATTTAACACCACAATGTTCTCTTGGCACCCTGTCACAAGCTTTCTTTCCACAAACAAAATGCAACTCCTTCTGGCCTTTTTTGTATTTCTCTTTCAGCAAGTTGAGCAAAAACTGCATCTGTGGTGCTTTTTCATCAAATTCTCAAAATGTTTGATTCATGTTTTTCATCCAGATGGACAAATTTAAATATGAAATGGTCATGGATCTAATAGGATAATTATTAAAGGAGTCATATTGTACAAAATCACCTTTAACATCTCCAAACTCCCACAATTCTGGGTGTTTTTATAGACATTCCTGTGATTTAAGATCAATTTACATCACAACTTGTTTAATACCTCCTTGACAAAGGTATCATAAATAATCCAGATCCTTTAAATTTATTACAGTTTATTAAATTGCCCAACCACACACAGATGTGGGAGATGTTATTTTTGAAAATTAGGTAGGGAGGTGCCAGTCCATTAATAATGTTATAGGTTAATGGCAGATCCTTAAAATCCGACCTCACAGAGACATGAAGCCCGTGAAGAGGTGCCAAAATGGATGTAATGTGTTGGAACTTTCTGCCATTGGGACTTTATGTCAGTGGCAGCCTCGCCTCCCACAGAAAGACTTGTCTATTGGACTGATTGCTGATGTTCCTGTTTTTGACCAAGCCTGTTGCCTGCGACTTAAACTGTGTTTTGTGGAAAATGAACTTGTTTTTTCTTACCTTTCGTTGTAGCGCTCTGTGTTGGGGTCCTTTGCCAATCCATTAAATTTGATCCTTGGTCAAGTTCTCCTCTGCATCACTTCCAAAGTCACCATACAAACTACCATCCAAAGCTCTCTAGCTACATACGTCCCTGCCAACACTTTACAGTCTCTAATTTCTTTCATGCTGCATCACCTACATTTAGTCCACCTCTGCGCACCTTCCTCCACTCTCGTGTCACCTTGTGCTCCTCTTTCTTCTTAAAATGCATATTCTTCACAGCTATATCCTTTTGGCAAAATCTACCACCATCTGTCCTTCTGCATTCCTGTACTTCATACCACATCTACCCTTAACCAGCATGCCCATGTGCAATCACCACTCTTTCATAATTGGGTATACTCTCTACTACCTCATCTAACTCACTCAAGAAATCAGCTTTTCCTCCATTTCACAGCCCACTTGTGGGGCATATGCACTGATGACATTCATCATCACCCCTTCAATTTCCAACGTCATCGCCATGTCAGACACTCACTTAAAGGCCAACATGTTTAAATGTGTTAAACAATTTTTTTAACACATTATAGGTGCTGTAATTAGGAGCTGGGGTGGTGGTCAAGTGGTTAGTGCACTTGGCTTCGGTGTGAAGGTTCCTGGTTCAAATCCCACCCCTGCCACATTTCTCCATGTACTGTGGCGTTGCGTCAGTAAGAGCATCCAGTGTAAAAACTTGTGCCAACTCAACCCAAGTGTGCTGTAATTAATTAATTAAATTAATGACTATGTGGTTAAGTTATATAGATAATCCATAATGTGAATACACACCTCCAGAATGTGATTGAATTGTGCCTTGAGCTCAAAATAGGGTTTGGACTTGAGAATGACCTTCTTCAGGGCTTTCTGAAGGGTTTGAACCCGGGCCTCAGCATCTTGACAGAGTTGTGTGACTCTCTGGTGCTCCTGCTCACTGTGTAGTCGCTCTTCTTCTGCTTCATTCACCTGAACAGTGTAGGAAACATAATCTGAACAGCTACAGATACAGTTGTGCTCATACGTTTACATACTCTGGCAAGTTATGATTTGTTGGCCATTTTTCAGAGAATATGAATAACACAAAAATGTTGTTTTCACTCATGGTTAGTGGTTATGTGAAGCCATTTATTGTCAAACAACTCTGCTTACTGTGCATAGACTCACATTCAGTATGAACCGAACAGTCCCCCTAAAAACTGGCCCCCCCAATGACGCGGTTCACAGATTAACACCTCGTTTCTGCTTCAAACTCTCCCTCCAGTCATCATCTATCTCAGCAACAGATATCTGAAGCTTTTGTACAACAATCATTTACATAAGGCAGCAGAAGTGATCAGAGCGCCGCGGCTAAACGAGCTGCTAGCTGATGCTCCTGGGCGTGAGCAGTGGGACCTTGTGTGCCCTGCAGGATTTTAAACCATGACGGCGTAGTGTGTTACTCATGTAATCTTTGCAACTGTGGTCCCAGCTTTCTTCAGGTCATTGACCAGGTCCTCCTGTGTAGTTCTGAGCTTTCTCAGAATCATCCTTACCCCACAAAGTGAGATCTTGCATGGAATCCCAGACCGAGGGAGATTGACAGTCATCTTGTGTTTCTTCCACTTTCTAATAAATAATCATAACAGTTGTTGTCTTCTACCAAGCTGCTTGCCTGTTTTCCTGTAGTCCATCCCAGCCTTGTGCAGGTCTAAATTTTGTCCCTGGTGTCCTTAGACAGCTCTTTGGTCTTGGCCATGGTGGACAGGTCGGAGTGTGATTGATTGAGTGTGTGAACAGGTGTCTATTATACAGGTAACAAGTTCAAACAGGTGTTAATGCAGGCAAAGAGTGCATAATAAGAGGGCTTCTTAAAGAAAAATTAACAGGTCTGTGTGAGACAGAATTCTTGCTGGTTGGTAGGTGTTCAAATACTTATTTCATGCAATAAAATGCAAATTAATGATATAAAAATAATGCAATGTGATTTTCTGAATATTTTTTAGATTCTGTCTCTCACAGTTGACGTGTACCTACGATATAAATTACAGATCTCAACATTCTTTGCAGGTGGGAAAACTTGCAAAATCGACATTGGATCAAATACTTATTTACCTCACTGTAGATGATGACTGAAGTGCAGTTTTAAAGCAGAAACGAGGCGATAATCGGTGAATAAGCCTTTTCATACTCTCACTCTCCTCTGGGTGTCGCACACGAGGTCAAAGAGCAAGAGGTGTAAACTGCAGTCTCCAGGCATCATGACTGACTGTGTGGGCAGCGAGAATGACAGAGACTTTGATTATTTTTCCCGTTGGAGTGTTGATTCCTTGAAAGATTTTTTTGTGAAAACGTGGTATTGGTGTCCAAGGAAGAAAAACTGAAGCTTATGCTGCACACGAACTGAAACTTCAGGTTTTGCCTGACTTGTTAACTGTGACCCAGACAGTGTCTGTTCGTAAACACAGAATCAGCTGATCACTGTTTCGCTTTGCAGACCTCTATAAATCTTGTGGACTATGTTTGTATTTCCAAGAGTGTGAAATAAATTATTCGTGAAGAACAAAAATAAAATTAATCATGGATCTGGTTGGTGAATGGCAGTTGAATGGTGTCTCTAGTAAATAATCATGAAGTAACTGCCTGGTCCATTTCCCTGCATGTTCTGTGTCATTTATTAGGCTTATAGGCACATGTGCCTGTGATTTGGATCAATGAATAATGAACACAGGTGGGATAAAACGCATTGATTTGTATCACAACAGAGCAAGGCGACAGATTACGCTGCCCTTTTAAAAGATGCCGACTGCAAATCATTCCCCGACCCGATATCTGAACTTGAGTCCGGCTGGCTGGATGAGTGTCATGATTCGACGGGACTTGCGTGCATTTAACCCACACACTGACGTGCAAGTCACCGTGCCAACGCGACCCGCTGGATGCCATGCTGTGTGCTGCTGGACGCTGCATTATATAAAATAATTATTTTGTAGCGCATTAATCATTTGCTCTCAGAGATTGCCTGATAAAACCATCTTTAATCACTCCAGAAGCACAGTGGAATTTTCTACAGCAGCTTGTCTTATGCATTTCATGAGGTAGAGAAAGTGTTTGGGATAATCTCAAAGGTAATTATTTTGTGCATTTTCACTCCTTCTTACAAGTATCTCAAAAATTATGTTTATTATGGATTAAGACAGTTGTCTGACTGACGCTGTCACTGACCGACCGAGTGTCCTGTTTATGTTTTTACACCTTTTGACCTCTGAACCAACCGCATCGCGCATGCACATTCCCAACGTGTGAAAAGTCTCATTGCTGCTGATGCTCTGAAATGACGTGAAGGCAGGGCAGATCAATTTTTAGGAGGGACCGTTCTGTCGGCGACACCCGATCAAACTGTGTCACTCAATAAAAGATACCATCCTACATAATGCTCTCAATGAATTTTTGAAAACTGAATGTTAAAGGATCAGGATTTTTCCAATATTTCCCCTGACTTTGACCTATGACCTTGAAAATTGCATCAGTTCTTGCCTGTAAGGATATGAATCTTCTGTATAAAAAAAAACAAAAAACAATCAAACAAGGGTTCCTCTATTGGATTCCACAGATCCACCAACAGAGGGTTGCTCTGTCTCAGCCCCGCCATTAAAAGTGCCAGTCCCAACAGGTAGTTAGGGCCCTGTCCCACTGGGGAGAGGATTAATTGCGCATGAATTGAGTATACAAATCGTGGGCATTCGTTGTCGTCCGCAACAAAAATGGCCAAAAATGACAAATGTCCCAGTATGAATTACGGATATATTAATAATATATAGCGAATATATGATGAACAATCACGGTTATATAACGCATGTAGTGAGGAAACTGATCCGACACATTGAGATTATCACGGCAGTATTATGGGTGTATTATGAATGCATTGCGTACGTGTTGTGCATGCACGGCATCTGTATTGCGGTCATAAAAGAAGTGCACTCGGGCCGTCGGCATCACTATTCACACAGACAATACAGCCTCTGGAGTATTTGCTGGACTTGGACAAGTTGATCACAGAGTTTGTTCATTCTGTCATGCAAGGGTTAACTGTTCATGAGTTTGGGGAGCGGGAGGGGGGAAGCCGCTCGGGGTGTGAGACGGTGTTTTTTTTTTTTTTTTTTTTTGAGTGAGTTGTGGCTAAACAGCAACTCTTCCTTTTGTTGGTGTTAAATAAAAGTCCTGGATTGCAGCAGCTACGTCTTTGTGGATCTACACAGCTGGACCGGCACTGACTGGCAGGTATGTCACTTTCTGCCACATATAATACTTTGAGTTTATGTGATGTGTTTGTTATGTATTCACAGATTGTCTGCAAATCAGCTGCAAAGCAGATGTAATAAAAACGCTTATTTGTGGCCAATTTGTATGCATTCGCTACAACAAATTTTAGTTTGTGATGTGGACATGATGGGTGCGCAATATATCTGTTTTACACACTGTCCGGTCCGCTGCCAAGCCATAAATCCCTGTCAGTTGCGGATATCAGCGGTTAATGGCAGATATACAGCGCATAGAGTGAGTATGTATTGTGTATGAATTGAGTATATATGGAGTATGTAAGGCAGATGTCATCCGCATTCAGATTTTGAACAGCTCAAAAATCCTGGCTGCGGACATGCGTGCCTCTGCGGATGATCACGGGCGTGTTCGGATGACGGCCGACTCATACAGGCATGTTACACGGATATTGCGAATGTTTGGCGAATATGGGCCAATTCTGTGCGCAATCCATACGCAAATCCTCCTAAACACCAGTGGGACAGGGCCCTTTGGTAGACATGATTAAAAACGTACAGCAGAATTACTGGATGAAAAGTTTTTGCATTTATTTACATTAAACCTCGTATAAAATGATCATGTCCCTTTCTTCCTCATAAAAATGATCAAACCACAAACATTAACGTGTAAAGAATACAACACATTTCTTAGCAGTGGTGTTTACCTTGGCGGTGGCGTGGTTGAGCATCTCCTGCCATGTGGGATCCATGGTGTTCTTGTCAGCCAAGAGGCCCTGCTCTGCCACATACACCATCTCTCTAGCAGCAGTATGCATGGAAACAGCTCTCTCATATCTCAGAGCTGCCTTCTGGCTCTCCTGCTGGGCCTGGAGGAAGAGTCCATGTAACCTAAATACTCTCCTGTACAACCAATCACACACCATCCAAATCTGTATCTTTCTTTTCTGAATCCTGAGTAATTGAGTAACTCAGCCACTGCATTCTGAGTGCTCGACCCAAGCCCGAGTAAATGATGAGGGTAGTGTCAGGAACAGCATCTGGCTTTGCCAAACGAGATATGCAGATCACAAATCAAATTTCCATACGGGAGTGGAGGAAGCCCAGGTTACCAACAAGTACCACATCCATTCATTCCATGTGTAATTACATTTATTCAGTTTGTTCATTTCACTTGTGGTAATTGTTGGATTATTCGTGGAACTGACTGTTTTTTCCAGCCTGAGACCATGTGACCCAGGGAGCTAAAACACTGGTTGTTGCCAGCTTCCTGGCGGAGATCTGGGACTCAAGGTTCGGAAGAAGATACGAGCTCTGACGTGGTTATAATTGTCAATAAACGTTGTTTCTCTTGGGGCATAGTGCCTCCAAGAGGTTGTCTTTTAATATGTGCACTTTGTTAAGTGTATGAACATCTGAGTGATTAAAAAAGGACCACAAATCGATCAGTCTTCTTGTCATTCTTGTGTTTGATCAACCAAATTTATAACATGAAGGCCCCATTACACATGATGATGTCATTTGGGAGTCCGTTGTGCACCCTAAAAACTTGCAGAGACGCAGAAGGTACACACACAAAAAAAGACCATTCTGTGTGGTTGCTTCAGCGTTCCTTGTGTGTCACATTTCCATGGAGATCTGCACCAAGCAAAATATTTTTCTGAAATATATGCTGGATTTGAGCAGAGTTTCTGCATGGTCTAAAGCCTGTCATTATGTTTCTTCACTGTTTGTGCATAGATTTACCAGCATTTCTCAAACATTGCACCTGGGGAGAACCAAAACCTCATACATTCTGGAGAAATGTTGGTTTCTCAGAATGCAAAAGATGGAGAACAGGCCCCTACTTTATCTGGGTCAGGCCTCAAAACCTCTCAATTGCCTCCTCATAGATCAATTCAATCAATCATCAATCAATTTTTTTATATAGCGCCAAATCACAACAAACAGTTGCCCATAGATCACTGTATTGAGAAAGAATTTGGATCTAAACATGAAAATATGAAATGTCTTTTTTTAGAAAATTCTTTGCTCTTGGAGACCAAACCATTTTGGGCTAGAAATTAGTTAATCAAAGTCTTTGAGCAACAAAATAGTATAACAGAAGAAAGTTGTAGATTAATGTATAACAAATGTCCCAAAATAAAACTGTGTAATCTCCTTTATTGACTAAACTCATGCCTGTAACATTGCATTTACCAAATGTTAAGCTGCGTGTACACATAACAACGGCAAGTCATAAATGCCACAAAGTATACATTCTTGGCCGCTGATACACGAATATGATGATTCGGGGCAGAGGCGTCAGGTGTCCTCAGGAACTGCTGCAATGTGTTACCACGCGTTACGATTAATGGCACATGTTGCTGGAGAATTATCAGGAACCATTACACATGGTCAAAAATAATGTTCCGTGCTGTTGCACGCTATCGAGAGTAACAGTGCATTAGGTTCTGTCACATTGTGAATGAGGCGAAATGTCTCCACACACAGACCCCTATTCATCGCATCAGCTGCTGAACAATTCAGATCGCTACAGTTTGCTCCTCAAAATGCACAGCAGAAGAGCTTTGTCACTGCATGCTTAGTTGAGCTTAGAGAGCCAGATGTGTGGCTCCACGCGGCTCTCATCTCGCTCATTTTCCCAAAACATCAGGCACAGCAGCAGGTGGAACATCTGCAGGAGCCCGCTGAGGATGCATTGGAACAAAACTTTTAGCCGACTTGGCCTATTAAATGTGGTCTATTAAACATTAGGTCTCTCTCTTCTAAGTCCCTGTTGGTAATGATATAATAATTGATCAACATATTGATTTATTCTGCCTTACAGAAACCTGGTTACAGCAGGATGAATATGTTAGTTTAAATGAGTCAACACCCCCGAGTCACACTAACTGTCAGAATGCTCGTAGCACGGGCCGGGGCAGAGGATTTAGCAGCAATCCTCCATTCCAGCTTATTAATTAATCAAAAACCCAGACAGAGCTTTAACTCATTTGAAAGCTTGACTCTTAGTCTCTGTCCATCCAAATTGGAAGTCCCAAAAACCAGTTTTATTTGTTATTATCTATCGTCCACCTGGTCGTTACTGTGAGTTTCTCTGTGAATTTTCAGACCTTTTGTCTGACTTAGTGCTTAGCTCAGAATAAGATAATTATAGTGGGCGATTTTAACATCCACCAGATGCTGAGAAATTGACAGCCTCAACACTGCATTTAATCTATTATTAGACTCTATTGGCTTTGCTCAAAAAGTAAATGAGTCCACCCACCACTTTAATCATATCTTAGATCTTGTTCTGACTTATGGTATGGAAATAGAAGACTTAACAGTATTCCCTGAAAACTCCCTTCTGTCTGATCATTCTTAATAACATTTACATTTACTCTGATTGGACTACCCAGCAGTGGGGAATAAGTTTCATTACACTAGAAGTCTTTCAGAAAGCGCTGTAACTAGGTTTAAGGATATGATTCCTTCTTATGTTCTCTAATGCCATATACCAACACAGTGCAGAGTAGCTACCTAAACTCTGTAAGTGAGATAGAGTATCTCGTCAATAGTTTTACATCCTCATGAAGACAACTTTGGATGCTGTAGCTCCTCTGAAAAAGAGAGCTTTAAATCAGAAGTGCCTGACTCCGTGGTATAACTCACAAACTCGTAGCTTAAAGCAGATAACCCGTAAGTTGGGAGAGGAAATGGTGTCTCACTAATTTAGAAGATCTTCACTTAGCCTGGAAAAAAAGAGTCTGTTGCTCTATAAAAAAGCCCTCCGTAAAGCTAGGACATCTTTCTACTCATCACTAATTGAAGAAAATAAGAACAACCCCAGGTTTCTTTTCAGCACTGTAGCCAGGCTGACAAAGAGTCAGAGCTCTATTGAGCTGAGTATTCCATTAACTTTAACTAGTAATGACTTCATGACTTTCTTTGCTAACAAAATTTTAACTATTAGAGAAAAAATTACTCATAACCATCCCAAAGACGTATCGTTATCTTTGGCTGCTTTCAGTGATGCCGGTATTTGGTTAGACTCTTCTCTCCGATTGTTCTGTCTGAGTTATTTTCATTAGTTACTTCATCCAAACCATCAACATGTTTATTAGACCCCATTCCTACCAGGCTGCTCAAGGAAGCCCTACCATTATTTAATGCTTCGATCTTAAATATGATCAATCTGTCTTTGTTAGTGGCTATGTACCACAGGCTTTTAAGGTGGCAGTAATTAAACCATTACTTAAAAAGCCATCACTTGACACAGCTATCTTAGCTAATTATAGGCCAATCTCCAACCTTCCTTTTCTCTCAAAATTCTTGAAAGGGTAGTTGTAAAACAGCTAACTGATCATCTGCAGAGGAATGGTCTATTTGAAGAGTTTCAGTCAGGTTTTAGAATTCATCATAGTACAGAAACAGCATTAGTGAAAGGTTACAAATGATCTTCTTATGGCCTCGGACAGTGGACTCATCTCTGTGCTTGTTCTGTTAGACCTCAGTGCTGCTTTTGATACTGTTGACCATAAAATTTTATTACAGAGATTAGAGCATGCCATAGGTATTAAAGGCACTGCGCTGCGGTGGTTTGAATCATATTTGTCTAATAGATTACAGTTTGTTCATGTAAATGGGGAATCTTCTTCACAGACTAAAGTTAATTAGGAGTTCCACAAGGTTCTGTGCTAGGACCAATTTTATTCACTTTATACATGCTTCCCTTAGGCAGTATTATTAGACGGTATTGCTTAAATTTTCATTGTTACGCAGATGATACCCAGCTTTATCTATCCATGAAGCCAGAGGACACACACCAATTAGCTAAACTGCAGGATTGTCTTACAGACATAAAGACATGGATGACCTCTAATTTCCTGCTTTTAAACTCAGATAAAACTGACAAATCTTAGAAACATGGTGTCTAACCAGATCCTTACTCTGGATAGCATTACCCTGAGCTCTAGTAATACTGTGAGAAATCTTGGAGTCATTTTTGATCAGGATATGTCATTCAAAGCGCATATTAAACAATATGTAGGTCTGCTTTTTGCATTTACGCAATATCTCTAAAATCAGAAAGGTCTTGTCTCAGAGTGATGCTGAAAAACTAATTCATGCATTTATTTCCTCTAGGCTGGACTATTGTAATTCATTATTATCAGGTTGTCCTAAAAGGTTCCCTAAAAAGCCTTCAGTTAATTCAAAATGCTGCAGCTAGAGTACTAACGGGGACTAGAAGGAGAGAGCATATCTCACCCATATTGGCCTCTCTTCATTGGCTTCCTGTTAATTCTAGAATAGAATTTAAAATTCTTCTTCTTACTTATAAGGTTTTGAATAATCAGGTCCCATCTTATCTTAGGGACCTCGTAGTACCATATCACCCCAATAGAGCGCTTCGCTCTCAGACTGCAGGCTTACTTGTAGTTCCTAGGGTTTGTAAGAGTAGAATGGGAGGCAGAGCCTTCAGCTTTCAGGCCCTCTCCTGTGGAACCAGCTCCCAATTCAGATCAGGGAGACAGACACCCTCTCTACTTTTAAGATTAGGCTTAAAACTTTCCTTTTTGCTAAAGCTTATAGTTAGGGCTGGATCAGGTGACCCTGAACCATCCCTTAGTTATGCTGCTATAGACGTAGACTGCTGGGGGGTTCCCATGATGCACTGTTTCTTTCTCTTTTTGCTCTGTATGCACCACTCTGCATTTAATCATTAGTGATCGATCTCTGCTCCCCTCCACAGCATGTCTTTTTCCTGGTTCTCTCCCTCAGCCCCAACCAGTCCCAGCAGAAGACTGCCCCTCCCTGAGCCTGGTTCTGCTGGAGGTTTCTTCCTGTTAAAAGGGAGTTTTTTCCTTCCCACTGTAGCCAAGTGCTTGCTCACAGGGGGTCGTTTTGACCGTTGGGGTTTTACATAATTATTGTATGGCCTTGCCTTACAATATAAGCGCCTTGGGGCAACTGTTTGTTGTGATTTGGCGCTATATAAAAAATTGATTGATTGATTGATTGACTGTCCTTCTTCAGCATATTGCAGCAATGAAACTGAATGCGGTTGCAGCAGGGTTAATGTGCGCATGTCAGAAAGAACGCTGTCACGCTCTATTAAGGATTACCACTAATCAAGATGGATCAACATGCTCAGTTACGACCTCCACGACATGAGGTGACGCATGACATTCGTGGAAGATTTTTTGACAGCCAAAATATGCTCCACAAAAATCACACACCAACACACACTATTAAGAAACCTATTCAGATGTGTTAAGTCACGTTAATGTCAGTCATGTCAGGAAGTGCCAAGAATGACGTAAAAATGACATTCGTAACGCGTCTTGCCTATGTGTAAATGCACCATTACAGGGAATGAGAAATGACAATGAATGAAGTCCGCATATTACATGTGAAAAATGAGCATTATAGCTTTTTAAACCAACTATTACAAAAGGACAGAAAAAAAATCACAATATTTAGAGTATTTACAATATGTACATATATTCAGCCCTTATGCCATGCAGAAAACAGTTGGTGTCCATCTGCAGGCAGAGGGCAACATCACATGTAGAGCACTTCCAAAGAGTGTCTTTTTTCACTCCCTGGGCATGACAATGCTCTCACTTCCTGTGACCTGTGGTGGCCTTTAAGCTGGGACTTCAGTGATGGCCTCAGGAAGGTAAGCCCGTGCAGGAGCTGATGGTACAGACCTGTCCAACAGCTTAGCAGTCAGCTACTCCATGAAAGCTCTATGCGTCAGAGGTTGTTTAGTCTGGGCTACACTGAGTGATTTATGAAGTATGTAGGTGTTTGTGGTATAAATGTGGAGAAAATTATAAAAAAAAAAAAAAATGTCAGTGGTGCGTGATGTCATGGCGGTGGTGGTGGAAATGGGGCATGATGTTATGATGGTGGTGGTGGAAATGGTGCGTGATGTCATGACAATGGTGGTGGAAATGGTGCGTGGTGTCGGGGTATTGATCAAAGGGTGTGACTACTATGCACAGCTGTATGCAACAGTTTGGGCACCCCTGATAATTTTCATGATTTTTCTTTATAATCATTGGTTGTCTGGATCACAAATTTCAGTTAATATATCATATAGCAGACAAACACACTGACATTTGGGAAGTAAAATGAAGTTTCTAGTATTTACAGAAAGTGTGCAATAATTATTTAAACAAAATTAGGCAGGTGCATAAATTTGGGCACCCTTGTCATTTTACTGATTTGAATACATTAGCACTAATTATTGGAAAACAAATTGGTTTGGTAAGCTCACTGACCCTTGACCTCCTTACACAGGTGAATCCATTCATGAGAAAGGGTATTTAAGGTGGCCATTTGCAAATGTTTCTCCTCTTTGCATCTCTTCTAATAAGTGGCAACATGGGAGCTTCTAAACAACTCTCAAATGACCTGAAAACAAAGACTGCTCACATCATGGTTTAGGGAAATGATACAAAAAGCTATCTCAGAGATTTCAGCTGTCAGTCTCCACTGTGAGGAACATAGTGAGAAAAAGGAAGACCGCAGGCACAGTACTAGTTAAGGCCCGAAGTGGTAGGCCAAGAAAAATCTCAGATAAGCTGAAGCGAAGAATGGTGAGAACAGTGATAGTCAACCCACAGACCTGCTCCAAAGACCTACAACATGATCTTGCTGCAGATAGTGTCTCTGTGCATCGTTCAACTGTACAGCACACTTTGCAAAAGGAGATGCTGGATGAGAGAGTAATGCAGAGGAAGCCTTTTCTACATACACGCCACAAACAGAGTCACTTGAGGTATGCTAAAGCACATTTGGACAAGCCAGCTTCATTTTGGAATAAGGTGCTGTGGACTGATGAAACCAAAATTGAGTTATTCGGACATAACAAGGGCCGGTATGCATGGCTGAAAAAGAACACAGCATCCCAAGAAAAACACTTGCTACCTACAGTAAAATTTGGAGGTGGTTCCATCATGCTGTGGGGCTTGTGTGGCCAGTGCAGGTACTGGAATCTTGTTAAAGCTGAGGGTCACATGGATTCCAGTCAATATCGGCAGATTCTTGAGAACAATGCTCATGAATCAATGACAAAGTTGAAGTTACGCCGGGGCTGGATCTTTCAACAAGACAGCGACCCTAAACACTGCTCAAAATCTACTAAGTCATTCAGGCAGAGGAACAAGTACACGTTCTGGAATGGGCATCTCAGTCCCCAGACCTGAATATTACTGAAATCTGTGGATCTAAATATTGATGTATTTTTTTTTTTCTGTGGGTTGGCCAAATTTATGTACCTGCCTAATTTTGTTTAAAGAAAAATTGCACACTTTCTGTAAATCCTATAAACTTCATTTCACTTCTCAAATATCACTGTGTTTGTCTGCTATATGATATATTTAACGGAAATTACTGATCCAAGCAACCAATGATTTATAAAGGAAAATCAAGGAAATCATCAGTGGTGCCCAAACTTTACATACAACTGTACATGTGATTTCTTAGTTTTTCATTACAATGGGGTGTTGTGAGTAGAATTTGAGGGAAAAATGAATTCACTACATTCTGGAATAAGGCTGTAACATAACGAAATGTGGAAAAAGTGCAGTGCTGTGAATACTTTCTGGATGCACTGTAGTCCTAAGTAGGTTTGAATTGCAGTGCTTCTGCTGCAGCACTCAATGAACTCGAACCTCAAAGTCACAACTCTGTTGTAAACTAAACATTAAATCACCCTTTATACTTTAAATTCTGAAGGGACTCCACATATTGAGTCTTTAGTTCCAAATGGTGAACAATGTATGTCCCCATAGTCCAAATGTAGAACCATCCACACCACTCACTCACCCACACACACACACACTCACCCACACCACACACCTCTTTGGCAAGTCTGCGGGCTTCATAGTAGGGCCTCGCTTTCCTCAATGCAGGCTCCAAGCTGGGAGCCTTGAGCATTTAGCTTCCTCGCAGAATCTGTGAGAATCTTCCTGTAGCTCGACCTGGCATCCTAAGAAAAGTAGAAAGACAACCAAACATGAGTCTACAACAAGTATCAGTTGATCCAAACAGTGCAAAAAAAAAAAAGGGTGTCTAAAAACAAGATAAAAATATAAATCTGAGGGAAATTATCTTGATGCATGGTCAGATAATTTCACTTGACAAGATGTCTGGAATTAAGATTGTTCAATCTAGAAATAAGCATGTCGAACACTTAAAGTAAGAAATTAACTTTTTAAAACAAGATAACTTATCTAACACTTCTAAATCTAAGTTATTTATCTGGTAGAACCAAATAATTTTGCAGTGAACAGTTTTATCATGACACAAAGACCTTTCTGCATTTTGTGGAATACATGTTGTGACTTTTTGTGGCCATGGGGTCAACAGACTGTGGCTGTTGTGTGGGCCGCCAGAAGAGGAGGTACTGCTGGCCCACCACCAGAGGGCGCCGTGCCTGAGTGCGGGCTTCAGGCACGAGAGGGCGCTGCCGCCTACAGGAACACCCGAGGTGACAGCTGTCACTCATCAACTATGACAGCTGTCACCGATCATCTGCATCTCACCCGGGATAAAAGCAGGATGACACCTCACCACATCGCCGAGATATCGACTTCTGTGAGAGGTAAATTCTCTGCCAGCATTCAGTGATTTCAAGAGCTATGTATTGCAGCTGTCATCCAGAGGACCGGCGTGGGTCGCGACTGTTTCGTCCTTCGTCTCGTCAGATAAGTGGTTACACAGACGCTGCACGAGTGTGTGTTAAAGGTGGAGGTGGAATTCCCACCATTGTTGTTACGGGGTGTACACACACCCACACTTGACTGTCTTGTTCTCCACCAGCAGTACCAGATCCGACAACTGAGACGGTGGCCACCTGGGGACTTCGGGACTTGGCGGCTCCAGTATCCTTCGGGTTCGGTGGCGGTGGAAATCGTGTGGTTCCGGTTCATCTCCAGACGGGCGTCTCCTATCGTCGAGCCTGCCCACACGACACCTTCATTAATTGACTTGTATTCATTCTGTATCTTGTGTGTGGTTGTGACATTCACAACAGTAAAGTGTTCTAATTTAACTCCCTCTATTGTCCGTTCATTTACGCCCCTGTTGTGGGTCCGTGTCACTACACTTTCCCAACAGTGGCATCAAGTACAACTGTATGAGCCTCATCACTGAAATTGACAATTTATTTGTCAGCCAGGTTCCTGATAATTTAACTGTCCAGCCTGTGAGTGCCCAGTCCAGCCCAATCTCCCTTGTTTTCACCACAGTAGACCTGAGGTGGATCTGTATGTTGATAAATTTTTTATTGTTTCATGTTCACTGCAGTAGCCTTGCACCTGGTGATGTGCATATATCTACACTGACTGATCGTTGCCCAAACTGTGTGAAATAACATCAGATATGTTGTACAACACACATTTATTTGTACATCTTGCTTATATGGGAATTTAAAGGACATGTCTCACAATTTTTAACGTCCCAGTTAGTAACACAACTAAAGTACTCATGATTGTAAGTCTCTCTGCACATATATGCTAATAATTAGTGATCACTGATGTATTTTATTCCTCTCACACTGAGTATTAGCAGGTGAATTTAAGGAAAATGTTTCACTCAGCAATCCTCTGCATTTTTCAGTGTGTGACATCCTAATTAGCAAAACAGAAACATCCCAATGACTGACAGACAGAAGGAAATGAACCTGCTCAGTCCGAAAACAAAGCTTTTGAGCTGCTGTTCGAAAGTAGTGACTCGGATTTACAGAGAGGAGACGACAAGCTTCACCCCGAAACTCTTAACTTTTCAGAGTGTCAGATTTTGGAGCTTAAAGCGTGGTGATGCTCTGTTTGTGTGGATGCTGATTTACTGAAGCTGTGAACATGGACACGGGACATGTGACACTGTTTTTAACAGACTGCCTGGACACAGAGATGGATTTGTTACTTTGGAAAAAGTCAGAATACATTATTTCCAGGAGTTCATGGAAGTTATTTTGCATGCCACGATAGAGAGAGGCAGAGCTGCAGCCGGTGATTTCACATGTTTCATGGATCGCATGTTTACATTTGGAAATTAATCCATAACATGATGGTTAGTCTGGCATGTTCAGGATTTTACCTCGTCTGTTTTGTGGCTAAATTTAATTTTTTTTTTTACTTGGAGTGTAAGGGTGATTCTTAGATTACGGGCACTTATTATGTCCTTTGATCATATGTATGAAAAACAGAAAAAAGGGGAAATTTCACACTTTTATAGTTATCTTTACAATGAAAGTGTGTTAAGAAATTTGTTCTAGTAGTATGATGACTTTTTCACCTTTTTTCAGCATCATTATATGCAAATATTGCCGTTTTGTGCTTGTCCCACACCCAGACTTTTGATCTTCAATGATAAAAATGAATGGTAAAGAAACATTTTTTCTAATGTTTTAAAATATCTCTGAATAAAATATCAGTAAATAATAAAAACATAATTGGGGTATTCACTGTCATACAACTGTTGTGATTTTTTTAAACAAAATGTAGTTGTTCCACACTATTGCCGTAATTTCCACCACAACATTGTAATGTCCCTTTAAACAGTTTGTATGAAAGATTGTTTGGGTAGTTTCTATGGAGAAACAGTGACATCAGAGCACATGTATATAGCGCAAAATCACAACAAACAGTTGCCCCAAGGCGCTTATATTGTAAGGCAATGTGTGGTGGAAATTACATTTACAAGGCCAATAGGGCCCATAGTTAAAGAATCACCCGTAAATTTGGAGCTGTGTATGGGCATGGTGTGTGCGCGCGCGCTGTGCAAGTAACGAGATGTTTTCCTCCAGCAGATGTATTTTTTTTACATTTTTGATAACACTCATAATTAATCATGCACAAAGCTGAAACTAGAGCAGAGGTGGTTACTGACAGGCTGCATTTATTGTTATGTGCAGACGCGAGTTGAGGCGCGCGACCAGCGTCTGACTGAACCCAGCGCTAAAATAACCAGAAAGCGGTTCCAAAAACAAAACATTTATTTCCCTTCACAATCAATCAATTTTTTTATATAGCGCCAAATCACAACAAACAGTTGCCCCAAGGGCCTATATTGCAAGGCAAGGCCATACAACAATTATGTAAAACCCCAACGGTCAAAACGACCCCCTGTGAGCAAGCACTTGGCTACAGTGGGAAGGAAAAAACTCCCTTTTAACAGGAAGAAACCTCCAGCAGAACCAGGCTCAGGGAGGGGCAGTCTTCTGCTGGGACTGGTTGGGGCTGAGGGAGAGAACCAAGAAAAAGACATGCTGTGGAGGGGAGCAGAGATCGATCACTAATGATTAAATGCAGAGTGGTGCATACAGAGCAAAAAGAGAAAGAAACAGTGCATCATGGGAACCCCCCAGCAGTCTAGTCTATAGCAGCATAAACTAAGGGATGGTTCAGGGTCACCTGATCCAGCCCTAACTATAAGCTTTAGCAAAAAGGAAAGTTTAAGCCTAATCTTAAAAGTAGAGAGGGTGTCTGTCTCCCTGATCTGAATTGGGAGCTGGTTCCACAGGAGAGGAGCCTGAAAGCTGAAGGCTGTGCCTCCATCTACTCTTACAAACCTAGGAACTACAGTAAGCCTGCAGTCTGAGAGCGAAGCGCTCTATTGGGGTGATATGGTACTACGAGGTCCCTAAGATAAGATGGGACCTGATTATTCAAAACCTTATAAGTAAGAAGAAGAATTTTAAATTCTATTCTAGAATTAACAGGAAGCCAATGAAGAGAGGCCAATATGGGTGAGATATGCTCTCTCCTTCTAGTCCCCGTCAGTACTCTAGCTGCAGCATTTTGAATTAACTGAAGGCTTTTTAGGGAACTTTTAGGACAACCTGATAATAATGAATTACAATAGTCCAGCCTAGAGGAAATAAATGCATGAATTAGTTTTTCAGCATCACTCTGAGACAAGACCTTTCTGATTTAGAGATATTGCGTAAATGCAAAAAGCAGTCCTACATATTTGTTTAATATGCGCTTTGAATACATATCCTGATCAAAAATGACTCCAAGATTTCTCACAGTATTACTAGAGGTCAGGGTAATGCCATCCAGAGTAAGGATCTGGTTAGAACACCATGTTTCTAAGATTTGTGGGCCAAGTACAATAACTTCAGTTTTATCTGAGTTTAAAAGCAGGAAATTAGAGATCATCCATGTCTTTATGTCTGTAAGACAATCCTGCAGTTTAGCTAATTGGTGTGTGTCCTCTGGCTTCATGGATAGATAAAGCTGGGTATCATCTGCGTAACAATGAAAATTTAAGCAATACCGTCTAATAATACTGCCTAAGGGAAGCATGTATAAAGTAAATAAAATTGGTCCTAGCACAGAACTTGTGGAACTCCATAATTAACTTTAGTCTGTGAAGAAGATTCCCCATTTACATGAACAAATTGTAATCTATTAGACAAATATGATTCAAACCACCGCAGCGCAGTGCCTTTAATACCTATGGCATGCTCTAATCTCTGTAATAAAATTTTAGGTCAACAGTATCAAAAGCAGCACTGAGGTCTAACAGAACAAGCACAGAGATGAGTCCACTGTCCGAGGCCATAAGAGATCATTTGTAACCTTCACTAATGCTGTTTCTGTACTATGATGAATTCTAAAACCTGACTGAACTCTTCAAATAGACCATTCCTCTGCAGATGATCAGTTAGCTGTTTTACAACTACCCTTTCAAGAATTTTTGAGAGAAAAGGAAGGTTGGAGATTGGCCTATAATTAGCTAAGATAGCTGGGTCAAGTGATGGCTTTTTAAGTAATGGTTTAATTACTGCCACCTTAAAAGCCTGTGGTACATAGCCAACTAACAAAGATAGATTGATCATATTTAGATCGAGCATTAAATAATGGTAGGGTTCCTTGAGCAGCCTGGTAGGAATGGGGTCTAATAAACATGTTGATGGTTTGGATGAAGTAACTAATGAGAATAACTCAGACAGAACAATCGGAGAGAAAGAGTCTAACCAAATACGGCATCACTGAAAGCAGCCAAAGATATCGATACGTCTTTGGGTGGTTATGAGTAATTTTTTCTCAATAGTTAAAATTGTGTTAGCAAAGAAAGTCATGAAGTATTACTAGTTAAAGTTAATGGAATACTCAGCTCAATAGAGCTCTGACTCTTTGTCACTGGCTACAGTGCTGAAAAGAAACCTGGGGTTGTTCTTATTTTCTTCAATTAGTGATGAGTAGAAGATGTCCTAGCTTTACGGAGGGCTTTTTTATAGAGCAACAGACTCTTTTTCCAGGCTAAGTGAAGATCTTCTAAATTAGTGAGACGCCATTTCCTCTCCAACTTACGGGTTATCTGCTTTAAGCTACGGTTTGTGAGTTATACCACGGAGTCAGACACTTCTGATTAAAGCTCTCTTTTTCAGAGGAGCTACAGCATCCAAAGTTGTCTTCAATGAGGATGTAAAAACTATGACGAGATACTCTATCTCCCTTACAGAGTTTAGGTAGCTACTCTGCACTGTGTTGGTATAGGCATTAGAGACATAAAGAAGGAATCATATCCTTAAACCTAGTTACAGCGCTTTCTGAAAGACTTCTAGTGTAATGAAACTTATTCCCCACTGCTGGGTAGTCCATCAGAGTAAATGTAAATGTTATTAAGAAATGATCAGACAGAAGGGAGTTTTCAGGGATACTGTTAAGTCTTCTATTTCCATACCATAAGTCAGAACAAGATCTAAGATATGATTAAAGTGGTGGGTGGACTCATTTACTTTTTGAGCAAAGCCAATAGAGTCTAATATAGATTAAATGCGTGTGAGGCTGTCATCTCAGCATCTGTGTGGATTTAAAATCGCCCACTATAATTATCTTATCTGAGCTAAGCACTAAGTCAGACAAAGGTCTGAAAATTCACAGAGAAACTCACAGTAACGACCAGGTGGACGATAGATAATAACAAATAAAACTGGTTTTTGGGACTTCCAATTTGGATGGACAAGACTAAGAGACAAGCCTTCAAATGAATTAAAGCTCTGTCTGGGTTTTGGATTAATTAATAAGCTGGAATGGAAGATTGCTGCTAATCCTCCACCCCGGCCCGTGCTACGAGCATTCTGACAGTTAGTGTGACTCGGGGGTGTTGACTCATTTAAACTAACATATTCATCCTGCTGTAACCAGGTTTCTGTTAGGCAGAATAATCAATATGTTGATCAATTATTATATCATTTACCAACGGGACTTAGAAGAGAGAGACCTAATGTTAATAGACCACATTTAACTGTTTTAGTCTGTGGTGCAGTTGAAGGTGCTATATTATTTTCTTTTTGAATTTTATGCTTAAATAGATTTTTGCTGTTATGGTAGTCTGGGAGCAGGCACCGTCTCTACGGGGATGGTGTAATGAGGGGATGGCAGGGGGAGAGAAGCTGCAGAGGTGTGTGTAAGACTACAACTCTGTGGAGATGGTCCAGGAAATTTGAGTTCAAAGAAGGACGTGAAGATCAGTGTGTTCTCTGTGGTTCAGTTCCCCGCAGAATGCCGCGTGAGCCGCACACAGCTGCTGCTGTTAGTGTTTGAATAAAATGATCAATAAAACATCATCATGAGACCATGCTGACTGTTGGTACAATGTTCATTGTGCTTCATTCATTACAAAGCTTTTGTTGCTTTAAACAAGTTGAAAGCAAAGAAAATCTACCCTATAAAACCATTTGTATCATATTTGCTACGTGCGTTTCTGAGACCTCCATCTTCTCAACATGATCAATACGTTCTTTAAAAACCTGTTGTTTTGGACCTGATACATGTATCCTGCCCTCTAGTGGATCATCACTCCACTGCAGTAGATGAAAGGGCTTTTTTTGGCCATTTCAAATGGACATGTCACAGTTTTGTAAGGAAATCTCCATCATGCCAACCACAATACAAACACACACTAATTTGACGATTTAATTAATCAAATTAATACCTGAAATGCCGTCTTAAAATAGGTTTTGGTATTTTCACAAAAACAATTCCTCTGAAAACATTATGTTGCATTGTTTACGTGTTTTGTTGAGATGTCAAAAGAACAGAGCAAGAAGAGAGGAAAAAGAAAGTACAATCAAAATGTCATCACCATGATCATGGATGGCAATTCAAGTGACAGTCAGGAGAGGATGAGGAGGAATGGACTCTCAGGCCATGCACGATGATGGAAGTTCAGAGAGCAGTGATAAGGAAGACTATTAAGATGTAAGTGTAGCCCAGACAAGCACAGAAGTTGAGGTCCCAACAAGAAGGACACAATCAGAAGGAGTCAGTGGAGGACAATGTAAAAAGAAAAATTACAGTAGGAGAAAAGTACAATATCAAAGTCTATCTGTTGATTTTATTGCATATGTTGAGGAAGGCACAGAGGACAGGTGTGACGGGAAACCTCCCTGCAGTTTGTGATGTCTTGAGAACAGTTTCAAAGAAAGATAAACTGGAAGCTCAGGTTGTGGTTACAGAACAGTTTCTCTGGATGCCTCCTGAAGATGCCATGCAGTTGATGAACTCATGGTGCCATTCAAGGGAAAAATCTCATCTACACTCTGTGTCTACATGTCTGCAAAACCTCACAAATGGGATTTCAAAATGTTGGGACATGCTGGAAAAAGTGGCTTTCGTTATGACTTTGATGTTTGTCAAGGTGCAGAAATCCAGACAGAGAATAGTCTGAAGTTGGTGATACAAGTTCTGCTGAAAATGACATCAACACTTTTAGCAGGAAAAAACTTACAAGGTCTACTTCACAGCCGTTCCCTTGTACAACACCTAAAAAGAACGATTGATGAAGAACAAACTTCTTTCCCAGGTAGAGCATTTACTCGATCCTCTTCAGTTTGCTTATAGGGCTGGTCGAGGTGTGGAGGATGCTACTGCCACCCTCTTAAATTTGGTCCTGAAGCATTTAGAAAGTCCTAAGGCATATGCACGTCTTCTTTTTTTAGACTTTCTTCTGCTTTTAACACTATCCAACCACATATTTAATAAATAAGCTTGTTAAGGATTTTAAACTGGATTTTACTATGGCAGATTGGATTTTGAACTTTTAACAGGGATCTCAGCGAGTGAGGGTAAATGGTTGCCTTTCTGATGTTTTGTATTCCTCAACTGGCTCACCACAGGGTGTGTGCTGCGTCCCATCTCTTGTATATTTTGTATAAAAATGACTGCCGCAGCCACTGTAAGAATCGCCATATATTAAAATTTGCAGATGATTCTGTTATAATGGTGATGAAAGGGAACATGGCCCCTGTCATGGCAGATATGGTTCAGTGGTGTGACGACTCCTTCTTGCAGCTGAATGTTGTCAAGACAAAAGATATGGTTTGACTTTCGGAAACGGATGATCTCACCCAAAACCACTACAATCAATGGCCAACAGGTGGAGCATGTGGACACTATAAATACTTGGAACGATGATCGATAGCAAGTTGAACTTTAATGACAATGCAGACCTGCTGTATAAGAAGGGTCAGCAGCACCTGTTTTGTCTTCGTACGTTGTCATGTTTTCAAGTGGACAGGACAATAATGACCCTATTTTATAAATCTTGTGTTGAATCGGTTTTAACGTTTTCGATGATGAGCTGGTACGGAAACCTCAGCATTATAAAGCAAGGAAGCCACTTCACAACATTGTAAAATTGTGCAGCAAGCTCTTGGAGGCCCAGCAGACCTCACTGTCTGACTTGTTTTCCAGACAGATGAGGAGGAAGGCTCAGAGGATCTTATCTGATCGGGCCCACCCTCTCCATGGTGAATTTTGTTATTTGCCATCTGGAGCGAGGCTTAGGTTTCCTACAGTGCAGGCTATCTCTCTTCTGAATGCTGACCAGAGGAGAGAAGCAGGTACTTAGGGTTGATGACAAATCGCGCTAGGTAACTCGGTTTCCATTTCCATCGATTCAGGTCTGTACTTGTGTCCCCCTTGTGTACTGAATGTCTGGTGTGTTTTTCTTTCTTTTTACGAGGTCTATTAGAAAAGTATCCGACCTTATTATTTTTTTCAAAAACCATATGGATTTGAATCACGTGTGATTGCGTCAGACAAGCTTGAACCCTCGTGCGCATGCGTGAGTTTTTCCACGCCTGTCGGTTGCATCATTCACCTGTGAGCAGGCTTTGAGTGAAGAGTGGTTCAGACCCTCTCGTCTAGGATTTTCATTGTCAGGAAATGGCGGGAATGATTTGGGCTTTTTTTCCATCAGAATTTTTCAGAAACTGTTAGAGACTGGCAGCTGGAAACCATTAGAAAAATTTATCTGGCTTTCAGTGAAAATGTTACGGGCTTGGTAGAGCCCCACAGCCTGGACATGCCAGAACATGTACCGTGAGGCTTCATCACGGCATTGCTGTGCACCATGCGGCACCGCCACGACGCGCGAAGCCTCCGCTCCTCTTTCCATGACAAAAACTCCTGTAACAGTGGAATGTGCCGTTCATTTCCAAACTGGACGCTGTGTTTTATCCGGGACGTCGTCTGGCTAGCACAGGAATTGTGAAAAGACGTGGATATCAGCACTTTTTCGGCACATTGAGAGAGACGTGTGGAGGAATTCCGCGCGCCGCGGCGGTGCCGCATGGCGCACAGCAACGCCGTGATGAAGCCTCATGGGACATGTTCTGGCATGTCCAGGCACATCCACAATTTCTCGGATAATCACTCGATGGAAAAACCACCGACAGCTGTCTGAACGCCATCTCAAAGCCGTCCTGTGAGACCAAAAAGGAGGTGGTTTTGTCTCGCTCCAGTAGCGAATCGATCGTGACGCGCGAAGCCTCCGCTCGGCTTTCCATGACAAAATCTCTTGTTAAAGTGAAATCTGACGGAAAATGGTTGATGTCCAGCTCTTGTGATAACCAGAGAAATGGCACACGATGGTCACGGATCCAGACAGCCATCCGTTTAGAAATGAAATGGTCGTTCAGCCTGTCGATGGCGGCTTTGGAGCGCGGCGCGCCCCACAGCCGCTGGCGGCCGTCCTTAAAGCGACAGTAACACTCCTTATTTTGTTTTTGCCCTCGTATTTTGTAATTTTCTGTATACCCACTGCTGTACAGCTCATTGCTCCTTTGGAGACATTGAATAAATAAAGTGAAAGTGAAAGTGAAAAAAGGAATCCACAACACTGGCACGTGATGATCAGGGTGAAAGACTGCACCATGATGGATGTAAATGAACTGGAGAAAAAATGGAAAAGGGTCAGTGGACTTCAGAGTGAACCAGGACAACAACCTCATTATAAGATGGTACGACAGCAAAGCAGCAAATCTGATTTCCTCTTTGTTTGGCATTGAACTTGTGGGAAATGTGAAACGCTGGATCACAAACCAAAAACTCACATAATGATGATTCCCAGACCAGCCATTGATGGTGATGCTGAGATGCCAAAGATGGTACAACGTCTGTTGTCACACACAGTGGCAGTCATCAATGTGTGGAACCGCTACAGAAGAGACCAGAAGAATCTAGAGCCCCAGACAAAAACCATGGTTCTGCAAGGTTCAGGCTTTGGTTGGCACTTTCCTCACAAGCGCAGGAAAGGCTAAAATCAAGTGTGGTAGACTGCTATTCTCTCCAGGTCACCCTGACAAAAGAGGGTCTCGATCTCAATGGACTAACATGGTTAAATAAAATATCCTCTCCAGAAGAGACTCCAACATCACCCCGTAAAAGGCCAAGCTGCAGTGTGCCTCTTGATGTGAGGGGGAGGGCACTGATCATTTTCCAACATGGAAATCTGACAGAAATGCAAGCACTGCACCGACAGTCACTTCTCACATGTGAGAAGTGTAAGGTCCATATTTTCCTGAACAAGGACAGAATCTGTTTTTGTGCCAGTCACAAAGTGAATCAAAAAGCCTCAAAAAATGGTATGTTAAAAAAAGAAGGGAAAAACAGCCTGAGATGTTCTATATTTTCAAAATGTTATATCTAAAATTAACATTGTTGTGAGCAAAAAATGCCCAATGTGTGAAATGTGATATAAAAAAAAAATCATAAACATGATGATATGGCAAAAAAAAAAAAAAGTGGGGATTTTGTCAAAAGGTTTAATAAGCATCTCAGTTCCAAAAAATTGGAATTTTCTGGCTATTTTTTTTTAATGTGTCAGGCTTTACAGTTTTAAGTCATTACCTTTCTATTTAATTATATTTCCAAATCAATTTTATTTATATAGCGCCAAATCACAACAGTCGCCCCAAGGCGCTTTATAATGTAAGGCAAGGCCATACAATAATTACAGAAAAACCCCAACGGTCAAAACGACCCCCTATGAGCAAGCATTTGGTGACAGTGGGAAGGAAAAACTCCCTTTTAACAGGAAGAAACCTCCAGCAGAACTAGGCTCAGGGAGGGGCAGTCTTCTGCTGGGACTGGTTGGGGCTGAGGGAGAGAATCAGGGAAAAAGACATGCTGTGGAGGGGAGCAGAGATCAATCACTAATGATTAAAAGCAGAGTGGTGCATACAGAGCAGAAAGAGGTGAATAAAAAGAAACACTGGGTGCATCATGGGAACCCCCCCCCCCAGCAGTCTAAGTCTATAGCAGCATAACTAAGGGATGGTTCAGGGTCACCTGATCCAGCCCTAACTATAAGCTTTAGCAAAAAGGAAAGTTTTAAGCCTAATCTTAAAAGTAGAGAGGGTGTCTGTCTCCCATTCTACTCTTACAAACCCTAGGAACTACAAGTAAGCCTGCAGTCTGAGAGCGAAGCGCTCTATTGGGGTGATATGGTACTACGAGGTCCCAATACAATACAAAACTATCACTCTGATTTGCAGTGTGTCTTTGGAATTTTAATTTTGTGATCTGGAGAATCTAAAGATTGTCACTTTGGTTTGAATAAGGATTAACATCTGATTAAGGATTAATATTTGCCGCCTATTTTTCATACTGCCTGACCATAATAACAGTCACCAAATAAAGACAGATTACACGACATCATGAAATAGCCTGAACTTTGAAGAGTTGTGCAAGTAGTTTTGAAACGATCAATCAAGGTAGATATACGCACATCACCAGGTGCAAGGCTACTGCAGTGAACATAGAACAAAAAAGTAGTAGTTTTGAAATAAACTGTGTATTTGTCTGAACCACCAAACTGTCCAGTGTGGTCCTTTAAGCATCTGTGATGGAGGACACGTGACCGACTCGTCTGCATTCCTTGTCTCCTCATTCTTAATTCCCAAACAAACATTCCTAATGGTTTGTGTGGTGTCCAATGGAGACCAGCAGGGGAGCTCGCTCCCAGGTGTACAAAAGAGGTGGGTTTGTCATTTTGCGGTTGCAGTTGTTGGTGAGCAGTGAGCGGGAAAACCGTTATGTAGTTGTTCTCTATAAGAGGCTTGTAATTAAGTTCGCTGTGTTCTTGCTAAAAGTGCAGTTTTTCCTGAGGATCCACACAGACTTCATTTTCTGTTGAAACACAACAGGTGGTTCACGGAAGAACCAGAAACTGATAGTCAGAATAAAGGATTTTCTTTCAATCAAAACAGATCTAGGCCTTTCATCTCAGATGCACCTTCTGGCAAATTGTACCTGAACTTTGTTTTAAAGAAAATCCTCCTCTATATCACTCATCATGAAGCTGTATAACTGGTGGATACAAAATTCAAAACATGCACTGTGCACAGTTTCTCCAATCACAGCCACTGAAGCCTGTAACTTCTGGGTTGTGTGGGTGTCTTGGTGGCTTTCCTCAGTCTTCTCCGTCTTGCACAGTCACTCAGTTTTTTAGCCACTCCCATACAGATTACCAGAGTGCTAAACTGTTTGTATTTCTTTGTAATTAATGTAATATATTCCAAGACATATTCAGTGATTTAAAAATGTTCATTCTGCTCCTCTATTTTACACTACTTTTTAGATAAACCTTAGTATACTAGCATAGTTCCACCTTTGAACTGTAATATAAGATATACCTTACTGAATTTGCATGTATCCATCCCCTGACTTGTCTAAAGAAACTGGCAATAAAACTGATTACACTATGTAACACAATTTTGTTCCTGGCTTCTAAGTGTTATATTTCAACTGCTTATGTCTAAAGTCTAGGAAAAATTGACTACGAGGTCTATCCATAAAGTATAGGTCCTTTTATTTTTTTCAAAAACTATATGGATTTCATTCATATGTTTTTACGTCAGACATGCATGAACCCTCGTGCACATGCATGAGTTTTTCCATGCCTGTCGGTGACGTCATTCGCCTGTGAGCACTCCTTGTGGGAGGAGTCGTCCAGCCCCTCGTCGGAATTCCTTGTCTGAGAAGTTGCTGAGAGACTGGCGCTTTGTTTGATCAAATTTTTTCTAAACCTGTGAGACACATCGAAGTGGGACATGGTTCGAAAAATTAAGCTGGTTTTCAGTGAAAATTTTAACGGCTGATGAGAGATTTGAGGGTGACACTGTCGCTTTAAAGGACTTCCCACGGTGTGAGACGTCGTGCAGCGCTCCCAGGCGCCATCATCAGCCTGTTTCAAGCTGAAAACCTCCACATTTCAGGCTCTATTGATCCAGGACGTCGTGAGAGAACAGAGAAGTTTCAGAAGAAGTCGGTTTCAGCATTTTATCCGGATATTCCACTGTTAAAGGAGATTTTTTTAATGAAAGACGTGCGGACGGGTCAATTTGTGGATTCACACAAATGGGAGACAGGTGAGGTAATCGCTAATTGGAAACAGTTGAGGTAAAACACAGGAAGAAAGTTACGAAAACACACAAGGAAGCTGGGACCACCAAAATAAAACAGGAATCACAAGCTGCAATAAATGCAGAATCAAGACCACAATAACATAAACACACACACACACAATCTTCAACAGCTTAGTCCAATCAGGGTATAAAATAAACAATGAAAATTATTTAAAATTTATAGGTTTAATAGTGTACATATATCTAAAACTGTTTTTAGATTAGCACAATTTATAATTGAGTATTTTAATATCCAAAGCAATGTTAAAAATGCAACAAATTAACTTCCGATCTTTAACATTTTATAGAATTTTGCCATTAGAAGAAGAAATTAATCCAGATTAAATCAAGCCGTTGCACCTTCTTCATGCTGTTTAACAGTTTCTTTACCAATATTATGTATTTTAACGATTTTTTCACTTTTTGATGTCTTAAGGATTAATTAATTTGTTGGTTTTTTGAAGCAAGTGTGTGATCTTCATTGAATTTTATTGGTCATTTTATGACTTATTTTAATGATACAAAATCACTAACATTAAATTTTGCACATTTTTCCAAACTGAGTGCTGTAGTACAACCCCTGGCAATAATTATGGAATCACCGGCCTTGGAGGATGTTCATTCAGTTGTTTAATTTTGTAGAAAAAAAAGCAGATCACAGACATGACACAAAACTAAAGTCATTTCAAATGGCAACTTTCTGGCTTTAAGAAACACTATAAGAAATCAGGAAAAATAATTGTGGGCAGTCAGTAACGGTTACTTTTTTAGACCAAGCAGAGGGAAAAAAATATGGAATCACTCAATTCTGAGGAATAAATTATGGAATCACCCTGTGAAATTTCATCCCCAAAACTAACACCTGCATCAAATCAGATCTGCTCGTAGTCTGCATCTATCAAACTCTTAAAGAGGGTAATCATCACACAATGTTGAAAAAGATGTTGGCTGTTCACAGTCAGCTGTGTCTAAACTCTGGACCAAATACAAACAACATGGGAAGATTGTTAAAGGCAAACATATTGCAAACATAAAGCGTCAAGACAGAACTCTTAAAGCAGTATGTCTCAAAAATCGAAAATGCACAACAAAACAAATGAGGAACGAATGGGAGGAAACTGGAGTCAACGTCTATGACCGAACTATAAGAAACCGCCTAAAGGAAATGGGATTTACATACAGAAACGAAAGCCATTATTAACAAGAAAATGGAAGAAAATGGTCCATGACAAGGCTCCAACCTGCAAAGCTGATCTGGCAACAGCAATCAGAGAAAGTTGGAGCCAGATTGATGAAGAGTACTGTTTGTCACTCATTAAGTCCATGCCTCACAGACTGCAAGCTGTTATAAAAGCCAGAGGTGGTACAACAGCAGCAACATCAGCTTTGCAGGCTGGAGCCTTGTCATGGACCATTTTCTTCAACTTCCAAAGATTTTTCAATTGGATTAAGATCCGGACTATTTGCAGGCCATGACATTGACCCTATGTGTCTTTTTGCAAGGAATGTTTTCACAGTTTTTGCTCTATGGCACGATGCATTATCATCTTGAAAAATGATTTCATCATCCCCAAACATCCTTCAATTGATGGGATAAGAAAAGTGTCCAAATATCAACCTGACATGCAGCCCCATATCATCAATGACTGTGGAAATTTACATGTTCTCTTCAGGCAGTCATCTTTATAAATCTCATTGGAACGGCACCAAACAAAAGTTCCAGCATCATCACCTTGCCCAATGCAGATTCGAGATTCATCACTGAATATGACTTTCCTCCAGTCATCCACAGTCCACGATTGCTTTTCCTTAGCCCACTGTAACCTTGTTTTTTTTCTGTTTAGGTGTTAATGATGGCTTTTGTTTAGCTTTTCTGTATGTAAATCCCATTTCCTTTAGGCGGTTTCTTACAGTTCAGTCACAGACGTTGACTCCAGTTTCCTCCCATTCGTTTCTCATTTCTTTTGTTGTGCATTTTCGATTTTTGAGACATATTGCTTTAAGTTTTCTGTCTTGACGCTTTGATGTCTTCCTTGGTCTACCAGTATGTTTGCCTTTAACAACCTTCCCATGTTGTTTGTATTTGGTCCAGAGTTTAGACACAGCTGACTGAACAACCAACATCTTTTGCAACATTGCGTGATGATTTACCCTCTTTTAAGAGTTTGATAATCCTCTCCTTTGTTTCAATTGACATCTCTCATGTTGGAGCCATGATTCATGTCAGTCCACATGGTGCAACAGCTCTCCAAGGTGTGATCACTCCTTTTTAGATGCAGACTAACAAGCAGAGCTGATTTGATGCAGGTGTTAGTTTTGGGGATGAAAACTTACAGGGTGATTACCATAATTTATTCCTCAGAATTGAGTGAGTCCATATTTTTTTCCCTCTGCTTGGTCTAAAAAGTAACCGTTACTGACTGCAACAATTTTTTTCCTGATTTAAGGCGCCTTGGGGCAACTGTTTGTTGTGATTTGGCGCTATATAAATAAAATTGATTTGATTTGATTTCTTGTAGTGTTTCTTAAAGCCAGAAAGCTGCCATTTGAAATGACTTTAGTTTTGTATCATGTCTGTGATCTGCTTTTTTTCTACAAAATTAAACAACTGAATGAACATCCTCCGAGACCGGTGATTCCATAATGTTTGCCAGGGGTTGTATAACCAAGCAGGACCCCACTGATGTCTGCTGTGCATTTTGTGTCACTACACCGTTTAACATTGACACTTGAAAATTTCAATAAAATATTCTCCAGTTTTTCACAATGACATTTTTCGAAACTGATCACCAGCAGGAGAACGTTGATGTGTTCAGTGAATTTGGTGACACCAAACCTGGATTTATTGAATATTTTCCTTGTTTATGCACTTTGGAAACGGTCCCTACACTTCTGTTTCTCCGCCGCCTGCTTTCAGGTCAACAGGGTTCGAGCTAGGGCCATTTTAGCGCCGGGTAAATTATGTGATCGCAGCTCATAGCTTCGGGGGGTCATGGGCCCCTGGATCTGCTGCTCCCTGAAGCTATATGGTTTTATGCCCCTAAACATTCTTGACAAGCCTTAACTAATTTTCTGTGGTTTTAGATGCATTGAACTTAAGAATGTTGTAATATATGTAAGATCAAAGTTATTTTTTCCATGGGGTCTTTTTCAACAATTTGAGTGGGATTGCATTACTTTTTCTTTTTAAACAATGTAACACCTAAATGCCTTGTTTGAACAAGAGCTGAACCTGGACTGATTTTTTCAAACCTGCTGTTTTAAATGACTAAAACTACTTAAACTACTTTTAAAACTACTTTTTAAACTACTTTCTTCGTTCACTGGCGCTGTGCCCCTCCTCCTTTCCACCCCTTCTCTGCTCTCTCTCCCTCCCCCTCCCCCTCCTTCTCTGATCTCTCACGTCTGCTGTTTTTCAAACTGAGCTTTTGGAAACACAAAGCCTTTCAACTGTAAAATAAACTTTTTTTGGGGGGGGGGAACGTTCGGTCTGCAACACCAGGACTGTTAGCTTTTCCAAATAAATGATAAAAAAAAAAGTCTGGTTGCTGTTTTAGTTTTTGTTTGAACCAACTCCATTTGAATTTAACCCTGATGAACTTTAAACAGTCTTTCTGCAGCAGAACATTTCACCCATTTCTTTGTAGTTTCAACACGACACGGAGCTCGTTTTAAAACCCATAACGATGTCTCTCATTAGCTGCTGTGTGGACGAGTGGCAGCACATTACATTTATCCTTCAGTGTCAGATCAGGACATGAAAATGTGAGACTTATATCCACTGACGTCACATCAGAGACGTTTCTGAACGATTTTACAAATACGAACATTATGATATCAGACCACAGACTAAATCAGACATGGGCCAGCAAAACAAAAATAACCTGGAAACGTTTGCCATGGAAGTAAAAACCTAGATTTCCGGGAATTCCCAGAAAACTCATCACTGCAATGAGAAGCTAATGGGCTAATTAAAAGCAAAAAGAACTCTGAACAAACTGTTTCCTGTCAACAGCGAACAGACAAAATACAAGGTGTCCGGACGCATGGATCACTTCAATGCAGAGCAAAATGTACACACATTTACCACACTAAATGTAAATCAACTTTCCTAAATGACCAATTATACAGTTGCCTTACCATAGCTTAGTTCTCAAACACCCAGACCCTCCTACTCATTCAGATCAATGTACAGGAGCAGCATTCAGTTGTCACATGTGAAGGTGGTGCCATCTTGTGGCCATTAATAACAATGCAGTATCTTTTTGACATGCACTTTCTTTGAAACAAATGACAGGACAGGCCAATCCAGTTAAAAAAAAATATGGATGACAGAGTCTGGAAAAAGTATCTTTTAAAAAATAACAGCTTAAAAAAAAAAAAAATCACAGAGTCAAGAAAGACTCAGATATGCTCAAAACAAGATGTTTATGAGACAAGATTTTAGGATGCATTATCTAGAACAAGTAATTATATCTTACTGAAATTTGACTGAAGCACTTTTGTTTTATCTTATGGCCAAGTCACACGGCACTTAACGAAGGGCAACAAATCTGGACTTTCGTTGGCATCGTTTAACCTTCGCGCAGCTTCATTCCTGCAGCTGTGTTTCATCAGGAGTTTTAAACTTTTGAAAAATTTGAACGAATGCCACCGAAAACCTCAATTCATCTGTATTTCGTTTTGCTGTCGTTCTTGATGGTTTTTTATCGTTTGCTTAGTTTGTGTAACGTTTAGTTTGACTCCTTTCAACCAGCTGAATGTTTTCACACAGTGCAGAAGCTGTTTTTGAGCGCTGCTGCTGCCGCTGCCTTCATGTACCGTCGGAAATTACAGGGCAAACTCAGTCTGTTTGCTTGGATTTTTTTTTTTTATCTGGGTGGGGGAGTCAGCTTCACTGTGCTCAGGCACTTTATATAGGCCAGATTTAATCTTTTGTGTTGCTTGTGTTGGCCACAAGCAACTGTTGAATTTGAAACAACAAAAAAGTTGTGTAATTTCCAATGGTACTTGGAACACAGCAGCAGCAGCTCCTGCGTGCGCTTTTTAAATTTTTATTAAATATAACAATATGAGTGTAGGAATGATAATCCAGCCCTTAAGTACATGCCGCAACAGGTAGATAATTCAAATGATTATATAAAGAGCTGTTCTGGAAGGCAGAATTCATGTTGTGGATCAGCTGCACCTGGTGGAAATAACCGCACATGTGAGTCAATGCGTGTTCACACAGACTGATCAATTTACTGCTCTGATATATTCAATCATCTTTACACTTATATTTATTGCCCCTTTTGACAGTTTTCTGTTATATATCAATATATATGGCTTAGTAACGTAAAACAGTGATACAGCAGTGACCACAACACACCAGAGATTTTTTTTTTTTTTTTTTTTTTTTAAATTGGAGCAAGACGGAGCGCCCAGCGTGTCATCAGACAGTGGAGGTTCTGATGATGAAGGAGATGATCCCTCTTTGTTCTGGATGAGGAACCAGAGCAGGTGGGTCCACCGACGTGTGCACAGACTGCCACAGCATCTGTTGCAGTTTCTCCAGGACTCAGGCACTATGAGCTCCATCCCAGCGCAGAGTCCTGGAACTCAGAGATGTAGACACACACTGCTCCAGCAGTGCCTCCAGGTGCGTTTCATTAAAACGTCGAGATCAATGTTAGCTTTGGTTTTGTTTTGTTCCTCATTTGTCCCTTTTGCGCTCTTGATTCGCAGCCTGTTCGGTGATAAAGCTCATTTGTCACCTTTTCTCAATGAATTGTAACTTTTTTACTTTTTTCCCTTTGTTCAGGAATCGTCGTATTCCGTGTGACCAGGCCAAAATATACTTTCAGGTTTTGCATTTTTTCAGTGTACCGTTGATGTTGTTTATCACACCTGTGTGTACTTAGTAGTGCTGATAGTTTTATGAGTTTGCTGCGGTGTCGGTATGTCAGTCTGGAAAGCGGCAGAATGTCGGGGCTGGTTACTGACTGATGTACCTGCTGTTTCAGAGCCTCTTATTTCTGTTACAGCCTTCTCTCACTTCCTTACATTTTGTTTCATGATTCCCAGTCATCAGCTTGCATATCACAGACTAACACTTCTGTGGTGCTGCTTGACAAAGCTGACTTGTGTATCTTTTCCAGCCGTTCCATCCTCTTGGTCAGGCGTGTCCTGTTGTGGTCCATCATTTACACCCTTCCAGCTCACTTGCTTCAGTGGCGACTTCCTATATGGCTCCCAGGTTTCCCCTAGCACACGTCCATTGTCGCTGAAGTCCCAGAGGTGATCCACCGAGTCACATTTCTCCAGATCAGAGGCGATGGTCTGCAAGCTGATGACAGACATGCAATCAAATCCGGTCTTCCCAGCCTCCAGCTGCTCCCTTTGGCCCCAGCCACTCTCTCGATGTCTCTCCACCCATAACCGTGTTTCTCTCCAACTGCCCAGTTGTTGTCTATACCATCTACAACTCCACAGCTGCTGTTCTGAATGCAGACAGAAGCTCTGACCTCAGCCTCAGCTCCCACGGGAGAACTTCGACCCACGCAAGCAGACGTCTGCTCCCTGCTGGCCCGGACTCTTCCCCTCTGTGTGTGGATTTGCTCACTGATCTGCTCCAGGTTGCGCAGGGCAACAGAATATGGGTTTTTACTTTGTCACCTCCTGCTCCAGCTGTACAACTTTTGCCTTATGTTCCTGTAAACACAGTGGCACAACATCAGTAAGGCCGTAACAGTCAAGTTCCTCTTTCAGCAAACACTATATGAGTAACTTTGAAAAGGAATTTAGCGGTTTGAAGTTTTTACTTTTCTGTGTTCACTTAGCAACAGTAATCACACACAATCCCCTCAAAATACAATTCCCTGCATGCATGTGTGCGTATACATTTCCACTTCTGAACAGCCCTGAACCTCTCCACTCAAAATACATACTGTTATATCACTGAAACTATGGCGCTATCATCTACAAACATGGACTCCCACATGCAAAGCAATCATAAATGTCTGTGAACTCTCCCAAGAGTTGGACACTAACCACGGACCAAAGACAATGTCTTTGGGACTTGGTCTCTTTGGATGACCCTTGGGTACCACTGGAATGATTTTGTATCAAACCCATGTTCACCCACTCCACCCTTACTGCACCCTCTTCTACACCTCACTACCACACACCACCTTGAATAGTTGAACCCAAGGGTTTAAAGTCATGTATCTTCACCACCTCTACTCCTTGCAACCACACGATTCTACCAGGTTCCCTCTCATTCACACACATGTACTCGGTCTTGCTCTCTGACTTTCATTCTCTTTCTCTTCAGAGTATATCTCCACTTCTCTGGGACAATCTCAACCTGCTCTCTACTCTCACTACAAATCACAATGTCATCTGCAAAACATCATAGCCCATGGACACAACTGTCTGATATTGTCCAGTCCCATCTCCATTGCAAATAAGAAAGGGTTCAGAGCTGATCCTTGGTGTATTCCCTCCTCCACCCTGAATACAACTGTTATTCATACTACACATCTCACTGCTGCCACGCTCTCCTTGTACAGATCCTGCATCACCCTCACATGCGTGTCTGCCACTCCAGACTTCCTCATTTAACACCACAATGTTCTCTTGGCACCCTGTCACAAGCTTTCTTTCCACAAACAAAATGCAACTCCTTCTGGCCTTTTTGTATTTCTCTTTCAGCAAGTTGAGCAAAAACTGCATCTGTGGTGCTTTTTCATCAAATTCTCAAAATGTTTGATTCATGTTTTTCATCCAGATGGACAAATTTAAATATGAAATGGTCATGGATCTAATAGGATAATTATTAAAGGAGTCATATTGTACAAAATCACCTTTACATCTCCAAACTCCCACATTCTGGGTGTTTTATAGACATTCCTGTGATTTAAGATCAATTTACATCACAACTTGTTTAATACCTCCTTGACAAAGGTATCATAAATAATCCAGATCCTTTAAATTTATTACAGTTTATTAAATTGCCCAACCACACACAGATGTGGGAGATGTTATTTTTGAAAATTAGGTAGGGAGGTGCCAGTCCATTAATAATGTTATAGGTTAATGGCAGATCCTTAAAATCCGACCTCACAGAGACATGAAGCCCGTGAAGGAGGTGCCAAAATGGATGTAATGTGTTGGAACTTTCTGCCATTGGGACTTTATGTCAGTGGCAGCCTCGCCTCCCACAGAAAGACTTGTCTATTGGACTGATTGCTGATGTTCCTGTTTTTGACCAAGCCTGTTGCCTGCGACTTAAACTGTGTTTTGTGGAAAATGAACTTGTTTTTTCTTACCTTTCGTGTAGCGCTCTGTGTTGGGGTCCTTTGCCAATCCATTAAATTTGATCCTTGGTCAAGTTCTCCTCTGCATCACTTCCAAGTCACCATACAAACTACCATCCAAGCTCTCTAGCTACATACGTCCCTGCCAACACTTTACAGTCTCTAATTCTTTCATGCTGCATCACCTACATTTAGTCCACCTCTGCGCACCTTCCTCCACTCTCGTGTCACCTTGGCTCCTCTTTCTTCTTAAAATGCATATTCTTCACAGCTATTCCTTTGGCAAAATCTACCACCATCTGTCCTTCTGCATTCTGTACTTCATACCACATCTACCTTAACCAGCATGCCCAGTGCAATCACCACTCTTTCATAATTGGGTATACTCTCTACTACCTCATCTAACTCACTCAAGAAATCAGCTTTTCCTCCATTCACAGCCCACTGTGGGGCATATGCACTGATGACATTCATCATCACCCCTTCAATTTCCAACGTCATCGCCATGTCAGACACTCACTTAAAGGCCAACATGTTTAAATGTGTTAAACAATTTTTTTAACACATTATAGGTGCTGTAATTAGGAGCTGGGGTGGTGGTCAAGTGGTTAGTGCACTTGGCTTCGGTGTGAAGGTTCCTGGTTCAAATCCCACCCCTGCCACATTTCTCCATGTACTGTGGCGTTGCGTCAGTAAGAGCATCCAGTGTAAAAACTTGTGCCAACTCAACCCAAGTGTGCTGTAATTAATTAATTAAATTAATGACTATGTGGTTAAGTTATATAGATAATCCATAATGTGAATACACACCTCCAGAATGTGATTGAATTGTGCCTTGAGCTCAAAATAGGGTTTGGACTTGAGAATGACCTCTTCAGGGCTTTCTGAAGGGTTTGAACCCGGGCCTCAGCATCTTGACAGAGTTGTGTGACTCTCTGGTGCTCCTGCTCACTGTGTAGTCGCTCTTCTTCTGCTTCATTCACCTGACAGTGTAGGAACATAATCTGAACAGCTACAGATACAGTTGTGCTCATACGTTTACTACTCTGGCAAGTTATGATTTGTTGGCCATTTTCAGAGAATATGAATAACACAAAAATGTTGTTTTCACTCATGGTTAGTGGTTATGTGAAAGCATTTTATTGTCAAACAACTCTGCTTTACTGTGCATATACCTCACATTCAGTATGAACCGAACAGTCCCCTAAAAACTGGCCCCCCCAATGACGCGGTTCACAGATTAACACCTCGTTTCTGCTTTTCAAACCTCTCCCCTCCAGTCATCATCTATCTCAGCAACAGATATCTGAAGCTTTTGTACAACAATCATTTACAATAAGGCCGCAGAAGTGTAATCAGAGCGCCGCGGCTAAAACGAGCTGCTAGCTGATGCTCCTGGGCGTGAGCAGTGGGACCTTGTGTGCCCTGCAGGATTTAAACCATGACGGCGTAGTGTGTTACTCATGTAATCTTTGCAACTGTGGTCCCAGCTTTCTTCAGGTCATTGACCAGTCCTCCTGTGTAGTTCTGAGCTTTCTCAGAATCATCCTTACCCCACAAAGTGAGATCTTGCATGGAATCCCAGACCGAGGGAGATTGACAGTCATCTTGTGTTTCTTCCACTTTCTAATAAATAATCATAACAGTTGTTGTCTTCTACCAAGCTGCTTGCCTGTTTTCCTGTAGTCCATCCCAGCCTTGTGCAGGTCTAAATTTTGTCCCTGGTGTCCTTAGACAGCTCTTTGGTCTTGGCCATGGTGGACAGGTCGGAGTGTGATTGATTGAGTGTGTGAACAGGTGTCTATTATACAGGTAACAAGTTCAAACAGGTGTTAATGCAGGCAAAGAGTGCATAATAAGAGGGCTTCTTAAAGAAAAATTAACAGGTCTGTGTGAGACAGAATTCTTGCTGGTTGGTAGGTGTTCAAATACTTATTTCATGCAATAAAATGCAAATTAATGATATAAAATAATGCAATGTGATTTTCTGAATATTTTTTAGATTCTGTCTCTCACAGTTGACGTGTACCTACGATATAAATTACAGATCTCAACATTCTTTGCAGGTGGGAAAACTTGCAAAATCGACATTGGATCAAATACTTATTTACCTCACTGTAGATGATGACTGAAGTGCAGTTTTAAAGCAGAAACGAGGCGATAATCGGTGAATAAGCCTTTCATACTCTCACTCTCCTCTGGGTGTCGCACACGAGGTCAAAGAGCAAGAGGTGTAAACTGCAGTCTCCAGGCATCATGACTGACTGTGTGGGCAGCGAGAATGACAGAGACTTTGATTATTTTTCCCGTTGGAGTGTTGATTCCTTGAAAGATTTTTTTGTGAAAACGTGGTATTGGTGTCCAAGGAAGAAAAACTGAAGCTTATGCTGCACACGAACTGAAACTTCAGGTTTTGCCTGACTTGTTAACTGTGACCCAGACAGTGTCTGTTCGTAAACACAGAATCAGCTGATCACTGTTTCGCTTTGGCAGACCTCTATAAATCTTGTGGACTATGTTTGTATTTCCAAGAGTGTGAAATAAATTATTCGTGAAGAACAAAAATAAAATTAATCATGGATCTGGTTGGTGAATGGCAGTTGAATGGTTGTCTCTAGTAAATAATCATGAAGTAACTGCCTGGTCCATTTCCCTGCATGTTCTGTGTCATTTATTAGGCTTATAGGCACATGTGCCTGTGATTTGGATCAATGAATAATGAACACAGGTGGGATAAAACGCATTGATTTGTATCACAACAGAGCAAGGCGACAGATTACGCTGCCCTTTTAAAAGATGCCGACTGCAAATCATTTCCCCGACCCGATATCTGAACTTGAGTCCGGCTGGCTGGATGAGTGTCATGATTCGACGGGACTTGCGTGCATTTAACCCCACACACTGACGTGCAAGTCACCGTGCCAACGCGACCCGCTGGATGCCATGCTGTGTGCTGCTGGACGCTGCATTATATAAAATAATTATTTGTAGCGCATTAATCATTTGCTCTCAGAGATTGCCTGATAAAACCATCTTTAATCACTCCAGAAGCACAGTGGAATTTTCTACAGCAGCTTGTCTTATGCATTTCATGAGGTAGAGAAAGTGTTTGGGATAATCTCAAAGGTAATTATTTTGTGCATTTTCACTCCTTCTTACAAGTATCTCAAAAATTATGTTTATTATGGATTAAGACAGTTGTCTGACTGACGCTGTCACTGACCGACCGAGTGTCCTGTTTATGTTTTTACACCTTTTGACCTCTGAACCAACCGCATCGCGCATGCACATTCCCAACGTGTGAAAAGTCTCATTGCTGCTGATGCTCTGAAATGACGTGAAGGCAGGGCAGATCAATTTTTAGGAGGGACCGTTCTGTCGGCGACACCCGATCAAACTGTGTCACTCAATAAAAGATACCATCCTACATAATGCTCTCAATGAATTTTTGAAAACTGAATGTTAAAGGATCAGGATTTTTCCAATATTTCCCCTGACTTTGACCTATGACCTTGAAAATTGCAATCAGTTCTTGCCTGTAAGGATATGAATCTTCTGTATAAAAAAAAACAAAAAACAATCAAACAAGGGTTCCTCTATTGGATTCCACAGATCCACCAACAGAGGGTTGCTCTGTCTCAGCCCCGCCATTAAAAGTGCCAGTCCCAACAGGTAGTTAGGGCCCTGTCCCACTGGGGAGAGGATTAATTGCGCATGAATTGAGTATACAAATCGTGGGCATTCGTTGTCGTCCGCAACAAAAATGGCCAAAAATGACAAATGTCCCAGTATGAATTACGGATATATTAATAATATATAGCGAATATATGATGAACAATCACGGTTATATAACGCATGTAGTGAGGAAACTGATCCGACACATTGAGATTATCACGGCAGTATTATGGGTGTATTATGAATGCATTGCGTACGTGTTGTGCATGCACGGCATCTGTATTGCGGTCATAAAAGAAGTGCACTCGGGCCGTCGGCATCACTATTCACACAGACAATACAGCCTCTGGAGTATTTGCTGGACTTGGACAAGTTGATCACAGAGTTTGTTCATTCTGTCATGCAAGGGTTAACTGTTCATGAGTTTGGGGAGCGGGAGGGGGGAAGCCGCTCGGGGTGTGAGACGGTGTTTTTTTTTTTTTTTTTTTTTGAGTGAGTTGTGGCTAAACAGCAACTCTTCCTTTTGTTGGTGTTAAATAAAAGTCCTGGATTGCAGCAGCTACGTCTTTGTGGATCTACACAGCTGGACCGGCACTGACTGGCAGGTATGTCACTTTCTGCCACATATAATACTTTGAGTTTATGTGATGTGTTTGTTATGTATTCACAGATTGTCTGCAAATCAGCTGCAAAGCAGATGTAATAAAAACGCTTTATTTGTGGCCAATTTGTATGCATTCGCTACAACAAATTTTAGTTTGTGATGTGGACATGATGGGTGCGCAATATATCTGTTTTACACACTGTCCGGTCCGCTGCCAAGCCATAAATCCCTGTCAGTTGCGGATATCAGCGGTTAATGGCAGATATACAGCGCATAGAGTGAGTATGTATTGTGTATGAATTGAGTATATATGGAGTATGTAAGGCAGATGTCATCCGCATTCAGATTTTTGAACAGCTCAAAAATCCTGGCTGCGGACATGCGTGCCTCTGCGGATGATCACGGGCGTGTTCGGATGACGGCCGACTCATACAGGCATGTTACACGGATATTGCGAATGTTTGGCGAATATGGGCCAATTCTGTGCGCAATCCATACGCAAATCCTCCTAAACACCAGTGGGACAGGGCCCTTTGGTAGACATGATTAAAAACGTACAGCAGAATTACTGGATGAAAAGTTTTTGCATTTATTTACATTAAACCTCGTATAAAATGATCATGTCCCCTTTCTTCCTCATAAAAATGATCAAACCACAAACATTAACGTGTAAAGAATACAACACATTTCTTAGCAGTGGTGTTTACCTTGGCGGTGGCGTGGTTGAGCATCTCCTGCCATGTGGGATCCATGGTGTTCTTGTCAGCCAAGAGGCCCTGCTCTGCCACATACACCATCTCTCTAGCAGCAGTATGCATGGAAACAGCTCTCTCATATCTCAGAGCTGCCTTCTGGCTCTCCTGCTGGGCCTGGAGGAAGAGTCCATGTAACCTAAATACTCTCCTGTACAACCAATCACACACCATCCAAATCTGTATCTTTCTTTTCTGAATCCTGAGTAATTGAGTAACTCAGCCACTGCATTCTGAGTGCTCGACCCAAGCCCGAGTAAATGATGAGGGTAGTGTCAGGAACAGCATCTGGCTTTGCCAAACGAGATATGCAGATCACAAATCAAATTTCCATACGGGAGTGGAGGAAGCCCAGGTTACCAACAAGTACCACATCCATTCATTCCATGTGTAATTACATTTATTCAGTTTGTTCATTTCACTTGTGGTAATTGTTGGATTATTCGTGGAACTGACTGTTTTTTCCAGCCTGAGACCATGTGACCCAGGGAGCTAAAACACTGGTTGTTGCCAGCTTCCTGGCGGAGATCTGGGACTCAAGGTTCGGAAGATACGAGCTCTGACGTGGTTATAATTGTCAATAAACGTTGTTTCTCTTGGGGCATAGTGCCTCCAAGAGGTTGTCTTTTAATATGTGCATTTTGTTAAGTGATGAACATCTGAGTGATTAAAAAAGACCACAAATCGATCAGTCTTCTTGTCATTCTTGTGTTTGATCAACCAAAATTTATAACATGAAGGCCCCATTACACATGATGATGTCATTTGGGAGTCCGTTGTGCACCCTAAAAACTTGCAGAGACGCAGAAGGTACACACACAAAAAAAGACCATTCTGTGTGGTTGCTTCAGCGTTCCTTGTGTGTCACATTTCCATGGAGATCTGCACCAAGCAAAATATTTTTCTGAAATATATGCTGGATTTGAGCAGAGTTCTGCATGGTCTAAAAGCCTGTCATTATGTTTCTTCACTGTTTGTGCATAGATTTACCAGCATTTCTCAACATTGCACCTGGGGAGACAAAACCTCATACATTCTGGAGAAATGTTGGTTTCTCAGAATGCAAAAGATGGAGAACCAGGCCCTACTTTATCTGGGTCAGGCTCAAAACCTCTCAATGCCTCCTCATAGATCAATCAATCAATCAATCAATTTTTTTATATAGCGCCAAATCACAACAAACAGTTGCCCCATAGATCACTGTATTGAGAAAGAATTTGGATCTAAACATGAAAATATGAAATGTCTTTTTTAGAAAATTCTTTGCTCTTGGAGACCAACCATTTTGGTGCTAGAAATTAGTTAATCAAAGTCTTTGAGCAACAAAATAGTATAACAGAAGAAAGTTGTAGATTAATGTATAACAAATGTCCCAAAATAAAACTGTGTAATCTCCTTTATTGACTAAACTCATGCCTGTAACATTGCATTTACCAAATGTTAAGCTGCGTGTACACATAACAACGGCAAGTCATAAATGCCACAAAGTATACATTCTTGGCCGCTGATCACGAATATGATGATTCGGGGCAGAGGCGTCAGGTGTCCTCAGGAACTGCTGCAATGTGTTACCACGCGTTACGATTAATGGCACATGTTGCTGGAGAATTATCAGGAACCATTACACATGGTCAAAAATAATGTTCCGTGCTGTTGCACGCTATCGAGAGTAACAGTGCATTAGGTTCTGTCACATTGTGAATGAGGCGAAATGTCTCCACACACAGACCCCTATTCATCGCATCAGCTGCTGAACAATTCAGATCGCTACAGTTTGCTCCTCAAAATGCACAGCAGAAGAGCTTTGTCACTGCATGCTTAGTTGAGCTTAGAGAGCCAGATGTGTGGCTCCACGCGGCTCTCATCTCGCTCATTTTCCCAAACATCAGGCACAGCAGCAGGTGGAACATCTGCAGGAGCCCGCTGAGGAGCATTGGAACAAAACTTTTAGCTGACTTGGCCTATTAAATGTGGTCTATTAAACATTAGGTCTCTCTCTTCTAAGTCCCTGTTGGTAAATGATATAATAATTGATCAACATATTGATTTATTCTGCCTTACAGAAACCTGGTTACAGCAGGATGAATATGTTAGTTTAAATGAGTCAACACCCCCGAGTCACACTAACTGTCAGAATGCTCGTAGCACGGGCCGGGGCAGAGGTTTAGCAGCAATCTTCCATTCCAGCTTATTAATTAATCAAAAACCCAGACAGAGCTTTAATTCATTTGAAAGCTTGACTCTTAGTCTTGTCCATCCAAATTGGAAGTCCCAAAAACCAGTTTTATTTGTTATTATCTATCGTCCACCTGGTCGTTACTGTGAGTTTCTCTGTGAATTTTCAGACCTTTTGTCTGACTTAGTGCTTAGCTCAGATAAGATAATTATAGTGGGCGATTTTAACATCCACACAGATGCTGAGAATGACAGCCTCAACACTGCATTTAATCTATTATTAGACTCTATTGGCTTTGCTCAAAAAGTAAATGAGTCCACCCACCACTTTAATCATATCTTAGATCTTGTTCTGACTTATGGTATGGAAATAGAAGACTTAACAGTATTCCCTGAAAACTCCCTTCTGTCTGATCATTTCTTAATAACATTTACATTTACTCTGATGGACTACCCAGCAGTGGGGAATAAGTTTCATTACACTAGAAGTCTTTCAGAAAGCGCTGTAACTAGGTTTAAGGATATGATTCCTTCTTTATGTTCTCTAATGCCATATACCAACACAGTGCAGAGTAGCTACCTAAACTCTGTAAGTGAGATAGAGTATCTCGTCAATAGTTTTACATCCTCATTGAAGACAACTTTGGATGCTGTAGCTCCTCTGAAAAAGAGAGCTTTAAATCAGAAGTGCCTGACTCCGTGGTATAACTCACAAACTCGTAGCTTAAAGCAGATAACCCGTAAGTTGGAGAGGAAATGGTGTCTCACTAATTTAGAAGATCTTCACTTAGCCTGGAAAAAGAGTCTGTTGCTCTATAAAAAAGCCCTCCGTAAAGCTAGGACATCTTTCTACTCATCACTAATTGAAGAAAATAAGAACAACCCCAGGTTTCTTTTCAGCACTGTAGCCAGGCTGACAAAGAGTCAGAGCTCTATTGAGCTGAGTATTCCATTAACTTTAACTAGTAATGACTTCATGACTTTCTTTGCTAACAAAATTTTAACTATTAGAGAAAAAATTACTCATAACCATCCCAAAGACGTATCGTTATCTTTGGCTGCTTTCAGTGATGCCGGTATTTGGTTAGACTCTTTCTCTCCGATTGTTCTGTCTGAGTTATTTTCATTAGTTACTTCATCCAAACCATCAACATGTTTATTAGACCCCATTCCTACCAGGCTGCTCAAGGAAGCCCTACCATTATTTAATGCTTCGATCTTAAATATGATCAATCTATCTTTGTTAGTTGGCTATGTACCACAGGCTTTTAAGGTGGCAGTAATTAAACCATTACTTAAAAAGCCATCACTTGACACAGCTATCTTAGCTAATTATAGGCCAATCTCCAACCTTCCTTTTCTCTCAAAAATTCTTGAAAGGGTAGTTGTAAAACAGCTAACTGATCATCTGCAGAGGAATGGTCTATTTGAAGAGTTTCAGTCAGGTTTTAGAATTCATCATAGTACAGAAACAGCATTAGTGAAGGTTACAAATGATCTTCTTATGGCCTCGGACAGTGGACTCATCTCTGTGCTTGTTCTGTTAGACCTCAGTGCTGCTTTTGATACTGTTGACCATAAAATTTTATTACAGAGATTAGAGCATGCCATAGGTATTAAAGGCACTGCGCTGCGGTGGTTTGAATCATATTTGTCTAATAGATTACAATTTGTTCATGTAAATGGGGAATCTTCTTCACAGACTAAAGTTAATTATGGAGTTCCACAAGGTTCTGTGCTAGGACCAATTTTATTCACTTTATACATGCTTCCCTTAGGCAGTATTATTAGACGGTATTGCTTAAATTTTCATTGTTACGCAGATGATACCCAGCTTTATCTATCCATGAAGCCAGAGGACACACACCAATTAGCTAAACTGCAGGATTGTCTTACAGACATAAAGACATGGATGACCTCTAATTTCCTGCTTTTAAACTCAGATAAAACTGACAAATCTTAGAAACATGGTGTCTAACCAGATCCTTACTCTGGATAGCATTACCCTGAGCTCTAGTAATACTGTGAGAAATCTTGGAGTCATTTTTGATCAGGATATGTCATTCAAAGCGCATATTAAACAAATATGTAGGTCTGCTTTTTTGCATTTACGCAATATCTCTAAAATCAGAAAGGTCTTGTCTCAGAGTGATGCTGAAAAACTAATTCATGCATTTATTTCCTCTAGGCTGGACTATTGTAATTCATTATTATCAGGTTGTCCTAAAAGTTCCCTAAAAAGCCTTCAGTTAATTCAAAATGCTGCAGCTAGAGTACTGACGGGGACTAGAAGGAGAGAGCATATCTCACCTATATTGGCCTCTCTTCATTGGCTTCCTGTTAATTCTAGAATAGAATTTAAAATTCTTCTTCTTACTTATAAGGTTTTGAATAATCAGGTCCCATCTTATCTTAGGGACCTCGTAGTACCATATCACCCCAATAGAGCGCTTCGCTCTCAGACTGCAGGCTTACTTGTAGTTCCTAGGGTTTGTAAGAGTAGAATGGGAGGCAGAGCCTTCAGCTTTCAGGCCCCTCTCCTGTGGAACCAGCTCCCAATTCAGATCAGGGAGACAGACACCCTCTCTACTTTTAAGATTCGGCTTAAAACTTTCCTTTTTGCTAAAGCTTATAGTTAGGGCTGGATCAGGTGACCCTGAACCATCCCTTAGTTATGCTGCTATAGACGTAGACTGCTGGGGGGTTCCCATGATGCATTGTTTCTTTCTCTTTTTGCTCTGTATGCACCACTCTGCATTTAATCATTAGTGATCGATCTCTGCTCCCCTCCACAGCATGTCTTTTTCCTGGTTCTCTCCCTCAGCCCCAACCAGTCCCAGCAGAAGACTGCCCCTCCCTGAGCCTGGTTCTGCTGGAGGTTTCTTCCTGTTAAAAGGGAGTTTTTCCTTCCCACTGTAGCCAAGTGCTTGCTCACAGGGGGTCGTTTTGACCGTTGGGGTTTTACATAATTATTGTATGGCCTTGCCTTACAATATAAAGCGCCTTGGGGCAACTGTTTGTTGTGATTTGGCGCTATATAAAAAAATTGATTGATTGATTGATTGACTGTCCTTCTTCAGCATATTGCAGCAATGAAACTGAATGCGGTGCAGCAGGGTTTAATTGTGCGCATGTCAGAAAAGAACGCTGTCACGCTCTATTAAGGATTACCACTAATCAAGATGGATCAACACGCTCAGTTACGACCTCCACGACATGAGGTGACGCATGACATTCGTGGAAGATTTTTTGACAGCCAAAAATATGCTCCACAAAAATCACACACCAACACACACTATTAAGAAACCTATTCAGATGTGTTAAGTCACGTTAATGTCAGTCATGTCAGGAAAGTGCCAAGAATGACGTAAAAATGACATTCGTAACGCGTCTTGCCTATGTGTAAATGCACCATTACAGGGAATGAGAAATGACAATGAATGAAGTCCGCATATTACATGTGAAAAATGAGCATTATAGCTTTTTAAACCAACTATTACAAAAGGACAGAAAAAAAATCACAATATTTAGAGTATTTACAATATGTACATATATTCAGCCCTTATGCCATGCAGAAAACAGTTGGTGTCCATCTGCAGGCAGAGGGCAACATCACATGTAGAGCACTTCCAAAGAGTGTCTTTTTTCACTCCCTGGGCATGACAATGCTCTCACTTCCTGTGACCTGTGGTGGCCTTTAAGCTGGGACTTCAGTGATGGCCTCAGGAAGGTAAGCCCGTGCAGGAGCTGATGGTACAGACCTGTCCAACAGCTTAGCAGTCAGCTACTCCATGAAAGCTCTATGCGTCAGAGGTTGTTTAGTCTGGGCTACACTGAGTGATTTATGAAGTATGTAGGTGTTTGTGGTATAAATGTGGAGAAAATTATAAAAAAAAAAAAAAATGTCAGTGGTGCGTGATGTCATGGCGGTGGTGGTGGAAATGGGGCATGATGTTATGATGGTGGTGGTGGAAATGGTGCGTGATGTCATGACAATGGTGGTGGAAATGGTGCGTGGTGTCGGGGTATTGATCAAAGGGTGTGACTACTTATGCACAGCTGTATGCAACAGTTTGGGCACCCCTGATAATTTTCATGATTTTTCTTTATAAATCATTGGTTGTCTGGATCACAAATTTCAGTTAAATATATCATATAGCAGACAAACACACTGACATTTGGGAAGTAAAATGAAGTTTCTAGTATTTACAGAAAGTGTGCAATAATTATTTAAACAAAATTAGGCAGGTGCATAAATTTGGGCACCCTTGTCATTTTACTGATTTGAATACATTTAGCACTAATTATTGGAAAACAAAATTGGTTTGGTAAGCTCACTGACCCTTGACCTCCTTACACAGGTGAATCCATTCATGAGAAAGGGTATTTAAGGTGGCCATTTGCAAATGTTTCTCCTCTTTGCATCTCTTCTAATAAGTGGCAACATGGGAGCTTCTAAACAACTCTCAAATGACCTGAAAACAAAGACTGCTCAACATCATGGTTTAGGGAAATGATACAAAAAGCTATCTCAGAGATTTCAGCTGTCAGTCTCCACTGTGAGGAACATAGTGAGAAAAAGGAAGACCGCAGGCACAGTACTAGTTAAGGCCCGAAGTGGTAGGCCAAGAAAAATCTCAGATAAGCTGAAGCGAAGAATGGTGAGAACAGTGATAGTCAACCCACAGACCTGCTCCAAAGACCTACAACATGATCTTGCTGCAGATAGTGTCTCTGTGCATCGTTCAACTGTACAGCACACTTTGCAAAAGGAGATGCTGGATGAGAGAGTAATGCAGAGGAAGCCTTTTCTACATACACGCCACAAACAGAGTCACTTGAGGTATGCTAAAGCACATTTGGACAAGCCAGCTTCATTTTGGAATAAGGTGCTGTGGACTGATGAAACCAAAATTGAGTTATTCGGACATAACAAGGGCCGGTATGCATGGCTGAAAAAGAACACAGCATCCCAAGAAAAACACTTGCTACCTACAGTAAAATTTGGAGGTGGTTCCATCATGCTGTGGGGCTGTGTGGCCAGTGCAGGTACTGGGAATCTTGTTAAAGCTGAGGGTCACATGGATTCCAGTCAATATCAGCAGATTCTTGAGAACAATGCTCATGAATCAATGACAAAGTTGAAGTTACGCCGGGGCTGGATCTTTCAACAAGACAGCGACCCTAAACACTGCTCAAAATCTACTAAGTCATTCAGGCAGAGGAACAAGTACAACGTTCTGGAATGGGCATCTCAGTCCCCAGACCTGAATATTACTGAAAATCTGTGGATCTAAATATTGATGTATTTTTTTTTTTCTGTTGGGTTGGCCAAATTTATGTACCTGCCTAATTTTGTTTAAAGAAAAATTGCACACTTTCTGTAAATCCTATAAACTTCATTTCACTTCTCAAATATCACTGTGTTTGTCTGCTATATGATATATTTAACGGAAATTACTGATCCAAGCAACCAATGATTTATAAAGGAAAATCAAGGAAATCATCAGTGGTGCCCAAACTTTTACATACAACTGTACATGTGATTTCTTAGTTTTTCATTACAATGGGGTGTTGTGAGTAGAATTTTGAGGGAAAAATGAATTCACTACATTCTGGAATAAGGCTGTAACATAACGAAATGTGGAAAAAGTGCAGTGCTGTGAATACTTTCTGGATGCACTGTAGTCTTAAGTAGGTTTGAATTGCAGTTGCTTCTGCTGCAGCACTCAATGAACTCGACCTCAAAGTCACAACTCTGTTGTAAACTAAACATTAAATCACCCTTTTATACTTTAAATTCTGAAGGGACTCCACATATTGAGTCTTTAGTTCCAAATGGTGAACAATGTATGTCCCCATAGTCCAAATGTAGAAACATCCACACCACTCACTCACCCACACACACACACACTCACCCACACACACACCTCTTTGGCAAGTCTGCGGGCTTCATAGTAGGGCCTCGCTTTCTCAATGCAGGCTCCAAGCTGGGAGCCTTGAGCATTTAGCTTCCTCGCAGAATCTGTGAGAATCTTCCTGTAGCTCGACCTGGCATCCTAAGAAAAGTAGAAAGACAACCAAACATGAGTCTACAACAAGTATCAGTTGATCCAAACAGTGCAAAAAAAAAAAAGGGTGTCTAAAAACAAGATAAAAATATTAAATCTGAGGGAAATTATCTTGATGCATGGTCAGATAATTTCACTTGACAAGATGTCTGGAATTAAGATTGTTCAATCTAGAAATAAGCATGTCGAACACTTAAAGTAAGAAATTAACTTTTTAAAACAAGATAAATTATCTAACACTTCTAAATCTAAGTTATTTTATCTTGGTAAGAACCAAATAATTTGCAGTGAACAGTTTTATCATGACACAAAGACCTTTCTGCATTTTGTGGAATACATGTTGTGACTTTTTGTGGCCATGGGGTCAACAGACTGTGGCTGTTGTGTGGGCCGCCAGAAGAGGAGGTACTGCTGGCCCACCACCAGAGGGCGCCGTGCCTGAAGTGCGGGCTTCAGGCACGAGAGGGCGCTGCCGCCTACAGGAACACCCGAGGTGACAGCTGTCACTCATCAACTATGACAGCTGTCACCGATCATCTGCATCTCACCCGGGATAAAAGCAGGATGACACCTCTACCACATCGCCGAGATATCGACTTCTGTGAGAGGTAATATTCTCTGCCAGCATTCAGTGATTTCAAGAGCTATTGTATTGCAGCTGTCAACCAGAGGACCGGCGTGGGTCGCGACTGTTTCGTCCTTCGTCTCGTCAGATAAGTGGTTACACAGACGCTGCACGAGTGTGTGTTAAAGGTGGAGGTGGAATTCCCACCATTGTTGTTACGGGGTGTACACACACCCACACTTGACTGTCTTTGTTCTCCACCAGCAGTACCAGATCCGACACACTGAGACGGTGGCCACCTGGGGACTTCGGGACTTGGCGGCTCCAGTATCCTTCGGGTTCGGTGGCGGTGGAAATCGTGTGGTTCCGGTTCATCTCCAGACGGGCGTCTCCTATCGTCGAGCCTGCCCACACGACACCTTCATTAATTGACTTGTATTCATTCTGTAATCTGCTGTGTGTGGTTGTGACATTCACAACAGTAAAGTGTTCTAATTTAACTCCCTCTATTGTCCGTTCATTTACGCCCCCTGTTGTGGGTCCGTGTCACTACACTTTCCCAACAGTGGCATCAAGTACAACTGTATGAGCCTCATCACTGAAATTGACAATTTATTTGTCAGCCAGGTTCCTGATAATTTAACTGTCCAGCCTGTGAGTGCCCAGTCCAGCCCAATCTCCCTTGTTTTCACCACAGTAGACCTGAGGTGGATCTGTATGTTGATAAATTTTTATTGTTTCATGTTCACTGCAGTAGCCTTGCACCTGGTGATGTGCATATATCTACACTGACTGATCGTTGCCCAAACTGTGTGAAATAACATCAGATATGTTGTACAACACACATTTATTTGTACATCTTGCTTATATGGGAATTTAAAGGACATGTCTCACAATTTTTAACGTCCCAGTTAGTAACACAACATAAAAGTACTCATGATTGTAAGTCTCTCTGCACATATATGCTAATAATTAGTGATCACTGATGTATTTTATTCCTCTCACACTGAGTATTAGCAGGTGAATTTAAGGAAAATGTTTCACTCAGCAATCCTCTGCATTTTTCAGTGTGTGACATCCTAATTAGCAAAACAGAAACATCCCAATGACTGACAGACAGAAGGAAATGAACCTGCTCAGTCCGAAAACAAAGCTTTTGAGCTGCTGTTCGAAAGTAGTGACTCGGATTTACAGAGAGGAGACGACAAGCTTCACCCCGAAACTCTTAACTTTTCAGAGTGTCAGATTTTGGAGCTTAAAGCGTGGTGATGCTCTGTTTGTGTGGATGCTGATTTACTGAAGCTGTGAACATGGACACGGGACATGTGACACTGTTTTTAACAGACTGCCTGGACACAGAGATGGATTTGTTACTTTGGAAAAAGTCAGAATACATTATTTCCAGGAGTTCATGGAAGTTATTTTGCATGCCACGATAGAGAGAGGCAGAGCTGCAGCCGGTGATTTCACATGTTTCATGGATCGCATGTTTACATTTGGAAATTAATCCATAACATGATGGTTAGTCTGGCATGTTCAGGATTTTACCTCGTCTGTTTTGTGGCTAAATTTAATTTTTTTTTTTTACTTGGAGTGTAAGGGTGATTCTTAGATTACGGGCACTTATTATGTCCTTTGATCATATTGTATGAAAAACAGAAAAAAGGGGAAATTTCACACTTTTATAGTTATCTTTACAATGAAAGTGTGTTAAGAAATTTGTTCTAGTAGTCTATGATGACTTTTTCACCTTTTTTCAGCATCATTATATGCAAATATTGCCGTTTTGTGCTTGTCCCACACCCAGACTTTTGATCTTCAATGATAAAAATGAATGGTAAAGAAACATTTTTTCTAATGTTTTAAAATATCTCTGAATAAAATATCAGTAAAATAATAAAAACATAATTGGGGTATTCACTGTCATACAACTGTTGTGATTTTTTTAAACAAAATGTAGTTGTTCCACACTATTGCCGTAATTTCCACCACAACATTGTAATGTCCCTTTAAACAGTTTGTATGAAAGATTGTTTGGGTAGTTTCTATGGAGATAAACAGTGACATCAGAGCACATGTATATAGCGCAAAATCACAACAAACAGTTGCCCCAAGGCGCTTTATATTGTAAGGCAATGGTGTGGTGGAAATTACATTTACAAGGCCAATAGGGCCCATAGTTAAAGAATCACCCGTAAATTTGGAGCTGTGTATGGGCATGTGTGTGTGCGCGCGCGCTGTGCAAGTAACGAGATGCTCGTTTTCCTCCAGCAGATGTATTTTTTTTTACATTTTTGATAACACTCATAATTAATCATGCACAAAGCTGAAACTAGAGCAGAGGTGGTTACTGACAGGCTGCATTTATTGTTATGTGCAGACGCGAGTTGAGGCGCGCGACCAGCGTCTGACTGAACCCAGCGCTAAAATAACCAGAAAGCGGTTCCAAAAACAAAACATTTATTTCCCTTCAATCAATCAATCAATTTTTTTATATAGCGCCAAATCACAACAAACAGTTGCCCCAAGGCGCCTTATATTGCAAGGCAAGGCCATACAACAATTATGTAAAACCCCAACGGTCAAAACGACCCCCTGTGAGCAAGCACTTGGCTACAGTGGGAAGGAAAAACTCCCTTTTAACAGGAAGAAACCTCCAGCAGAACCAGGCTCAGGGAGGGGCAGTCTTCTGCTGGGACTGGTTGGGGCTGAGGGAGAGAACCAAGAAAAAGACATGCTGTGGAGGGGAGCAGAGATCGATCACTAATGATTAAATGCAGAGTGGTGCATACAGAGCAAAAAGAGAAAGAAACAGTGCATCATGGGAACCCCCCAGCAGTCTACGTCTATAGCAGCATAACTAAGGGATGGTTCAGGGTCACCTGATCCAGCCCTAACTATAAGCTTTAGCAAAAAGGAAAGTTTTAAGCCTAATCTTAAAAGTAGAGAGGGTGTCTGTCTCCCTGATCTGAATTGGGAGCTGGTTCCACAGGAGAGGAGCCTGAAAGCTGAAGGCTGTGCCTCCCATTCTACTCTTACAAACCCTAGGAACTACAAGTAAGCCTGCAGTCTGAGAGCGAAGCGCTCTATTGGGGTGATATGGTACTACGAGGTCCCTAAGATAAGATGGGACCTGATTATTCAAAACCTTATAAGTAAGAAGAAGAATTTTAAATTCTATTCTAGAATTAACAGGAAGCCAATGAAGAGAGGCCAATATGGGTGAGATATGCTCTCTCCTTCTAGTCCCCGTCAGTACTCTAGCTGCAGCATTTTGAATTAACTGAAGGCTTTTTAGGGAACTTTTAGGACAACCTGATAATAATGAATTACAATAGTCCAGCCTAGAGGAAATAAATGCATGAATTAGTTTTTCAGCATCACTCTGAGACAAGACCTTTCTGATTTTAGAGATATTGCGTAAATGCAAAAAAGCAGTCCTACATATTTGTTTAATATGCGCTTTGAATGACATATCCTGATCAAAAATGACTCCAAGATTTCTCACAGTATTACTAGAGGTCAGGGTAATGCCATCCAGAGTAAGGATCTGGTTAGACACCATGTTTCTAAGATTTGTGGGGCCAAGTACAATAACTTCAGTTTTATCTGAGTTTAAAAGCAGGAAATTAGAGATCATCCATGTCTTTATGTCTGTAAGACAATCCTGCAGTTTAGCTAATTGGTGTGTGTCCTCTGGCTTCATGGATAGATAAAGCTGGGTATCATCTGCGTAACAATGAAAATTTAAGCAATACCGTCTAATAATACTGCCTAAGGGAAGCATGTATAAAGTAAATAAAATTGGTCCTAGCACAGAACCTTGTGGAACTCCATAATTAACTTTAGTCTGTGAAGAAGATTCCCCATTTACATGAACAAATTGTAATCTATTAGACAAATATGATTCAAACCACCGCAGCGCAGTGCCTTTAATACCTATGGCATGCTCTAATCTCTGTAATAAAATTTTATGGTCAACAGTATCAAAAGCAGCACTGAGGTCTAACAGAACAAGCACAGAGATGAGTCCACTGTCCGAGGCCATAAGAAGATCATTTGTAACCTTCACTAATGCTGTTTCTGTACTATGATGAATTCTAAAACCTGACTGAAACTCTTCAAATAGACCATTCCTCTGCAGATGATCAGTTAGCTGTTTTACAACTACCCTTTCAAGAATTTTTGAGAGAAAAGGAAGGTTGGAGATTGGCCTATAATTAGCTAAGATAGCTGGGTCAAGTGATGGCTTTTTAAGTAATGGTTTAATTACTGCCACCTTAAAAGCCTGTGGTACATAGCCAACTAACAAAGATAGATTGATCATATTTAAGATCGAAGCATTAAATAATGGTAGGGCTTCCTTGAGCAGCCTGGTAGGAATGGGGTCTAATAAACATGTTGATGGTTTGGATGAAGTAACTAATGAGAATAACTCAGACAGAACAATCGGAGAGAAAGAGTCTAACCAAATACCGGCATCACTGAAAGCAGCCAAAGATATCGATACGTCTTTGGGATGGTTATGAGTAATTTTTTCTCTAATAGTTAAAATTGTGTTAGCAAAGAAAGTCATGAAGTCATTACTAGTTAAAGTTAATGGAATACTCAGCTCAATAGAGCTCTGACTCTTTGTCAGCCTGGCTACAGTGCTGAAAAGAAACCTGGGGTTGTTCTTATTTTCTTCAATTAGTGATGAGTAGAAAGATGTCCTAGCTTTACGGAGGGCTTTTTTATAGAGCAACAGACTCTTTTTCCAGGCTAAGTGAAGATCTTCTAAATTAGTGAGACGCCATTTCCTCTCCAACTTACGGGTTATCTGCTTTAAGCTACGAGTTTGTGAGTTATACCACGGAGTCAGACACTTCTGATTTAAAGCTCTCTTTTTCAGAGGAGCTACAGCATCCAAAGTTGTCTTCAATGAGGATGTAAAACTATTGACGAGATACTCTATCTCCCTTACAGAGTTTAGGAAGCTATTCTGCACTGTGTTGGTATATGGCATTAGAGAACATAAAGAAGGAATCATATCCTTAAACCTAGTTACAGCGCTTTCTGAAAGACTTCTAGTGTAATGAAACTTATTCCCCACTGCTGGGTAGTCCATCAGAGTAAATGTAAATGTTATTAAGAAATGATCAGACAGAAGGGAGTTTTCAGGGAATACTGTTAAGTCTTCTATTTCCATACCATAAGTCAGAACAAGATCTAAGATATGATTAAAGTGGTGGGTGGACTCATTTACTTTTTGAGCAAAGCCAATAGAGTCTAATAATAGATTAAATGCAGTGTTGAGGCTGTCATTCTCAGCATCTGTGTGGATGTTAAAATCGCCCACTATAATTATCTTATCTGAGCTAAGCACTAAGTCAGACAAAAGGTCTGAAAATTCACAGAGAAACTCACAGTAACGACCAGGTGGACGATAGATAATAACAAATAAAACTGGTTTTTGGGACTTCCAATTTGGATGGACAAGACTAAGAGACAAGCCTTCAAATGAATTAAAGCTCTGTCTGGGTTTTGGATTAATTAATAAGCTGGAATGGAAGATTGCTGCTAATCCTCCACCCCGGCCCGTGCTACGAGCATTCTGACAGTTAGTGTGACTCGGGGGTGTTGACTCATTTAAACTAACATATTCATCCTGCTGTAACCAGGTTTCTGTTAGGCAGAATAAATCAATATGTTGATCAATTATTATATCATTTACCAACAGGGACTTAGAAGAGAGAGACCTAATGTTTAATAGACCACATTTAACTGTTTTAGTCTGTGGTGCAGTTGAAGGTGCTATATTATTTTTTCTTTTTGAATTTTTATGCTTAAATAGATTTTTGCTGGTTATTGGTAGTCTGGGAGCAGGCACCGTCTCTACGGGGATGGGGTAATGAGGGGATGGCAGGGGGAGAGAAGCTGCAGAGAGGTGTGTAAGACTACAACTCTGCTTCCTGGTCCCAACCCTGGATAGTCACGGTTTGGAGGATTTAAGAAAATTGGCCAGATTTCTAGAAATGAGAGCTGCTCCATCCAAAGTGGGATGGATGCCGTCTCTCCTAACAAGACCAGGTTTTCCCCAGAAGCTTTGCCAATTATCTATGAAGCCCACCTCATTTTTTGGACACCACTCAGACAGCCAGCAATTCAAGGAGAACATGCGGCTAAACATGTCACTCCCGGTCCGATTGGGGAGGGGCCCAGAGAAAACTACAGAGTCCGACATTGTTTTTGCAAAGTTACACACCGATTTAATGTTAATTTTAGTGACCTCCGATTGGCGTAACCGGGTGTCATTACTGCCGACGTGAATTACAATCTTACCAAATTTACGCTTAGCCTTAGCCAGCAGTTTCAAATTTCCTTCAATGTCGCCTGCTCTGGCCCCCGGAAGACAATTGACTATGGTTGCTGGTGTCGCTAACTTCACATTTCTCAAAACAGAGTCGCCAATAACCAGAGTTTGATCCTCGGCGGGTGTGTCGTCGAGTGGGAAAAAACGGTTAGAGATGTGAACGGGTTGGCGGTGTACACGGGGCTTCTGTTTAGGGCTACGCTTCCTCCTCACAGTCACCCAGTCAGCCTGCTTTCCCGGCTGCTCGGGATCTGCCAGGGGGGAACTAACGGCGGCTAAGCTACCTTGGTCCGCACCGACTACAGGGGCCTTGCTAGCTGTAGAATTTTCCACGGTGCGGAGCCGAGTCTCCAATTCGCCCAGCCTGGCCTCCAAAGCTACGAATAAGCTACACTTATTACAAGTACCATTACTGCAAAGGAGGCCGAGGAATAACTAAACATTTCACACCCAGAGCAGAAAAGTGCGGGAGAGACAGGAGAAGCCGCCATGCTAAATCGGCTAAGAGCTAGTAGCTACGCTAAGCTAGCGGATTCCTAAAAACACGCAAAGTGAATAATGTGTAAATAATTTAGAGGTGATTCAGCAGAAGGAGTGCTTTAGTTAAGGCACGTAAAGATTACACTGGGAAACAAATCGTAATCTAGATAACTAGATCAATCTAACTGCGCAGATTAAACAGCTAACAGATACAGAAAAACACCGCTGTGCTCCGGAACAGGAAGTGATACAATACCGCAGTGAGAGCCTTCTGTGCAATAACTGTGTACAACATAAATGTGCGGTTTGTCTGGCGAGGTGAAGGACGGCGCGCTCTCCAGCGCCCAAATGGATCGAAGCCCGACGCTTCTGGACCCAGACTCACCGCCAAACACCCCCCAGGTGGACACAACAAACTGACTCTGTGAAGGATGGAAAAGGTGAGGTAAGTCAACAGCTACAACAAATATCCTTCAAAGGCACACACTATCAACAACACATTCAGGTCTGAATTTAAGCTTTATGTAAATGAGCAGCTTCTCACAACAGGTGGAGGATCATCATTCCGTACGCCACGGCAGTGAGAAGCGAGCTGCACAATTCTCATCAATGTTCAAATATACTGCGTAACAAAATACCAAATTACTGTTAACACTTATTCTGACAATCATCACCTCTGATGTGTGCCGACAGCATGTGTCCCTCACCCGTCCTCCTTCACAGGCACGATATGTCAAACCCAGGCGCGATCCTCAGCGTCTCACAAACGAACGTCACAAGGTCGAGTTCCCGGCAATTCTGCTCGAATCACTCATGGCTTAAATGCAGAACGCCATCTCATTATCTGCTTCAGCTGAAAGTCTTTAAGTTTGCACGTGAGCATCATCCACAGGTGCTGCAAGTCATTAGGACTGCACATGAACATCCTCCACAAGTGCAGCCAATAATGCTGATGAGGGTGAAGGACTCTTCTGCCAGCACCTTCTCCACAGACAAAAAAACCAGTTTGCATACCACCTGGAGAGCAAAGAAAAGAAAACAACACCAAAATGTCCAGCCAAACCCCCCAATACACAACAGTACCCCCCCATCAACGGGAAGCCTCCCGGCGACCGAACAGACCAGGCCCGAGAACAGCACCTCCCTCCAGGGTCCTCGTCAGGAAGCAGACGGCGTAACGCTCCCAAGGTCCACCGCAGACAGCAGGACAGGGCACCGCGGCTGGAAGGCCGGCTGGCATCAACAAAAAACCCCAAAAAGTCCCATATACAACCCAACATACAAGAAAAAACACAAAACCCACCCAAACCCTCCCCAGGGGACCGTTCCATCCAACCCCGGGAAGAAAAGAAAAACACCCAAATCCAACAACCCAACACAGCCCCAACAACACAATACAAACATAAATTCACAAAGAAAAATAACAAACAACCCCCCCAGAACGACTTGCAGAGCCCAACACCCCCCAGAAGACCTTTACCGCCAGTTCCAGGAGTAACAGCCAAAGCCGGAATCCCACAGAGGTCCCCAGGTGTTCATGGAGCAACAGCGCCCCCCAGAGGACCGTACCATCAACCCCAGGAGGCACCCTCCCCACAACCCAGGAACCCCAGACCCGGCCACACTTGGCTAGTCGGCCCCACAATCAATTCCCCCCCAGAGGACCGTCCCATCAACCCTGGAGGTGGAACCTGGAAGGAAACATAAAAGAAACCAAAAATCCAACCCCCGGCGGACTTCATTAAACCACCCCGGGGGCAAATAAAACAACCGGCAAACCCTGTTACCCCCCCCCCCCCAGCACACCGAAAGACCACAGATCACTCCCAGAGCCTATCGTCAGCCCAATTTTGGCGAACGGCACAAAACTACTAAGCTGGGGAAGGAAACAGGAAAAACTAACCCGGTCCCATCCCCGAAGCGCAGCGGAAAACCGGAAAGACGTCCGGTGCCCCAACCCGACCATACCACCAGCCTATCGGGAGGGGTGGAACTACCGAAATGGCGAACGGCAACAGATCGGCCCACCACTCCGACTGAGGTATGTTCCCGCTGCACCACACCCCGGTAACACCAATGATGAACGGTCAAAGGCCCACCAGGGCTGGAGAGGAACAGGGCCCTAACCAAACCCAAAAAAACGCCCCTGACAACCCCCCCCCTTGGTGCAGAGGTCTTCTGAGAAACGCTCAGCGTGACCAATCTGCACCACCCCACAACCCAAAAGACAAAACAGTCTCAGAGCAATGTGAGGTTGGGGTTAGGGAAGCAGGGAAATAAAAAACAACAAAACAAAACGACCCAATCCTCAAACAGAAAATACCTAAGTCCAAATAATGAAAACAAACGATTACCTGAGTCCAGCCGAGCTCCGAACCGCCAGTCGTTCACTCCACCAGAACCGCCTCTAAATCCCCGAACAATTTATAACCCCTTACATGAAAACAAAAACAGCCCAAATAACTAAACAACCAAAGGGTTTTTTTTTTTTGTGTGTGTGTCCATTATTATGCCTGTCTAAGAACATCTGGAGATACGTCATTGTTATCTTTCTTGACGCTTATGTGACCGGGGCAATATGGCAGCTTCAGCTCGTCCGAGCTGCATGGGCTCATCCGCAAGAGGAGCCAGAGGTCCCGTCGGAGGAGTCTCAGTGGGGCGAAGAAGAGGCAGCCCTGATCTGTGTCGGGGAAAGCCCCGAGGCGAAAAGACCCGCTCTGATGTCCGCCCTCTCTCGCGTCCACGCTCCTTTATCCGATCATCTAGACGAATAGCCAAAGATATTAGCTCATCTAAATCTTTTGGTTCGTCACAGACTGCTAGCTCGTCTTTTAATGAATCGTTCAAACCATCCACAAACACTCCTCTCAAAGCTGCGGCATTCCAACCGGACTGAGCAGAAAAAATTTGGAAATCCACGGAATAATCCGCCGCACTCCGCCTCCCCTTGGGTGACAGAGTTATCTGCACTGGTATCGATAGTGCCGCAGCTGGAGCAGCAGGAAGCAGAACGGCTTGCGCTGCAAGCTCCGTAATGCGAGCATCTGTTTGTTTAATTTGATCTGCGAGAGGCCGTAATTGCTCCCATATCTTCTCCAAGTATTCTTGAACTCTTTCAGCAAAAGGAACCGCTTCTGCCGCTGGGTCCATTTTGGAATGGCCGGGAACTACTGTTATGTGCAGACGCGAGTTGAGGAGCACGACCAGCGTCTGACTGAAACCAGCGCTAAAATAACCAGAAAGCGGTTCCAAAAACAAAATATTTATTTCCCTTCTGTGCAATAACTGTGTACAACATAAATGTGCGGTTTGTCTGGCGAGGTGAAGGACGGCGCGCTCTCCAGCGCCCAAATGGATCGAAGCCTGACGCTTCTGGACCCAGACTCACCGCCGAACACCCCCCAGGTGGATACAACAAACTGACTCTGTGAAGGATGGAAAAGGTGAGGTAAGTCAACAGCTACAACAAATATCCTTCAAAGGCACACACTATCAGCAACACATTCAGGTCTGAATTTAAGCTTTATGTAAATGAGCAGCTTCTCACAACAGGTGGAGGATCATCATTCCGTACGCCACGGCAGTGAGAAGCGAGCTGCACAAATCTCATCAATGTTCAAATATACTGCGTAACAAAATACCAAATTACTGTTAACACTTATTTAGACAATCATCACCTCTGATGTGTGCTGACAGCATGTGTCCCTCACCCGTCCTCCTTCACAGGCACGATGTGTCAAACCCAGGCGCGGTCCTCAGCGTCTCACAAACGAACGTCACAAGGTCGAGTTCCCGGCAATTCTGCTCGAATCACTCATGGCTTAAATGCAGAACGCCATCTCATTATCTGCTTCAGCTGAAAGTCTTTAAGTTTGCACGTGAGCATCATCCACAGGTGCTGCAAGTCATTAGGCCTGCACGTGAACATCCTCCACAAGTGCAGCCAATAATGCTGATGAGGGTGAAGGACTCTTCTGCCAGCACCTTCTCCACAGACAAAAAAACCAGTTTGCATACCACCTGGAGAGCAAAGAAAAGAAAACAACACCAAAATGTCCAGCCAAACCCCCCAACACACAACATTTATGACTCGTGACTGCAGGTGCACAGAAACCTTCACAGAGCTGCAGCTTTTACAGCGACTACATCAAAATGAACAATTATCACTTAAAAAAAAGTCATCATAAGACGACATCACATTTATATCAACTTTGAAATTAATCTGTGCCTCCATTCTTAGCATTATCAGTGACATTCCACTGAAGCGCACACTGGGATGCTTCTACTTGTGATGTCACTTGTCGGAAACACACGAGTACTTTATTTTCAGACGTCTCCATAGCTGTTTGTTGCGAATGCCGTATACTTTGAAACCGGTCACGGAAGTGCAGAAAGTAGTCCCCGTGGATCACTGGATGGTCACTAACAACCTAAATCTTAATTGTTATGATTTTGGTGCGACATGTCCTTTAAAAGTCCTTATGTTAAGTAACAGCACACACTGTGATGTGCACATGTGCTGCAGTTCCTGTCTGTTGGTAAACTCGCTCCAGGTAAACACTGTGCTAAAAATTGAGATCTACCACGCCAATTCCAATGAAGTTGACACGTTGTGTAAAATGTAAATAAAAACAGAATACAATGATTTGCAAATCCTCTTCAACCTATATTCAATTGAATAAACCACAAAAACAAGATATTTAATGTTCAAACTGAGAAACTTTGTTGTTTTTGTGCAAATATTTGCTCATTTTGAAATGGATGCCTGCAACACGTTTCAAAAAACCTGGGACGGTGGTATGTTTACCACTGTGTTACATCACCTTTCCTTCTAACAACACTCAATAAGCGTTTGGGAACTGAGGACACTAACTGTTGAAGCTTTGTAGGTGGAATTCTTTCCCATTCTTGCTTGATGTACGACTTCAGTTGTTCAACAGTCTGGGGTCTCTGTTGTCGTATTTTGTGCTTCATAATGCGCCACACATTTTCAATGGGCGGCAGGTCTGGAATGCAGGCAGACCAGTCTAGTACCTGCACTCTTTTACTACGAAGCCACACTGTTGTAACACTTGCAGAATGTGGCTTGACACTGTCTTGCTAAAAATAAGCAGGGACGTGGATGTCAGCATGTGTTGCTCCAAAACCTGGATGTACCTTTCAGCATTAATGGTGTCATCACAGATGTGTAAGTTGCCCATGTCATGGGCACTAACACCCCCCCATACCATTACAGATACTGGCTTTTGAACTTTGTGCTGGTAGCAATCTGGATGGTCTTTTTTCTCTTTTGTCCAGAGGACATGACATCCACGATTTCCAAAAACAATATGAAATATGGACTCATCAGACCGCAGCACACTTTCCACCTGTCCATTTCAAATGAACTCAGGCCCAGAGAAGGTGGTGGCGTTTCTGGATGTTGTTGATGTATGGCGTTCGCTTTGCATGGTAGAGTTTTAACTTGATGTAGCGATGTAGCGATAAACTGTGTTAACTGACAATGGTTTTCTGAAGTGTTCCTGAGCCCACGCGGTAAGATCCTTTACACAATGATGTCCATTTTTAATGCAGTGCCGCCTGAGGGATCGAAGGTCATGGGTATTTAATGTTGGTTTTTGGCCTTACTGCTTACGTGGAGAAAGTTCTCCAGATTCTCTGAATGTTCTGATTATATTATGGACTGTAGATGATGGAATCCCTAAATTCCTTGCAATTGAACGTTGAGAAACATTGTTCTTAAACTGTTGGACTATTTTTTTCACGCAATTGTTCACAAAGTGGTGATCCTCACCCCATCTTTGCTTGTGAATGGCTGAGCCTTTAGGGGATGCTGCTTTTATACCCAATCATGACTCTCACAATTAGTGTCCTCAGTTCCCAAACACTTATTGAGTGTTGTTAGAAGGAAAGGTGATGTAACACAGTGATAAAGATACCATTGTCGCAGCTTTTTTGAATCATGTTGCAGGCATCCATTTCAAAATGAGCAAATATTTGCACAAAAACAAAGTTTATCAGTTTAAACATTAAATATCTTGTCTTTGTGGTGTATTCAATTGAATAGATGAAGACAATTTGCAAATCACTGTATACTGTTTTATTTACATTTTACACAGCATCCCAACTTCATTGGAATTGGGGTTGCACAAAAAACATAAAATGATGTGACTTACAGTACTCCAGTGCAAGTTATATACAGTTTATTTCCTCTTTACATTTTTAAGATCTGGGACTTGCAGAAAAAAAAACACCACGGTACTCACATCCAGCTGGAGTTCCAGCCTGTTGATGTCAAGGCTGGCCTGATTCAGTTGCTCCAGCTCCTCCTAACCACAAACAGGACAGATTAACTGTACTGCAGCCAGAATGGGATTGTTTGAAGACTATCACTGTATAAGAACATCAATAGCTGGAGACATTTCAAATCAAATCAATTTTATTTATATAGCGCCAAATCACAACAAACAGTTGCCCCAAGGCGCCTTATATTGTAAGGCAAGGCCATACAATAATTACGGAAAAATCCCAACGGTCAAAACGACCCCCTGTGAGCAAGCACTTGGCAACAGTGGGAAGGAAAAACTCCCTTTTAACAGGAAGAAGCCTCCAGCAGAACCAGGCTCAGGGAGGGGCAGTCTTCTGCTGGGACTGGTTGGGGCTGAGGGAGAGAACCAGGAAAAAGACATGCTGTGGAGGGGAGCAGAGATCAATCACTAATGATTAAATGCAGAGTGGTGCATACAGAGCAAAAAGAGAAAGAAACACTCAGTGCATCATGGGAACCCCCCAGCAGTCTAAGTCTATAGCAAGCACTTGGCAACAGTGGGAAGGAAAAACTATCTTTTAACAGGAAGAAACATTTGCACAAACCACAACATAAAATGTTTTTATGAGTTAAAGTACAGGCTGTAGAACAGGGAACTTTAGAGGGCACATAGGGCTTTAGTGCTTGAGTCACTGGAACAGTTTTCCTGAGAATATAAAAGAAGCTGCAGAGAGGGACAATATTAATTCTCCCAACTGAATATGATCACATCAGGGCCAATGTGGTAGGGCATTATTATTGTTTGCCTTATTTTTAAAGAGATTTGCAGTCAGTTGTTGTTGTGGTTGGTCTCTTAACTGGTGTAGCCAGTGTTTACAACCTGGCTGGACAAACTAAGTAGCAAATAGGGATGGGGCTGATCCAATCCAACATCGGAGTCGGTTTCCAATACCAACGTAATTCACAGATCAGTTTTCCCATCCAGGAAGGCTCTGTGAACCATCTCTACAAGTGCTGCTTTTCTGCTCTGCTCACTGTAGTGTGCAGGGAGGGGAGTTTCTGAACTGAGGGGTGTCTCTCACTGAGACGAGGAGTACTGTAATGTGAGACGCCTCCTTTCAAGAGCTCTCTCCCGTAGTTAGCAGCCAGCTAACAGACCGGTATTGATGAGTACTGCCGCTGACATGTCCGCTGAACACCGCAAAGCCAAGAGAGTAAACTGCAATGTTTGCAAAGCCGTTGTACCGAGAGGCAGACGCTGCGTCGCGACCTGAATCAAGCATCTGAATAAGCACCGCATTAAATAATGCAAAGATTTTTTAACCGGGAGTAGAAAGACAAAATGAGCCAGGATACGATGATTTACCCAGACTGACTCCAAATATGAGTAAATTAAGTACTTTTATTTATTCTTTGGTGGTTTCTTGTTGCGTTTTGGAAATGAGGAAATGTGCTCTGTCCTGAAAACGGTTCATGTTCTCGGAGTGGGTGTGCCATCTGGTGTTCAAGAGATGAAACTTCAGCTACTGACGCAACAATAAATAAAAGTACTTAATTCTTTCACCAAAACATCAAATCCTGGTACGCATTTTAGATGTACCTTCTGGCTAATTGTAGCTGAACTTTCAGGTCTTGTTTTTAATAAAATCATTCTCTATACCACTTCATCATGAAACTGTATAACTGGGGATACAAAATATCCTCATATAAAAAAAAACAATGATAATAATAATAATATTAAAGCAAACAGAGCTCTGGTATCAGAATAGTATCGGTATTGGCAGATAACCAAATTCAGGTATCGAGATTGGCTCGGAAGTGAAAAAATGTGTATTAGTGTAACCCCAGTAACAAATAAATACATTCCTTGCAACACAATGACATCTCACTGATTTTACTTCACCTGTAGTGGCACGCAGTAAACACAGAGAATATTGTTGTGCTGTCCGATGCTGCTTCCTCCATGACAGGGCATCATAACCCTACATACGAGGTCTATTAGACAATAAACCGACCCTTTTATTTATTTATTTATTTTTAACTATATGGATTTGAATGACGTGCGATTAATCACCAATCATGCTTGAACCCTCGTGAACATGCGTGAGTTTTTTCCACGCATGTCGGTGACATCATTTCCCTGTGGGCAGGCCTTGAGTGAGATGTGGTCCCGCCCTCTCGGCTGAATTCCTTTGTTTCACACGCTGCTCGAGACGGCGCGCGTTGCTTTATCAAAAATTTTTCTGGACCTGTGAGGAATATCCAAGTGGACACTATTCGAGAAATTAAGGTGGTTTTCGGTGAAAAGTTTAACGGCTGATGAGAGATTATGGGGTGTTTCTGTCGGTGTAAGGACGTCCCACGGAGCGGGACGTCGTGCAGGACTTCCAGGCGCCGTCGTCGGCCTGTTTCGACCTGAAAACATCCTAATTTAAGGCTTAATTCACCCAGGATGTCGTGAGAGAACAGAGAAGATTCAGAAGAGGCCGGCATGAGGACTTTATGTGGACATTCCACTGTTTAAGGCCATTTTTTAATGAAAGACGTGCGTGACGACTCGGCGAATCCGTGTGCGACGCGACAGGAAAAACACCTCCGTGTTGAAAACCATTTGTAAAATTCAGGCGGCTTTTGATGGCTTTCAACAAGTGAGTAACTGAGAAATTGTTTAACAGCTTGGGCATGTTCCAACTTGCCCGTTAAGGTTTCCAACGGAGGTGTTTTTCCTGTCGCGACCCCCCACGGTTGGGTCCGGCCCGACATGCGACTCTGCCCACACGTTCTTTCATTACAAAATGTCCGTTAACAATGGAATGTCCGAATAAACTCCTCATGCCGACTTCTTCTGAAAGTTCTCTGTTCTCTGACGACTTACTGGGTCAACAGAGCCTGAAATGTGGAAGTTTTCAACTTGAAACGGCGAGACGCTGCCGCCTCGAAGCGCAAATCGCCATCAGGCGCCGTGGGCCGTCCTTAAAGCGACACTACCAGACCAAAATCTCTCATCAGCCGTTAAAATTTTTACCGAAAACCAGCTGAATTTATCGAATGGTGTCCACTCAGTTGTGCCTTACAGTTTTGAAAAAATTTTTATCAAACAAAGCAGCAGTCTCTGAGCCATTCCTAAACAATGAAAAAAAAAAAAAAAAATCAACGAGAGGGTGGGCGACTCCTCACTCAAAGACTGCCCACAGGCGAATGACGTAACCGACAGGCGTGAAAAAACTCTTGCATGCCCACGAGGGTTCAAGCATGTCTGATGTAATCACACGTGATTCAAATCCATATGGTTTTTGAAAAAAATAATAAGGTCGGATACTTTTCTAATAGACCTCGTATTTCAAAGTTCCACAAGACTGACATTAAGCATCTGGTTGCCATAGTCATCTTTGGAATGTGCAGACGGTAAAGTGTCTGATTTTTCATACTGTATGCAGTATGAAGAAATGTTTATATATCGTTATGTGCAGTTTGGAAGTTTATTCATATCTGATTATTTTGAAGAGTTTCATGAGTGTGTGTTCAGTGTTGTAAAAGTATTGACCCTCTTCGGCTTTTACATATTTTAATTTGTTTATGCCATTGACAACACAAAATGTAATTCAGACTTCTCTATATGAAAATTTCTAAAATAATCCTCCTTAAACTCAAACTGAAAGCAAATCTCTACAACTTGAAGTAAATTAAATAAAAATATCAAAGCCAAGATGATGGGATGAATAAGTAATGGCCCCCTTAACCGAGTCTGCTCAACACACATAAATCACCAGTTTCATTGGCATTTTTCTTCAGATACATCAGGGGATGGATACATGTACATTTCTAAGTCATTCATATGTCTTGGACCTTATTTACAACCCCAATTCCAATGAAGTTAGGATGCTGTGTAAAATGCAAATAAAAACAGAATACAATGATTTGCAAATCCTCTTCAACCTATGTTCAATTGAATACACCACAAAGACAAGATATTTAATGTTCAAACTGATAAACTTTATTGTTTTAGTGCAAATATTTAATCATTTTAAAATGGATGCCTGCAACACGTTTCAAAAAAGCTGGGACAGTGGTATGTTTACCACTGCGTTACATCACCTTTCCTTCTAACAACACTCAATAATACTCAATACTCAGCTTTCAGGCTCCTCTCCTGTGGAACCAGCTCCCAATTCAGATCTGGGAGACAGACACCCTCTCTACTTTTAAGATTAGGCTTAAAACTTTCCTTTTTGCTAAAGCTTATAGTTAGGGCTGGATCAGGTGACCTTGAACCATCCCTTAGTTATGCTGCTATAGACTTAGACTGCTGGGGGGTTCCCATGATGCACTGAGTGTTTCTTTCTCTTTTTGCTCTGTATGCACCACTCTGCATTTAATCATTAGTGATTGATCTCTGCTCCCCTCCACAGCATGTCTTTTTCCTGGTTCTCTCCCTCAGCCCCAACCAGTCACAGCAGAAGACTGCCCCTCCCTGAGCCTGGTTCTGCTGGAGGTTTCTTCCTGTTAAAAGGGAGTTTTTCCTTCCCACTGTCGCCAAGTGCTTGCTCACAGGGGGTCGTTTTGACCGTTGGGGTTTTTCCGTAATTATTGTATGGCCTTGCCTTACAATATAAAGCGCCTTGGGGCAACTGTTTGTTGTGATTTGGCGCTATATAAATAAAATTGATTTGATTTGAATAAGTGTTTGGGAACTGAGGACACTAATTGTTGAAGCTTTGTAGGTGGAATTCTTTCCCATTCTTGCTTGATGTACAACTTCAGTTGTTCAAAAGTTCAGGGTCTCCGTTGTTATATTTTGCGCTTCATAATGCGCCACACATTTTCAATGTTCGACAGGTCTGGACTGCAGGCAGGCCAGTCTAGTACCCGCACTCTTGTACTACGAAGCCACGCTGTTGTAACACGTGCAGAATGTGGCTTGGCATTGTCTTGCTGAAATAAGTAGGGACGTCCCTGAAAAAGACGTTGCTTGGATGGCAGCATGTGTTGCTCCAAAAACCTGGATGTACCTTTCAGCATTGATGGTGCCATCACAGATGTGTAAGTTGCCCATGCCATGGGCACTAACACACCCCCATACATCACAGATGCTGACTTTAGAACTTTGCCGCTGGTAATAATCTGGATGGTCTTTTTCCTCTTTTGTCCAGAGGACATGACATCCATGATTTCCAAAAACTATTTGAAATGTGGCCTCATCAGACCACAGCACACTTTTTGAATTTGCGTCTGTCCATTTGAAATGAGCTCGGCCTCAAAGAAGGCGGCGGCGTTTCTGGATGTTGTTGATATATGGCTTTCGCTTTGCATGGTAGAGTTTTAATTTGCACTTGTAGATGCAGCGACGGACTGTGTAAACTGACAATGGTTTTCAAAGTGTTCCTCAGCCCACGTGCTAAAATCCTTTACAGAATGATGTCTGTTTGTAATGCAGTGCCGTCTGAGGGATCGAAGGTCACGGGCATTCAGCGTTGGTTTTCGGCCTTACCGCTTACGTGTAGAAAGTTCTCAAGATTCTCTGAATCTTCTGATTATATTATGGACTGTAGATGATGGAATCCCAATCATGACACTCACCTGTTTCCAATTAACCTGTTCACCTGTGGAATGTTCCAAACAGGTGTTCTTTGAGCATTCATCAACTTTCCCAGTCTTTTGTTGCCCTGTCCCAGCTTTTTTGAAACATGTTGCAGGCATCCATTTCAAAATGAACAAATATTTGTACAAAAACAATAAGGTTTATCAGTTTGAACATTAAATACGTATCTAGGTTGATTTGCAAATCATTGTATTCTGTTTTTATTTACATTTTACACAACGTCCCAACTTCATTGGAATTGGGGTTGTACGTAAAGTCTGAAGAAATACAAATTATGGTACTCTATGGTAAATCTGTGTTAAGTAGACACAGACGTATGACTACTGGACTGGCGTGACTGCAGTCCTGACTTGTCCCCAATAGAGAATGTGTAATGAACTTTGAAACAAAAAAAAGGCAACAATGACCACCCGTACTGTTGCACAACTTAAGACGTGCTTGCAGGAAGAAAGGTATACAAATAATGAATGTCTGTGAGTGCAAAGGTACGAATATTTGCACAAGTTAAATGAAACATTCTATCTTTCAATGCTTGTAGAAACAATTCATTATTTGATTTATATGACACCTGAATAGATCCAGATCACATCATTTGTGTGTGCTACTGCACAAGACTTCAGCAAGGGCAGGTGCATTTTGCGGCAGCGGCATCTTGTCTCAGCACTTCCTGTGGCATCTGCGTGTGTCGCGGCAGCTGCTGCGACAGCCGCGGCAGCTGCCGCTCTTTCGTTGGCATCTTTATGTGCCTGCCGTGTGTGTCACGGTAGCTGCCGCGGCTGCTGCGACTGCTGCTGTTTCGCTGGCATCTTTATGTGCCGGCGCACAGTTGATTTATTTATTTCAGACGTGTACATGTAAAAGCATAAGCAGACCAGAGATGAAAAAATAAAAATACATAATGCGTTGATTTATTTATTTCAGACGTGTACCACAGATAGTAAATCCCTTCGGCTGCTCCCTTGTTTGCACTCGGGGTCGCCACAGCAAATCCAAGGTGGATCTGCATGTTGAATTGGCACAGGTTTTACGCCGGATGCCCTTCCTGACGCAACTCCACATTACATGGAGAAATGTGGCAGGGGTGGGATTTGAACCCGGAACCTTCTGCACTGAAACCAAGCGCATTAACCACTTGGCCACCACAGATGAAAAAATAAAAATACATGCTTTCAAAATCGTTCGTCATAACAAGTGAATGACAAGCACATATTGGTGTTTTCAGTTGATTTATTTCAGACGTGTACATGTAAAAGCATAAGCAGACCAGAGATGAAAAATATAAATACAAGTATCAAAAAATGCTGGCATCTGTATACTGTCGGGACAGCTGCTGCTGTTTTTGTATTTCTCGCAGCACTTCCGGCGGCATCTTAATGTGCCGGGGCACATGCTGGTGTTGTATTTACCTGCGGTGGCATCTGGTATTCAAGGTATTTATAGTACATCTGTTACTTTATTTATTCATTTTTCCAACAATTTGCACATAGTATAACTGTTTATCAGTACATTTGTTATTTTATTTTTGCTCATCTTTGTTTTTGTAAGGAGACATTGGCAACAAAATTTTGTTCTGTTTTCTACCTTCACAAGGTGGAATGACAATAAACAAATCTTGAATCATGACTGGACTAACTGAGATTTTTTCCTTACAATGTATTCAGTGATGTAAAGTCAGTAGTAAATAACTGTAAAATTCTGAGGTCAACAGATAGAATGATCATTGAGCAGAAAAAAGGGTGAATAAAGTAGCGGCATCACATTTCATTATTTCAGAGTAGTCCTTTGTAGTTAAAAACAGGCAAAATAATGAAGACCTAGCTTTGTATAATCTATATAAACATATATGTGTCTATTTATAGCCTCATAATGACTGCTCATAAAAGGCAGCTGTCAAGCTGCCACAGTGAGTTGGTGGCAGGTCACGTGAACTGCCACATCAGGACAGTTATTCACTTGTAGTTAGGTGAAATAATAATAAAATTGGATGAAATAATGAAGATTGCATAATGTGCATATATATATATATATATATATATATATATATATATATATATATATATATATATATATATATATATATATAAAATGATGCCACCGGAAGTGCTGCAAGAAATACTGAAAACAATGGCATCTCCCATTTACTAACAAAACACAGTAACTGTTTACTATCTATCTATCCACCCATCCATCTATCTACAACTTATTAAATAATAATTATTACAATGCAACATAAGTTTGTTTATGCATGTTAACAATTACAATATATGGAACAGAAAAGCTGTTAACTGCCTGTTTTGAAGATAAAATCTGTGCAATTATTGCTGTCAATTCAACACTATTGTTTTTCTTTTTTTTTGTCGTCATTTTACAGGATTTCCATGTTGCACACTTTTTTTTATAGTGTTGTATCGCTGGTTAGATCTGATTTTTACTTAACTTTAATGAACGAGTTTGAAGATTTTTTAAAACTTGTATTTTTATTTTTTTAGCTATGATCTGTTAAAGTATTTACATGTACAAGTCTGACATAAATAATTAAATGAATAAATAAAACAGAAAACGCCAGCATGTGCCCCGGCACATTAAGATGCCACCGGACGCGCTGCGAGAAATACAAAAACAGCAGCAGCTGCCGCGACAGTATACTGATGCCAGCATTTTTAAATACTTGTATTTATATTTTTCATGGTCAAATCAACTGAAAATGACTGACATGACACTGACATGTGGTCGTCATTCACTTGTTATGAACAAACGATTAAAAAAGCATTTTTAAATACTTGTATTTTAATTTTTTTTTTTTATCTCTGGTCTGCTCATGCTTTTAAATGTACACGCCTGAAATAAATAAATCAACTGAAAACACAGGTAAACAGGTAAATAAAACACCAGCATGTGCGCCGGCACATAAAGATGCCAATGAAACAGCAGCAGCTGCCGCGACACACGCAGATGCCACAGGAAGTGCTGAGACAAGATGCCGCTGCCGCAAAATGCACCTGCTGTCTCTCCAAGACTTCTAGAAGTGTACAGCATCATGGTGCAAAACCAGAAGTACTGCTCAAATTGTTTTATGCAGTTTATAAAAATTACACCCTAACCTCAAGCCTTACTCTGACCCTAAACAATTTAAAATATTGACGCAAATATTGGCAGTCAGATTGGAAAGTGTAACAACAACAATAATAGTAATAATAATAATCCCACTTTGCCCAGGTTTGCAAAACGTGCAGAACATTTTACACGAAAAATTTCTTGGGTTGTCAAAAATTGAATAGTTTTTGTGACAACAGAAATACTGAATTTTATGATAAAATACTTTGACTCGGGAAAATATGCAGTAAATGTGTTCTATAATTAAAGGGTGTTTTTTTTTTAAGATTTGAGACGACCAAGCAAATTCCGTGTATGATGTGAAAAAAATGTCCTAAATAAACAGAATAATAATCGTGTTAACTTGTCATGCCTGAATTCTTGGGTCCAATTCTTCCTCGAATTTTCGGTCCTTTTCGTCGCCGAGCGCAGGTTGATCTGCACTGAGATCGTCTCCACCATCCTCCGTGTGCTCTTCTCCTCCGTGTTTTAACATTTCGCAATCAGCTCCTCCGCCCTTTGCCTCGTTCCACCAGGTCTACTCCGTGACACAGGCCGGATTTGCGCATCGTGCGCCAGTGACATGATCACGCGAGATCCCGGGCTCCAATCGCGGCCTATCGCCTGGCTTGCCAGCTCCCGGAGATAGCCGAAGGTCGACGAGTGTGCACGAAGACGGACAGAAGCAGCAGCTTGACGCTGTTAATACATTTTTTTTGCATCACAATTCTTATGCACTTAAATCTTTAGTGTAAATTGTTTATTATTATTATAATTATTATTATTATTATTATGGTCGCAGGCTTTAAAAATTAAACTTTAAATGTAATATTTTGTGATGTCAGAAATACATTATTAGGCATGGAAAACATTCTTTTACCTTCAAGATTTCAATTTCATCCCACTTCCTAAATCTGTAAAAATCTACATCTGTGCATAATGAAAACATCCCACACAGACTGATGCAGTGGCGGCCCAGAAAATTTTTGTTGGGGGAGCTGAGGGGGGCATGGGGTAAAAGTTGGGGGGGCTCCACAAAATGTCATCGAAATGAACAATATATAGTAAATTGCTTTATAAATACCAAGGTATATGTTTTAGTCACCCGTGCGCCTCTAAAATGTGGTATCAATGCACACACACATCACTTAGAATGATTGCAAGTTCAGTAAACTTGCACATAGGTATACAAACTGAATTCATTGAAATGGTGTTCAAGACAATGCATGGAATCAACCTTACGTCCTACGTTTTTGGAGTGTGGAGTTAAATTTGTCTCATTAATACTTGCAAAAGCACAGAGGGTGATTTACAAATATCCTTTGATTTGTACACGTGCTGTGTGAGCCACAAACACAAATTTCTGATTTGTAACTTGTGTGTGGGTTTTTACAAATAAATGTTTATTTGCAAAACTGAAAATTCTGTTTGTGAAGGGTGATTCAGCATTGGTGGATCACCGAACACACACAGTCATCACTTTGCTCAGTTACGCAATATTGAGACATTGTCAGCGCAAAACTGCAGTTGAGATCCACAAATAGGTCAGTTGCTATTCACATTATTGGCAGAATTATTTGGGGGGGGCTGGGGGGGCTTGGCTCATTATTGGGGGGCTTAAGCCCCCCCTTGGCACCGCCACTGGATTGATGGTGCATGAACCCATTGTTCACACCGTCTTAGCAGACTTTACCTCATGATGATTTTGATAATTGTGATAAATGATGATTATTGTAATAAATTGTATCAGCACCCACAGCACTGACAGTATAGTGGATCAGGTTGATTGAGTTACATTCATGATCTCTTCGATAACGTTCTGTGGTGGCTTGACTGTGGAAAATCAAATTTACGTTAGAAAAATGTCCAAAATGTTATAAAAAGCAGAGAAAGACATTTACAAAAGTAAAAACACTTTGACAAGATAGAAAACAAAGTTACAGCCCCAAATCCGAAAAAGTTGGATATTATGGAAGCTGCATATAAAACAAGAGCAATCAGAGATTTATGACATCTGCCAATCCGGTTCCAGATCACCTCTAAAATTCAGTGGTCTTCCATGCCCTAATATCTATCTGTGGAGCAAATTTGGTGAGAATCCATGAAGCAGTTTTGACGTAATCCTTCAAAGCCTATATATTTGAAATCCTGCAAATTTGGTGAGAATCCATGAAGTAGTTTGACATAATCCTTCTAAACCTAAATAAAGTGAAATCTTGATCCAAAATCCAGATTGGGATCTGTGTCGCCTCCAAAATTTAATGGAGTCTTCCAGAGCCTAATATGTATCTATGGGGAAATTTTGTCAAAATCCATGCAACAGTTCTGATGTAATCCTGTCAACAGACAGACAGACAACAAAACAGTTTTTTATTATATCCTTGGCAGATGTAATAAGGACTAAATCATCACTTTTACAGCCAGTTTTCTTGAGACAAGCCAGGGGATGAACAAGTCACTGAATGCTCAAGGATCAAAAGTACCCAAAGGTGCAAATCCTTTTACGTGCTCAATGATGTGTCTAAATCAACTTGGTTCAGTAGTATCTCGGGTTGTTTAAGTCCTATTTGATAGCTAGTCATTCTCAATTGTTGAGTAGCGAGGAGGCTGGAGTTTACGACTGAAGCACTCACCAACACTAGATGATGCATCTACTTGGAACTTAAATCATTTTTGAAAATCTGGCCACGTAGGACAGGAAAAGACCCCAACAGCAGTTTGTTCACACTCTGAAGTCAGTTTCATTGGGTTAGATGCTGATTGTCATGTCAAAGGAGTTACAGGAGTGGCAAAGGTGGCAGGCTGGAGAATAACCTTAGTTTCATCCAATCAGATACAAAAATGACCTTATGTTTCTTTGTACATGGATAATCTGCATTGGCGTTTGCCACCTTGTCCATCAGACAATGTGTCCACCTCAGTTAAGACCCAAACAACTGGGCTTCAGTCTCAGTCAAGCAGTCAATCCACTTTGATAGAGCGGGAGTTAATGTACAGTAAGGAAAACAAATATGTGAACACCCTGCAATTTTGAAAGTTCTCCCACTTAGAAATCATGGAGGGGTCTGAAATTTTCATATTCATGTCCACTGTGAGAGACAATCTAAAAAAAAAAAAAAATCAGTAAATCACAATGTATGATTTTTTTTAATAATTTATTTGTATGTTAGTGGCGCAAATAAGTATTTGAACACCTGTGAAAATCAATGTTAATATTTGGTACAGTAGCCTTTGTTTGCAATTACAGAGGTCAAACGTTTCCTGTAGTTTTTCACCAGGTTTTCACACACTGCAGCAGGGATTTTGGTCCACTCCTCCATACAGATCTTCTCTAGATCTTTCAGGTTTGGAGTTTCAGCTCCCTCCAAAGATTTTCTATTGAGTTCAGGTCTGGAGACTGGCCAGGCCACTCCAGGACCTTGAAATGCTTCTTACGGAGCCCCTCCTTAGTTGCCCTGGCTGTGTGTTTGGGGTCATTGTCATGCTGGAAGACCCAACCATGACCCATCTTCAATGCTCTTACTGAGGGAAGGAGGTTGTTTGCCAAAATCTTGCAATACATGACCCCATCCATCCTCCCTTCAATACGGTGCAGTCGTCCTGTCCCCTTTGCAGAAGAGCACCCCCAGAGTATGATGTTTCCACCCCCATGCTTCACGGTTGGCATGGTTTTCTTGGGGTTGTTCTCATCCTCTAAACATGGTAAGTGAAGTTGATTCCAAAAAGCTCTATTCTGGTCTCATCTGACCACATGAAAATTCAGTAAGGCATATCTTATATATTATATTCCAATTCTAAGGTGGAACTATGCCAGTATACAAAGGTATATCTAAAAAGGAAGAGTAAAATAGGAGTAGAAAAGAGTAGAGTAGAGCCACTTAGGTGGCTGGTCTTGAGAACGAGGGATGGTAGACCTTCTCCCATGCCTCCTCTGGATCATCCAGATGGTCACTGGTGAACTTCAAACGGGCCTGGACATGTGCTGGCTTGAGCAGGGGGACCTTGCTGCCCTGCAGGATTTTAAACCATGACAGCATCATGTGTTACTAATGTAATCTTTGTGACTGTGGTCTAGGGTTGCCAACCGTCCCTTGAAAAACGGAATCACTCTTATCTCATTGGTCGAGGGACATCTGCTCGCAAGAAGATAATGACGTCATGAGCCGACGATGGTCGCTGGACGACAATAACAAATCAGTATGGCTGATATCGATACAGACACCGACACTGCAGATATGTCTACGGACAGCAATGTCTGTAACGTCGTTACTACTCCTCCTAAAAAACAAACAAACAAAAAAGAATGCAAAAATACAGGGGAGAATGAGAAAAGGAAAATGGCTGGGTGGAAAAGGTGCGCGACAACAGTATTGTTTACTTTTCAGACTTTATTTTTTGCACTTTTTATTACACTAAATGTGTAAATGTGCACTGTTACATTCTTTTGCACTGTTACATTGTTTTGGATGATGCAAATTTTCTATTGTTTTTTTTTTGTTGTTAATTTATACAATTTTAAGTTAAGCAATAGCACTACAGAGATTTATTTTTTAAAGAAGACGGAATGCTCATATTTAAATTGTGAGTGAAAATTTATTTTGCACTAAAAATAAATTGCTAAATAATAATTTGTTTTCCACGTGTTCAGATCAGAACAAATGCATGTATGCATCTACCTAAATTCAGGGTCAGTCAAATGGTTAAAAATCGTTTCACACAGACGCTGGGAAGGGTGAAGGCAATGGTTAGTCGCCCGGTCGGCCCTGGCGGTGAGGTGTCCCTTATTTATTTTTCAGAGAGTTGGCAACCCTACTGTGGTCCCAGCTCTCTTCAGGTCATTGACCAGGTCCTCCCGTGTAGTTCTGAGCTTTCTCAGAATCATCCTTACCCCACGAAGTGAGATCTTGCATGGAATCCCAGACCGAGGGAGATTGACAATCATCTTGTGTTTCTTCTACTTTCTAATAAATAATCATAACAGTTGTCTTCTACCAAGCTGCTTGCCTGTTGTCCTGTAGTCCATCCCAGCCTTGTGCAGGTCTACAGTTTTGTCCCTGGTGTCCTTAGACAGCTCTTTGTTCTTGGCTATGTTGGACAGGTTGGAGTGTGATTAAGTGTGTGAACAGGTGTCTGTTATACAGGTAACAAGTTCAAACAGGTGCAATTAATTAAGGTAAAGAGTGCAGAATAAGAGGGCTTCTTAAAGAAAAATTAACAGGTCTGTGAGAGACAGAATTCTTGCTGATTGGTAGGTGTTCAAATAATTATTTGCAGCAGTAACATACAAATAAATTATTAAAAAATCATACATTGTTGATTTCCAGATTTTTTTTTTTTAGATTATGTCTGTCACAGTGGACATGCACCTAAGATGAAAATTTCAGACCCCTCCATGATTTCTAAGTGGGAGAACTTGCAAAATCACAGGGTGTTCAAATACTTATTTTCCTCACTGTAGCTCTATCAATCTAGCTCTAGCTGATGCTGAGACCCTGATTCATGCATTTGTCTCTTCTAGATTGGACTACTGCAATGTTCTATTTTCTGGTTTGCCACAGTCCAGCATTAGGGGTCTCCAATTGGTTCAAAATGCTACTGCCAGACCTTTGACAGGAAGCAGAAAGTTGGACCACATTACACCCATTTTGGCATCCCTTCACTGGCTTCCTGTCCTTGTGAAATTAGATTTTAAAGTTCTGCTACTAGCCTATAAAATTGTTCATGGACTAGCACCTCCCTACATAGCTGACCTAATTAAACCCTACATATGGACCCAGGCTCTGCATTCTCAGGGTGCAGGACTACTTTGTGTCCTTAGGGTGAATAAGAAGTCTGCAGGTCACAGAGCTTTCTCTTATCATGCCCCTGCTTTATGGAATGATCTCCATCAATAAAACAGTCAGATTCTGTAGAAACTATCAAGTCCAGACTTAAGATGTGTTTCTTTTCCCTTTCTTATGGCTAGCATACTGCCATAGTATAGTACTATGCTTTTTACACATTTAATTTTATTAGTAAACAGAGCAGGTCGCAGCCTCAAGTCTTTTAGTGAAGGTTAGGGCTAGTGGCCGGTGGTCACCTTAGTATTTCTTATTTTTTCTTGTTGCTTAATGCTGATAAATTATACTGTATTTGTTGTCTTTCTGATGCCTGATTGTTTTTTTTCTCTTTGTTTGAGGTGCAGCTCCATCCAGAGATGGGAGCGATGTCTTCTTCTGCAAGCTTCCCATCCTGCGCACCAGCATGGACGCCCAAAATGTCCTGTATATTCATTTTGCCAATTGTGTCAGTAGCATGGCCCAAGCAGAGGGTCACCCCTTTGAATCTGGTCTGCTTGAAGTTTCTTCATCAACTCATCAGGTTTTCCTTACCAGTGTCGCCTGTGTGCTTGCTCTGGGGTTTGATAAGGTTAGACCTTACTTGTGTGAAGCGGCTTGAGGCAACTTTGTTGTGATTTGGCGCTATATAAATGAAATAAATTGAATTCTAGAAGTCTGTGGAACTCGGCTGCCATGGTGGTCACTTAGGTTGAGATCTGGTGACTATGAAGCCAACAGACGTGATTCACATTGTTTTCCTACTCATTTAGGGAATAACCCCATTGTGTCTGATGATTTGCGGACGGTAATGCTGGATTTTACGGTTGCAATTTTGGTTTTAAAATGGATATTTGTGACCGTAATATAGCATTAACATCCGTAAATCATCAGGCACAAGGGTTATTCCCATTCTAATCCAATTCCAACGTTTGCACGGATCTGTATTTACAGCGAAAGGCTACATCTTAATCCACATCACAATATAGTTCGATAAAACTGTTACGCAGACAAAGGGTGTGGTCGGCTCGTCAAAGCTTACCGTAGGAACAGCGTCTTCATGCCAAACTGGAAATTCTGTGAGCAGAATCCTCATCAATACTTTTGTATGGTAGCTTATATTAATCCATTTTGGCAGCGGCGTCGCGCCGCAAGTTTCGCTTGCTCTCAGCTGACAGCGCCATTATTGACATCTGCGGTGCAATGCGCGCGGTCAGGACGCACAGTAATACATCAAGTATGAAATGTTTGAATATTTTGTCAACACAATATTTTATGGTCTGAAATCTCACATGATTAACCAATCAGATTAGAGGCACAAATGTAATTGGATTAGAATGACTCATGCAGTGATTCACCGTGCTCCATGGTTTGGACCATTTGTGTGTCATTCAGGTTTTGGCCCTTGATTTGCCCCTGGTCTGTATCTGTAGGTAACCTATTAAAGGTTAGGTGTGGTCAGATCGTCTGTTCAGTTCTTTCCAAAAGACCACTGACTGCAGTGGCGGCACATGCACGAAACCGGAGACCACGTCACAGTACGGCTTTCTATCCACCTCTGACAAAACAGCACAAATATTCCAGCTGCCTTAAATAATTTCTAACTTTACAAAGTGCTGGATTTGTTTCAAGGAAGTCAGTGATCAGTGGACAAAATGTACAAAGCTGCAAATAACAGAATTTTATTACTGACAAATTACCACTACATCGAATTTTTTTCAAACAGATGAAAAATAAAGGTTCATATTTTAAGAATGTTGTCCAAGCTACATGAATCTCAGACAAAAGTGAGCATTTTATTTATTTTTTGTACATGAACAGATTTCACATCAAAACAACAACAACGTGGATTAAAACCGTAACTGCTGAAAGTAACCGAAGTTCTCTGGTTATGTGTGAGCCTTTTGTCGTTTCCAGAACCTCTTGACCTCACCATGACCTTCAGGCGTGACCACGAGGACCCTGTGAGCCACGTCCTGCCACACCAGACAGCCCAGTCTCTGCACCACAACAACAACAAACGGCAACAATAACAAACACGTCAATAAAGCCAACACCAAACTAACTTCACAGCAGCTTCTGCTGTGTGTGTGTGTGTGTGTGTGTGTGTGTGTGTGTGTGTGTGTGTGTGTGTGTGTGTGTGTGTGTGTGTGTGTGTCCTAAATGTGAATCTTCACGTTTAGGTCAATTTTTAATGGATTCACATTGTATCATTCATCCTTACTCAGAAGTAACAACTTCATTGTCCTCTTATGATCAATATGATTTTTATCAGCTTCACTGAACCTGTAGGAATGACAGTAATGCTAACGGGAGTTTTTGTTAGCGATATGCTGAATTCGGTGAACTACCTAAACTTTTTCATTGCCACTGAAGCAGCTCAGCCAGTCGCAGCCATAACTTTGTTGCACTTTTAATCGATGAACATCACTGCAAAACGCAAACTGTACCCGACACCGAGGCAACGCAGCTGACTCATCCAAGGCTTATTTTACATCAACATGAGCTATAAGTCATCTTTAAATCACATTTATGTTTAATCTCATGTAAAGTCAAATTACAGTCTATGAATCAGAGAGAAATGTTTTTATTTGACACAAGGCACCAATTTTTCACGGTTTGCCCATCTGTGTGACAGTACTGTGATATCACCACCACATGGTGTGTACACTATGTCTTTGTTCGCTGATCGAGCCCGGTGCCAGCAGCTGTTACATGTACCTGTAAGACCTGCCTAGGTGGCTGGGTCTACAACCGTATGACAGCCTGAAAAAAATAACATGCATGGTTTCACCTCTATGTGGGTTCACCACCCACAACTGAAGTGTAAAAGGGTCTGGAGTGCTGTGCTCGGACAGGGCAAACTTCCACACACACATTGGTGACTTTCTTGAATATAACTGGAAAGAAATGGCAAAATTCTGTGTAGTATTTGCTGAGTTTATATCATGACGTGGTCCTGTAGGGATGTCGTACGCACAGTTCATGGTGGTAATAGGCACCTCCATGTGAATGAGGTCCAACAAAGTGACCCTTTGTTACGCAGTGCCTTAACATGCAGTAAAGGGAGCAATTCACTTTATTATGGGATCACTTGTTCCTATTCTGCCATTGATGGGGTTTTTCTGATTTGTAGTTAAACAGCAAACATTTTCTGGTTGCAAATGTGTAAAACTCTAAACATTTTTAGAAATGCAGCACTGCAAAATGTGTGCAACAAAAGAAAACTAGATTTTATGATGACAGACCAATTACATTTTTAAAAGTTATCATTCTCACCTGAGCTCTGTCTCGAAGCACCTCAAAGTCAGCCTGGGACAGGAACTGGTTGTAGAGCACTCCTAAAAAAACCAAAACACAACACGTGGGGTTTTTGATCAGGATATGTCATTCAAAGCGCATATTAAACAAATATGTAGGACTGCTTTTTTGCATTTACGCAATATCTCTAAAATCAGAAAGGTCTTGTCTCAGAGTGATGCTGAAAAACTAATTCATGCATTTATTTCCTCTAGGCTGGACTATTGTAATTCATTATTATCAGGTTGTCCTAAAAGTTCCCTAAAAAGCCTTCAGTTAATTCAAAATGCTGCAGCTAGAGTACTGACGGGGACTAGAAGGAGAGAGCATATCTCACCTATATTGGCCTCTCTTCATTGGCTTCCTGTTAATTCTAGAATAGAATTTAAAATTCTTCTTCTTACTTATAAGGTTTTGAATAATCAGGTCCCATCTTATCTTAGGGACCTCGTAGTACCATATCACCCCAATAGAGCGCTTCGCTCTCAGACTGCAGGCTTACTTGTAGTTCCTAGGGTTTGTAAGAGTAGAATGGGAGGCAGAGCCTTCAGCTTTCAGGCTCCTCTCCTGTGGAACCAGCTCCCAATTCAGATCAGGGAGACAGACACCCTCTCTACTTTTAAGATTAGGCTTAAAACTTTCCTTTTTGCTAAAGCTTATAGTTAGGGCTGGATCAGGTGACCCTGAACCATCCCTTAGTTATGCTGCTATAGACGTAGACTGCTGGGGGGTTCCCATGATGCACTGTTTCTTTCTCTTTTTGCTCTGTATGCACCACTCTGCATTTAATCATTAGTGATCGATGTCTGCTCCCCTCCACAGCATGTCTTTTTCCTGGTTCTCTCCCTCAGCCCCAACCAGTCCCAGCAGAAGACTGCCCCTCCCTGAGCCTGGTTCTGCTGGAGGTTTCTTCCTGTTAAAAGGGAGTTTTTCCTTCCCACTGTAGCCAAGTGCTTGCTCACAGGGGGTCGTTTTGACCGTTGGGGTTTTACATAATTATTGTATGGCCTTGCCTTACAATATAAAGCGCCTTGGGGCAACTGTTTGTTGTGATTTGGCGCTATATAAAAAAAAATTGATTGATTGAATTGATTGATTAAACGAGGGGAAAAAAATAAAGTCAATTTTCACTTTTCTTATACTAAAGCCAGTTAATATTATTTAATATAAAATAAATATAATCCCATATTGCTTTAACAGCACAGCAAAGCCAATTTAAATAAGAATAATGATGATAAGTACCCCCCCCCACCAAGTTTCTGATTAGCAGAGCCTTTCTTAAAAAAAAAAAAAGGGCAGTCAAAACCTGGTGTCGGGTCACGATCAACAATGTCAACAATGTAAAAACGGACCAAACTGTCTGGTTCCCAGGAGAGGAAAAACAAAAAGAAAATTCAAGGATGAAAAACGCGACCAGTTGAGGTACAGTAAACATAATATGAATAACGAATTATTTTTTCCGTTGCATTGCATCAGTACTAACGTGTCTTCATCCATGGTTTGCTAATTCCTAATCCTAAGGCATTTCGGAATGAAGTTTGCCTAAACTGATCTAAAACAAAATAAACTGTGTTTGGTTGGGGTGGGAATAATTGGTAAAGACTTTGAGCGAAGTTTATCCCTGTCATTTTGACACTGATCGTCAATTACATTTTTCAACCCAATCTCATGGGGGGGGGGGGGGGGGGGGGTTATGGTCAGAGTTAGAAGGGACACACTTACGTTATGGTTATGTTTAGAGTTAAGGGGATGGGGGGGGGGGGGGGGGGGTGTTCCACGACCAGGATGGATCCCGTATTGTTCCCCTTCAATCAGAGGTTTGACTATCGGCCTATCCGCCAATAGTGTGATCCCCCTGTAGTTGGCATACACTCGCTGGTCCTGTTTTTTTAAATATGGGGACCACCACCCCGGTATGCCACTCCTTAGGCACTATCTAAGACCTCAACACAATGTTGAAGAGATGTCTCATCCAAGACGGTAACTCCACACCCACAGCCTTCAGCATTTCTTGCACTGGAGTTGTTTGACTACCTCAGTGACTTCCACCAGGGAAATTTATGAAAATCCTCCATCAGCTTCCAGCGCTGCCCCTACTATAGAGGGCTCTCCGGTCGGAGAGAGAGAGCCCAGGAGTTCCTCAAAATGTTCCTTCCAGCGCCGGATTACATCCTCACTTGAGGTCAACAGAGTCCCATCCTTACTGTAGACAGCTTGGATGCTTCCCTGTTTTCCCATCCTGAGGTGCCTCACGGTCTGCCAGAAGCACCTTGATGCCGACCAAAAGTCCTCCATGGTTGCTCCAAACTCCTCCCACACCCATTGCTTTGCTTCCCCCACAGCAGAGGCTGCTGTCCTTTGGGCCTGTCGGTATCTTGCAACTGCCTCCAGAGTCCTTCGAGATAACATATCCCGGAAGGACTCCTTCTTCAGTCGGACAGCTTCCCTGACCACTGGTGACCACCACGGTGTTCGAGGGTTGCCGCCCCTTGAGGCACCTAAGACCTTCAGGCCACAGCTCCCCACTGCAGCTTCAGCAATGGAAGCTTTGAACATTGCCCATTCTGGTTCAATGCGACCAACCTCCACAGGGACGCTAGAAAAGCTCCGCCAGAGATGTGAGTTGAAGATCTGTTGGACAGTGGGCTCCTCCAGACGTTCCCAGTTTACCCATTTACCAGGTCTGTCCAAAGTCCTTCCCCACCCTCTGATCCAACTCACCACCAGATCGTGATCAGTTGACAGCTCTGCCCCTCTATTCACCCAACTGTCCAGAACATGCGGCCTCAGATCAGATGATACAATCACAAAATTGATCATCGAACTTCAGCTTAGGGTACTCTGGTACCATGTACACTTATGAGCATCCTTATGTTCGAACATGGCGTTTGTTAAGGACAGTCCATGACTAGCACAGAAGTCCAATACCAAACGACCATTCGGGTTTAGATCGGGGCAGCCGTTCCTCCCAGTCGTGCCTCTCCAGGTGTTTCTGTCATTGCCCACGTGTGTGTTGAAATCCCCCAGCAGAACAATGGAGTCCCCCACTGGAGCCCCATACAGGACTCCATTCAGGGCCTCCAAAAAGGCTGAATACTCCAAACTGCTGTTCAGTGCATACGCACAAACAACAGTCAGAGTTTTTTACCCCCCCTGCCATTCAAAGGCGCAGGAAGGCAACCCTCTCATCTACCGGGGTAAACTCCAATGTAGTGATGCTCAGCCAGGGACTCCTGAGTATCCCCACACCTGCCCAGTGCCTCACACCCTGGGCAACTCCAGAGAAGAATCAGGTCCAACCCCTAACAAGGAGAGTGGTTCTGGAACCGAGGCTGTGCGTACAAGCGAGGCCCACCAGATATAGCTGGTATCACTCCCCCTCCCGCACAAGCTCCACAAGCTCCCTTTGTTTAGAAGCTCCTAAGCTTCTAAACAAAGGGTGCTTTCTGTTTTCTTCTAAACAAAAGGGTAAGACCTTATATTTACACTGTGTGTATTTACACCGCATGAGGAGCGCAGCTTTCAGGAAATCAATTGACAGCATCAATTGACGTATGTTGACTTATGAAAAAGCCTGTAAAAATCCATAAATTAGCCGCATCACTGTAAAAGCCGCAGTGTTCAAAGCTTGTGAAAAAAGTAGTGGCTAATAGTCTGGAAATTACGGTATCCTAGGTCATAAATAATGTTTTAAAGGTTAAAAACACATTAATATTGGCTGGACGTGGCATTTGGTACGTTCTTCAAAATTTACACACAGTAGCTTTAATCCAGTGAGGCAGAGAGATGCATCAAGCACTGACTTTTTCTATCATCAGACACTTTTTTTCTTTCAACATTTTAACTGGATTACATTTGTTGTCATTTGTGTTGGATGATGCTACTTTTTAAAACAATATAGCTCCTTTAATAATTGTCTTATTTGAACAAGAGCTCAACCTGGACTGATTTCATTGTCTTTAAAGGATAAAACCTTGATGAAAAAACTTTCTGAATCATAGTCCTTCACACACTTTTCTGTTTCACAAACATGAGGTTGTGTGCTGAAGAATGATCATTTAAGCTCATTGCATTGACTTGCAAAAGTATTCAGCCCCTGGGTATTTCACGCATTTTAATTTGTTTCTGGTATTTCAGATACAAAAAGTAAACCAGGCTTCTCAATATAAAAATTTCTAAAATTATCTTCCTTAGACTAAAACTGAAAGTAAATCTCTATAATTTGATATAAATTAATTAAAAATATAAAAGTCAAGATGACAGGTTGCATAAGTAATCAGCCCTTTGGTATAATACCTGTAAATAATCAGTTCAATTGACAGTTTTCTTCAGACAGTCAGAAGTCAGGGGATGGATACATGAACATTTCCAAGTCACTGAATATGTCTTTATTTACTTTATTTACATCAATTATGAAGAAATTCAAACAGTATGGTACTCTGTGGTAAATCTGTGTGGAGTAGACAGTTCTTAGTGTGCAAGAAGAGTTAAGAAAGCCACCAAGACACCCAGACAACCCAGAATAAGTTACAGGCTTCTGTGGCTGTGACTGAAGAAATTGTGCATAGTGCATGTTTTGCATTTTGTGTCCCCAGTTATACAGCTTCATGATGAAGTGGTATAGAGGAGGGTTTCTTTCACCAAAACATTAAATCAACACTTGCATCTCAGATGTACCTTCTGGCAAATTGTAGCTGAACTTTCAGGTCTTCTTTTTAATAAAACCCTCCTCTATATTCTCTATAGAGATGCGACTTCAGCTCTGTGTTGCACTGGGCAGAAAACGCTCTGAGCTGCCACACATGCAAAAAAGCAGAGTGCTCTAGCCACATGAAAAATTCAAGTTGCTGAATGGCGCTTGCTTTTAAATAATGTATGAAAGTGAAACTTTGCAACCAATGAGTCACCACATTGAGCAATGCAAAATTAAACTGTCATATTGGTTGTATAAATAGCCAATAACAATAGTCACAAAAAAGTTGAATATTGGCACTGATAATCTGCCAGACCAAATTGGCCTACCCTTATTATACACACACTCTAAATAACTGCTGCATTCATTCTTCAGGTACGTGCACATGCACACACTCACCTTCTGTGAATTGTAGCCGATCTCTCTCCAGCTCCCACAGTCTGATCTGATCTGTTACAGTCGGAGGCAGCACTGGACTCTGAGGGATGGAGACTTTGGGTTGGACCTTTTCACCTCATTGTTCTTTAGAGTGAGTGTGCGGGGTGAAAGTACCTGTTTGAGCATGATGGGGTGTGCTCTGGTTCTTAGGAAGTGGATAATCTGAATAGAAAAACAGTGATTAGGAACAATATCGTAAAAATAAAAGATGATAAAATACATTTAATGATTAACCATATTTTCACCCAAAAGGATTAGAAAACAACACAATGATCAATATAAAAAAAAAAAAATCTATAAATGTAAAACAAGGACCAAATGAAGAATACACTTTAAAATTTGACAGTGTTCTTAAACATTTATTTTCATGGCACTACAGCTTTTAACTAGTAACACTGACCCTTGCCTGAACCCTCTGGAGTCCATGGACACAACAGTGCGTCTAAGTGTACTGTTCATCATGTTTCTATTAATAGATTAATGACAGAACGTCACAGAAACTTCATTCGACCAGTTTCTGAAACCACAAATTCTTAGCTGTAAAATGGGTTTCTCCCTGAGACAATCTTTGACTCACAGACAATTTGAAAGGCTAGAGAAATCTGTTCGTGGGAGATCCTAACTGAAATACGCCAGTAAACACCAGTAAACTCTCAAAGAACAGTTCTGTCAACCTGAAAAAAACTATTTTTATTTAGTCTCTCAGACAAAGAAACTTGTTCTGGAAAAACACATGGAAGATTATTTTCTTCAGGAATGGCCTGTAATTTTGTTCCCCCAAGTCTGCAATGGACATTTCTGACATCAGTTTTCATCACAAATGGATTTTATTCATCCAAAAATGGAATGAATCAAAAAGAGAAGACATCCAGCAGAACAGTAAGTGATACTATTTTATGTATATGCTCTTTTGGAATGTTGTCAGTCTCCACCCTGTAGTTCCCAGTGGGTGGTGTCGCTGCACTGCACAGTGCTTAGTTTTTGTTTTTTTAATTATACATTGTTTTTAAAACTATTCAAATTTACAATACTTTTGTGACTTAAAAACTCTGGCAAAACCCATTTCAAACAACAATTAAATTCAATTTATTACATTTTTATAGCGCCAAATCACAACAAAGCTGCCTCAAGCACACAAGCGACAATGGGAATGAAAAACTCCCTGTGACGATAATGAGGAAGAAACCTCAAGCAGACTAGACTCAGGGGGGTGAACCACTGCTTAGGCCATTCTAACAGTTACAAGGTTTTTTTAATAAACACAAAACAGGGAATTTTAAATATTTGCTGCATCAGCTTCAGGTATGGAATCTCACGGTCAGTCCAGCATCCAGTTGTCTACAGATGCCACTCCTACCAAAGGTATAATTCATCAACATTAAATCAACAGGAAAGCAGAGAAAAAACTAAGGTGATTGCCAGCCGCTAGCCCTAAGCTTCACTAACAGACCCAAAATTTAGAAAAGTTGAGGCAGAGACCTGTTCCATTGCTAATAAAATTAATTTAAAAGGATAGGAAGCACAGTTCCATACTATGCCAGTATGCTAGCCTAGGAGAATGCTAGGAGAATAAATGCATCTTAAGTCTGGACTTGAGAGTCTCTACAGAAATTGACTCTTATCTCCATAGGGACACAAAGTAGTCCCGCTCCCTGAAAACGCAGAGCCCGGGCTCATATGTAGGGTTTAATTAGGTCAGTTAAGATGGGAAGTCCTAGTCAGTGAATAATTTTATAGGTTAATAGCAGAACCTTAAAATCCGACCTCACTGAGACAGGAAGCCAGTGAAGAGATGCCAAAATGGGTGTAATGTGGTCAAACCTTCTGCTTCCTGTCAAGAGTCTGGCAGCAGCATTTTGAACCAACTGGAGACCCCTAATACTGGACTGCGGTAAACCAGAAAATAGAACATTGCAGTAGTCCAATCTAGAAGAGACAAATGCACTTGTTCAGGGTCTCAGCATCAGCCACAGACAGGATGGGATGAACCTTCACTATATTTTGCAGGTGGAACAAAGCAGTCCTCTCTCTAATGTGGAGGTCAAATGGATGGTGATCCATCGTATGAAATGCAGCACTAAGATCTAACAGCATCAGAACCGTAGTGGTGTCTGAATCCATTGTGAGCAAGAGATCATTTACCACTTTAGTGAGAGCCGTCTCTGTGGAATGATGTGTTCTAAATGCAGACTGCATGGGCTCAAAGAGAAGTGAGAGCCGTCTCTGTGGAATGATGTGTTCTAAATGCAGACTGCATGGGCTCAAAGAGATTATTCTCACTTAGGTGGTCCACGAGCTGCTGTCAAACCACTTTTCCAGAATTTTAGAACAAAATGATAGATTTGATATCTGCCTTAATTTTTCAATATACTAGGATCAAGATTAGATTTCTTAAGTAATGGTTTACTCACTACAAATATGAAACATTCAGGACCAGATCCTGAGGTCGGTGACAGATTATTTCCAGCACAGTCTGCCCAAGAGTGGGCCACATGTCCGTAAACAGTTTTGTTGGTATAGGATCAAATAAGCAGGTTGTGCCTTTAGCAGACGTTACATCAGTTTCATCAGCACACCAAATGAGATACTATCAAATTCGGTAAATCTAGGTAATATATCAGTGATGGCACCCACCTCGATAACAGGGTGTAGTGGCTGGATTAAGGCATGCTGGGATATTTTTAACCTAATGTCATCTATTTTCTTCTCAATGTAATCTAAGAAATCTGGGCTGTAAAGGGAGAGCAACTTACAGGTGGTTGTCCATGAATAAGTGTTACCACCGTGTCAAACAGGAACTTTAAATTATACTTGTCTTTGTTGATCAAATCAGAGTAACAGGCCCGCTTTGTATCATGTAGTACGTGCTTATAGTCTAGAATGGCATCACGCCACATGAGGTGGAATACTTCTTGCTTTGAACTACGCCATTTTTGTTCTAGACCTCTACCCTTATGCTTGAGGCCAAATACATGATCACTGAACCAAGGCGACTGTGTTTTGGTGAGTGGCGTGGTTTTATTATAGGTGGAGCGATCATGTCGAGTGTGGTTGTGAGCACTGATTTTAACCTGTCCACAAGGCTGTCTACTAAATGGTCATTTTCCTAAAGTAACACAAAGATAATCTGGTGGTCTGGCTCCAAGTTCAACTGTAGTTGAAGAGTTGATGTGCTGTCACAATGATAATTAAGGTTCTTGTTCCAGTAAACACGGCACCTGGACTGTAAAGTGAGTGATCGGAGACCACTCACACAAGAGGCATGATGTTATTTCTGACGGCAATACCGTGAATAAGGACCGAATCCAGGGTATTTCCACTCGTGTGTCGAACCGTGAATGCATTGCTGGATACTAATACATCCATAATGTCCATGAATGATTTGCAGAGGAGGTCATAAGGCTTATTTATATGAATGATGAAATCACCAAAAATCAGAATGTTACCTTCACAGGTTGCCAAGTTAGATATAAACTCACCAAGTTCATAGAAGAATTCAGAATGTGGGCCTATATATGGTGACAAAATAGCATGGTTGATTTTTATTCTTCTGACCTCAGCTATACGTAGTATCCTGGACAGAGCGGAGAGTCAGATGTTCAAACGAATTATACACCAAAACAGTTTATCCACATGAATATAAAATAAGTCCATTCGGCTGCTCCCTTGTTTTCACTCTGGATCACCACAGTAGATTTAAGGTGGATCTGCATATTGATTTGGCACAAGTGGTACTCCGGATACCCTTCCTGATGCAACTCCACAATTACATGAAGAAATGTGGCAGGGGTGGGCTCTGAACCGGCAACATTCCACGCTGTAACAAAGCGCACTAACCACTTTGCTACCACCCTTGCAGTTTGTCCACATGAATATAAAGGTATTTATATTCATGAAACATTTGAAGAATTTTGAAAAGGTTTTCAGATTTTCATTGTTATAGCCTAATAGTATCTTTTACACCATGTTGAAGACAAATATACATCTAACAAATTGAGAATTAGCTGGACATTTTGGTGTACCACACATGGACACTATACTAAAAGAAATATAAAAAAGAATTACTGAAAGCATGGTGAAACTGAGAAACCACCCATGGACTCCAGAGGGTTAACTTTTGTTTGCATGCTGGAAACCCTGAATCCTGATCTGGAACAAGAAGTCCCGTGTATGCAGCAGCTGAGTACCTGTTGTGCAGTAATTCCATTTGCGATGGCCTGCTGCACAGACTCCCTTGTAATCTGTGCCACCACAACGTTAGGGAACCGGTACAACATTTCACTGAAGAGAGCCACAAGAGCGATCTGAAGTTCTGAGTCTGGAGAAACAGCAGGTCAGTAGAAAAGGTCGGTTGTGCTGCCAAAGATACAATGACTGAAAAAAAACCTTTCAACTTATGGTGAACAAACAAGAATTTATAGTTGAAATAATGGAATGGAAAAATATTAAACTGAAAAGTCAAGAAAGCCTACATAATGCTCACACTTCAAAAGCTCAAAAGTATTTCTCTTGGCAACAAGAGTAACACAACTGAGGTTTTACAATTGCTATGTGCTGTACTGATTCCCATTTTCAAAAGGAAGTGGCTGACGTCTCCCCCCAATACACCACCAAGAAAAGCTTTCAATCAGATGAGGTATTTTTTTACTTCATCATCATCATCATCACAGCTCTTCATCCATGAGGCACATCAGGCTGCAACTCTCACTCTCCAACTCGTCCTGCTTTGTGCTGCGTCCCCAACTTTGGCCAAGCTGTTTTTTTTTTTCATGTTCCGCACCATATTCTGTTTTCCTTATCTTTAGCAGGTTGAGAAAAGCTCCTTGTGCTTTGTTTAGATGCTTCAAAGTGAAGACTGGAAGTGAGGAAGTAGAAGATGTCAGAGTTTGGGCATGATTGTGACAAAGGATGGTGGAGGAATATTTTTTACTTATTGGATGGAAACTAAAACCAAGATGGCATCCGTAGTAACCATGGTGGATAACAGGCGAGGACCATTTTCAAAGGGAACCTTCTTCTAACCTCCCCCTATACATCAAGAAATGGTTTCAATCAAATGAGGTGTTCTTTAGTTATTGTGTGGAAAAGTCTCAAGTCAGACAGCCAGACAGGTGGAGGGAGACCTGGATGGGGTGAAAACATAACGGTGCAATCACGTACATCACATAAAAACTACTATCACATCATATTTGTCGCAGGTGTGACAGAAGCAAGTCAATGAGCCAGTCAACAGGCAGAGGGGGCAGCAGCCAATCACAGCATACTTAACTATCAGTCCTTCACCACGCAACCCTTAACTATCAGTCCTTCACCATGTAGCCCTTAACTATCAGTCCTTCACCTTTTTTCGATTAGAAGCCATCACATGTACCTGTAAAAGAAAAATAATGGCATCAGAGTCTTCTCCCGTTAGGGTGACGTTGTCTTGCCAGCGGAGGGAGAGGAGAATGCGTCACTCTGGGGGATCTCTAAATCTTATCTGATTGGGTTCAAATTTGGTCTGCACCTATAAAACCCCAAGTGGAACAAAAACAACATGTGGCCCAAAGTCTCTCACAACTTTTATTTTTTTCATTATATAACATGAACAGCCCTAATGTACCCCTCTTTTCTAAACGCATACTTTAAATATCTGTTTATATTTTGGTGTGTTTTGACTCACAGCTTGGTTGTGTTGAATGTTATTTGAATCTTGGTGTAAACCAGAAGTTTACTGGTACAGCATTCAGACGTACTTGTGTAGGCGTAGATGCGATAATTGGTTTCCATTATAACAAATCCGGTGTCTGCAGTGCTTGGAGCAGAACCCTGGTTCCAGGAAGAGGTGTCTGAGGAAGAGGAGCTGGTGGTGACTCCTGCAGCCAGCGTGATGGCAAGACGGGTGGGATAGTACCGCCTCGACTTCCTCTGATGTGAAACAGGAGGAAAAAATCTTACATCAAAACAGGACACTGTTGGGTTATAACCCCTGCGGATGACAGTTTTTATTGTGGAAAATATTGAGATATGGTGAATGTCTTTGTAATTTTACAATAAGGTCAATAGCTCTACTGTGATGTTGTAGAAAGGCAAAATTACAAACATGGTGTCATGCTCCAAAAACATATGAATCTACCATATTTCCTTATTTATCAAAGCTTAATGACAAATAGCAATTGTGTGCTATACAACAATTTTCACTTTGCATATCAGTTTTTCCCAGTAGAATTTTAGAATGGAGTAGTAATCCTCTCTCTCTGTGTGTGTGTGTGTGTGTGTGTGTGTGTGTGTGTGTGTGTGTGTGTGTGTGTGTGTGTGTGTGTGTGTGTGTGTGTGTGTGTGTGTGTCAGTGGCGGGCGCAGTTCTGATAACCGCTAATTAGCAAAGTTAAATTTTGCGTTACCGTATTAGCTTTTCAGCTAACTTTGAAAACCACCAGCGGACCATTTAGCTTCTGGTAAATTTAGTTCCGCTAACTTTCAGTCCGCTGAAAGTGGAAACATTTTTTGCTGGCATAGTGAGTAAAGTTTAACGGTCGAAAACATTGGTAAACCCTAAAATCATATGTTAGTTCCTGTCTGTTGTGTGTTTTGCAACAGTCAGGCCACTGTGAGGAGCTCAGCCCAGGAGTTCGGGATTTGTTTTTATGCGCCGTGAGGTGGGGCATATAGCATCCAGGTTGTCTGTCCGTCCATCCGTCCGCAATTCATTCGCTGCAACGTAGCTCAGCACCTATTGTTCGCAGAAACTTCATATTTGGTGGGTACATGCCTTGGAGGAGTACTTTGCATGGGTTCGAAAGCCAGTGACCTCGACCTACTTTTCAAGGTCACCAGTGGTCACAACTGTCAAATCCTTGGCCGCAATGTAGCTTCGCACCTACTGCTCGCGGAAACTTCATATTTGGCAGGTACATGCCTTGGAGGAGTACTTCGCACGGGTTCGAAGGCCAGTGACCTCAACCTACTTTTCAAGGTCACCAGTGGTCACACCTGTCAAATCCTTGGCCGCAACGTAGCTTTGCACCTATTGCTGGCAGAAACTTCATATTTGGTGGGTACATGCCTTGAAGGAGTACTTCGCATGGGTTCGAAGGCCAGTGACTTTGACCTACTTTTCAAGGTCACCAACGCTCACGACTGTCAAATCCTTTGCCACAACGTAGCTCTGCACCTTTTGCTCGTAGAAACTTCATACTTGGTGGGTACATACATGCCTTGGAGGAGTACTTCTCATGGGTTTGAAGGCCGGTCACCTTGACTTCCATTTCAAGGTCACCAGTGGTTGCATTTGTTTTCAAGGCTGGCGACTGTGACCGACTTTTTATGGTCACTGTTTGTCACATCCTCTAAATAACTTTTATGCCAATCTCCAATTTTTTCATTGTATATCCCAGGTTACATCAAACACATAAGGCTTCAACCAAATACCCACCCCATAAAGTACATATTACTACACTTTGCATGGAAAATAATACTGTGCCCGGGGCATTTCGTGATGAATGTATCTAGTTTATTATTATTGTAGTAAATGTTAGTTTAGCAGTGTTGTTGGTGTTATAGATTCATTGTGCCTTGCAAATAAAAGTTTGGTGATGAGTTATGTTGTGACCCTCAGTGAAAAGTGCCTTGTGTTTGCTCTCTTCTGCCACCATCTGTGTTGTTGTGTGCGAAAAATAAATAACACTTCTTTGCAGCAGCCAGCAGGATGTATAAAGACAAAAGCTCTACCTCATTGTTTGTTTTGGGTTTGTGATCGTCTTTGAATTTACTCAGAAGCCTGTGGGTGCTTAAACTCGAAACTGGCTTATCAGTAGCTGACGGTGTACTGAATCGATACTAAAAGTTAGCAGTTAGCTGTAACTTCCGCTAATTTTTTTTTTGTGTGGTTTATCAGTTTAGCGTTATAAAAGTTAACTTTTCAGTTAGTGGATTACCGGTTATTGAAGGTAACTTTTCGGTTAGCTGTGCCCACCACTGGTGTGTGTGTACCACACACCTCACATGGAATAGTAAACCACCAATTTTAAAGGCACATTCACTTTTTATTTGGTAAATATTCAATAAATAACATTTTCAGTTGAAATGTGTGTGTTTGTTTCATTTTGCACAAAACTACAAGTGGCTGATTAAATTTTATTTTGTGCTTACAGTCATTAACACAAGCAAAATCCTCATTTACATACTGCTGTCTACATGACCACATGCTTTAATTTACACACGTAGTAAATCCCTTGCAAAAGTTCAGCAATCCAATGTGCAAAGTTGTACAATACCTACTCAATCTAATACTTGTTATATGGAATTTTAGTCAATCAGGCCCAAAGTGTTCAACTGGATTTTTTAATTAATCTAATTTTTCCTGGCAGTAGACTCACATTTATACCTGTCACACTAGAGCCTGAACATGAACACTAGACGTGAACATTATGCAATCACACCGAATACACCATGTGTCACAGCCACTCAGTGTGTCTCAGAGCCGTGCTACACTGCGCACGGCTGATCGTGCTGTCACATCCATAATAGGCTTGAGATTACAGGTACAATGACATCCTCACTTATGGGAAACATAATGTACCTGTATCACTGTGTCCAACATGCGCAGCGATACATCCTCTGACATGAGGTGGGTTTGACAATGGATGTGTGATATCATGCTCATTCTGGACATTATGCCACCATCTCAGGTGCTGCATGTCAGGAAGACGTGCTGACGCACAGTGCGGCCATCTGTATGAGGTCTAACAGCCATGATAGCATGATCATACAGCTACATGCTCTGACACGAGGTTGACTGACATTGGATCTGTGATATTATGCTCATTCTGGATGTTAAACAACTATCAGAGGTGCTGCGCAGGTGCTGACTGACAATGGATCTGTAATGGCATGGACATTATGGGCATAAGTGGGGCACCGCGCAGACCCTTTGACTCACTGTGGGGTAGGGCGCCACGTAGCTGCATGTGATGTTACAGCTATGATGATGATGATAATTCACATATACTATGTAACCCATGAGAGGGCATGAACATGTATCTGATCAGGTGATTCTCTGGTGGGTGGGTGGGTGGGTGGGAGAGAGAGAGAGTCCGTATTCAACCTGCACTCTGAGTAGTCGACCTAGATTCTGGAGCTACTGCATTCTGAATGTGCGCGACTCATTCGAGGCACCTTCGAAACACATTCTGTGTATTCATACGGCATTCATACATGGCTGTACAAATGTCTGTCCCATACAAATGAGGCTCGAATTCTGGCTGTTTTTCCCCATTCGGGTAACTCAAACAGCATTCGCGCTCATTCGTGCTATAGTGTGACAGGGTTACTGAAGCTCACCCACTAAAATATTCCTGAGAAAGGTCATAGGTTCATCACAGTTCCTCCTTTATGTAACACTTTAGAGCTTCAGTGAAATTAAAAGCTGAAAATGTTTCCTGTGTATGTTCACGTTCTGGTGTCAAAAACAACACAGTCATTATGCAAGTAGTGAGGATGTTCAGAAACTCTGAGACTAACACCATGATGATTTGAGGAGTCATGATAAGCCAGTTTGCTCTACTTTATGCAATATGGGCTGGTTTTACCGGTCAGGATGCCTTTACTGTATGAGCACTATTTGCAAATAATAAGGCCTTGCATCCATATTACATTTTTTTCTAGCAGAAAAGCGTTGACAGGGAACACAGATGCACTTCATTGTTTTCATTTTCAAAAAGCCCTGTTTGTGGGATTTGTTTCTATGACAACAATAAACAGTTTATAATGCTTACTAAGATAAAAGCACTCACTTTCAGCAGGACCATAGTGTCTGTCCAATCTGCTCCCACAAACAGCTTTTGGTCTCTATTGTGCTAGGTTTTTTTTTTTTGATACATCACTGGACTGTAAACAACCACAAAATTGGAAGTAGCAGTTTGTTTTTGTGGTGTCTGTCAGGATGACAAATTTTGCCCCATCTGATTCATTGCCAACTTATAAAGTGCTCAGATTGGCTGCACAATAAAGGAGTGTTCTGAAATAAAGGTGCAGGAAGCAGCTCATTTACTCATGGTGGCCACATGTGTTCAATCTTATTTGGAGCAATGTGAAAAAACAAAAACAAAAACATGCATGTGCTTGAAAAACAAAACAACCCACAGACCTACCTCAGTTTCTAAGTTTTTAAATCTTAGGGACTTCATGAGGTTCAAGTTGATATTGTAGGTGTGATACAGGTGAAATCCCATTTTTGCTGTAACAAGGGCTCAGCTTCTTTCCTTATTAAACAGAAAAACAACAGAGAACTAAATGTTTTCACTGCCTTACCTTCCTCTGGAAGACCAAGCCAAACTCTCTAAGGTGTTGTAAGAAGGTCAGTAACGACTCGCTCATCCCCTCCACCGAGTAATCCTGAAGCATGCAACAAGACAACAAAACCTCACTTTGACATGTTTCTTTTTAGCACAGCTATAATATGCTCCAAGAATATACACAAGCAAATAGCTGTGAACTCACTCGACCCAGAGTCAAGAAACTGAGCTGGAACAAGAATGACAAGATCTCCACCAGGTCCATCCCACGTGACTGCAACAGAAATATAAACATCAACGTAAAAACTATTGGACCCACTCAGGGCGCTGCACAGCGATGGCTGTCAGGAACCTGGCCCAGCATAATTCTCTATCTCTACCCGATCTTCCAATTCTCTATTGTATAAAGGAAAAAAAAAAGACATTATGTATTGTTTTGTTAACATTCAGTGGTTTTTTTGCTAGGCACTCAAACTTCTGGTCACTTTCACGCAGTGAACAGTTTGGCTTTCCAGCACCTGACTATGTATTATTTGTACATGAGTTACACTCATTTATAATATGATGCAGATATTTTTTAAAGTTCAAAACCCATACCAGCAAATAAAAGAAAAGGTAAGAACAAATTCAATAAAACATCTTCATAAAAGTGCTGTTCACATTCAAATGTTTGAGTTGATGATAAAAATACATACCTTGGTGAGCTTTCTTACATACCTGCTCCATATGATGCTCAAACATAAGTCTATTGTCAATAAAAGTCTCAAAGTTTTTAAAATTATGTACAATTTCCACAGCCACACTATTAATAACTACAGGGGAGATGGCTTCCTGTTTTTTTTTTCTAAACTCAATAATCATGTGTTTGGTCTTGTTCACACTGATGTTTAAAAACGATAAATTACACCAACTGATAAAATCTGACATGACAGGGCCGTGGTCTTGGTCATCTATTTAAAAGAGATACAATGACAGAATCATCAGCACATTTAATCATTCACGCACCAACCAGCTACAGTTTAAAAAAAAAAAAAAAAAAGAAACATCAGGTTACCTCCAGTGAAATACAGACATCCACATTAATGGATGGTGTCAACAAAATATTTCTGGCCTGGCGGGGTTTCTCTCTGCCTGTTACAGAGATCAACTATAAAGTGCACCTGACCAAAGCAAAAATTTCCTGAGCAAAAATTTCTTAAATCTCTGCCAAATTTGCTCTTTTAAGTATACAAAATTAATCATATTTGCAAACCACATTTTCTTCTTTTTTTTGTGTGTGGGGGCATTATTTTTTCTTTCTCATGCTCTTCCAAAATATTTAAATGTAATCACTGTAAGGCAATTTACAAGAAGGAAGAGGACGGAAAATTAACTGGCTCGACTGCATCGGAAACAGAAAATGTGCTGAAACATTTTTATTTATTTTTTAAGAAAACACATAAACACATGCTGCTGAATTTATAATATATTCCTAATAATTTTACAGCTTTTGTAAAGGAAACACTGGTGACAGGTAGCACAAGTAGCACAAAATCGGTGAGACCGATTGGAGATTTTTCAGTTTAATGCAACAGCGGAGCAGGGGGACATGCCCTTCCTGATCTATGACCCAGCTTTCTTAAATTACATACAATCTATGTATGTAAAACAACAAATATGTATTTCATGACATAAAGGTTTGTGTCCATACAGGCGATCAGATGAAAAATTGTTTTTTACATTCCGTTCCAATAAAGTTGGTCTAAATTATTTTACACAATTTTGCAAAAAATATAGAAAAGCACATTTCATGGAGTCCATCTCTACTCTGCACAGCAGTGATATATAAACCCAAGAAAAAAAATGTATCTAATTTTTTCACCGAGAAACGGAACCCCCACGTGATCCGTCTGAACCAATCACTGCTCAGCTTTCACATCCTAGCAGCATGAAAATTCAGTAAGGTATGTCTTCTAGAATATATTCCATTTCTAAGGTAGAGCTCTACTAGTGTATACTAAGTTATATCTAAATATCTAAAAAAGGAAGAGTAGAATAGAAGAGTAGAATAAAGTAAAATAGAGCCACTTAGATGCCTGGTCTTGAGAACCAGGGATGGTAGGTGACTGTAATGTATGTGTATGTAGGTGTGCATGTAAACAATATGGCGAGTGCCAGTGTCACCAACCGAACGGCCCCCCCTAAAAATTGGTCTGCCCTGCCTTTACTGTGCATGTGTCATTTCTGTGCAGCAGCCACGGTTCACCGATTATCACGACATTTCTGCTTCAAACTGCACTCCAGTCATCATCTATCTCAGTGACAGATATCTAAAACTTTTGTACAACAATCATTTCCACATAAATTCAGCATTATTTCATCATAAAACATAAAAGATGGGGGAAGCAATCAGAGCGCCGCAGCCAGACAAGCTGCTGCGGTCACTGCACCTCAGTCATTTCAAAGCGTCAGTAGCGGCTCACTTATTGCCTCGTTTCTGCTTAAAACGGCCTTGTTTCTACTTAAAACTGACTTTAGAATGATTTAAGAGGTTTTACTTTGTCATCTGACGGATAATAATCACATTATTCACTTTGATAGCTTTGGGTGTAGAGAGTCAGACTCAGACGTGCTGCTGTGGTCCCAAATGACGCATGCGCAGTGAAGGCAGGGTGGACCAATTTTTGGGGGCGACCATTCAGTCAGCGACAATGGCTCGCTAGCTAGAGAAGCAGTAATTAAATGTTTTTCCCACCCTTGATCTGTAAATTATGAGAAATCCACCCCAATAACAGCAGCAAGGTGGATTAAGGTCATCGACTGCTGTAAATCCTGGCAAAATGGAGGAAAGTCCTTTCATGATATTGTCACCCCGACTTCAGGTTTCAGCCGACGTGTTATTGTCAACTCACCGACATACGAGGTAGGCTGAAAAGTTCTAAGGCTCACTATGATGCAGTTAATGCATTACTCCTTCATGGTGAGCCTTAGAACTTTTCAGCCTACCCTCGTAAATCTGATCACCAAGGTACATTAGGAGAATATTGTGGAATATTTCAGGTCTCACTGTTGATGGAGTACTTGAAGGCCCTGTTTACCTGTTTAAAGGGTTCTTCCTTTACTTGCACATGGATGCTTGCGGTCACTGTACAGAGCAGACAACATACATACATGTACATTTAGTATGTTTTTAATTGAATACATTTGTAACCACTAATTCTCCTTGAATTGCTGGCTGTCTGAGTGGTGTCCAAACAATGAGGTGGGCTTCACAGATAATTGGCAAAGCTTCTGGGGAAAACCTGGTCTTGTTAGGAGAGACAGCATCCATCCCACTTTGGATGGAGCAGCTCTCATTTCTAGAAATCTGGCCAATTTTATTAAACCCTCCAAACCATGACTATCCAGGGTTGGGACCAGGAAGCAGAGTTGTAGTCTTACACACCTCTCTGCAGCTTCTCTCCCCCTGCCATCCCCCCAATACCCCATCCCCGTAGAGACGGTGCCTGCTCCCAGACCACCAACAACCAATAAAATCTATTTAAACATAAAAATTCAAAAAGAAAAAATAATATAGCACCTTCAACTGCACCACAGACTAAAACAGTTAAATGTGGTCTATTAAACATTAAGTCTCATTAGGTTACAGCAGGATGAATATGTTCGTTTAAATGAGTCAACACCCCCGAGTCACACTAACTGCCAGAATGCTCGTAGCACGGGCCGAGTGGGAGGATTAGCAGCAATCTTCCACTCCATCTTATTAATTAATCAAAAACCCAGACAGAGCTTTAATTCATTTGAAAGCTTGACTCTTAGTCTTGTCCATCCACACTGGAAGTCCCAAAAACCAGTGTTATTTGTTGTTATCTATCGTCCACCTGGTCGTTACTGTGAGTTTCTCTGTGAATTTTCAGACCTTTTGTCTGACTTAGTGCTTAGCTCAGATAAGATAATTATAGTGGGTGATTTTAACTGTCGGGATGATTGGCTTGGACACAAATGCAAGGCTCACACGGGTAGCTCTGGTTGGAAGTCTATAGTGGAGGATACAGCAAGGGTCGGTACACAAAAAGGCAGTCCAAAAAACACAGCGACAGAACCAAAAACATCAGGCTAAGACGAGGTCGGAATAAACAGGCTGGAGGTCGAGGACACTATGAGGCGGGCAGAACACGGAATCAAAGGCTGGAGAGAAGGCACAGGACGCATCAATCTGGCAAGGAAACAGAGCAAAATGAGCAGTATATATACATCCAGGTGATTAGCAGAAGATAGACAGCAGGTGCGCGGGGAGGAGCCCAGAACAGGGCGTGGTCCAGAAGGCAGAGACACACCCACCAAGAGAGACACAGAAAAAGACCACACAAAAGAAGAAACAAATAAAAGAACAATCAAACAGAAAAAACAAAACCAGGCAAAACAGAGCAACCTCACACCCTGACAGTACCCCCACCGCCACGGCCGACCCCGGGCGGCCCAGGCGCAGCAGGGTGGGCAGCATGAAAAGCACGAACAAGACCAGGATCTAAAACAAAATGGGAGGGGACCCACGACCGCTCCTCAGGACCAAACCCCGCCCAGTCAACCAAATACTGCAAACCGCGCCCACGACGGCGAGAGACCAAGAGCCGGCGCACAGAAAAAACAGGGCCACCATCCACTTAGCGGGTGGACGGCAGGGGAACGGCCGGAGGCCACAAAACGCTCGACCAAACGGGTTTGACACAACTGACGTGAAACGTGGGATGGACACGCATGGACCGGGGGAGACGAAGACGGACTGAGACAGGATTGATGACCCTGGAGATTGGGAACGGTCCAACAAACCGGGGAGGCCAGTTTCCGGGGCACGCCCTTAAGGGACAGATGATGGGTCGATAACCATACCTTCTGGCCCATGGCGTAAGAAGGAGCGGCAGACCGTTTACGGTCAGCGGAGGCTTTATAAGAGACCGCAGAACGCAACAGAAGAGCTTGAGCCCGCTCCCAGGTACGTTGGCAACGGAAGATCAGGCTAAGCGCCGAAGGAACCGGGGAGTTAAGGTCGACAGAAGAGAAGAACGCGGGCTGATGACCGAAGACCACGTGGAACGGAGAGTAACCAGTGGAAGCGGAGGGCAAACAGTTGTGTGCGAGTTCCACCCAAGGGAGTTGATCGGCCCAGGAAGCGGGATGACGTGACGCTAGCAACCGAAGCCCTTTCTCCAACTCCTGATTAACCCGCTCCGCCTGCCCATTGGCCTGTGGGTGGTAGCCCGAGGTTAAGCTGGAGGTGACCCCAAGGAGACGGCAAAACTCCCTCCAAAAATGGGACACGAACTGTGGGCCCCGGTCAGATACTATATCCTGAGGCAACCCATGTAGCTTGAAGATGTGATTCAACATTACCACAGCAGTTTCTTTAGCCGACGGGAGTTTGCTCAAAGGTATAAAATGGACCATTTTAGATAAGCGGTCAATGACAGTCAACACCACCGTATGTCCCTTGGAAGGAGGAAACCCAATTACAAAATCCATCGAGATGTCAGACCATGGACGAACTGGGATTGGTAACAGCAGTATGGCACCAGCGGGCGGTTGATTGGACGATTTGTGCATAGCACAAACTTGACAGGCAGATACATATTCTGAGACATCTTTGACTATGCCAGGCCACCAGAATCTCCGCTGCACAAGGTAAAGGGTCTTCCTAATACCTGAGTGACAAAACATACGAGTGTCGTGGCACCAGCGTATGGTTTCGCCCCTGAGGGCCGGAGGAACGAAAAGCTTCCCTCGTGGACACCCAGTGGGGATTGGTGCATCCCCTACAGCGGATCTTATACGTGACTCGATGTCCCAAGTAAGGGCGGCCACAAAACAGGAGGAGGGCAGAATCGACTCCAGCTCTACGGACGCGTCAACAGGCTCCCCTGACGAGATAAAGCATCTGGTTTACCATTTTTAGAGCCCGGACGGTAGGACAAGGTGAAATTGAAACGACTGAAAAAAAATGGACCAACAGGCCTGATGAGAGTTAAGGCATTTTGCGGTGCGGAGGTATTCAAGATTTTTATGGTCTGTGTAGACCACAAATGGGTATTGTGCCCCCTCTAGCCAGTGCCGCCACTCCCCCAAGGCCACTTTTACCGCTAACAGTTCGCGGTCGCCGATGCCGTAATTCCGTTCCGTTGAGGACAGTTTCTTAGACAAAAACGCACATGGATGTAGCCGGTTGTCTGCGGGATTTCGCTGAGACCCCCATTAACATCCACATAGATGCTGAGAATGACAGCCTCAACACTGTATATAATCTATTATTAGACTCCATTGGCTTCGCTCGAAATGTAAATGAGTCCACCCACCACTTTAACCATACTTTAGATCTTGTTCTGACTTATGGTATGGAAGTTGAAGACTTAACAGTATTCCCTGAAAACCCCCTTCTGTCTGATCATTTCTTAATAACATTTACATTTACTTTAATGGACTACCCAGCAGTGGGGAATAAGTTTCATTACAGTAGAAGTCTTTCGGAAAGCGCTGTAACTAGGTTTAAGGATATGATTCCTTCTTTGTTATGTTCTCCAATGCCATATACCAACACAGTGCAGAGTAGCTACCTAAACTCTGTGAGTGAGATAGATTATCTTGTCAATAGTTTTACATCCTCATTGAGCACAACTTTGGATGCTGAGAGCCTTAAATCAGAAGTGCCTGACTCTGAGGTATAACTCAAACTCGCAGCTTAAAGCAGATAACCCGTAAGTTAGAGAGGAAATGGCGTCTCACTAATTTAGAAGATCTTCACTTAGCCTGGAAAAAGAGTCTGTTGCTCTATAAAAAAGCCCTCCGCAAAGCTAGGACATCTTACTACTCATCACTAATTGAAGAAAATAAGAACAACCCCAGGTTTCTTTTCAGCACTGTAGCCAGGCTGACAAAGAGTAAGAGCTCTATTGAGCTGAGTATTCCTTTAACTTTAACTAGTAATGACTTCATGACTTTCTTTGCTAATAAAATTTTAACTATTAGAGAAAAAATTACTCATAACCATCCCAAAGACATATCGTTATCTTTGGCTGCTTTCAGTAATGCTGGTATTTGGTTAGACTCTTTCTCTCCGATTGTTCTGTCTGAGTTATTTTCATTAGTTACTTCCTCCAAACCATCAACATGTCTATTAGACCCCATTCCTACCAGGCTGCTCAAGGAAGCCCTACCATTAATTAATGCTTCGATCTTAAATATGATCAATCTATCTTTAATAGCTGGCTATGTACCACAGGCTTTTAAGGTGGCAGTAATTAAACCATTACTTAAAAAGCCATCACTTGACCCAGCTATTTTAGCTAATTATAGGCCAATCTCCAACCTTCCTTTTCTCTCAAAGATTCTTGAAAGGGTAGTTGTAAAACAGCTAACTAATCATCTGCAGAGGAATGGTCTATTTGAAGAGTTTCAGTCAGGTTTTAGAATTCATCATAGTACGGAAACAGCATTAGTGAAGGTTACAAATGATCTTCTTATGGCCTCAGACAGTGGACTCATCTCTGTGCTTGTCCTGTTAGACCTCAGTGCTGCTTTTGATACTGTTGACCATAAAATTTTATTACAGGGATTAGAGCATGCCATAGGTATTAAAGGCACTGCGCTGCGGTGGTTTGAATCATATTTATCTAATAGATTACAATTTGTTCATGTAAATGGGGAGTCTTCTTCACAGACTAAGGTTAATTATGGAGTTCCACAAGGTTCTGTGCTAGGATCAATTTTATTCACTTTATACATGCTTCTCTTAGGCAGTATTATTAGACGGCATTGCTTAAATTTTCATTATTATGCAGATGATACCCAGCTTTATCTATCCATGAAGCCAGAGGACACACACCAATTACTTAAACTGCAGGAATGTCTTACAGACATAAAGACATGGATGACCTCTAATTTCCTGCTTTTAAATTCAGATAAAACTGAAGTTATTGTACTTGGCCCCACAAATCTTAGAAACATGGTGTCTAACCAGATCCTTAGTCTGGATGGCATTACCCTGACCTCTAGTAATACTGTGAGAAATCTTGGAGTCATTTTTGATCAGGATATGTCCTTCAATGCACATATTAAGCAAATATGTAGGACTGCTTTTTTTTTGCATTTGCGCAATATGTCTAAAATTAGAAAGGTCTTGTCTCAGAGTGATGCTGAAAAACTAATTCATGCATTTATTTCCTCTAGGCTGGACTATTGTAATTCATTATTATCAGGTTGTCCTAAAAGTTCCCTGAAAAGCCTTCAGTTAATTCAAAATGCTGCAGCTAGAGTACTGACAGGGACTAGAAGGAGAGAGCATATTTCACCCATATTGGCTTCTCTTCATTGGCTTCCTGTTAATTCTAGAATAGAATTTAAAATTCTTCTTCTTACTTACAAGGTTTTGAATAATCAGGTCCCATCTTATCTTAGGGACCTCATAGTACCATATCACCCCAATAGAGCACTTCGCTCTCAGACTGCAGGCTTACTTGTAGTTCCTAGGGTTTTTAAGAGTGGAATGGGAGGCAGGGGATGGATACATGTACATTTCTAAGTCATTCATATGTCTTGGACCTTATTTACAACCCCAATTCCAATGAAGTTAGGATGCTGTGTAAAATGCAAATAAAAACAGAATACAATGATTTGCAAATCCTCTTCAACCTATGTTCAATTGAATACACCACAAAGACAAGATATTTAATGTTCAAACTGATAAACTTTATTGTTTTTGTGCAAATATTTCATCATTTTAAAATGGATGCCTGCAACACGTTTCAAAAAAGCTGGGACAGTGGTATGTTTACCACTGCGCTACATCACCTTTCCTTCTAACAACACTCAATAATACTCAATACTCAGCTTTCAGGCTCCTCTCCTGTGGAACCAGCTCCCAATTCAGATCAGGGAGACAGACACCCTCTCTACTTTTAAGATTAGGCTTAAAACTTTCCTTTTTGCTAAAGCTTATAGTTAGGGCTGGATCAGGTGACCCTGCACCATCCCTTAGTTATGCTGCTATAGACTTAGACTGCTGGGGGGTTCCCATGATGCACTGAGTGTTTCTTTCTCTTTTTGCTCTGTATGCACCACTCTGCATTTAATCATTAGTGATTGATCTCTGCTCTCTTCCACAGCATGTCTTTTTCCTGATTCTCTCCCCTCAACCCCAACCAGTCCCAGCAGAAGACTGCCCCTCCCTGAGCCTGGTTCTGCTGGAGATTTCTTCCTGTTAAAAGGGAGTTTTTCCTTCCCACTGTCACCAAGTGCTTGCTCACAGGGGATCGTTTTGACCGTTGGTGTTTTTCTGTAATTATTGTATGGCTTTTGCCTTACAATATAAAGCGCCTTGGGGCAACTGTTTGTTGTGATTTGGCGCTATATGAATAAAATTGATTGTTTGATTGACTAATTAAATGTGATCCTCCTCATTCTTCAGGCTGAAAACAAAGCCAAAGATCAAGACGCTGCACCACTGAATGAACCACCAGCCAAAAAAAACAAACAAACAAACAAAAAAACAAACAAAAAAAACAACACACTTAAGAAGTGGTAGCACCAGCCTGGTTCAGAAAGTGAACTATTTTACCAGCAGCCTGTATCATATGCAGTAAAGGGGACAAGTGGATAACCACCGGTGTGTTTGTTACAGTTCATGAATTACATGTATTCCCTAAGTTTGTCTTGATAAGAGTTAGGCCCAGTGCCGACACTCAGCCTGTTACCTTATTAACAGCAAATGTGTAAAATCAAAACACTCTGCAAGCTTTAATTTCAAACTTCTGCAAGTTGTGTCAAGAAAACCTTTCAACTGCAACAAAATTGGCCTAATATGTCATTAATGTTTGTGTGCTAGTACATGAAAGAACATAAAAGGCATAATTATTTTGTCAATTTCTCAACATTATGGCATCTTTGTATTTTTCCAAGGATTCTGACATTGAAAGCTGTCCTTTTGTAGTTTGCAGGTTTTCCTAAATTCAAAGCTAATTGTTCTTCCACAGCATAAGAGGACATGGTCTTTTTGAGGTGACTGAGTTGTGTTGGTGAGGTCCATCTAATAATTATGGGCGGCACAGTGGATTAGTGGTTAGCAAGAAGGTGAGGCACCATTGCTGAGCTTCTTGCTGAGTCAATTAATGAGGTCATTAGCAGCACTCTGGAGAACTTGGCTGCATACTGAGGAGGTAATTCAGCCATTTGATTCAGGTGTGTTGGACTAGGGACACATCTAAAAGGTGCAGGACACCAGCACTCGAGGGCTGGAGTTGAAGACCCTTGATTTAGACAAACCTGTCAAATACTGTGACAATACAGTCTTGTCAGATGAGACAAAACTGAACTGTTTGGATGCCATAATACACACCATGCTTGGAGGTCAAATGTCTCTCCACATCAGCCGAAAAACACCATACCAACAGTAAAATTCGGAGGTGGGAACATGAAGTTCAAGTTGTTTTATTGTCATTTCAACCATATATACAGTGAAACGAAACAACGTTCCTCCAGGACCGAAGGTGCTACAAAGAATATTATTATGGTTTATCATGATAAACCATAATAAATACAGGTAAGCAGTAAAGTGCGGTTGTGACCATTTTTTATAAAGTGAAAAGCATAGCAGCAGTTATTGACTGTAAACATTGCACTCTTAAAAGATGAGATTGTGTGTGTGTGTGTGCACGCGCGTGCATTGTAGTCCAGTCACTGGAATATGTGTGACTGTTTAGACCAGACTCTGATTGTTGAGGAGTCTGATTATTTTCGGGAAGAAGATGTTGCACAGTCTGGAAGTGAGGGCCCGGATGCTTTGGTACCTTTTTCCAGACGGTAGGAGGGTGAAGAGTGAGTGTGAGGGGTGTGTGATCATCCACAATACTGTGGCTGTTTTTCAGCAGACAGCACTGAAACACTTCATATAATTGAAGGATGGATGAATGGAAAAATGTGCCGAGAGAGTCTTGATAAAAATCTACTGCCATCTACCAGCAGGATGAAGATTATATGATGGTGGACATTTCAGTAAGACAATGATCCCAAACACAAAGCCAAAGAAATTAGTTGGTTTCAGAGAATGAAAATAAAGCTGGTAGAATGGTCCAGCCAATCACCTAACCTGAACCCAATAGAAAATCAATGGAAAGAACTAAAGATCAGAGTTCATTTAAAGAGATCCACAGAACCTTCAAGTTCCACGTGTTGGTGTGTATTGAGACTCGTGACACGGCGCTTCACGCGTTGGTGTGTAATGAGACTCCTGACGCGGCGCTTCACACGTTGGTGTGTAGTGGGACTCCTGACGCGGCGCTTCACGCGTTGGTGTGTAGTGAGACTCCTGATGCGGCGCTTCATGCGTTGGTGTGTAGTGAGACTCCTGACGCGGCGCTTCACGCGTTGGTGTGTAGTGAGACTCCTGACGTGGCGCTTCACGCGTTGGTGTGTAGTGGGACTCCTAACGCGGAGCTTCACGTGTTGGTGTGTAGTGGGACTCCTAACGCGAAGCTTCACGCGTTGGTGTGTAGTGGGACTCCAAACGCGGAGCTTCACATGTTGATGTGTAGTGGGACTCCAAACGCGGAGCTTCACGTGTTGGTGTGTAGTGGGACTCCAAACGCGGAGCTTCACGTGTTGGTGTGTAGTGGGACTCCTGACACGGCGCTTCACGCGTTGGTGTGTAGTGGGACTCCTGACACGGCGCTTCACACATTGGTGTGTAGTGGGACTCCTAACGCGAAGCTTCACGTGTTGGTGTGCAGTGGGACTCCTAACGCGAAGCTTCATGTTTTGGTGTGCAGTGGGACTCCAAATGCCTAAGCTTCATGTGTTGGTGTGCAGTGGGACTCCTGACGCGGAGCTTCACGCGTTGGTGTGTAGTGGGACTCCTAACAGAAAGCTTCATGTGTTGGTGTGTAGTGGGACTCCTAACGCAAAGCTTCACGCGTTGGTGTGTAGTGGGACTCCTAACCGAAAGCTTCACGCGTTGGTGTGTAGTGGGACTCCTAACACGAAGCTTCATGTGTTGGTGTGTAGTGGGACTCCTAACGCAAAGCTTCACGCGTTGGTGTGTAGTGGGACTCCTAACCGAAAGCTTCACGCGTTGGTGTGTAGTGGGACTCCTAACGCGAAGCTTCATGTGTTGGTGTGTAGTGGGACTCCTAACGCGAAGCTTCATGTGTTGGTGTGTAGTGGGACTCCTAACGCAAAGCTTCATGTGTTGGTGTGTAGTGGGACTCCTAATGCGAAGCTTCATGTGTTGGTGTGTAGTGGGACTCCTAACGCGAAGCTTCATTTGTTGGTGTGTAGTGGGACTCCTAACGCGAAGCTTCATGTGTTGGTGTGTAGTGGGACTCCAAATGCGAAACTTCACGTGCTGGTGTGCAGTGGGACTCGTGATGCGGAGCTTCACGTGTTGGTGTGTTGTGGGACTCCTAATGCAAAGCTTCATGTGTTGGTGTGTAGTGGGACTCCAAATGCAAAGCTTCATGTGTTGGTGTGCAGTGGGACTCCTGACGCGGAGCTTCACGTGTTGGTGTATTGTGGGACTCCTGACGCGGAGCTTCACGTGTTGGTGTGTTGTGGGACTCCTGACGTGGAGCTTCATGTGTGTGTAGTGGAACCCGGAGACATGAATATCAGTGCTGAGATAAGTGAATGTCTCTGAAGGCTTGATGCTTTCATTGCATACAGATACACCTTTGATGGCCCAGTCCAAAAAAGTCATTGAAAGCCCGCAGTACTGATTCAAGGATGTAATCATTCCACACCCACAGTGCCCGAATTTAGATGAGTCATGATCTCCACCTACAAAATAAGCCTTGAATTCTAAATCCACTTCAATGGTGCAAAGACTCACCTGTGCGGTTTTGAGGTACTGCAGCATGAAGTACCACAGCTGGGAGGTAGTGTCCAGCAGGAGGAACTGGAAACCAGCTGACGTGATGTAGGGCGACTCTCCTGGCTCACTGACAAATATGTGCAAAACACACACGTTTTACCTGCCATGGAGTCCTGTGTCATTATTACTGCTAGAAATTAATCTACAGGTAATGTTGGTTTTCGTTCATGCTCCACATGAAGGAAAATTTATCTTCTACACAAATTCCAGACTAGAGGATCAACTAATACAGATACAACCCCAATTCCAAAGAAGTTGGGATGTTGTGTAAAATGTAAATTTGCAAATCCTCTCCAACCTATATTAATTGAATACACCACAAAGACAAAATATTTAATGTTCAAACTGATAAACTTTATTGTTTTTGTGCAAATGTTTGCTCATTTTGAAATGGATGGCTGCAACATGTTTCAAAAAAGCTGGGACGGTGGTATGTTTACCACTGTGTTACATCACCTTTCCTTCTAACAACACTCAAGCGTTTGAGAACTGAGGACACTCATGAGTGGAGATAAAAGGAGCAGCTGTTCACAAGTAAAGATGGGGTGAGGATCACCACTTTATGAACAACTGCATGAAAAAAATAGTCCAACAGTATAAGAACAATGTTTCTCAACGTTCAATTGCAAGGAATTTAGGGATTCCAATATCTACAGTCCATAATCAGAAAATTCAGAGAATCTGGAGAACTTTCTACATGTAAGCGGCAAGAACAAAAACCAACATTGAATGCCTGTGACCTTCGATCCCTCAGGCAGCACTGCATTAAAAACCAACATCATTGTGTAAAGGATCTTACCGCGTGGCTCAGGAACACTTCAGAAAACCATTGTCAGTTAACACAGTTCGTCGCTACATGTACAAGTGCAAGTTAAAACTCTAGCATGCAAAGCAAAAGCCATACATCAACAACATCCAGAAACATCGCTGCCTTCTCTGGGCTCAAGCTGATTTGAAATGGACAGACGCAAAGTCAAAGTGTGCTGTCTGATAAGTCCACATTTCAAATTGTTTTTGGAAATCGTAGACGTTGTGTCCTCTGGACAAAAGAGGAAAAAGACTATCCAGATTGTTACCAGCGCAAAGTTCAAAGGCCAGCATCTGTGATGGTATGGGGGTGTGTTAGTGCTCATGACATGGGCAACTTACACATCTGTGATAGCACCATTAATGCTGAAAGGTACATCCAGGTTTTGGAGCAACACATGCTGCCATCTAAGCAACATCTTTTTCAGGGATGTCCCTGCTTATTTCAGCAAGACAATGCCAAGCCACATTCTGCACGTGTTACAACAGTGTGGCTTCGTAGTAAAAGAGTGCGGGTACTAGACTGGCCTGCCTGCAGTCCAGGCCTGTCGCCCATTGAAAATGTGTGGCGCATTATGAAGCGCAAAACACGACAACGGAGACCTGGACTGTTGAACAACTGAAGTTGCACATCAAGCAAGAATGGGAAAGAATTCCACCTACAAAGCTTCAACAATTAGTGTCCTCAGTTCCCAAACGCTTATTGAGTGTTGTTAGAAGGAAAGGTGATGTAACACAGTGGTAAACATACCACTGTCCCAGCTTTTTTGAAACGTGTTGCAGGCATCCATTTTAAAATGAGCAAATATTTGCACAAAAAAAAAAAAAAAAAAAATAATAATAATAAAATTAAAAAAAATAAAGTTTATCAGTTTGAACATTAAATATTTTGTCTTTGTGGTGTATTCAATTGAATATAGGTTGAAGAGGATTTGCAAATCACTGTATTCTGTTTTTATTTATATTTGACACAGCGTCCCAACTTCATTGGAATTGGGGTTGTAATTATTTGTTCTATATTTTTTTAAAAATATTTTCTAAAATAGTCGAAAACCTGAACAAATTGAAATTTGTCCAATATAAGTCATTAAGGTAAAAAGTGAGTCCCTTCAGCTGCTCCCTTGTTTTCACTCGGGGTCGCCACAGCAGATCCAAGGTGGATTTGCGTATTAATTTTGGCACTTTTTTATGCAGGATGCCCTTCCTGATGCAACTCCACATTACATGGAGAAATGTGACAGGAGTGGGATTTGAACACAGAACCTTCCGCACTGAAACCAAACAGACAAACTACTTGGTCGCCAACCCTGCATAAGCCACTAAGGTGTAACTGTGAATTATCACTTGACAAATGGCTGTGAGGAGCAGAATTATTACTAAATGGCCTGGTTGTTAGCAATTATTATTTTATCTTTAAGTAATGACAGGTGTGTGAGGCCACAGTGGAATACTGGGGCAGCTGATGTCAGAATGTTTGAACTCTCTGTGTGTGTAAAACCTGCAGATCCAACCTGACTCACTGCAGTCACACTCAATGTACAGGAAATAGATTGTTTCCTCAACGTGTTAATTCTCTTGTTCCAGCATTTGCCAGTCCAATACTAAATTCAGAGTTAGAATCCATGTGTCAGATGTGTTGCTGCGATCTTTAATCAGAGTTTCTTCTTCAGTCTGGGTTTGGTTCAATACATTTTAAATCTAGTTTAGCCTGGGACAATGTCCACTCAGATCCTACCAATTTCCTTGGCAGATTGGTGAACCTCAATTTGAAAAAAATATTTCTTAAAAACAAGAGCAATCTGAGATTTCTGACATCCGCCAATCTGGATCTGGATCACCTCCAAAATTCAGTGTAGTCTTCCATGCCCTAATACAAGTATCTGTGATGCAAATTTGGTGGGAATCTGTTAAGTGGTTTTGATGTAATCCTTCAAAACCTACAGTGAGGCAAGTAAGTATTTGATCCACTGTTGATTTTGCATGTTTTCCACCTACAAAGAATGGAGAGGTCTGTAATTTTTATCATATTTACACTTTAACTGTGAGAGACAGAATCTAAAAAAAATGAAATAAAAAAAATCAGAAAATCACAATGTATGATTTTTAAATAATTAATTTGCATTTTATTGCATGAAATAAGTATTTGACCCCCTACCAACCAGCACGAATTCTGGCTCTCACAGACCTGTTAGTTTTTTTTTTAAGAAGCCCTCCTCTTCTACATTCTTTACCTGCATTCATTGCACCTGTTTAAACTCGTTATTTGTAGAAAAGACACCTGTCAACACAATCAATCACACTCCAACCTATCTACCATGGCCAAGAGCAAAGAGCTGTCTCAGGAAACCAGGGACAAAACTGTAGACCTGCACAAGGCTGGAATGGGCTACAGGACAACAGGCAAGCAGCTTGGTAGAGGACAACAGGCAAGCAGCTTGGTAGAAGACAACTGTTTTGATTATTTATTAGAAAGTGGAAGAAACACAAGATGACTGTCAATCTTCCTCAGTCTGGGGCTCCATGCAAGATCTCACCTTGTGGGATAAAGATGATTCTGGGAAAGCTCAGAACTACACGGGAGGACCTGGTCAATGACCTGAAGAGAGCTGGGACCACAGTCACAAAGATTACATGAGTAACACATTAATGGCCCAGTCACACAGCACTTAACGAAGGGCAACGAAGCCCTAACGACACAAGAAATTTGGACTTTCATTGACTTTCGTTAGCATCGTTTAACCTTGGTTCAGCTTCGTTCCTGCAGCTGGCACTTCGTCAGGAATTTTAAACTGTCGAGAAATTTGAACAAAGAACAACGAAAACCTCAATTTGTCCATGTTTCGTTTTGCTTTCCTTGATGTTTTTAATCGTTTGTTTAGTTTTTGTAACATTCATGTTTGACTTCGTTCGACCAGCTGAATGTTTTCATACAGTGCAGAAGCCGGTTTTTGAGCGCTGTTGCTGCTGCTGCGTTCATGTACTGTCAGAAATTACAGGGCAAACTCAGCCTGCTTGCTTCGATTTTTTTTATCTGGGTGGGGGGGCAGCTTCAATGGGCTCAGGCACCTTATATAGGCCAGAATTAATCTTTTGTGTGGATACAATTAATTGTTTTGCCACAAGCAACTGCTGAATTTGAAACAACAAAAAAGTTGTGTAATTTTCAACGGTACTTGAACGCAGTGTCAGCAACAACAGCAGCTCCTGCGTGCGCTTGTTATTTTTTATTAACTATAACAATATGAATGTAAGAATGACAATCCAGCCCTTATGTACATGTGGCAACAGGTAGATAATTCAGGATTCAAGATTATATAAAGTGCTGTTCTGGAAAACCCTCCAAATCGTGACTATCCACGGTTGGGACCAGGAAGCAGAATTGTAGTCTTACACACCTCTCTGCAGCTTCTCTCCCCCTGCCATCCCCCCAATACCCCATCCCCGTAGAGACGGTGCCTGCTCCCAGACCACCAACAACCAATAAAAATCTATTTAAGCATAAAAATTCAAAAAGAAAAACTAATATAGCACCTTCAACTGCACCACAGACTAAACAGTTAAATGTGGTTTATTAAATATTAGGTCTCTCTCTTCTAAGTCCCTGTTAGTAAATTATATAATAATTGATCAACATATTGATTTATTCTGCCTTACAGAAACCTGGTTACAGCAGGATGAATATGTTAGTTTAAATGAGTCAACACCCCCGAGTCACACTAACTGTCAGAATGCTCGAAGCACGGGTCGAGGAGGAGGATTGGCAGCAATCTTCCCCTCCAGCTTATTAATTAATCAAAGACCCAGACAGACCTTTAATTCATTTGAAAGCTTGACTCTTAGTCTTGTCCATCCAAATTGGAAGTCCCAAAAACCAGTTTTATTCGTTATTATCTATCGTCCACCTGGTCGTTACTGTGAGTTTCTTTGTGATTTTTCAGACCTTTTGTGTGATTTAGTGCTTAGCTCAGATAAGATAATTATAGTGGGTGATTTTAACATCCAGATAGATGCTGAGAATGACAGCCTCAACACTGCATTTAATCTATTATTAGACTCAGTTGGCTTCGCTCAAAATGTAAATGAGCCCACCCACCACTTTAACCACACTTTAGATCTTGTTCTGACATATGGCATAGAAATTGAAGACTTAACAGTAATCCCTGAAAACCCCTTTTTGTCTGATCATTTCTTAATAACATTTACATTTACTTTAATGGACAACCCAGCAGTGGGGAATAAGTTTCATTACAGTAGAAGTCTGTCTGAAAGCGCTGTAACTAGGTTTAAAGATATGATTCCTTCTTTGTTATGTTCTTCAATACCATATACCAACACAGTGCAGAGTAGCTACCTAAACTCTGTGAGTGAGATAGATTATCTCGTCAATAGCTTTACATCCACATTGAGCACAACTTTGGTTGCTGTAGCTCCTCTGAAAAAGAGAGCCTTAAATCAGAAGTGCCTGACTCCATGGTATAACTCACAAACTCGCAGCTTAAAGCAGATAACCCGTAAGCTGGAGAGGAAATGGCATCTCATTAATTTAGAAGATCTTCAATTAGCCCAGAAAAAGAGTCTGTTGCTCTATAAAAACGCCCTCCGTAAAGCTAGGACATCTTACTATTCATCACTAATTGAAGAAAATAAGAACAACCCCAGGTTTCTTTTCAGCACTGCCGCCAGGCTGACAAAGAGTCAGAGCTCTATTGAGCCGAGTATTCCTTTAACTTTAACTAGTAATGACTTCATGACTTTCTTTGCAAATAAAATTTTAACTATTAGAGAAAAAAATATTCATAACCATCCCAAAGACATATCTTTATGTTCGGCTGCTTTCAGTAATGCTGGTATTTGGTTAGACTCTTTCTCTCCGATTGTTCTGTCTGAGTTATTTTCATTAGTCACTTCCTCCAAACCATCAACATGTCTATTAGACCCCATTCCTACCAGGCTGCTCAAGGAAGCCCTACCATTAATTAATGCTTCGATCTTAAATATGATCAATCTATCTTTATTAGTTGGCTATGTACCACAGGCTTTTAAGGTGGCAGTAATTAAACCATTATGTAAAAAGCCATCACTTGACCCAGCTATCTTAGCTAATTATAGGCCAATCTTCAACCTTCCTTTTCTCTCAAAAATTCTTGAAAGGGTAGTTGTAAAACAGCTAACTGATCATCTGCAGAGGAATGGTCTATTTGAAGAGTTTCAGTCAGGTTTCAGAATTCATCATAGTACAGAAACAGCATTAGTGAAGGTTACAAAATATGATCTTCTTATGGCCTCAGACAGTGGACTCATCTCTGTGCTCATCCTGTTAGACCTCAGTGCAGCTTTTGATACTGTTGACCATAAAATTTTATTACAGAGATTAGAGCATGCCATAGGTATTAAAGGCCCTGCACTGCAGTGGTTTGAATCATATTTATCTAATAGATTACAATTTGTTCATGTAAATCGGGAGTCTTCTTCACGGACTAAGGTTAATTATGGAGTTCCACAAGGTTCTGTGCGTTTTGACCGTTGGGGTTTTTCTGTAATTACTGTATGGCCTTGCCTTACAATATAAAGCGCCTTGGGGCAACTGTTTGTTGTGATTTGGCACTATATAAATAAAATTGATTTGATTTGATTTGGAAGGCAGAATTCACACTGTGGATCAGCTGCAGTTCATGAAATAACTGCACGTGGGATCAATTTACTGCGCTGATATATTCAATCATCTTTACACTTATATTTATTCCCCCTTTTGACAGTTTTCTGTTATAAATCAATATACAGGGTTGGCCAATAAAATGTTACCACTTTCTGATCGTACACAAGTTTTTGAAATGAGAAATTATTAAATTTTTTTTTACAGACTTGTAACAGAAGCATCAAATTAACATTTGATACCAAAGGTTTCCCACTCTGTCTCTTGTTTTCCGCACAGTTCAATAATTGATGACATGTGTTCAATCCACGCTCCTCTTCTTTGGATTACAGCTGCAACACGCACATTGAAGTTTGTGATGACATTGCCACACATCTCAAGAGGGATTCGCCAAATTTCTTTTTCACCCCTCTTGAGATTTTCTAATAATTGCTCCAACAGTTGAACTTTTTTCAACAAGCAGCTTGGCAATTGCCCCATAGTCCTTTCCAGCCTTGTGGAGGTCTACAATTTTGTCTCTGTTGTCTTTGGACAGCTCTTTGATGTTAGTAGTTGGAGTCTTACTGATTGTGTGGGGTGGACAGGTGTCTTTATGCAGCTAACGACCTCAAGTAGGTGCTTCTAATTTGGATTAATAAGTGGAGGGAAGGTGGACTTTTTAGAGGTGGACTAACAGGTCTTTGAGGGCCAGAATTTTTGCTGATTGGCAGGTGCTGAATACTTATTTGCAGCAGTAACATGCAATGAATGATTAAAAAAAATCATACATTGTGATTTCGGATTTTTTTTTTTTTGGATTACGTCTCTCACAGTGGACATGCACCTAAGATGAAAATTTCAGACCCCTCCATGATTTCTAATTGGGAGAACTTGCAAAATCGCAGGGTGTTCAAATACTTATTTTCCTCACTGTATATATACACACACACACAAACACCGGTCGATTATCGGGCGATGCCAATTATCAGTCTATCCCTAATACATGCATACACAGATACACACACATATAAATAAAGAGGCAATTTACATTTGTACAGTATGTACTAATGAACCAGTGTCATAAAAACAAAGTAAACCTCTATCTGAGCAATTTTCTTAAATGGGCGTGCTATAGAGAGCTCGTACCTTTTCATGAGGCCAGCGTGAACCAGCAGCTGAGCGAGGTCCTGGCTGACGGCAGCAGTGGGAGAACCCACCATGAAATGTAAGATAACCTCCCAGCGCTCCACAGCATAGCGGTCCAGACTCTCGATGTCTCGTGCATGGCGATCCGGACCCAGAGTGCTGCCCTCGTCTGTCCATGCTTTGCCCCTGCATGTCAGTACAGCAGAGGAGTCCATCAGATAGGAAGCAAGGGACAGTTCCAAGGTTCATGGCAAACACACCATGGTTCTAATAATTTGTGTAAATTGCACAAAATGAATGAAGTAAATCCACACAGTTCAGTCTGAGAACTTCACATAACTGGAACCCGTGCAAACCATGCTTTCAAAGAGGAGACCTATACTGCAGCAAACGTTAGCTCCAACAACTACATCATGAAGCACCCCAACTGAACCCCAAGAGTCAGGTCACAGTGATAATTAACAAGCTGACATCATGGGGATGTTCACTCTTTCACCTTGAATTAAAAAAAGGCACAACGGAGGAAGTTGCCAGCTACAGTACGACTAAACATCATCTGAATATGAAGGTCAGCTGAATGTTCTGCCTCCAACATGACTATACGGATACCAAGCAATACATCGAAGTGAAACTGATACCTGAATAATCCTTTGCTTGTTGACTATCTCTACACCAAACAGGTTTAGGCTGCAATTTCAAGCATGCGCAGAATCAGGTTCAACATCACACAGAGGACGACGACATATGTCTTGCTTGCCTCTACTGGTGGTTGGCTCTCACTGCGGTATTGTATCACTTCCTGTTCCGGAGCACAGCTGTGTTTTGCTGTATCTGTTAGCTGTTTAATCTGCGCAGTTAGATTGATCTAGTTACCTAGATAACGATTTGCTTCACAGTGTAATCTTCACGTTCCTTAACTAAAGCACTCCCTCTGCTGAATCACCTCTAAATTATTTACACATTATTCACTTTGTGTGTTTTTAGGAATCCGCTAGCTTAGCGCAGCTACTAGCTCTTAGCCGGTTTAGCATGGCGGCTTCTCCTGTCTCTCCCGCACTTTTCTGCTCTGGGTGTGAAATGTTTATTTATTCCTCGGCCTCCTTTAGCAGTAATGGTACTTGTAATAAGCGTAGCTTATTCGTAGCTTTGGAGGCCAGGCTGGGCGAATTGGAGACTCGGCTCCGCACCGTGGAAAATTCTACAGCTAGCCAGGCCCCTGTAGTCGGTGCAGACCAAGGTACCTTAGCCGCCGTTAGTTTCCCTCTGGCAGATCCCAAGCAGCCGGGAAAGCAGGCCGACTGGGTGACTGTGAGGAGGAAGCGTAGCCCTAAACAGAAGCCTCGTGTACACCGCCAACCCATTCACATTTCTAACCGTTTTTCCCCACTCGGCGACACACCCGCCGAGGATCAAACTTTGGCTGCTTTCAGTGATGCCGGTATTTGGTTAGACTCTTTCTCTCAGATTGTTCTGTCTGAGTTATTTTCATTAGTTACGTCATCCAAACCATCAACATGTCTATTAGACCCCATTCCTACCAGGCTGCTCAAGGAAGCCCTACCATTATTTAATGCTTCGATCTTAAATATGATCAATCTATCTTTATTAGTTGGCTATGTACCACAGGCTTTTAAGGTGGCAGTAATTAAACCATTACTTAAAAAGCCATCACTTGACCCAGCTATCTTAGCTAATTATAGGCCAATCTCCAACCTTCCTTTTCTCTCAAAAATTCTTGAAAGGGTAGTTGTAAAACAGCTAACTGATCATCTGCAGAGGAATGGTCTATTTGAAGAGTTTCATGTTGTGTGGGCCGCTGAAGAGGAGGTACTGCTGGCCCACCACCACCAGAGGGCGCCCTGCCTGGAGTACGGGCTCCAGGCACCAGAGGGCGCTGCCGCCTCACAGGAGCAGCCGGGGTGACAGCTGTCACTTATCACCTACGACAGCTGTCACCAATCATCTGATCTTCAGTGGTTTATCAGCAAGATGACATCTCCACCTCTTTGCCGAGATATCACTCTACCTAGAAGGTACCGTACTCAGCTGACTGTGTTTTTTGACAGTAACCCTTTACTACTTTTGTGCGTTAACTAGCAGATATTCTTCCAACGAGAGGTGGAGGTGGTTTTCCCGCCTTACGGATTACTGGGTGCAAACGCACCCACATTTAACTGTTTTTGTTCCTCGCCAGCAGTACCAGATCCGACACGCGGAGGCAGTGGCCACCTGGGAGTTCGGGACTTGGCGGCTCCAGTATTCCCGGGGTTCGGTGGCGGAGGAAATCGTGTGGTTCCGGTTCTACTTTGGACAGATGTCTCTTACCTTCGAGCCTGCCCACGTGACACATTCTTGTGAATTGACTTCTCTGTCTATTGTGTGATCCGTTGTGTTTGTTGTGCATATTCACAACAGTAAAGTGTTGTTATTTGACTTCCTCCATTGTCCGTTCATTTGCGCCCCCTGTTGTGGGTCCGTGTTCCTACACTTTCACAACAGGATATCTCGGCCAACGTCATGGATCCCGAGGGGCGTCAACCGGCTGTTGAACGGCCAATGGAAGAGCAGGGCGCACAGGCGTCTGCAGGAGGAATGATCGGTGAGTTGCAGCGAATCCTCACCGCCTTTAAGGCTCGGTTGGATCTAATGACCGAGCAGAACGTCCTCCTTAACCGCAGGGTGGAGGCTCTCGCCGCGCAGGTGGAAACGCGCCCTCAGGGCGCTGCTGCGGCTCCCCCTCCTGTCGGTCCTGTGCGCAACAGTGACGTTCCACAGGTCGTTCAACGACCCCTCCCACCTTCCCCGGAAGCATACATAAGCCCTCCAGAGCCGTACGGAGGTTGTGTGGAGACGTGCGCGGACTTCCTTATGCAGTGTTCGCTCGTCTTCACACAACGTCCTGTCATGTACGCGACTGATGCCAGCAAGATAGCTTATGTAATAAATCTGCTTCACGGTGATGCACGCGCTTGGGCTACAGCGCTCTGGGAGCAGAATTCACGGCTCCTTCAGACATATGATGGGTTTGTGAGGGAGTTCAGAACAGTGTTCGATCACCCAAATAGAGGAGAGACCGCTTCAGCCGTGCTGCTGTCAATGAGACAGGGGCGCCGGAGCGCAGCTGCCTATGCAGTCGACTTCCGCATCGCGGCTGCGAGGTCCGGCTGGAATAGCACTGCCCTCCGCACCGCCTTTGTAAACGGACTATCGTTGGTCCTGAAGGAGCACCTGGTGGCCAAGGACGAACCGCGAGATTTAGACGGGCTTATTGATCTCGTTATACGATTAGACAATCAGTTAGAAGAACGCCGTCGGGAACGAGATGAAGGGCGTGGCCGGGCACGCGCCGTCCCTCTCCCTTCCGGTTCCGACCGAGTTCCGCCCTCCCCACGCTCTGCGGCCTCTACGCTCCGTGTGGTGACAGCTCCCCCTGCTGACGAAGCTATGGACACGAGCAGGGCCACATTTAGGGCACCAGATAGACAGAGGAGGCTGGCCCGCGAAGCGTGCTTTGTTTGTGGCTCAATAGAGCATCAAGTGAGGGACTGCCCCGAGCGGTTAAACACCAAAGCCCGCCCCTAGACACTGGGTTAGGGGTGGGCCAAAACATTCACGTGGGACATACCCATATTGCCACACGACTCCCAGTGACAATACTTTATGAGGATTTAACCCTGAAGGCCCCAGCACTGGTGGACACAGGCTCTGAAGGGAATCTGTTAGACAGCAGATGGGCCAGGGAGATAGGGCTCCCTCTGGTGGCGCTTACCTCGCCTGTGCAGGTGCGGGCACTAGATGGCTCCCTACTCCCTCTAATCACACATAAGACACCACCAGTAACTCTGGTGGTGTCAGGAAATCACCGGGAGGAGATCGAGTTTTTTGTGACTCCTGCCACCTCCCGTGTGATTCTAGGGTTCCCCTGGATGTTGAAACACAATCCCCAGATCGATTTGCCGTCCGGGGTAGTGGTTCAGTGGAGCGAAACCTGCCATCGGGCATGTTTAGGTTCCTCGGTTCCTCCCGGTTCCCAGGCTAAGGAGGAGGTCAGAGTCCCGCCCAATCTAGGGACGGTGCAGGTGGAGTACCACGACCTTGTGGATGTGTTCAGTAAGGATCTGGCGCTCACCCTTCCCCCCCACCGTCCGTACGATTGTGCCATTGATTTGGTTCCAGGCGTTGAGTTCCCGTCCAGCAGGCTGTACAACCTCTCACGACCTGAGTGCGAATCAATGGAGACCTACATCCGGGACTCTTTAGCCGCCGGGTTGATCCGGAATTCCACCTCCCCGATGGGTGCAGGTTTCTTTTTTGTGGGTAAAAAAGACGGCGGACTTCGTCCATGCATTGATTATAGGGGGCTGAACGAAATCACGGTTCATAATCGATACCCGTTGCCCCTGTTAGATTCAGTGTTCACGCCCCTGCATGGAGCCCAAATATTCACTAAGCTAGATCTTAGAAATGCGTATCACCTGGTTCGGATCCGGAAGGGAGACGAGTGGAAGACGGCATTTAACACCCCCTTAGGTCACTTTGAGTACCTGGTCATGCCGTTCGGCCTCACAAACGCCCCCGCGACGTTCCAAGCATTAGTTAATGATGTCTTGCGGGACTTCCTGCACCGATTCGTCTTCGTATATCTAGACGATATACTCATCTTTTCTCCGGATCCTGAGACTCATGTCCGGCATGTACGTCAGGTCCTGCAGCGGTTGTTGGAGAACCGGCTGTTTGTGAAGGGTGAGAAGTGCGAGTTCCACCGCACTTCTCTGTCCTTCCTGGGGTTTATCATCTCCCCCAACTCCGTCGCTCCTGATCCAGCCAAGGTCGCGGCGGTGAGAGACTGGCCCCAACCCACCAGCCGTAGGAAGCTGCAACAGTTCCTCGGCTTTGCTAATTTCTATAGGAGGTTCATTAAGGGCTACAGTCAGGTAGTTAGCCCCCTGACAGCCCTGACCTCACCAAAAGTCCCCTTCACCTGGTCGGATCGTTGCGATGCCGCGTTCAAGGAGTTGAAACGGCGCTTCTCGTCTGCACCCGTTCTGGTGCAGCCCGATCCTAGTCGCCAGTTAGTGGTTGAAGTGGACGCCTCGGACTCAGGGATAGGAGCTGTGCTTTCCCAGAGCGGGAAGACCGATAAGGTCCTTCACCCGTGTGCCTATTTTTCCCGCAGGTTGACCCCGGCCGAACGGAACTATGACGTCAGCAATCGAGAACTCCTTGCGGTGAAAGAGGCTCTTGAAGAGTGGAGACATCTGTTGGAGGGAACGTCCGTGCCATTCGCGGTTTTCACTGACCACCGGAACCTGGAGTATATCAGGACCGCCAAGCGGCTGAACCCCAGGCAAGCCCACTGGTCACTGTTCTTCGGCCGTTTTGACTTCCGGATCACCTACCGTCCCGGGACCAAAAACCAGAGATCGGATGCCTTGTCCCGGGTACAAGAAGATGAAGTCAAAGCGGAGTTGTCGGATCCACCGGAACCCATCATCCCGGAGTCCACTATCGTGGCCACCCTCACCTGGGACGTAGAGAGAACCGTCCGGGAGGCCCTGGCACGAAGCCCGGACCCCGGAACTGGGCCGAAGAACAGACTCTACGTCCCACCAGAGGCCAGGGCTGCAGTCCTGGACTTCTGTCACGGCTCTAAGCTCTCCTGTCATCCAGGGGTGCGAAGAACTTTGGCAGTTGTCCGGCAGCGCTTCTGGTGGGCGTCCCTAGAGGCCGACGTCCGGGATTATATCCAGGCCTGCACCACCTGCGCCAGGGGCAAGGCTGATCATCGCAGGGCTTCGGGATTGCTCCAGCCGCTGCCCGTGCCTCATCGCCCCTGGTCCCACATCAGCCTGGATTTTGTCACGGGCCTCCCGCCGTCCCAGGGCAACACCACCATCCTCACGATAGTGGACCGATTCTCCAAGGCGGCCCACTTCGTGGCCCTCCGAAGCTCCCGACGGCCCAGGAGACAGCGGACCTCCTGGTCCACCACGTCGTCCGGCTGCATGGGATTCCCACAGACATTGTCTCCGATCGCGGTCCCCAGTTCTCCTCGCAAGTCTGGAGGAGCTTCTGCCGGGAACTGGGGGCCACGGTGAGTCTCTCATCCGGGCATCATCCCCAGACCAACGGGCAAGCAGAACGGGCCAATCAGGAGGTGGAACAGGCCCTGCGTTGCGTGACAGCCGCGCACCCGGCGGCCTGGAGTACCCATTTGGCCTGGATTGAGTATGCCCATAACAGCCAGGTGTCGTCAGCCACCGGCCTCTCCCCTTTCGAGGTGTGTCTGGGGTACCAGCCTCCTTTGTTTCCGGTGGTTGAGGGGAATTCGGTGTGCCCTCGGTCCAGGCCCACCTGCGGAAGTGCCGTCGGGTGTGGCGTGCCGCCCGTTCTGCTTTGCTGAGGGCCCGGATGAGGACGAAGGCCCATGCAGACCGTCGGCGGACCCCGGCCCCTACGTATCGTCCAGGGCAGGAAGTGTGGTTGTCTACTAAGGACATTCCCCTCCAAGTGGTCTCCCCTAAATTGCAGGAACGGTATATCGGTCCGTTTAAAATCCTTAAGGTCATCAGTCCAGCCGCAGAGAGGCTTCAGCTTCCGGCCTCACTGCGGATCCATCCCGTTTTCCATGTGTCCCGGATTAAGCCACATCACACCTCACCCCTCTGTACTCCGGGTCCGGCACCACCTCCTGCCCGGATCATCGATGGCGAGCCGGCTTGGACTGTGCGCCGGCTTTTGGATGTCCGAAGGATGGGCCGGGGCTTCCAGTATTTGGTGGACTGGGAGGGGTACGGCCCCGAAGAACGCTCCTGGGTGAAGAGGAGCTTCATCCTGGACCCGGCCCTCCTGGCCGATTTCTACCGCCGCCACCCGGACAAGCCTGGTCGGGCGCCAGGAGGCGCCCGTTGAGGGGGGGGTCCTGTTGTGTGGGCCGCTGAAGAGGAGGTACTGCTGGCCCACCACCACCAGAGGGCGCCCTGCCTGGAGTACGGGCTCCAGGCACCAGAGGGCGCTGCCGCCTCACAGGAGCAGCCGGGGTGACAGCTGTCACTTATCACCTACGACAGCTGTCACCAATCATCTGATCTTCAGTGGTATATCAGCAAGACGACATCTCCACCTCTTTGCCGAGATATCGCTCTACCTAGAAGGTACCGTACTCAGCTGACTGTGTTTTTTGACAGTAACCCTTTACTACTTTTGTGCGTTAACTAGCAGATATTCTTCCAACGAGAGGTGGAGGTGGTTTTCCCGCCTTACGGATTACTGGGTGCAAACGCACCCACATTTAACTGTTTTTGTTCCTCGCCAGCAGTACCAGATCCGACACGCGGAGGCAGTGGCCACCTGGGAGTTCGGGACTTGGCGGCTCCAGTATTCCCGGGGTTCGGTGGCGGAGGAAATCGTGTGGTTCCGGTTCTACTTTGGACAGACGTCTCTTACCTTCGAGCCTGCCCACGTGACACATTCTTGTGAATTGACTTCTCTGTCTATTGTGTGATCCGTTGTGTTTGTTGTGCATATTCACAACAGTAAAGTGTTGTTATTTGACTTCCTCCATTGTCAGTTCATTTGCGCCCCCTGTTGTGGGTCCGTGTTCCTACACTTTCACAACATTTCAGTCAGGTTTTAGAATTCATCATAGTACAGAAACAGCATTAGTGAAGGTTACAAATGATCTTCTTATGGCCTCAGACAGTGGACTCATCTCTGTGCTTGTTCTGTTAGACCTCAGTGCTGCTTTTGATACTGTTGACCATAAAATTTTATTACAGAGATTAGAGCATGCCATAGGTATTAAAGGCACTGCTTGAATCATATTTATCTAATAGATTACAAGTTGTTCATGTAAATGGGGAATCTTCTTCACAGACTAAGGTTAATTATGGAGTTCCACAAGGTTCTGTGCTAGGACCAATTTTATTCACTTTATACATGCTTCCCTTAGGCAGTATTATTAGACGGCATTGCTTAAATTTTCATTATTACGCAGATGATACCCAGCTTTATCTATCCATGAAGCCAGAGGACACACACCAATTAGGATTGTCTTACAGACATAAAGACATGGATGACCTCTAATTTCCTGCTTTTAAACTCAGATAAAACTGAAGTTATTGTACTTGGCCCCACAAATCTTAGAAACATGGTGTCTAACCAGATCCTTACTCTGGAATTGCATTACCCTGACCTCTAGTAATACTGTGAGAAATCTTGGAGTCATTTTTGATCAGGATATCTCATTTTTTAGCGCATATTAAACAAATATGTAGGACTGCTTTTTTGCATTTACGCAATATCTCTAAAATTAGAAAGGTCTTGTCTCAGAGTGATGCTGAAAAACTAATTCATGCATTTATTTGCTCTAGGCTGGACTATTGTAATTCATTATTATCAGGTTGTCCTAAAAGTTCCCTGAAAAGCCTTCAGTTAATTCAAAATGCTGCAGCTAGAGTACTAATGGGGACTAGAAGGAGAGAGCATATCTCTCCCATATTGGCCTCTCTTCATTGGCTTCCTGTTAATTCTAGAATAGAATTTAAAATTCTTCTTCTTACTTATAAGGTTTTGAATAATCAGGTCCCATCTTATCTTAGGGACCTCATAGTACCATATCACCCCAATAGAGCGCTTCGCTCTCAGACTGCAGGCTTACTTGTAGTTCCTAGGGTTTGTAAGAGTAGAATGGGAGGCAGAGCCTTCAGCTTTCAGGCTCCTCTCCTGTGGAACCAGCTCCCAATTCGGATCAGGGAGACAGACACCGTCTCTACTTTTAAGATTAGGCTTAAAACTTTCCTTTTTGCTAAAGCTTATAGTTAGGGCTGGATAAGGTGACCCTGAACCATCCCTTAGTTATGCTGCTATAGACTTAGACTGCTGGGGGGTTCCCATGATGTACTGAGTGTTTCTTTCTCTTTTTGCTCTGTATGCACCACTCTGCATTTAATCATTAGTGATTGATCTCTGCTCCCTTCCACAGCATGTCTTTTTCCTGGTTCTCTCCCTCAGCCCCAACCAGTCCCAGCAGAAGACTGCCCCTCCCTGAGCCTGGTTCTGCTGGAGGTTTCTTCCTGTTAAAAGGGAGTTTTTCCTTCCCACTGTCGCCAAGTGCTTGCTCACAGGGGGTCGTTTTGACCGTTGGGGTTTTTACGTAATTATTGTATGGCCTTGCCTTACAATATAAAGCGCCTTGGGGCAACTGTTTGTTGTGATTTGGCGCTATATAAATAAAATTGATTGATTGAATGATTGACATGCACACAGTCGTCAGTAAAAATGGTAACACACATGAAAATGTGTTGGAAACAACCTGCTGTTATTGAACTCCTCACGGTGGAGGGCTGTGCACATACGGACATTCACCGAGGAATGAGTTTTTGTGTGGATGTCAGGACAGTCAGGAGGTGGGTGGAGTTTGAAGGGTGAAAATCCAGCCATGACATGTCTGTGTCACCAGGCCCTTAGGCAAGATTATCAACAACTACAATATGTGGATACTAGAAAAGAAAGCTGAGCGCACACTTGAAATGGGTTCATCGTGGTTGTCGGTGGTCTTCTCCATGTGCTGGGGTTGTGTCTTGCTCAGTTTAATCTGAATTTGTCAATATTCAGACAATGGAAAAAATATGGATGAAATTAACTCTGAGGACAGACCGTAAGCTCTCCCCATATAAATGGCACTGTAGTCCACTGAAGAAACATTTTTGTTCTGCAAAATTAACATGTCAACAAGTCAGTCGAGAAACAGAAAAAACCTCTTAGCTGGCACAGATGTGGCAGACACACAAGCAACTTGAATAATTTTGGAGAGTGTCCTATACTGCCACACAAGTGGAACTTCTTTTGTAGGATACAGGTTTCCGTAAAGTAGTGATCCATAGTCAAACTCCAAATAAAATCCTCAAGCAAACTTTCTGTCACTTATTTTTTAAACAGGAGTGGCTCTGGAGTACAGTTATTTCAGTCAATTATTTGGTTATAAGGTCAATTTCCAAAAGAAAAAAAAAAAAGAAAAAAGCAAGTGTGCCTATTGAGGAAATAACCTCAGAGATTACTCCCTTTTAAACTCCTTTTGAAATTACCCATGAGGACTTACAATACTCAGGTGTATGGATCACATGTAACTATAAAGAGCTATGTAATGCAAACTACCAACCCCTCTGGACTCATGGGCAACAGGAGGTTCGTTGGGACTCATCATCTCTTTCTTTCAGTGGAAGGATTAATAGAATAGAATAAACTTTATTGTCTGTCCCAAAAAGGTTACAGAAATTCTTCTTCAAGTGGCTCACATAAAAACACATTAAATACTCAAGCAAAACTTCATTGTACAATGTAAAAAACACACACACACACACACATATACAAAACACTGATCTATAATTGGAGGACAGGAATGATATTCGACAGGCATGACCTCTTGTCAGAACATCGGTCAGGGCACGGAGAAATACATCCAAATGTGAAATGGCCGAATATTTTGCCACCTTTACCCCAATATTATACGGCCTGTAATCTCACACGATTAACCAATCAGATTTGTGGAAAAAAAATGTATGGATTAGAACTTTGTATATACAGTTGTGGTTGGAGGTGTACATACACTCACCATGGGCATGAATGTCATGGTACTTTTGGGCTTTTAATGACGTCTGAACTGTTCTTTAGCCAGGGTGGAATGACTGTACAGCATACATTGTTAATGACTCTAAAAAACAAGAATTGTGTGCCACAATATTACATTTATTATGGATCTTCTCTCATCCACACAGACATGATCTCAGCTGCTACTGATTGGTCTACCCCATCTCATGTCAAACAGCTTCAGCCAACATAGACTGAAAATTCACCTATAATTACAGTCAAGTCTGTCAAAATTAACATCCCTTGAGGTTCCGTACCTCTGAACCCCCACCACAGATCAGGCTTTCCAAAACTTGAACAGCTATTCCTAACAAATCCCATCCTAATACACCCAGAACCTAGCATTCAGTTCGTCATGGAGATCGTTCCTCACATATCAGGACTGAGGTCGCCTTTTCTTAATTAGGTACAGATAACAAGCAACACCCCTGTGCTTTATTTGTCATCACTGATTCCAGCTGCAACTTTGATGCTGGCAACAAAGAATGTCTGGCTATTTAAGCCGCACTGGAAGAAAGGAGGAACTTGGTCACCCATCACCTGCAAATCAAGATCCAAGAACACAAAACCAGACTCACTCTCACACTAGTCCACTGCTCCTGACCACACTCCAGCTCCTGAACCCAACATCCCATTATCCCTGTTTGTTATTCTGTTGGTTGTGTTTTCTGTGCTGTTAGTTCCAGCTGATTGATTCTGCTCTCTCTTTTTCTGTCTGAGGCGCTAGGAAGCCGGATCCCGTTTACAGGACCACTGTTTGAGGATGCAGTCGAGCAAACCCTGAAACTGCTTTTTCCTCGATGAAGACATGGGCAATAACACTAATCTAGAAATGGACTTTTGTTTCATTCCTGTTTTGCGTGTTTGTCAATTCTTTGTTGCACCTAGTTTATTTGATCTTTCTTATTGGCCTAAGCAGATGGTCACCCCTCTGGGTCTGGTCTGCTTGAGGTTTCTTATCCAAAAAAGGCTGGAGGGAGTTTTTCATTATCACTGTTGCCTAAGCTGCTTGCACAGAGGGGTTGGTAAAGTTAGACCTTACGTTTGTGAAGCGCCTTGAAACAATGTATGGTGTGATCTGGTGCTACATGAGTCCTGTCCAGGGTGCACCCTGCCTCAAACTCTATGACTGCTGTGATAGATTCCAGTATCTGGTGTGCTGGGAGGGTTATGGATCTGAGGAACATTCCTGGATGTCCCGGCCCCATCCTGGATCCCTCCCTCTTCTGCAACTTTTATCAGGCCCATCCTGATAAGCATTGTGGGCTGACTGAGAGCTGCTGTTGACAGTGTGATGGGGGTACTGCTTTGTAAATAAATAATATTCCAATTATTTATTTATTTGCTGCTCTTAAAAGCAATAAAGCACCAGTCATTCAGGTATGGTTCAATTAACCCTGAATTATGCAATTTAATCACTCAGAACATTTCCAAACTATTTCCATTGTGGCGTATGTGAAAGGGTTGTTGTTGTTGTGCTTTCGGCTGCTCCCGTTTCGTCTGGGGTCGCCATAGCGGATACACCTAACCCACTAAAAACCAGAATGTGAAGAAAACCTGAAATACATCCTGTCATTACTTTTTAAAATACTTTTATATGGAAAAAATAGATATTCTAACTGATTAACACAAACTGTTTGATAAAACTGAATACGTGAAGCAACACACCTGCATGTACTGTGCTGAGTGTATACTTTAAAAATTAAATCTAAAAAGTGTGTGAGCCAAGTTCAATTTCGTTTTCATGTTTCAACCACAGAGGGGGCAAGTCAACAGGAAGGTTTCAAAGCACTTGTTTCAAATCAGTTTGAGGCCCATTTAGCTCAGACTGAGTGTGGGGGAGGTGATAGTTTAGCGGTTAAGCAGTGAGCTTGAGAACAGAGGATCCTCAGTTCACATCCCTGTCTGGCCAAACAATCATTAAGGGCCCTTGGGCAAGGTCCTTAATCCCCAAGTTGCTCCCGGAGTGTTGTGAGCACCTTGGAGGGCAGCACCATAACAGTGTGTGAATGTGAGGCATTGATGTAAAGAATTTTGAGTTCCTGCTATAGATGGAAAAATAAAAATGTAGTCTTGAGATGGCTTCCTTCAGATTCACACTGTGAAACTATTGTGTGGGCCGCTGAAGAGGAGGTACTGCTGGCCCACCACCACAAGATGGCGCCCTGCTTGAAGTGCGGGCTTCAAGCACAAGAGGGCGTCGGCTTTGCTGGAGGTGACAGCTGTCAACAATCAACACAAGCTGTCACCCATCATCACCACTACAAAGACCGGACTGCAACTCCACCTCCTCGCCGAGAAATCAACTACCATTCAGGTAATTTCTCTGCTGCCTGACACTGTGTGTGTTTAACCTGAACTTCTATTTGCAGCCGTTTTCCTGGAGTGTTTCCTTATCTGGAGGATTGGCGTTTGGTGTGACAGCGACGGCTTCGCCTCACACCCCAACTCAGATAAGTGGTTGACCAGGAGCTGCATGAGTGTGTGTGATTGGAGGTGGAGGTTTTCCCTCCTTTACTTAAGACAGACTGTGGATTACTGAGTGTGCGAACTCACACTCATCTGGACTGTCTTTGTTCTCTGCCAGCAGTACCGGGTCTGACTGCTGAAGACAGCGGCCACCTGGGGCGCAGGGCTTGGCCGCTCTGGTGTTCTTCAGCTCCGTTGGTGGTGGAAGCTGTGTGGGGATCCAGCTCTTCTCTCTCCAGGCGTCTTCTATCGTCGAGCCTGCCCACACGTCACCTGGTGTATGATTGACAGTCACCATATTGTTATTGTCTGTACGTTGTTGTGCGATTCACAACATTAAATTGTTACTTTTTGGCTTATCCATTGTCCGTTCATTAACGCCCCTGTTGTGGGTCCGTGTCACGTCACTTTCACAACAGGATTTCTCGGCCAGCATCATGGATCCCGAGGGGCATCAACCATCGCTTGAACAGCCAATGGGAGAGCGAGGTGCACAGGCAGGAGGCGTGTTGGGTGAGCTGCAGCACATCTTAACCGCCTTCGCCGCTCGGTTGGACTTAGTTACTGAGCAGAGCAGTGTTCTCAATCGCAGGATAGAGGCTCTCACCGCCCAGGTGGAAGCGCATGCTCAGGGCGCTGCTGCAGCACCTCCTCCTGCTGATCGTGTGCCAGAAACAGACATTCCGCTGGTCGTTCAACGTCCACCCCCACCTTCCCCTGAAGCATACATAAGCCCTCCGGAGCCGTACGGAGGCTGTGTGGAGACGTGCGCGGACTTCTTGATGCAGTGCTCGCTCGTCTTTTCACAGCGTCCCGTCATGTACGCAGCAGACGCCAGCCGGGTGGCTTACGTTATAAATTTGCTTCGAGGAGAGGCACGCGCCTGGGCTACGGCGCTTTGGGAGCAGAATTCACGGCTCCTAACGGTTTATACTGAGTTTGTGAGGGAGTTCCGACAGGTGTTCGATCACCCTCATAGAGGCGAGACCGCTTCAAGTGTGCTGCTGTCGATACGGCAGGGGCGTCGGAGCGCAGCTAAGTATGCAGTCGACTTCCGCATCGCGGCAGCGCGAGCCGGCTGGAATGCTGTTGCGCTCCGCGCCGCCTTTGTAAACGGACTGTCTCTGGTTCTTAAGGAGCACCTGGTGGCGAAGGACGAGCCGCGGGATTTAGACGGGCTTATCAACCTGGTTATACGGTTAGACAACCGATTAACAGAACACCGACGGGAGCGAGACGAAGGGCGTGGTCAGGCACAAGCCGTCCCTCTTCCTCCCGGGTCTGAAAGGGAGCCGACTTCCCCACGCTCCACTGCCAGGGCTCTCCACGTGACAACAGCTCCCCCTGCTGATGTTGCTATGGAAACGAGCAGGGCCAAAAAACGATCAGATCAGAGACAAAGGAGGCTGATCCGTGGATAGTGTTTTCTCTGCAGCTCTACCGAGCACACACAGAGAGAATGCCCCAAATGGTCAAAACAGCAGCACTCGTCCTTAGAGACTGGGCTAAGGGTGGGTCACAATACCCACGCGGGGAGACCCCGTAAATCTGCACGAATCCCAGTCACGATCCTGAGTGAGGATTTAACCCTTCACGCCCCAGCACTGGTGGACACGGGGTCGGAGGGAAATCTGCTGGATAGCAGATGGACAAAGGAGGTTGGGCTCCCTCTAGTGGCCTTACCGTCACCATTGTCGGTGCGGGCACTAGATGGCACCCTTCTTCCACTAATCACACACCAGACTCAGCCAGTGACATTGGTGGTGTCTGGGAATCACAGGGAGGAGATTGTGTTTTATGTAACACCTTCTACCTCCCGAGTGATTTTGGGTTTTCCATGGGTGTTAAAACACAATCCCCGGATTGATTGGCCGTCTGGGGTTGTGGTTCAGTGGAGCGAAACCTGCCACCGGGAGTGTTTAGGATCCTCGGTTCCACCCGGTGTGACAGCTAAGGAGGAGGTTTTAGTCCCCCCCAATCTGGCGGCGGTGCCAGCCGAGTACCACGACCTTGCTGACGTCTTCAGCAAGGATCTGGCACTCACGCTGCCCCCGTACCGTCCGTACGATTGTGCCATTGATTTGATACTGGGCGCTGAGTACCCGTCCAGCAGGCTGTACAACCTCTCACGTCCGGAACGCGAATCAATGGAGACCTACATCCGGGACTCGTTAGCTGCCGGGTTGATCCGGAACTCCACCTCCCCGATGGGTGCTGGTTTCTTTTTTGTGGGCAAGAAGGACGGCGGACTCCGTCCATGCATTGATTACAGAGGGCTGAACGAGATCACGGTTCGCAACCGATACCCGTTACCTCTGTTGGATTCAGTGTTCACGCCCCTGCACGGAGCCCAAATTTTTACAAAATTGGATCTTAGGAATGCTTATCACCTGGTTCGGATCCGGGAGGGAGACGAGTGGAAGACGGCATTTAACACCCCGTTAGGTCACTTTGAGTACCTGGTCATGCCGTTCGGCCTCACCAATGCGCCCGCGACATTCCAAGCATTGGTTAATGACGTCTTGCGGGACTTCCTGCATCGGTTTGTCTTCGTATATCTAGACGATATACTCATCTTTTCTCCGGATCCTGAGACCCATGTTAAGCATGTACGTCAGGTCCTACAGCGGTTGTTGGAGAACCGGCTGTTTGTGAAGGGCGAGAAGTGTGAGTTCCACCGCACTTCTTTGTCCTTCTTGGGGTTCATAATCTCCTCCAACTCCGTCGCCCCTGATCCGGCCAAGGTTGCGGCGGTGAGAGATTGGCCCGAACCAACGAACCGCAGGAAACTACAACAGTTCCTCGGTTTTGCAAATTTCTACCGGAGGTTCATCAAGGGCTACAGTCAGGTAGTTAGCCCCCTGACAGCCCTGACATCCACAAAAGTCCCCTTCACCTGGTCGGATCAGTGCGAAGCCGCGTTTAGGGAGTTGAAACGCCGGTTCTCGACTGCACCAGTTCTGGTGCAGCCCGATCCGAAGCGCCAGTTAGTTGTTGAAGTGGATGCCTCTGACTCAGGGATAGGAGCTGTGCTATCCCAGAGCGGGGAGTCCGACAAGGTTCTCCATCCATGTGCCTACTTTTCCCGCAGGTTGACCCCAGCTGAACGGAACTATGACGTCGGCAATCGGGAACTTCTTGCGGTGAAGGAGGCTCTTGAAGAGTGGAGACACCTGTTGGAGGGAGCATCGGTACCATTTACAATTTTCACGGACCATCGGAACCTAGAGTACATCCGGACCGCGAAGCGTCTGAACCCCAGGCAAGCCCGCTGGTCGCTGTTCTTCGGGCGTTTTGACTTCCGGATCACCTACCGCCCCGGGACAAAGAACCAACGATCTGATGCCCTGTCCCGGGTGCACGGAGAGGAGGTCAAGACCGAGCTGTCAGACCCCCCTGAAACCATCATCCCCGAGTCCACTGTCGTGGCCGCCCTTACCTGGGACGTGGAGAAGACCGTCCGGGAGGCCCTGACACGGAGCCCGGACCTGGGGACCGGTCCGAAGAACAAACTGTACGTCCCACCAGAGGCCAGGGCTGCGGTCCTTGACTTCTGTCACGGTTCCAAGCTCTCCTGTCACCCAGGGGTGCGAAGAACCGTGGCAGTGGTCCGGCAGCGCTTCTGGTGGGCGTCTATGGAAGCCGACGTCCGGGAGTATGTCCAGGCCTGCACCACCTGCGCCAGGGGCAAAGCTGACCATCACAAGGCCCAAGGCCTCCTCCAGCCTCTGCCAGTGCCTCGTTGCCCCTGGTCTCATATCGGCCTGGACTTTGTCACGGGCCTCCCGCCGTCCCAGGGAAACACCACCATCCTAACGATAGTGGACCGGTTCTCCAAGGCGGCCCACTTCGTGGCCCTCCCGAAGCTCCCGACGGCCCAGGAGACTGCAGACCTCCTGGTCCACCACGTTGTGCGTCTGCATGGGATTCCATCAGACATTGTCTCGGATCGTGGTCCTCAGTTCTCCTCCCAGGTCTGGCGGAGTTTCTGTAGGGAACTGGGGGCCACCGTCAGTCTCTCGTCTGGGTACCACCCCCAGACAAACGGGCAGGCAGAGCGGACAAACCAGGAACTGGAGCAGGCCCTCCGTTGCGTGACCATCTGGCCTGGATCGAGTACGCTCATAACAGCCAAGTCTTGTCTGCCACCGGCCTCTCCCCACTAGAAGTGTGTTTGGGGTACCAGCCCCCATTGTTCCCGCTAGTGGAGGGAGAGGTTGGGGTGCCCTCGGTCCAGGCCCATCTGAGAAGGTGCCGTCGGGTGTGGCGTACCGCCCGCTCTGCCCTGCTCAAAGCCCGGACGAGGGCCAAGAACCATGCAGACGGCCGGCGTGCCCCGGCCCCTGCGTACCAGCCTGGGCAGGAGGTTTGGCTTTCCACAAAGGACATTCCCCTGCAAGTGGAATCCCAAAAGTTGAAGGACAGATACATCGGACCTTTCCCCATCCTCAAGGTCCTCAGTCCACCCGGTTTTCCATGTGTCCCACATCAAACCTCACCACGTGTCACCCCTCTGTACCCCCGGACCGGCGCCGCCTCCTGCCCGGATCATCGACGGGGAGCCGGCTTGGACCGTGCGCCGGCTCCTGGACGTCCGTCGGAAGGGCCGGGGGTTCCAGTATTTGGTGGACTGGGAGGGGTATGGACCCGAAGAACGCTCCTGGGTGAAGAGGAGCTTCATCCTGGACCCGGCCCTCCTGGCCGACTTCTACCGGCGGCACCCGGACAGCCTGGTCGGGCGCCAGGAGGTTGCCCGTTGGGGGGGGGTCCTGTTGTGTGGGCCGCTGAAGAGGAGGTACTGCTGGCCCACCACCACAAGATGGCGCCCTGATTGAAGTGCGGGCTTCAAGCACGAGAGGGCGTCGGCTTTGCTGGAGGTGACAGCTGTCAACAATCAACACAAGCTGTCACCCATCACAGCCTGTCCAGTGGATTTTTATTATTTTTTTAGCACTGTTGTCGTGCGTTACCTGTGCTGCTCCACAGCCTGTTCAGTGGATTTTTATTTTATTTTTTAGCACTGTTGTCGTGTGTTACCTGTGCTGCTCCACAGCCTGTTCAGTGGATTTTTATTTTATTTTTTAGCACTGTTGTCATGTGTTACCTGTGCTGCTCCACAGCCTGTTCAGTGGATTTTTATTTTATTTTTTAGCACTGTTGTCGTGTGTTACCTGTGCTGCTCCACAGCCTGTTCAGTGGATTTTTATTTTATTTTTTAGCACTGTTGTCGTGTGTTACCTGTGCTGCTCCACAGCCTGTTCAGTGGATTTTTATTTTATTTTAGCGCTGTTGTCGTGCGTTGCCTGTGCTGTTCCACAGCCTGTCCAGTGGATTTTTATTTTATTTTTAGCACTGTTGTCGTGCGTTACCTGTGCTGCTCCACAGCCTGTTCAGTGGATTTTTATTTTATTTTTTAGCACTGTTGTCGTGCGTTACCTGTGCTGTTCCACAGCCTGTCCAGTGGATTTTTATTTTATTTTTTACCACTGTTGTCGTGTGTTACCTGTGCTGCTCCACAGCCTGTCCAGTGGATTTTTATTTTATTTTTTGGCACTGTTGTCGTGTGTTACCTGTGCTGCTCCACAGCCTGTTCAGTGGATTTTTGTTGTTTTTTGGCACTGTTGTCGTGCGTTACCTGTGCTGCTCCACAGCCTGTCCAGTGGATTTTTATTTTATTTTTTGGCACTGTTGTCGTGCGTTACCTGTGCTGCTCCACAGCCTGTCCAGTGGATTTTGATTTTTATTTTATTTTTTTTTAGCACTGTTGTCGTGTGTTACCTGTGCTGCTCCACAGCCTGTCTAGTGGATTTTTATTTTATTTTTTACCACTGTTGTCGTGTGTTACCTGTGCTGCTCCGCAGCCTGTCCAGTGGATTTTTATTTTATTATTTTTTTATTTTTTATTTATTTTTTTTTTTAGCACTGTTGTCGTGCGTTACCTGTGCTGCTCCACAGCCTGTCCAGTGGATTTTTATTTTATTTTTTAGCACTGTTGTCGTGCGTTACCTGTGCTGCTCCACAGCCTGTCCAGTGGATTTTGATTTTTATTTTATTTTTTTTTTGGCGCTGTTGTCGTGCGTTACCTGTGCTGCTCCACAGCCTGTCTAGTGGATTTTTATTTTGTTTTAGCACTGTTGTCGTGCGTTGCCTGTGCTGCTCCACAGCCTGTCCAGTGGATTTTTATTTTTATTTTATTTTATTTTTTAGCACTGTTGTGCGTTACCTGTGCTGCTCCACAGCCTGTCTAGTGGATTTTTATTTTGTTTTAGCACTGTTGTCGTGCGTTACCTGTGCTGCTCCACAGCCTGTCCAGTGGATTTTGATTTAGCACTGTTGTCGTGCGTTACCTGTGCTGCTCCACAGCCTGTCCAGTGGATTTTTATTTTGTTTTAGCACTGTTGTCGTGCGTTACCTGTGCTGCTCCACAGCCTGTCTAGTGGATTTTTATTTTGTTTTAGCACTGTTGTCGTGCGTTGCCTGTGCTGCTCCACAGCCTGTCCAGTGGATTTTTATTTTATTTTATTTTATTTTTTAGCACTGTTGTGCGTTACCTGTGCTGCTCCACAGCCTGTCTAGTGGATTTTTATTTTATTTTAGCACTGTTGTCGTGCGTTACCTGTGCTGCTCCACAGCCTGTCTAGTGTCGGATTCCCTGTTTGGGAATCCGCTAGCTTAGCGTAGCTACTAGCTCTTAGCCGTTTTAGCATGGCGGCTTCTCCTGTCTCTCCCGTACTTTTCTGCTCTGGGTGTGAAATGTTTAGTTATTCCTCGGCCTCTTTTAGCAGTAACGGTACTTGTAATAAGTGCAGCTTATTCGTAGCTTTGGAGGCCAGGCTGGGCGAATTGGAGGCTCGGCTCCGCACCGTGGAAAATTCTACAGCTAGCCAGGCCCCTGTAGTCGGTGCGGACCAAGGTAACTTAGCCGCCGTTAGTTCCCCCCTGGCAGACCCCGTGCAGTCGGGAAGGCAGGCTGACTGGGTGACTGTGAGGAGGAAGCGTAGCCCTAAACAGAAGCCCCGTGTACACCGTCAACCCGTTCACATCTCTAACCGTTTTTCCCCACTCGACGATACACTCGCCGAGGATCAAACTCTGGTTATTGGCGACTCTGTTTTGAGAAATGTGAAGTTAGCGACACCAGCAACCATTGTCAATTGTCTTCCGGGGGCCAGAGCAGGCGACATCGAAGGACATTTGAAATTGCTGGCTAAGGCTAAGCGTAAATTTGGTAAGATTGTAATTCACGTCGGCAGTAATGACACTCGGTTACGCCAATCGGAGGTCACTAAAATTAACATTGAATCGGTGTGTAACTTTGCAAAAACAATGTCGGACTCTGTTGTTTTCTCTGGGCCCCTCCCCAATCAGACCGGGAGTGACATGTTTAGCCGCATGTTCTCCTTGAATTGCTGGCTGTCTGAGTGGTGTCCAAAAAATGAGGTGGGCTTCATTGATAATTGGCAAAGCTTCTGGGGAAAACCTGGTCTTGTTAGGAGAGACGGCATCCATCCCACTTTAGAGGGAGCAGCTCTCATTTCTAGAAATCTGGCCAATTTTTTGGGATCCTCCAAACTGTGACTGTCTAGCGTTGGGACCAGGAGGCAGAGCTGTGGTCTTATACACCTCTCTGCAGCTTCTCTCCCCCTGCCATCCCCCTATTACCCCATCCCCGTAGAGACGGTGCCTGCTCCCAGACCACCAATAACTAGCAAAAATCTATTTAAGCATAAAAATTCAAAAAGAAAAAATAATATAGCACCTTCAATTGCACCACAGACTAAAACAGTTAAATGTGGTCTATTAAACATTAGGTCTCTTTCTTCTAAGTCCCTGTTGGTAAATGATATAATAATTGATCAACGTATTGATTTATTCTGCCTAACAGAAACTTGGTTACAGCAGGATGAATATGTTAGTTTAAATGAGTCAACACCCCCGAGTCACACTAACTGTCAGAATGCTCGTAGCACGGGCCGGGGCGGAGGATTAGCAGCAATCTTCCATTCCAGCTTATTAATTAATCAAAAACCTAGACAGAGCTTTAATTCATTTGAAAGCTTGTCTCTTAGTCTTGTCCATCCAAATTGGAAGTCCCAAAAACCAGTTTTATTTGTTATTATCTATCGTCCACCTGGTCGTTACTGTGAGTTTCTCTGTGAATTTTCAGACCTTTTGTCTGACTTAGTGCTTAGCTCAGATAAGATAATTATAGTGGGCGATTTTAACATCCACACAGATGCTGAGAATGACAGCCTCAACACTGCATTTAATCTATTATTAGACTCTATCGGCTTTGCTCAAAAAGTAAATGAGTCCACCCACCACTTTAATCATATTTTAGATCTTGTTCTGACTTATGGTATGGAAATAGAAGACTTAACAGTATTCCCTGAAAACTCCCTTTTGTCTGATCATTTTTTAATAACATTTACATTTACCCTGATGGACTACCCTGCAGTGGGGAATAAGTTTCATTACACTAGAAGTCTTTCAGAAAGCGCTGTAACTAGGTTTAAGGATATGATTCCTTCTTTATGTTCTCTAATGTCATATACCAACACAGAGCAGAGTAGCTACCTAAACTCTGTAAGGGAGTTAGAGTATCTTGTCAATAGTTTTACATCCTCATTGAAGACAACTTTGGATGCTGTAGCTCCTCTGAAAAAGAGAGCTTTAAATCAGAAGTGTCTGACTCCGTGGTATAACTCACAAACTCGTAGCTTAAAGCTGATAACCCGTAAGTTGGAGAGGAAATGGCGTCTCACTAATTTAGAAGATCTTCACTTAGCCTGGAAAAAGAGTTTGTTGCTCTATAAGAAAGCCCTTCGTGAAGCTAGGACATCTTTCTACTCATCACTAATTGAAGAAAATAAGAACAACCCCAGGTTTCTTTTCAGCACTGTAGCCAGGCTGACAAAGAGTCAGAGCTCTATTGAGCTGAGTATTCCATTAACTTTAACTAGTAATGACTTCATGACTTTCTTTGCTAACAAAATTTTGACTATTAGAGAAAAAATTACTCATAACCATCCCAAAGATGTATCGTTATCTTTGGCTGCTTTCAGTGATGCCGGTATTTGGTTAGACTCTTTCTCTCCGATTGTTCTGTCTGAGTTATTTTCATTAGTTACTTCATCCAAACCATCAACATGCTTATTAGACCCCATTCCTGCCAGGCTGCTCAAGGAAGTCCTACCATTATTTAATGCTTCAATCTTAAATATGATCAATCTATCTTTGTTAGTTGGTTATGTACCACAGGCCTTTAAGGTGGCAGTAATTAAACCATTACTTAAAAAGCCATCACTTGACCCAGCTATCTTAGCTAATTATAGGCCAATCTCCAACCTTCCTTTTCTCTCAAAGATTCTTGAGAGGGTAGTTGTAAAACAGCTAACTGATCACCTGCAGAGGAATGGTCTATTTGAAGAGTTTCAGTCAGGTTTTAGAATTCATCATAGTACAGAAACAGCATTAGTGAAGGTTACAAATGATCTTCTTATGGCTTCGGACAGTGGACTTATCTCTGTGCTTGTTCTGTTGGACCTCAGTGCTGCTTTTGATACTGTTGACCATAAAATTTTATTACAGAGATTAGAGCATGTCATAGGTATTAAAGGCATTGCGCTGCGGTGGTTTGAATCATATTTGTCTAATAGATTACAGTTTGTTCATGTAAATGGGGAATCTTCTTCACAGACTAAAGTTAATTATGGAGTTCCACAAGGTTCTGTGCTAGGACCAATTTTATTCACTTTATACATGCTTCCCTTGGGCAGTATTATTAGACGGTATTGCTTAAATTTTCATTGTTACGCAGATGATACCCAGCTTTATCTATCCATGAAGCCAGAGGATACGCACCAATTAGCTAAACTGCAGGATTGTCTTACAGACATAAAGACATGGATGACCTCTAATTTCCTGCTTTTAAACTCAGATAAAACTGAAGTTATTGTACTTGGCCCCACAAATCTTAGAAGCATGGTGTCTAACCAGATCGTTACTCTGGATGGCATTTCCCTGATCTCTAGTAATACTGTGAGAAATCTTGGAGTTATTTTTGATCAGGATATGTCATTCAAAGCGCATATTAAACAAATATGTAGGACTGCCTTTTTGCATTTACGCAATATCTCTAAAATCAGAAAGGTCTTGTCTCAGAGTGATGCTGAAAAACTAATTCAGGCATTTATTTCCTCTAGGCTGGACTATTGTAATTCATTATTATCAGGTTGTCCTAAAAGTTCCCTAAAAAGCCTTCAGTTGGTTCAGAATGCTGCAGCTAGAGTACTGACGGGGACTAGCAGGAGAGAGCATATCTCACCCGTGTTGGCCTCCCTTCATTGGCTTCCTGTTAATGCTAGAATAGAATTTAAAATTCTTCTTCTTACTTATAAGGTTTTGAATAATCAGGTCCCATCTTATCTTAGGGACCTCGTAGTACCATATTACCCCATTAGAGCGCTTCGCTCTCAGACTGCGGGCTTACTTGTAGTTCCTAGGGTTTGTAAGAGTAGAATGGGAGGCAGAGCCTTCAGCTTTCAGGCTCCTCTCCTGTGGAACCAGCTCCCAATTCAGATCAGGGAGACAGATACCCTCTCTACTTTTAAGATTAGGCTTAAAACTTTCCTTTTCGCTAAGGCTTATAGTTAGGGCTGGATCGGGTGACCCTGGACCATCCCTTGGTTATGTTGCTTTAGATGTAGACTGTGTTTCATAATTATTGTATGGCCTTGCCTTGCAGTGTGGAGCGCCTTGGGGCAACTGTTTGTTGTGATTTGGCGCTATACAAGAAAAAAGTTGATTGATTGATTGATCATCACCACTACAAAGACCGGACTGCAACTCCACCTCCTCGCCGAGAAATCAACTACCATTCAGGTAATTTCTCTGCTGCCTGACACTGTGTGTGTTTAACCTGAACTTCTATTTGCAGCCGTTTTGCTGGAGTGTTTCCTTATCTGGAGGATTGGCGTTTGGTGTGACAGCGACGGCTTCGCGTCACACCCCAACTCAGATAAGTGGTTGACCAGGAGCTGCACGAGTGTGTGTGATTGGAGGTGGAGGTTTTCCCTCCTTTACTTAAGACAGACTGTGGATTACTGAGTGTGCGAACTCACACTCATCTGGACTGTCTTTGTTCTCTGCCAGCAGTACCGGGTCTGACTGCTGAAGACAGCGGCCACCTGGGGCGCAGGGCCGCTCCGGTGTTCTTCAGCTCCATTGGTGGTGGAAGCTGTGTGGGGATCCAGCTCTTCTCTCTCCAGGCGTCTTGTATCGTCGAGCCTGCCCACACGTCACCTGGTGTATGATTGACAGTCACCATATTGTTATTGTCTGTACGTTGTTGTGCGATTCACAACATTAAATTGTTACTTTTTGGGTTATCCATTGTCCGTTCATTAACGCCCCCTGTTGTGGGTCCGTGTCACGTCACTTTCACAACAGAAACATTCAAATCAGGTCTTGAAACATTCTGGATCAGTGTTTTGGTAAGTTTTGGCCACATGTTCTATCCATGATTTAAATCCTCTTAATTTCCCCACTAGCTGATTACCCACCCCAGGGCAGGTTTGATTCAGAGTGTGAAATTAAAGCATCATCTTCTCCAACAAAGCTTTTACCTCCCACCTATCTCAAATTCCAGAAAACTGTTAGGGTACAACTAAAACTGCCTCAAGAAAAGACAGCTGCTGTTACTACTGCTACTACTGAAAGCTCAACAGTGTATGTCACTCTCCATATGTCAAAGTATGTGTGTACAACCAAGTATGGCTCAATTCAAGAGGAGAACATGTACACATAATCAGTTGTAACTTACCGGCCACTTTATTAGGTACACCTTGCTAATACCAGGTTGGACCCCCTTTTGTCTTCAGAACTGCCTTAATTCCTTGTGGCTGTCAGGTTTTGGACTGTTGGGTCGTTGTGTTTTATGTTACTGTCTTGTTTGGGTCGTCTTTGTGTTCTGTCTGTTTCTTACTCTGTCATTCCGCTTGGGTTTTCTCTGTCCTGCTTTTTCTTGTCTCTTTCTGTTGGCTCTTGGTGGTGGGTGTCTCTCTCTGTCTGGCCACACCCCGGATCTGGGAGCTTCTCCACACACGTGTTCTTGATTTGCAGTACCTGGGTGCTTTATAAGCCTCACAGTTTGCCTTTGTCCCTCACCAGATTGATGTGGCTAGTGCCTCTTTCCAGCTCAGTTCTTGTATTTTTTGTCTTGCTCTGATTGCCTCATTATGTTTTTTGACTACCTGCTTGTGTACCTCGACCACACCTTTTGCCTGATGCTTCTGATACTGTTGCTCTGTTTTGACTGCCTCTCTGTGTACCAACCCCAGCCTGTTAACTCATTAAACACTTTTACTCCATGGAGCTGTGTACCTGCTTCCTGCATTTGCATCCAGTCTGCCTTGACTGTCAAACCTGATAGTGGCATAGATTCAAGTAGATGCTGGAAACATTCCTCAGATATGTTGGTCCATATTGACATGATGGCATCATGCAATCACCCATTCAACCAGTCTGCCCATTCTCCTGTGACATCAACAAGACATTTTCGTCCACACAACTGCTGCTCAATGGATATCTTCTCTTTTTCGGACAATTCTCTGTAAATCCTAGAGATAGTTGTGTGTGAAAATCCCAATAGATCAGGCAGTTTCTGTAATATTCAGACCAGCCCGTCTAGCACCAACAACGATTCCACATTGAAAGTTACTTAAATGCCCCCTTTCGCCCCATTCTGATACTTCATTTGAACTTCAGCAAGTGTTCTTCACAAACCCTAAATGCCTGAATGCAATCAGTTGCTGCCATGTGATGGGCTGATCAATCAATCAATTTTTTTATATAGCGCCAAATCACAACAAACAGTTGCCCCAAGGCGCTTTATATTGTAAGGCAAGGCCATACAATAATTATGTAAAACCCCAACGGTCAAAACGACCCCCTGTGAGCAAGCACTTGGCTACAGTGGGAAGGAAAAACTCCCTTTTAACAGGAAGAAACCTCCAGCAGAACCAGGCTCAGGGAGGGGCAGTCTTCTGCTGGGACTGGTTGGGGCTGAGGGAGAGAACCAGGAAAAAGACATGCTGTGGAGGGGAGCAGAGATCGATCACTAATGATTAAATGCAGAGTGGTGCATACAGAGCAAAAAGAGAAAGAAACAGTGCATCATGGGAACCCCCCAGCAGTCTACGTCTATAGCAGCATAACTAAGGGATGGTTCAGGGTCACCTGATCCAGCCCTAACTATAAGCTTTAGCAAAAAGGAAAGTTTTAAGCCTAATCTTAAAAGTAGAGAGGGTGTCTGTCTCCCTGATCTGAATTGGGAGCTGGTTCCACAGGAGAGGAGCCTGAAAGCTGAAGGCTCTGCCTCCCATTCTACTCTTACAAACCCTAGGAACTACAAGTAAGCCTGCAGTCTGAGAGCGAAGCGCTCTATTGGGGTGATATGGTACTACGAGGTCCCTAAGATAAGATGGGACCTGATTATTCAAAACCTTATAAGTAAGAAGAAGAATTTTAAATTCTATTCTAGAATTAACAGGAAGCCAATGAAGAGAGGCCAATATGGGTGAGATATGCTCTCTCCTTCTAGTCCCCGTCAGTACTCTAGCTGCAGCATTTTGAATTAACTGAAGGCTTTTTAGGGAACTTTTAGGACAACCTGATAATAATGAATTACAATAGTCCAGCCTAGAGGAAATAAATGCATGAATTAGTTTTTCAGCATCACTCTGAGACAAGACCTTTCTGATTTTAGAGATATTGCGTAAATGCAAAAAAGCAGTCCTACATATTTGTTTAATATGCGCTTTGAATGACATATCCTGATCAAAAATGACTCCAAGATTTCTCACAGTATTACTAGAGGTCAGGGTAATGCCATCCAGAGTAAGGATCTGGTTAGACACCATGTTTCTAAGATTTGTGGGGCCAAGTACAATAACTTCAGTTTTATCTGAGTTTAAAAGCAGGAAATTAGAGGTCATCCATGTCTTTATGTCTGTAAGACAATCCTGCAGTTTAGCTAATTGGTGTGTGTCCTCTGGCTTCATGGATAGATAAAGCTGGGTATCATCTGCGTAACAATGAAAATTTAAGCAATACCGTCTAATAATACTGCCTAAGGGAAGCATGTATAAAGTAAATAAAATTGGTCCTAGCACAGAACCTTGTGGAACTCCATAATTAACTTTAGTCTGTGAAGAAGATTCCCCATTTACATGAACAAATTGTAATCTATTAGACAAATATGATTCAAACCACCGCAGCGCAGTGCCTTTAATACCTATGGCATGCTCTAATCTCTGTAATAAAATTTTATGGTCAACAGTATCAAAAGCAGCACTGAGGTCTAACAGAACAAGCACAGAGATGAGTCCACTGTCCGAGGCCATAAGAAGATCATTTGTAACCTTCACTAATGCTGTTTCTGTACTATGATGAATTCTAAAACCTGACTGAAACTCTTCAAATAGACCATTCCTCTGCAGATGATCAGTTAGCTGTTTTACAACTACCCTTTCAAGAATTTTTGAGAGAAAAGGAAGGTTGGAGATTGGCCTATAATTAGCTAAGATAGCTGGGTCAAGTGATGGCTTTTTAAGTAATGGTTTAATTACTGCCACCTTAAAAGCCTGTGGTACATAGCCAACTAACAAAGATAGATTGATCATATTTAAGATCGAAGCATTAAATAATGGTAGGGCTTCCTTGAGCAGCCTGGTAGGAATGGGGTCTAATAAACATGTTGATGGTTTGGATGAAGTAACTAATGAGAATAACTCAGACAGAACAATCGGAGAGAAAGAGTCTAACCAAATACCGGCATCACTGAAAGCAGCCAAAGATAACGATACGTCTTTGGGATGGTTATGAGTAATTTTTTCTCTAATAGTTAAAATTTTGTTAGCAAAGAAAGTCATGAAGTCATTACTAGTTAAAGTTAATGGAATACTCAGCTCAATAGAGCTCTGACTCTTTGTCAGCCTGGCTACAGTGCTGAAAAGAAACCTGGGGTTGTTCTTATTTTCTTCAATTAGTGATGAGTAGAAAGATGTCCTAGCTTTACGGGGGGCTTTTTTATAGAGCAACAGACTCTTTTTCCAGGCTAAGTGAAGATCTTCTAAATTAGTGAGACGCCATTTCCTCTCCAACTTACGGGTTATCTGCTTTAAGCTACGAGTTTGTGAGTTATACCACGGAGTCAGACACTTCTGATTTAAAGCTCTCTTTTTCAGAGGAGCTACAGCATCCAAAGTTGTCTTCAATGAGGATGTAAAACTATTGACGAGATACTCTATCTCCCTTACAGAGTTTAGGTAGCTACTCTGCACTGTGTTGGTATATGGCATTAGAGAACATAAAGAAGGAATCATATCCTTAAACCTAGTTACAGCGCTTTCTGAAAGACTTCTAGTGTAATGAAACTTATTCCCCACTGCTGGGTAGTCCATCAGAGTAAATGTAAATGTTATTAAGAAATGATCAGACAGAAGGGAGTTTTCAGGGAATACTGTTAAGTCTTCTATTTCCATACCATAAGTCAGAACAAGATCTAAGATATGATTAAAGTGGTGGGTGGACTCATTTACTTTTTGAGCAAAGCCAATAGAGTCTAATAATAGATTAAATGCAGTGTTGAGGCTGTCATTCTCAGCATCTGTGTGGATGTTAAAATTGCCCACTATAATTATCTTATCTGAGCTAAGCACTAAGTCAGACAAAAGGTCTGAAAATTCACAGAGAAACTCACAGTAACAACCAGGTGGACGATAGATAATAACAAATAAAACTGGTTTTTGGGACTTCCAATTTGGATGGACAAGACTAAGAGACAAGCTTTCAAATGAATTAAAGCTCTGTCTGGGTTTTGGATTAATTAATAAGCTGGAATGAAAGATTGCTGCTAATCCTCCGCCCCGGCCCGTGCTACGAGCATTCTGACAGTTAGTGTGACTCGGGGGTGTTGACTCATTTAAACTAACATATTCATCCTGCTGTAACCATGTTTCTGTTAGGCAGAATAAATCAATATGTTGATCAATTATTATATCATTTACCAACAGGGACTTAGAAGAGAGAGACCTAATGTTTAATAGACCACATTTAACTGTTTTAGTCTGTGGTGCAGTTGAAGGTGCTATATTATTTTTTCTTTTTGAATTTTTATGCTTAAATAGATTTTTGCTGGTTATTGGTAGTCTGGGAGCAGGCACCGTCTCTACGGGGATGGGGTAATGAGGGGATGGCAGGGGGAGAGAAGCTGCAGAGAGGTGTGTAAGACTACAACTCTGCTTCCTGGTCCCAACCCTGGATAGTCACGGTTTGGAGGATTTAAGAAAATTGGCCAGATTTCTAGAAATGAGAGCTGCTCCATCCAAAGTGGGATGGATGCCGTCTCTCCTAACAAGACCAGGTTTTCCCCAGAAGCTTTGCCAATTATCTATGAAGCCCACCTCATTTTTTGGACACCACTCAGACAGCCAGCAATTCAAGGAGAACATGCGGCTAAACATGTCACTCCCGGTCCGATTGGGGAGGGGCCCAGAGAAAACTACAGAGTCCGACATTGTTTTTGCAAAGTTACACACCGATTTAATGTTAATTTTAGTGACCTCCGATTGGCGTAACCGGGTGTCATTACTGCCGACGTGAATTACAATCTTACCAAATTTACGCTTAGCCTTAGCCAGCAGTTTCAAATTTCCTTCAATGTCGCCTGCTCTGGCCCCCGGAAGACAATTGACTATGGTTGCTGGTGTCGCTAACTTCACATTTCTCAAAACAGAGTCGCCAATAACCAGAGTTTGATCCTCGGCGGGTGTGTCGTCGAGTGGGAAAAAACGGTTAGAGATGTGAACGGGTTGGCGGTGTACACGGGGCTTCTGTTTAGGGCTACGCTTCCTCCTCACAGTCACCCAGTCAGCCTGCTTTCCCGGCTGCTCGGGATCTGCCAGGGGGTAACTAACGGCGGCTAAGCTACCTTGGTCCGCACCGACTACAGGGGCCTTGCTAGCTGTAGAATTTTCCACGGTGCGGAGCCGAGTCTCCAATTCGCCCAGCCTGGCCTCCAAAGCTACGAATAAGCTACACTTATTACAAGTACCATTACTGCTAAAGGAGGCCGAGGAATAACTAAACATTTCACACCCAGAGCAGAAAAGTGTGGGAGAGACAGGAGAAGCCGCCATGCTAAATCGGCTAAGAGCTAGTAGCTACGCTAAGCTAGCGGATTCCTAAAAACACGCAAAGTGAATAATGTGTAAATAATTTAGAGGTGATTCAGCAGAAGGAGTGCTTTAGTTAAGGCACGTAAAGATTACACTGGGAAACAAATCGTAATCTAGATAACTAGATCAATCTAACTGTGCAGATTAAACAGCTAACAGATACAGAAAAAACACAGCTGTGCTCCGGAACAGGAAGTGATATTCCACTGTTAAAGGAGATTTTTTTAATGAAAGACGTGCGGACGGGTATGGTTGACGGGAATGTCAACCAGAGCTGTTGCTCGTGTATTGAATGTTCATTTGTCTACCATAAGCCATCTCCAAAGGCGTTTCAGAGAATTTGGCAGTACATCCAACCAGCCTCACAACCGCAGACCACGTGTAACCACACCAGCCCAGGACCTCCACATCCAGCATGTTCACGTCCAAGATCGTCTGAGACCAGCCACACGGACAGCTGCTGAAACAATCGGTTTGCATAACCAAAGAATTTCTGCACAAACTGTCAGAAACCGTCTCAGGGAAGCTCATCTGCATGCTCCTCGTCCTCATCGGGGTCTCGACCTGACTCCAGTTCGTCGTCGTAACCGACTTGAGTGGGCAAATGCTCACATTCGCTGGCGTTTGGCATGTTGGAGAGGTGTTCTCTTCACGGATGAATCCCGGTTCACACTGTCCAGGGCAGATAGCAGACAGCGTGTGTGGCGTCATGTGGGTGAGCGGTTTTCTGATGTCAATGTTGTGGATCGAGTGTCCCATGGTGGCGGTAGGGTTATGGTATGGGCAGGCATCTGTTATGGACGAAGAACACAGGTGCATTTTATTGATGGCATTTTGAATGCACAGAGATACGTGACGAGATCCTGAGGCCCATTGTTGTGCCATACATCCAAGAATATCACCTCATGTTGCAGCAGGATAATGCATGGCCCCATGTTGAAAGGATCTGTACACAATTCTTGGAAGCTGCAGTTCTTGCATGGCCGGCATACTCACCGGACATGTCACCCATTGAGCATGTTTGGGATGCTCTGGACCGGCATATACGACAGCGTGTACCAGTTCCTGCCAATATCCAGCAACTTCGCAGAGCCATTGAAGAGGAGTGGACCAACATTCCACAGGCCACAATTGACAACCTGATCAACTCTATGCGAAGGAGATGCGTTGCACTGCATGAGGCAAATGGTGGTCACACCAGATACTGACTGGTATCCCCCCCAATAAAACAAAACTGCACCTTTCAGAGTGGCCTTTTATTGTGAACAGTCTAAGGCACACCTGTGCACTAATCATGGTGTCTAATCAGCATCTTGATATGGCACACCTGTGAGGTGGGATGGATTATCTCAGCAAAGGAGAAGTACTCACTATCACAGATTTAGACTGGTTTGTGAACAATATTTGAGGGAAATGGTGATATTGTGTATGTGGAAAAAGTTTTAGATCTTTGAGTTCATCTCATACAAAATGGGAGCAAAACCAAAAGCGTTGCGTTTATACAACCCCTGGCAAAAATTATGGAATCACCGGCCTCGGAGGATGTTCATTCAGTTGTTTAATTTTGTAGAAAAAAAGCAGATCACAGACATGACACAAAACTAAAGTCATTTCAAATGGCAACTTTCTGGCTTTAAGAAACACTATAAGAAATCAGGAAAAAAAAAATTGTGGCAGTCAGTAACGGTTACTTTTTTAGACCAAGCAGAGGGAAAAAGATATGGAATTACTCAATTCTGAGGAAAAAATTATGGAATCATGAAAAACAAAAGAACGCTCCAACACAGCACTAGTATTTTGTTGCACCACCTCTGGCTTTTATAACAGCTTGCAGTCTCTGAGGCATGGACTTAATGAGTGACAAACAGTACTCTTCATCAATCTGGCTCTAACTTTCTCTGATTGCTGTTGCCAGATCAGCTTTGCAGGTTGGAGCCTTGTCATGGACCATTTTCTTCAACTTCCACCAAAGATTTTCAATTGGATTAAGATCCGGACTATTTGCAGGCCATGACATTGACCTGTGTCTTTTTGCAAGGAATGTTTTCACAGTTTTTGCTCTATGGCAAGATGCATTATCATCTTGAAAAATGATTTCATCATCCCCAAACATCCTTTCAATTGATGGGATAAGAAAAGTGTCCAAAATATCAACGTAAACTTGTGCATTTATTGATGATGTAATGACAGCCATCTCCCCAGTGCCTTTACCTGACATGCAGCCCCATATCATCAATGACTGTGGAAATTTACATGTTGTCTTCAGGCAGTCATCTTTATAAATCTCATTGGAACGGCACCAAACAAAAGTTCCAGCATCATCACCTTGCCCAATGCAGATTGGAGATTCATCACTGAATATGACTTTCATCCAGTCATCCACAGTCCACGATTGCTTTTCCTTAGCCCATTGTAACCTTGTTTTTTTCTGTTCAGGTGTTAATGATGGCTTTCGTTTAGCTTTTCTGTATGTAAATCCCATTTCCTTTAGGCGGTTTCTTACAGTTCGGTCACAGACGTTGACTCCAGTTTCCTCCCATTCGTTCGTCATTTGTTTTGTTGTGCATTTTCGATTTTTGAGACATATTGCTTTAAGTTTTCTGTCTTGACGCTTTGATGTCTTCCTTGGACTACCAGTATGTTTGCCTTTAACAACCTTCCCATGTTGTTTGTATTTGGTCCAGAGTTTAGACACAGCTGACTGTGAACAATCAACATCTTTTGCAACATTGCGTGATGATTTACCCTCTTTTAAGAGTTTGATAATCCTCTCCTTTGTTTCAGTTGACATCTCTCGTGTTGGAGCCATGATTCATGTCAGTCCACTTGGTGCAACAGCTCTCCAAGGTGTGATGACTCCTTTTTAGATGCAGACTAACAAGCAGATCTGATTTGATGCAGGTGTTAGTTTTGGGGATGAAAATTTACAGGCTGATTCCATAATTTATTCCTCAGAATTGAGTGAGTCCATATTTTTTTTCCCTCTGCTTGGTTACTGACTGCCACAATTTTTTTTTCTTGATTTCTTATAGTGTTTCTTAAAGCCAGAAAGTTGCCATTTGAAATGACTTTAGTTTTGTGTCATGTCTGTGATCTGCTTTTTTTCTACAAAATTAAACAACTGAAGGAACATCCTCCGAGGCCGGTGATTCCATAATTATTGCCAGGGGTTGTATTTTTGTTGAGTGTGTACATATATATATATATATATATATATACACATATATATATATATAAAATTGATTCAGCATCTACCACCACATCTATAAGACATTTATTTGTTTTTAATCACACATTCATTCACTAGAGCAGCTTGAGTAGAGAAGCTTGAATCTTTGACTGGACTGGGTTGCTTGACGCTCGAAGTCGAAGATTCAAGCTTCTCTACTATGAAATCCACCTGGACAAGTGAGAGCCTTCACAGAAATAGAGCAGCTTGAGTTTAAAAGGTTTTTCTTTTTTGGCATGGTGTTTGTAAACTTACAGTTTTTTTTGGGCAACCGTGATAATTTTCATGATTTTCCTTTATAAATCATTGGTTGTCTGGATCAGAAATTTCAGTTAAATATATCATATAGCAGACAAACACACTGATATTTGAGAAGTGAAATGAAATTTCTAATATTTACAGAAAGTGTGCAATAATTATTTAAACAAAATTAGGCAGGTGCATAAATTTGGGCACCCTCGTCATTTTATTAATTTGAATACATTTAGCACTAATTATTGGAACACAAAATTAGTTTGGTAAGCTCACTGACCCTTGGCCTCCTTACACAGGTGAATCTAGTCATGAGAAAGGGTATTTAAATTGGCCATTTGCAAATGTTTTTCATCTTTGCATCTCTTCTAATGAGTGGCAACATGGGAGCCTCTAAACAACTCTCAAATGACCTGAAAACAAAGATATTTTAACCAAGGAAAATCATGAAAATTATCAGGGTGCCCAAACGTTTGCATACAACTGTATGTCCAGCTTCTGGGAAATATACGTCATGTGTCTGGATCAAACTTGGAGGAGAGTTGAGAAACAAGGCTCGACCGCACAACATGTGCCATATCTTGCACCAAAACATGAGCCAATATCATTCAGTACAATGTGGACTGACAGGGAGGTGTGTGTGTGTTTCAGTCGGTGAGAGTGAGGACACACGACAACATGAGATTTGCAGGTTTGAATCCCAGCCTGGATGACCTTTGCTGCATGTTTCTCTCCATCTCCGCTTGTAAAATAAAAAAAAAGAGTGAGAGATGAAGGAAGCAGACGTACCCTCCCAGCAGTGCGATCCTCAGGTTTTCTTTGAACACTGTACTCAGAACATATCCCTGTAGTCCCCCCTGCAGCTGCTGACTGTGCCAAAGACGGAGACCCACTAACAATGACACACATTCATCGTGGTCCCTGCAGGTCGAAGAGACAAAGGATGATAAAAAACAAACAAACACAGAATTGAAACAGCCGTCAGTCTGGAAATCCCCACACGTGTTTATAAAAAAAACATTTCTACATGTGGAGTCATGGTCTGTGTATTCTAATGTAACACTGAAGGAAGACTCGACTTTAAGATTTTGGTGTTTGTGGAACACTGTCAAAGTTTCACCCTAAAACAACAGTGACAACAACAACAACAACAACAACAAAAAACAAACAAACAAAAAAGAATATCTGGGGAAAAAAACCATCAAAAGCAAACACCAAAAGATCAACAATGTATCATGAAATTTAAAAATCAGTTTGTGCTGGTATCTGTCATTTATCAGGATCATTCTGAAAACATTCTCAGAGACACAGAGGTCATGTTTTCAGGCTGCTGACGGTATTAAGATAAATGCCAGTCAGCCAAAGGAGGTGCTGGTAGACATCTGCAGGAACCTTCCCCAGACAAGACTGGTGAACATCCAGGGGCAGATATGGAAACCAAGGAACAGTACTTAAGTGTTCAGTGGAATGAGGAGTTAGGTTGCCAGGTAGATCAGGGTTTAACGGCCCTGCCACACTACCTGACTGTCATATGTCAAGACATTTCATCTGCACTGTCTCAGTCCACCCAGCTGTAATTAGGTACAGACCTCAGACGGGAAGTAACCTGTGATGGACTGGTGTTCTGTCCAGGAGGAGAGGCAGCCTCTCATCTATGGTACCAGGGGATAAGCACGACCACCAGTGGGCCTCACCCTCTGGTCACATTAGCTACAGTGAGGAAAATAAGTATTTGAACACCCTGCGATTTTGCAAGTTCTCCCACTTAGAAATCATGAGGGGTCTGAAATTTTCATTTTCAGTGCAAGTCCACCGTGAGAGACATAATCTAAAAAAAAAAAAAAAAATCCGGAAATCACAATGTATGATTTTTTTTTATAATTTATTTGTATGTTACTGCTGCAAATAAGTAATTGATCCCCTACCAACCAGCAAGAATTCTGGCTCTCACAGACCTGGTAATTTTTCTTTAAGAAGCCCTCTTATTCTGCACTCTTTACCTGTATTAACTGCACCTGTTTGCACTTGTTACCTGTATAAAAGGCACCTGTTCACACAATCAATCAATCACACCCAACCTGTCCACCATAGCCAAGACCAAAGAGCTGTCTAAGGACACCAGGGACAAAACTGTAGACCTGCACAAGGCTGGGATGGACTACAGGACAACAGGCAAGCAGCTTGGTAGAAGACAACAACTGTTATGATTATTTATTAGAAAGTGGAAGAAACACAAGATGACTGTCAATCTCCCTCATTCTGGGATTCCATGCAAGATCTCACTTTGTGGGGTAAGGATAATTCTCAGAAAGCTCAGAACTACACAAGAGGATCTGGTCAATGACCTGAAGAGAGCTGGGACCACAGTCACAAAGATTACATTAGTAACACATGATGCTGTCATGATTTAAAATCCTCCAGGGCAGCAAGGTCCCCCTACTCAAGCCAGCACATGTCCAGGCCTGTTTGAAGTTCACCAGTGACCATCTGGATGATCCAGAGGAGGCATGGGACGAGGTCATGTGGTTAGATGAGACCAGAATAGAGCTTTTTGGAATCAACTCCACTTACCATGTTTAGAGGATGAGAACAACCCCAAGAAAACCATCCCAACTGTGAAACATGGGGGTGGAAATATCACACATCATACAATTATTAAAAAAAAATCATACATTGTGATTTCTGGATTTTTTTTTTAATTATTTTTTTTAGATTATGTCTCTCACAGTGGACATGCACGATCCATCCGTCCATCCATTTTCTTCCGCTTTATCCGGAGTCGGGTCGCAGGGGCAGCAGCTCAAGCAAAGCCGCCCAGACCTCCTGATCCACACACACCTCCCCCAGCTCCTCCGGGGAAACCCTAAGGCGTTCCCAAGCCAGCCGAGAGATGTAGTCCCTCCAGCGTCTCCTGGGTCTTCCCCGGGGCCTCCTCCCAATGGGACGTGCCTGGAACACCTCTCCAGCAAGGCCTCCAGGGGCATCCGGAAAAGATGCCCGAGCCACCTCAACTGACTGCTTTCGACGTGGAGGAGCAGCGGCTCGACTCCGAGCTCCTCACCCTATCTCTAAGGGAGTGCCCAGCCACCCTGCGGAGGAAACTCATCTCAGCCGCTTATACTCGCGATCTCGTTCTTTCGGTCATGAGCCAAATCTCATGACCATAGGTGAGGATTGGAACGCAGATCGATCGATAAATCAAGAGCTTTGCAGGACATGCACCTAATATGAAAATTTCAGACCCCTCCATGATTTCTAAGTGGGAGAACTTGCAAAATCGCAGGGTGTTCAAATACTTATTTTCCTCACTGTAATTATGTGTCTTAAGATTTAGCCTTCAGTGGTGAACATGGATCCATGCAAACGTCGGAGTTGGACTAGAATGGGAATAACCCCCTTGTTTTCTGATGATCTGCGAACATTAATGCTGGATTAAGGTCCAAATATATCCCTTTTAAAACTCAATTTGCAACCGTAAAATCCAGCATTAACTTCCACAAATCAGACACAACAGGGTTATTCCCTAATTTAGGGTTAACCCTAACCCTAACCCTCGTCATGGCTTAAAACATCTTAATGTTCTTATGGAGAAGGAAACTGCTGTAGACACCAAAACCGTTTTTTGTACCAGGCTGTAAACATGTTTATCATATACCTATAAATGATACGCCAATATGATTGGATTAAACACTAAAGAATAAATAGCAATACACCCTTTTCGCGGACGGGTAATATTTTTCATACCGCCTGAGTAATCAGCCAATCAGGTGTCACGTACAATTCTTTCCGCCTCGCTTAGAAAACAGCGCTTGGAACTTGAGGTGGACGGATGATGAAAGAAGCAAAACACCTTCGCAATTTATGTTGATACTTTGATGAATTGACTCATTTACAGCAGCTTCATTAAACAAATGTACTCGAATGATTATCAGCATGACGGTGAGCTTACAGGCTAACCTTCGCTAACACTAGAAGACAGTTGCCAGTTATGGCTTCTGAAACAAGGGAGAAAAAAAAAGAAACAGCACCGTTCAGCTGAAGCACTAGTCGACTTAAAATATTCTGTCTGTTAAGAGCTTCACCTCTTGTTCCACGTGTGTATTTCCCACCGGTGTCACGTACGTCCACTAATGCTTCAGCTGAACTGTGCTGTTTCTTTTTTTTCTCCCTTGTTTCAGAAGCCATAACTGGCAACTGTCTTCTAGTGTTAGTGAAGGTTAGCCTGTAAGCCCGCCATCGTGCTGATAATCATTCGAGTACATTTGTTTAAAGAAGTTGCTGTAAATGAAGAAATCATCAAAAATTCATCAAAATATCGACGTAAATTGTGAAGGTGTTTTGCTTCTTTCATCATCCATCCACCTCAAGTTCCAAGCGCTGTTTCCTAAGCGAGGCGGAAAGAATTGTACGTGACACCGGTCGGCATCACCGCGATTGCTCTCACTGCCTCTGATGCGCTTACTGAGTCTGCGGGCCACTCACACCGCCACGTCTGCTGTGCCGAGCTGCATGCAACAACAGGTCCAGAGACTACGCTCGCTGTTTTGCTGCATGGTCTCAGTAACCGCAGCCGCACAGCTCCGTGGCCATGACTTGGATTCTTTGCGGGTCCCGCATCCGTACCCCCGGAGCCAGTGAGCGAAGGGAGAGCATGTGCATTATGTTCTGCGTGCATTTATCATTAATATATATATATATATATATATATATATATATGATAAAATCGTTATAAGGTTGTTTTACCAAGGAATATGGCTTTATACACCCTGAAGAAAACCATACACCCTTCGGCCGAGGTGTATGGTTTTCTGAAGGGTGTATAAAGCCATATTCCTTGGTAAAACAACCTTATAACGATTTTATCATATATATATATATATATATATATATATATATATATATATATATATTAATGATAAATGCACGCAGAACATAATGCACATGCTCTCCCTTCGCTCACTGGCTCCGGGGGTACGGATGCGGGACCCGCAAAGAATCCAAGTCATGGCCACGGAGCTGTGCGGCTGCGGTTACTGAGACCATGCAGCAAAACAGCGAGCGTAGTCTCTGGACCTGTTGCTGCATGCAGCTCGGCACAGCAGACGTGGCGGTGTGAGTGGCCCGCAGACTCAGTAACAACTTGATAACTGATATTATTTCTGTTATAAAGTTGGACACATTAACACTGAGTTAAATGGGAACCTGCTCACTTTTGGAGCCAGCCTCAAGTGGCCAGTCAAGAAACTGCAACTGTTCTTTTTTCAGGTGGGCTTCATTGGAGAATATCGAAGTTTACTGCTTCGTCACCATGCTGTTGAACATACAGCACGCTGGTCTTCAGGTTGGCTCTCTGCTACAAAGTAAAATGTTGTCAAATTGGTGTAAAATGAGGCTGGCCAGTCAAATTAATACAAAAATCATGAATGTTGTGGTGTCCTGCAATATTTAATATGACATCACCGGTAATGTAGCCTAGACTCTCTATCAGCACCCAATGTTGACTGGTGCCCCTGCTGCCACCGTAAGCCAGTCCAGAGCAGAAAAAAATTATTAAGTTTAGAAGGAGTTGCACTTATAAGATTCATGGAGAGACAGACAGACGGGATGATTCCTACAATTTTGTTTGTGATGGTATAACAATAAAAAATACTTCCAATGAGTGGTATACGCTGACATTGTGCTGGAGGAGGACAATCAAACAAAGACGTTACTAACCTCTGGCTGTCTTTTTTTACCCACAAAGCCACTGCAGCTTGGGGAAGAGGCTGATCCAGGAACAGCATACGCATCACATAATTCTTGGCCAAAGGTGGAAGTTCTCTGTAGAGAAAGAAAGACAATGAAAAAAATAAAATAAAAAAGATTATTTGAGGAATTCTGATGAACAACACAGAATATAAACACTCTATTATCAGTCAACATCAAAGTACAAAGACTTAGGTATCATCAGCAGAGCACAGAACCGTGTACAATGTACTCAGCCCCTTATAGCTGTGTACCACCCCAATTCCAGTGAAGGTGGAATGTTGTGTAAAATGTAAATAAAAACAGAATACAATGATTTGCAAATCCTCTTCAACATATATTCAACTGAATACACCACAAAGACAAGATATTTAATGTTCAAACTGATAAACTTTATTGTTTTTGTGCAAATATTTGCTCATTTTGAAATGGATGCCAGCAACATGTTTCAAAAAAGCTGGGACAGTGGTATGTTTACCACTGTGTTACATCACCTTTCCTTCTAACAACACTCAATAAGCGTTTGGGAATTGAGGACACTAATTGTTGAAGCTTTGTAGGTGGAATTCTTTCCCATTCTTGCTTGATGTATGACTTCAGTTGTTCAACAGTCTGGGGTCTCCGTTCTTATTTTGCGCTTCATGATGCGTCACATATTTTCAGTGGGCGACAGGTCTGGACTGCAGGCAGGCCAGTCTAGTACCCACACTCTTTTACTACGAAGCCACACTGTTGTAAAACGTGCAGAACGTGGCTTGGCATTGTCTTGCTGAAATAAGCAGGGACGTCCCTGAAAAAGACGTTGCTTGGATGGCAGCATGTGTTGCTCCAAAACCTGGATGTACCTTTCAGCACTGACGGTGCCATCACAGATGTGTAAGTTGCCCATGCCATGGGCACTAACACACCCCATACCATCACAGATGCTGGTTTTTGAGCTTTGCGCTGGTAACAATCTGGATGGCCTTTTTCCTCTTTTTTCCAGAGGACACAATGTCTGTGATTTCAAAAAAACAATTTGAAATGTGGACTCATCAGACCACAGCACACTTTTCCACTTTGCGTCTGTCCATTTCAAATCAGCTCGGACCCAGAAAAGGCAGCAGTGTTTCTGGATGTTGTTGATGTATGGCTTTCACTTTGCATGGTAGAGTGTTCCTGAGCCCATGCGGTAAGTTCAATTATACCGGGGTGCCCAAGTTCGGTCCTTGAGCTCTACCTTCCTGACACTCTTAGTTGTCTCCGTGTTCCAACACACCTGAATCCAATGAAAGACTCATTAGTAGGCGTTTAATGAGCCTTTCATTGGATTCAGGTGTGTTGGAGCAGGCAGACAACTAAGAGTGTCAGGAAGGTAGATCTCGAGGACCGAACTTGGGCACCCCTGCTTTATACAATGATGTTGGTTTTTAATGCAGTGCCCCCTGAGGGATCGAAGGTCACGGGCATTCAATGATGGTTTTCGGCCTTGCCGCTTACGTGTAGAACGTTCTCTAGATTCTCTGAATCTTCTGATTATATTATGGACTGTAGATGATGGAATCCCTAAATTCCTTGCAATTGAACATTGAGAAACATTGTTCTTAAACTGCTGGACTATTTTTCACAAAAAGGTGATCCTCACCCCATCTTTGCTTATGAATGGCTGAGACTTTTGGGGGTGCTCCTTTTATACCAAATCATGAGTATCCTCAGTTCCCAAATGCTTATTGAGTGCTGTTAGAAGGAAAGGTGATGCAACACAGTGGTAAACATACCACTGTCCCAGCTTTTTTGAAAAGTGTTGCAGGCATCCATTTCAAAATGAGCAAATATTTGCACAAAAACAATAAAGTTTATCAGTTTGAACATTAAATATCTTGTCTTTGTGGTGTATTCAATTTAATATAGGTTGAAGAGGATTTGCAAATCATTGGATTCTGTTTTTATTTACATTTTACACAACGTTCCAACTTCATTGGAATTGGGGTTGTATACAGATAATCAGATTTGCGGAAAAAATGTAATTGAATTACAACTTTGTATATACGGTTGTGGTTGGAGGTGTACATACACTCACCATGGGCATGAATGTCATGGTACTTTTGGGTTTTTAATTTTATTTACATTTCACACAACGTCCCAACTTCATTGGAAATGGGGTTGTACAAAGACTTGTACAAAGACTCTGTGCAAAGCACAGAGTCTTTGTACAAAGTACTCAGCACCTTATAGACGTGTACAAAATGCTCAGCCCCTTATAGCCGTGTACAAAGTACTCAGCCCCTTATAGACGTGTACAAAATGCTCAGCCCCTTATAGCCGTGTACAAAATGCTCAGCCCCTTATAGCCGTGTACAAATCGCTCATCTATCGCTCATCTTCAACCACTTATCCAAGATCGGGTCGCAGGGGACTAGAGCCTATCCCAGCAGTCAAAAGGCATGAGGCGGGGTACAGGGCACCCTCTGCCTCAGGGCCACATATAGACAACAAAACACATTGGGCCTCATGTATCAATGTTGCGCACTTGTGGCGTAAATTTACGCCGTAAACTTGAAATACACCAAAGTCGCCGTAACATGTATCAAGCAGTGCACACCTGCCCATTTCCGGCGTACGCCTGACGTGATCTTGATAAATGCGGCGGGTGGAAACGATCGGAATTATAATAAACACGCCCATAAATATTCAGACTCCGCTTCAGACACACCCTCATTTTACGACATGGAAGCCGGGAAGACGGGAATGACTAAGAACTCCACCAATCACGATGCGTGCCAATAGAGCGTCAAAAGCGGCCGTCATATCAATTGTTTTGTAGTATATAATCAAAGTGTTACAGTGGTCCCTCATTAATCGCTGGAGTTACGTTCTAAAAAATAGCCTGTAATATGCGAAACAGCGACGTACTCAGCGTTATTTTTTTACAATTATTATAGATGTTTCAAAGCTGTAAAATCCCTCACTACACAGTTTATACACTTTCTCAATCAGGCATGAACATTTTCTCACTTTTCTCTCATGTGTAAACACTCTCAAAGTTCAAACCTTAGTAGGAAAATAATACCAAACTGTTTTCAGGCCCAAACATTTGTTTGAGAAATAAAAATAGAACGTTTTCCTATAAATAATTATGATGGCATTTAGAACTAGCGAATTAATTTTAACGATCAACGAACGAGGTCGGACACATAAGAAACTATTAATAGTGACTGACCAGTATTTCACAGATCGGGCCTCTGCGTCCTGGCGCTGCGCCTTTTTCCACTCACACCTGGCTGCAGGTGTCTGTTTCCGAGTGACAAACAGTTATGAGTAGTTGTTGGCGCTCTTTTCTCTTCTGGGCAACAAGATTCATATAAATAGATACGCAGAACACAGAACACTGTAAAAAAAAAAAAAGGGCATACAAAATTGGACTAAATACTCCGCAAGACTCTGAGGCCAAGACAGGTGAACGGCGTTATAGTGAGGGACCACTGTATTCTCTTTTCAAATGTCAATAATTCTTGACCTGGATATTTGCTCGCTCAATTAATAAGACACGCCTAATCTGTCAGATTTCTTTATTTTTTAAATGTATTTCTGTATTTATTTTATTGTGACAACTGAAAGGAGACGACAAAACCTGGTTGCAGCACGGGCGAATTAAGGGAATGACGAAACTACAGTTATTATCAATTTCATTGTCTAAAACGATCACACCACATGAAGTTAAGCTCAGCGCTGCTCTGGCTCCAGGCTCGAAGTCTGGAGAAAAAGGCGAGCAGCGCTTTCTTTGCAGTCAGCGCTGTGACCACGGTTCATGCTCCATAACAATCCCGCAAAGGCAGGATTTGTATTGATTATTATGTAGTATAATCAGGAAAGTGTTATTTATGTAACATATGCATTGATTTGTATAATGGCAGTGTTTATCATGTTGATCATCTTCATTTTTATCCTAACTAAAGCACTCCTTCTGCTGAATCACCTCTAAATTATTTACACATTATTCACTTTGCGTGTTTTTAGGAATCCGCTAGCTTAGCGTAGCTACTAGCTCTTAGCCGATTTAGCATGGCGGCTTCTCCTGTCTCTCCCGCACTTTTCTGCTCTGGGTGTGAAATGTTTAGTTATTCCTCGGCCTCCTTTAGCAGTAACGGTACTTGTAATAAGTGTAGCTTATTCGTAGCTTTGGAGGCCAGGCTGGGCGAATTGGAGACTCGGCTCCGCACCGTGGAAAATTCTACAGTTAGCCAGGCCCCTGTAGTTGGTGCGGACCAAGGTAGCTTAGCCGCCGTTAGTTACCCCCTGGCAGATCCCGAGCAGCCGGGAAAGCAGGCTGACTGGGTGACTGTGAGGAGGAAGCGTAGCCCTAAACAGAAGCCCCGTGTACACCGCCAACCCGTTCACATCTCTAACCGTTTTTCCCCACTCGACGACACACCCGCCGAGGATCAAACTCTGGTTATTGGCGACTCTGTTTTGAGAAATGTGAAGTTAGCGACACCAGCAACCATAGTCAATTGTCTTCCGGGGGCCAGAGCAGGCGACATTGAAGGAAATTTGAAACTGCTGGCTAAGGCTAAGCGTAAATTTGGTAAGATTGTAATTCACGTCGGCAGTAATGACACCCGGTTACGCCAATCGGAGGTCACTAAAATTAACATTAAATCGGTGTGTAACTTTGCAAAAACAATGTCGGACTCTGTAGTTTTCTCTGGGCCCCTCCCCAATCGGACCGGGAGTGACATGTTTAGCCGCATGTTCTCCTTGAATTGCTGGCTGTCTGAGTGGTGTCCAAAAAATGAGGTGGGCTTCATAGATAATTGGCAAAGCTTCTGGGGAAAACCTGGTCTTGTTAGGAGAGACGGCATCCATCCCACTTTGGATGGAGCAGCTCTCATTTCTAGAAATCTGGCCAATTTTCTTAAATCCTCCAAACCGTGACTATCCAGGGCTGGGACCAGGAAGCAGAGTTGTAGTCTTACACACCTCTCTGCAGCTTCTCTCCCCCTGCCATCCCCTCATTACCCCATCCCCGTAGAGAGGGTGCCTGCTCCCAGACTACCAATAACCAGCAAAAATCTATTTAAGCATAAAAATTCAAAAGAAAAAATAATATAGCACCTTCAACTGCACCACAGACTAAAACAGTTAAATGTGGTCTATTAAACATTAGGTCTCTCTCTTCTAAGTCCCTGTTGGTAAATGATATAATAATTGATCAACATATTGATTTATTCTGCCTAACAGAAACCTGGTTACAGCAGGATGAATTTGTTAGTTTAAATGAGTCAACACCCGAGTCACACTAACTGTCAGAATGCTCGTAGCACGGGCCGGGGCGGAGGATTAGCAGCAATCTTCCATTCCAGCTTATTAATTAATCAAAAACCCAGACAGAGCTTTAATTCATTTGAAAGCTTGTCTCTTAGTCTTGTCCATCCAAATTGGAAGTCCCAAAAACCAGTTTTATTTGTTATTATCTATCGTCCACCTGGTCGTTACTGTGAGTTTCTCTGTGAATTTTCAGACCTTTTGTCTGACTTAGTGCTTAGCTCAGATAAGATAATTATAGTGGGCGATTTTAACATCCACACAGATGCTGAGAATGACAGCCTCAACACTGCATTTAATCTATTATTAGACTCTATTGGCTTTGCTCAAAAAGTAAATGAGTCCACCCACCACTTTAATCATATCTTAGATCTTGTTCTGACTTATGGTATGGAAATAGAAGACTTAACAGTATTCCCTGAAAACTCCCTTCTGTCTGATCATTTCTTAATAACATTTACATTTACTCTGATGGACTACCCAGCAGTAGGGAATAAGTTTCATTACACTAGAAGTCTTTCAGAAAGCGCTGTAACTAGGTTTAAGGATATGATTCCTTCTTTATGTTCTCTAATGCCATATAACAACACAGTGCAGAGTAGCTACCTAAACTCTGTAAGGGAGATAGAGTATCTCGTCAATAGTTTTACATCCTCATTGAAGACAACTTTGGATGCTGTAGCTCCTCTGAAAAAGAGAGCTTTAAATCAGAAGTGTCTGACTCCGTGGTATAACTCACAAACTCGTAGCTTAAAGCAGATAACCCGTAAGTTGGAGAGGAAATGGCGTCTCACTAATTTAGAAGATCTTCACTTAGCCTGGAAAAAGAGTCTGTTGCTCTATAAAAAAGCCCTCCGTAAAGCTAGGACATCTTTCTACTCATCACTAATTGAAGAAAATAAGAACAACCCCAGGTTTCTTTTCAGCACTGTAGCCAGGCTGACAAAGAGTCAGAGCTCTATTGAGCTGAGTATTCCATTAACTTTAACTAGTAATGACTTCATGACTTTCTTTGCTAACAAAATTTTAACTATTAGAGAAAAAATTACTCATAACCATCCCAAAGACGTATCGTTATCTTTGGCTGCTTTCAGTGATGCCGGTATTTGGTTAGACTCTTTCTCTCCGATTGTTCTGTCTGAGTTATTTTCATTAGTTACTTCATCCAAACCATCAACATGTTTATTAGACCCCATTCCTACCAGGCTGCTCAAGGAAGCCCTACCATTATTTAATGCTTCGATCTTAAATATGATCAATCTATCTTTGTTAGTTGGCTATGTACCACAGGCTTTTAAGGTGGCAGTAATTAAACCATTACTTAAAAAGCCATCACTTGACCCAGCTATCTTAGCTAATTATAGGCCAATCTCCAACCTTCCTTTTCTCTCAAAAATTCTTGAAAGGGTAGTTGTAAAACAGCTAACTGATCATCTGCAGAGGAATGGTCTATTTGAAGAGTTTCAGTCAAGGTTTTAGAATTCATCATAGTACAGAAACAGCATTAGTGAAGGTTACAAATGATCTTCTTATGGCCTCGGACAGTGGACTCATCTCTGTGCTTGTTCTGTTAGACCTCAGTGCTGCTTTTGATACTGTTGACCATAAAATTTTATTACAGAGATTAGAGCATGCCATAGGTATTAAAGGCACTGCGCTGCGGTGGTTTGAATCATATTTGTCTAATAGATTACAATTTGTTCATGTAAATGGGGAATCTTCTTCACAGACTAAAGTTAATTATGGAGTTCCACAAGGTTCTGTGCTAGGACCAATTTTATTCACTTTATATATGCTTCCCTTAGGCAGTATTATTAGACGGTATTGCTTAAATTTTCATTGTTACGCAGATGATACCCAGCTTTATCTATCCATGAAGCCAGAGGACACACACCAATTAGCTAAACTGCAGGATTGTCTTACAGACATAAAGACATGGATGACCTCTAATTTCCTGCTTTTAAACTCAGATAAAACTGAAGTTATTGTACTTGGCCCCACAAATCTTAGAAACATGGTGTCTAACCAGATCCTTACTCTGGATGGCATTACCCTGACCTCTAGTAATACTGTGAGAAATCTTGGAGTCATTTTTGATCAGGATATGTCATTCAAAGCGCATATTAAACAAATATGTAGGACTGCTTTTTTGCATTTACGCAATATCTCTAAAATTAGAAAGGTCTTGTCTCAGAGTGATGCTGAAAAACTAATTCATGCATTTATTTCCTCTAGGCTGGACTATTGTAATTCATTATTATCAGGTTGTCCTAAAAGTTCCCTAAAAAGCCTTCAGTTAATTCAAAATGCTGCAGCTAGAGTACTGACGGGGACTAGAAGGAGAGAGCATATCTCACCCATATTGGCCTCTCTTCATTGGCTTCCTGTTAATTCTAGAATAGAATTTAAAATTCTTCTTCTTACTTATAAGGTTTTGAATAATCAGGTCCCATCTTATCTTAGGGACCTCGTAGTACCATATCACCCCAATAGAGCGCTTCGCTCTCAGACTGCAGGCTTACTTGTAGTTCCTAGGGTTTGTAAGAGTAGAATGGGAGGCAGAGCCTTCAGCTTTCAGGCTCCTCTCCTGTGGAACCAGCTCCCAATTCAGATCAGGGAGACAGACACCCTCTCTACTTTTAAGATTAGGCTTAAAACTTTCCTTTTTGCTAAAGCTTATAGTTAGGGCTGGATCAGGTGACCCTGAACCATCCCTTAGTTATGCTGCTATAGACGTAGACTGCTGGGGGGTTCCCATGATGCACTGTTTCTTTCTCTTTTTGCTCTGTATGCACCACTCTGCATTTAATCATTAGTGATCGATCTCTGCTCCCCTCCACAGCATGTCTTTTTCCTGGTTCTCTCCCTCAGCCCCAACCAGTCCCAGCAGAAGACTGCCCCTCCCTGAGCCTGGTTCTGCTGGAGGTTTCTTCCTGTTAAAAGGGAGTTTTTCCTTCCCACTGTAGCCAAGTGCTTGCTCACAGGGGGTCGTTTTGACCGTTGGGGTTTTACATAATTATTGTATGGCCTTGCCTTACAATATAAAGCGCCTTGGGGCAACTATTTGTTGTGATTTGGCGCTATATAAAAAAAAATTGATTGATTGATTTTTATGTGGATTCCAGCGCTGGTTCATTTTGGTGTATAATTTACGCCACCTCTCGACCTGATGTATATTTTCAGCGCAGCGTACGCCAACGACCACATTGATAAATGCCAAGTAGCGCAGCTGTTTTGGCGTACACCCCATATATGCTCAAATATCACCGTATGCAACGTTGATACATGAGGCCCATTAACACCTGCACACACACCTACAGACAATTTAAACTTTCCAGTTCACCTAACCTGCATGTCTTTGGATGTGGGAGGAAACCGGAGCACCCGGAGAGAACCAGGCATGACTCATCTGCATTATAACAGCAAAGTGGCCTCTGTGTGCATGAGTGTGTATGGCTTAAGTCACGTGAAAACCAGCTGACATTTTTATTTTACTTTGAGCAGATGAAGTCAGTTAATCACTGAAATCACCTGCTGGAGTGGGCGTATGCAAAGAAAACGTGCACCCTTCTCCATCCTTTCTGGAATCAGTTTGAGACCTCTGCTTTATGGTGAAGCAGGTCAGCCATGGTCATGAGGTCACTGGACAAAGGTGTTTGGTGATCCTGATATCTTTGCAGGTGAACGCTCTTTAGGGTCATGGTGCTGCCTGCCTTGTTGTATGGTTGCAAGACTTGGACACTGAGCAGTGACCCAAAGCGACAACCATGTCTTTGAAGGATCCTTGGGTACCACTGGAATGACTTTGTATCAAAGAGTGGTTACGAAGAGAGACAAAGATGAGGAGGATCAGCTGCATTGTGAGGGAGTGTCAGCTACAACACTTTGGCCATGTGACCCGTTTCTCCGTGCATGATCTGGCACACAGATGCCGGTGTGTTAAGGACCCCAGTAGCTGGAGAAGGCCGAGGGGACGCCCACATTTCACCTGACTGTGGCAGATATATGGTTATTTTAGAGCTGTGGGAACATACTGGCTGTCTGAGTGGTTTCCATCCAAGACCCGGATTGGTTCTGTGGCGCTGTGGATGCAGCAAAACGCAGCACCAGCATCTGCTCTGACTTGACTTGATATCAGCCCGTGGCCACATGAGGAAGAAGTCAAATTAAAGTATTGGACTGTAGTCTGGATTTAGGACAACTGGAAGCTCAGACATGGTGAGAATAATTACACATCTGGCATTTCTACTTTGAAGACAGTCAAAGTGAAAAGTGTCTCCTTTGGTTCAGGTGTTTGACTTGCCTGTGAACAGCTAAACACGTGGCCGCGTGGCTGTAGAGTCTGTCTATGACGTCAGCACTCAGCTCCCTCAGGTACTCGTGCAGATTCTTACACTGCAGCTGCACGCGCAGCTTCATGACTCACACACAGCGATTTACAGCTTATTCTGCTCCAAACACTGTCCCAAAGGAGCAGCCAAACGCTGTGAAAACAGCTTCAGTGTGTATGTATCGAAAAGTCCACTTTGCCAAGAAATAAAAGCAACAAATGTTAATTTCCACAAATAACCCATCCGGAACTAAACTCTGCGGTCTGGATTCTTCTTCTGCTTGTTTTTGTTTTCCTGTTTTTCCTTCACGGCGGTTGTCCTGCCGCACTCTACCGCCACCTGCAGGTTCGGGGTGTAAACTACGCAGCTGCAGTTTTGTCAAAATTATGTACTTAAAATTATATTTACCCACAGTAATTAAAAAAAAAGAACAGGATAAACCAAACGATAGGGGGAGGGGGTATATTTTTCACATCTTATATTTGTTCTGTATTATGTCGTACACTGAACTGTAGCAAAACTAAGCTCCCTGTTTTGGAAGTAAATCTGTGCCATGAGTTTGAATTTGAATTTCTAATGATTTTTTTTTTTTGCATCAAAATCAGACTTTAAATTTCAAAACCACTGTTACAGACTGAACAGTCTGCCCCTAAAAATTGGTCCACCCTACCTCCACTGCGCATGCCTCATTTGCAACCACGGCAGTGTTAAATAATATCTGTGCTAAATCTTTGTTTTATGTTAGCTATTAAGTATTTGTGTTGTTTGGAAATTCTGAGAAATATGTTGTTTTACTCTATCATCTGTCCAAGTTTCAGATACAGGGAGAGCTCCCCCTGCTGGTGAGAGCCAGTAACATTACAAATATGAGACTAAACCACACCCATGTTAACACTCAAAAGGTATAAAAAGTGTCTGTGAGGGTTCCAGGCCTGGTTTCTAATGTGACCTTGAATAAACTCAAAATGAGGACTACGATGGTTTGGTTTTTGATAAGGGGCAGAATTTTACATAAAAAGAACCAGGTAGAAATAACAACGGACTCTCTACACCCAAAGCGAACAAATAGATTAATGGGATTATAACCATGTCATCAGATGACAAGGTAAAACTCTTAAATCATTCTAAAGTCAGTTTTCTGCAGAAATTAGGCCGTTTTAAGCAGAAATGAGGCGATAATTGGTGATGCTTTGAAATGACGGACAAGCAAGGAATGCATCAGCTTGCTGCTCATGTAGCTGTGGTGCTCTGATCACTTCCTCCGTCTTTTATCATGAAATAATGCTGAATTTATGTGGAAATGATTGTTGTACAAAAGCTTCAGATATCTGTCACTGAGATAGATGATGACTGGAGTGCAGTTTTAAGCAGAAATGAGGTGATAATCAGTGAACCGTGGCTGATGACACATGCACAGTGAAGGCAGGACGGACCGATTTTTAGGATGGGACCGTTGGTTCGGCGACACCATCGAATTTCCAGCACACATTATTTCTGCCACTTATTTTTTCTCAATGATATAATAAATTCTACCATTATATCATCATCTACTCCTAAACAGGGGCTTTGTTTTGTCGACCTACTTCCGTGGTGGTTATATTTGCACTTAATAATGGCTCGCAAACACACGGCTCACTCCCAACTGTGAAGAGGTTCTCATCGTTTACTTAAAAGCCTCAACTCATTCGCAAACATCACCTCTCTAGCACAAACCACCAAACAAAACAAAACAAAACCTATGTTTAGGAGTAGAAGATAATATGAACTTATGGCAGACACACTTTGCAGTCATCATGGTTCCTGGGATCCACCATCTCCCAGGATCTGAAGTGGACCTCCCACATAGACTCCATCAGGAAAAGGGTACATCAGAGGATGTTCTTCCTCAGACAGCTCAGGAAGTGCAACCTGCCCCAGGAACTGCTCCTCATCTTTGACACATCCTTCATCCAGTCTGTCCTGTGCATCTCTGTCTCTGATTGGTTTCCCTCTGCCTCCAAAGATGACAGGCACAGACTTCAACCGTCAGCTCTGCAGAAAAAAAAAAACCCAAAAAAAACACTGGAGCCAGCCTGTCCTCCATGCAGAACCAGTCCAGGCTCAGGAAGCAAGCTGGTATTATCTCTGCAGACTAGGCATCTGAATCTCATCACTGACAATGATTCGATATGCACCTTGATACGCTACCAGTGATACGATTCATATAGCAATACGTGACAATACTGATGATATGATTCACCCCTGTTCCTGATTCGAAGCAATTTCATATATATTTGATGGCTATTCAATTCCTCACAATGTGATACGATGTGGTTTGGTACGATATGATTAATGATGGGTGTTATTAAGATTTTATTGATATCGATGCCATTATTGATTCCGCTTATCGAGCGGATTCTTTATCGATTTCCTTATAAATACCTGTTGCGAATTTTCTGTGTACTAAAAGTCAGCTTTACAGATTTTCTATGTCAACATTTTATTGAGTCTTAAAGTAAATAAATATGAAATTGATCACTGCATCCTTGATCTCTAGACATAAATAAAAATCAATAAAATCTGTACATGGTGGATCCTTGATCTCTGGACATAAATAAAAATCAATAAATCTGTATCTGTAGTATTTGTCAATAGCATATCCTTTCAGTTATTAATGGCACAAATGTAACTCCACAGACTCTGAGCTGAGCTCTTCAGCCGGCTGCTGCATGTCAGGACGCAATTAATAAAAAAATGCAGGACATCTCTGTTAGGAAAAATTACCTAAAAACACTGACACAGACAACAAATGAGACACCAGAGGAAACAAGTTTCAGTTTCTAAGACCTTTTGTTATTTAAAGCTTTAAATGTAGATGGCATACAGAGTGTAGGTCTGAAGACAAAATACAAGTACATTCAGTTTTCATGCCACTTATATACAATCCCAAGGTGTTCCAAAGTCCATTCAATGAAATGATTTGATAGCATAACAGTCCGTGTCAAAGTCTCTTGCTGGTCGTTCATTATACACTGATTAAATCATGTCTCATCACTTAGCATAAGACAAACAGTCTCACATGTCTCACCTCAATGTTATGTGCTCTTTTCTCTTCCTCTTCCATAGCATTGTTCAATCAATTGCTAAGACAATTAGAATGGTAAATATATTTGAAAAAGCTTTAACATTCATTTTTATAACAGTCTCATCTGGGTGAGAAAAAAAAAAAACGGTTTTGGTCGGTTGTAGTTCTACTGTTTGCATTATAACATTTGAAAGAGGTGTCATCTGTTTTAAAACAGCAATTTGCTCTCAAGTTATTAATTCTGACCAAAATCTGCACGGCTCTTTGGAGCTGTGCACTTAGTCCCACAAAATAGAGGATAATATTATTATTACCTTCACCCAATGGACAACTTCAGTTTACGCAGGAGCTAGTGCTCACGCCAGTGGACTTGCCGCTTCATAAAACCAGCAAAGCAGAGAAACAGCGAACAGTGGGTCGAAGCACTGCTTCATTGCTTCAAGCAGACCTGCTGCAGTCTGCAATCAACGTAGAGAAATAATCATTTTCTCGATAAACACCCTGAAAAACAATGGCCACGGGGGGGGGGGGGGTCGACAAGCAGGCCGCGAGCGATGCAACACAATTCAACCTGTCAACTGAATCAATGCACACTGAATGATTCAATGCACTCACATCACGCACATTTGTATCTAGATACCGATTCATACTGATTAACCCCCACATGCCTGCTACAGACCCCTCACACCCTGGACACACTGTTTAAACTCCTCCCCTCTGGTTGACATTACAGAGCTCTGTACATCAAAACAACCAGACACAGGAATAGTTTATTTCCACAGGCCGTCACAGTGATGAACAACTTAACCTGCCAAAAAACTCACTAATTCATATACCTCATGAACACCTTTGGTCTGTTTTCCTGTTTCTCCTTTGCACACATTTTATTTTATTTGCAGATTTTTACTGTGAATTATTCAGTGTTTACTGTATATTTATACATGCTCGTACAGAGAGAGTACAGCTCAAACCGGAGTCAAATTCCTTGTATTCTTGTAGATACTTGGGGAAAAAAAGGCTATAGCGCAGTGCAGTCTCATTTGAACACCTGCGTGATATTGCGGGATTTGACCACATCTAGGTACAGCCTGCACGAACATGGCTGAGACTAATTCCCAGGTGGAGTGTGGGAGTTTCAGCACAAACCATTCAGCCCAGATCGGTAAACTTAAAAGCACACTCGCCACCACCTGGTGGACATGCCGGTGTCGCCGAGGAGGAACCACAAATGAGTCCTACTCTGACCATGAGGATCTTCTGGCTTCTCATTCTCCAGAAGCCTTGGCTCAATCCAGCTGTCCCTTTTTGCTGACAATAGGGCAGCGCAGTCTCGTTTGAATCCCTGCGTGCTATCGTGGGCTTTGACCACATTCAGGGAACAGAATGCACAAACACTGAAGAGCCTAATCTCCGGCGTAGTGTGGGAGTTTCAGCACAAACCATTTGACCCAGCTCGGTAAACTTAAAAGCATACTTGCCGCCACCTACAAGACATGCCGGTTTAAAATTGTTTCCACTGAAACCCCCATCCTCCGAATGCTTTGTGCCATCACTCCCACACTCTGCCCGGGAATTAGTCTCTGCCCACAAACAGCATCACTTATAACAGAAAAATGGTGTACCATTTTGTTTTTGGCTGCAATCACCGATGAAGTCGAGAAAAGTGCATTTTTTTGGGTCCCAGTGGAAAAGGTAAGACAAGGCAAATGGGAGAGATCATGTCGGTAAGTGTACACACCTAGCCAGAGTAGCTGTGTTCTCTCGCCTGCACATCCGTCTCGACACGTTTGAGCTCCGGGTCATAAACAAACCACAACACGTCCACTTTCCACCGCGTTATCACTTTATTCTTTGCATTTTCACTTTGTTTGCATGTAATTTTCCCAGAAACTCAAAGACAGTGCCATGTTTCTGATATGTAGAAAAATTATATCGTATGCGTCGTTTTACCCCTTTAGCACCCGCCCTCAAACAAGACTGCGGTGCCCAATTGCCTGAGCACTTATCAACTCACAAATTAAAGATCCCGCTGAATTTGAACTTTTAGGAGGATTCGTACAGTTTTAGAAATGAGGCCACAGGTCCCCCTGGGCTTCCCGACACTAGCATGACTTTGATTCACGCACTTGCATGACCTGTGTCATGTAGGAGAGTAAACTCATCTTTAACTGGTGTAGACTGAGCCTGAGAGGGGCGCCGGCACGTGCAATTGCGCACAGAGAATTTTGAAATGTTCAAAAAAATCCTTCACGCATAAATGTCATGCTATGTGGCTCGATCTAATCGCCAACACGACGTGCAGCTCATCAAGTTGAGTAAAGAAGAAGTGAACAGAGCAAGCGGTGACGTCAGCAGATCGCATCAGAGCACAGCTCCTTTGAAGGATTATAACAAGATGTTAAATCTATCAAAAACATACTTTAACAGCTGCACACAAGAAGGAAAGAACACACAAATGTTACACCAAGCCATGACAATGTAAACATGACAAATAATGACCTTTTTAGATGGCTCAAAATACTTTCTGCAGCTTGAACACCTGAAGCTGAAGCGGCCCTCTGTGATTCAGAAAGCGATTACAGCTGTTTTCAACGGCTAATTTGTAGAGAAAATGATTAATCCGACAAAAAATAATTATTTTATATACACAGCATCAAGCGCAAAGCAGGTGGCAGGCGGTGGAACAAAGAACGGCGTCCAGCTGGGAACACAGTGGGTGGGATCATCACAATGATGGGCGTGCAAGTGCGTGAATTAAAAGTCATGCTCGTGTCGGGGGGCCTTTACATGCGAGACAGTATCAGCTATGAGATTACAGCCCTGTTGTGAGCTAACCGGACTGCAGAACCTGATCCAGTGTGCAAGTGCCTCAGGACTGACTGCTGCAAGAACTAGAAAAGACCAAGGGAACAACAACCTGGTTGCAGCTGATTGATGGCTCCTTTTAGGAGGTGAGGATGGACCGGTGATTTGCCTGGGTGGTTGTCAGTTCTATAGCATGTTGGATGACTGTGCACCAGCTCATGCTGCCCATCCCGATCTGACTGAAAGTCTGCTGTCAGGTTCTGGAGACCATGACTATGGGGAATGTGGAGAAGGACAACAGCTTGACTCCTGTAGGTGTAGTTCAGGATTTCTTCGGCAGGGGCTGTCCAAATAACTGCATCAAGAGGTTTAGCCGCTCCATCATTTCCTCCAGTAAAAAACCACAGGTAAGAGTCAGGCTGCTGGGAGCAGAAACCAATTTTGTACCATTTATGGCCACAAATTGCTCAGCACAGGCTACTAGAACATCAAAAATGGCAATTGTTGTGAAGTTAGCAGAATCACATCTGGGCATTCAGGGTACATGTTGGGATGCAGTGATGAGCATGTTGGGGGACAGATCATCTGCTCAGCAGGTGTCCTGTAGACAGGAGTTTTGTCAACCTGCAGTTTGCCATCATGTGACCATGTGCTGCCAAGAAGACCAAGTCACCATCACCAAAGACAGGAACATTTTACTCAATCAGACCCACAGAGAACACAAACACAACAGCAGGAACCTGGTTCTGTGTTTGTGCCCAACCTGTGCGCTTGCTACAGACATTACAGCAACAGTCAAGCTGGGATTAACATTTCATATCACAGGTGAGTATTGAGATAACTTTAAAGAAAAAGTCCTGGGCTTCGTGTGCTTTGACTATCAATAATGTTCTGAACATTCAGCAAAGGGCGGAAATGCAACACAACCTAACAACTACGAAACAGAAGCCGGGACTCCATTAGAGATTTGTGCAAAAGTTAAGCGATATTTTTAGAACGTCAACGAACCACAATAGCAAAATCACAGCATTTAGTCAGCTGAAGTAGAGTGCAGAGGCCCCAAGACCAAGTCTGGAGTCTGGCAACCTCCCATCAGAGCTTTTATGGATGATGTGACAGTAACAACTGTCAGTCCCAGGAAGCAGATGGATCCTCCAAGGCTTGGAGAGGCTAATCACCCGGGCTCGGATGTCCTTCAAGCCAGAAAATTTGAGGTCGTTGGTTCTGAGAAAAGGGAAGGTGACAGACCAGTTCCATTTCTTTCTAAGAGGAACCCAAATCCCTTCAGTTACAAAGAAACCTGTGAAGACCCTTGGAAAGACCTTTGATTGCACCCTAAAGGATGCAGCTTACATCAGAGCAGCAAACTAAGAACTAGAGGGGTGGCTAGCAGCTGCTGACAAATCAGGGCTACCACAGAAATTCAAAGTCTGGATGTACCAGCATGGCATCCTTCCTAGGCCATTGCTGGTATATCGATTTCCAAGGGTTCGAGAGGAGGATCAGTAGCCACTTCCGAAGGTGGTTGGGATTACCCAAAAATCTGAGTAGTATCGCTCTCTATGGCAATACAAACAGGCTGATCCTTCTCATCAGCAGCCTCTATGAAGCGATCAAGGTTATTCAAACAAGAGAGGCGCTCGTGCTGTCCAGTGATCCAAAATTTTCCCAAGCTGGCACTGATGTGGGGACAGGAAGAAAGTGGAGGGCACAGGAGGCAGCGGACCAGGCAGAGTCGAAGCTTCATCACAAAGCACCAGTGGGAACTGTGGCAGTAGGACATGCAGGATTGGGCAGCATTCCAACAGCCAACTACAGCTGCCTTACACGGCAAAGTAAGGCAGGACCTGGTCCAAAAGGAGGTGAGAGCTGGAGGAGGAGCGTGCAAGCCAGATGGCGGGACTGAGGTAGCAGAGCGCTTGGACCAGATGGGAACAAGCTATGGACAGAAATATCTCATGGGCTGAATTGTGGGAAGCTGTGCCTTACCGCATCAGGTTTCTCATCCAGTCGGTATACAACGTGCTGCCAAACCCATCTAACCTCTTCTGTTGGGGCAAGACATCAGCAAGGCAACAGCATGCACCTTCTGCCAAGGAAGAGGAACCCTGGAACATATACTCAGCAGCTGCCCCAAAGCACTGGGAGAAGGCTGCTACTGTTGGCACCATGACGAGGTTCTGAAAGCGATTGCTGAAACCATCTGTAACATTCACTAGAGCAGGAGAACAGGCAAAAGCCCAAACGGGACTCCTGGGAACATCTCATGACTGGCAGACAAGGGTGGACCTTGGGAAGCAACTCAAATTCCCAGAAACCATCACTAGAGACAAGCTGCAGACCAGACATCATGCTGTTCTCTGAGACATCCAAACTGGTGGTCATGCCTGAGCTCACAGCATCCTGGGAAGAGAGAATGTAGTAGTCCAGCAAAAGGAACATGGAGAAATATGCAGATTTGGTGGAGGATTGTCGCAGTTGTGGGTGGCGTGCACAGTGTGTGCCCATCAAAGTGGGGAGCAGGGAGTTGCGTGAAGATCACTATGCAAGGCCTACAGCATCACTGGTGTAAAATAGAAAACCATCAGCAAGGCCTCAAAAGACACAGAAAAGGCCCCAAGGTGGTTGTGGATCACGCAGAACAAGAACTGAGTGAATGCGGCTTGGACACAGACCAGAACTGATCACTCCTGATCTGGTTGCCAGGGTAAGTGGATCTGAAGTTGAAAGATCCGAAACCCCGTATGGCCCTAGGTACTTCACTGATGACATGAAAATTCAGTAAGGTATATCTTATATATTATATTCCAATTCTAAGGTGGAACTACAGGGCTGTGAAATGAAAACTGTGCAATCCGAGGAGAATTTGCGGGGGGGGGGTTGGGGTCTAGGGCCCTGTGGGGCCCCAGAATTAAATTTTTATCTAATGATACTTTTTCAGCATCTCCTGGAAGAACAAATCTCAAAATTAGTGGATATTTAAATGATCCTATATTCAACCCGTCATTGATGTTGAAATAACAGAATACGAGTATGACGTGGAAGTAGGACCTTTTAATTGTAAACCAAATTATGCATTAACTCAGAACAATTAAACTTCAGTCTTCATGAATTTCATCTAAAGACTGTTACAGCATTTCAAAAACCACAGCTAAAGCTTGTAGAATATTTGGAAAATCATGGTAAAATATTAATAACATACCTTATAGTAAAAAGTCAGTTATATTCTTGTGTAAATTCATGCAGCTTCCATTCAAAGCCACAATGTCTTTTTTACAATGAAATGAAAGAAAATAGATTAGTGAAAAAAAGTCACATAATCATGTCTAAAATCCTGTTTGAACAGCAGAATGTTTATTTTCCAGGGAGAGAAAAATTCTTACCATGTTTCCTGAGAGGGCACAGTTCACTTTTCCCGTTTCTTTTATCTTTCAGGTGTGTTGATGAAGCCAGCAATTCCACGGATTCTTGTCCTTATAAGACTTTTTCAAACCGTCTTTCTCGCCATCATCTCACTGTGCGACGTCGCTCCGTGACACAGACATGATTCAAAATTCTTCTTTTAAAAACTTGAAAGTTCTAAAAGTGTGCGATGTCCACATGCTACGTTTAGCTAAGCTTCGCACAGGAGCCACACAGCGTCGCCGCAGCAACCAACCAGTCCTGCTTTACGACAACTGTCGTAACAGCTACACTTTGAGTGGCATTTTTCCTCCGCGAAACTCCGCGGATCCGAGGAAACTGATTTGTATCTGTAACACAAGGATCAGTGTCCGTGGACTTATAAAACTTACACGATGTCGTAAAAAAAGAGAACGCTTTGCGATAAGCATTTTAGAAACTCAGTGATGTTCACGATTAAAGAGTACATCACTAACACATCCAACCCCCCTCCCCATGATGAAATCCTCAGAGTTTCCACAGCCCTGAACTATGCCAGTATACAAAGGTATATCTAAATATCTAAAAAGGAAGAGTAAAATAGGAGAGTAGAAAAGAGTAGAGTAGAGCCACTTAGGTGCCTGGTCTTGAGAACCAGGGATGGTAGGTTAAAAAGCTTTTTTATCCCATGAGAACTCTCCCTACCCACCCAAGCAGCTCAAGAAAAAGGTATATATAATAAATAATAAGACATAAGAAGGATAAGACATCACAGGAGAAGATTGTAGTACAGGTAATTAGTATGTAGACTAGTAGTAAAATCAAATATAGTTAGTAGGCTAAGCTGTAGAAGCAGAAGCTGTGAGTGTATGAGTGTACTGGTATCTATCTAAAGTAACTCTGTTAGCATACTATAGGAAAATAAAAAATATAATCATTATGCTATCAAATGGAAACCTAAGAACTTCTGATGTCTTTAGAGGAACACAAACTGATGAATCATTAAAAATCTACACCATGTAAAATAGAATTGTAAATGGTAAAAATAAGCTAGTTATGGTAGAAGAGCTAAATTAGCCGTGAATAAGCAACCGTACCCAGCAAGCTAACACAATAAACAAAAAACTATAATTAGTGTATAAAGTATAATAGCGCAGTTAAACCTACAGTAAATGTATTAACAAATACATATAAAATAAATGTGGGCAAAAGTATGAATTAATGTGGGTTATCAAACACAAAAGAACTAACTATTTTGTAAGCTACGATGAACACTGCTAAGGCTGGCTAGATAAGCTAATTTTCAACTTTTGCTGCTAACCACAATGACAAAGAAATATTGTTTTATCTTGAACGAGGAGGGAGAATAGGTCGTGAAGATGGATTAATCAAGTGCAGAGTCGCCTGGTTTTAAACAGGTAAATGTGAACAATTTGTGCGATATTTCAGAAAGTAATTCAAAACTTCACAAAAAGTGAACTTTAAGCTACTCTGAGACAGCGCTTCCTGTTTTAATAGAAAGCTGAAACAAAACACTGAAAGTGCTGTATCTAAAATGTTTCCATTTCAGTTTTTGAAGGGCTTTTTTTTTTCTTCTCCTCAACAACATCATAAAATGTTTTTAGTGATATTTGAGTTTTCTCAAATGCATGTGTTTCCTTTAAGTGTATTTTCAATTTGCTACTTCAAATTGCACAATTTGGATGGTAATGAAAACCCACCTACTGTGATTCAGTATATTTACTGTTACATTTGTGAGGTTTAAACTCCTCACTTTGTTTAGCTTTTCTTTGCTTTGAGACATAAAATAATGAAAATGTGTCTCTATGCAATAACCATAAAAACGAGCAGCCTAATGTACTTTGTGTTAAGAGGAAGTGTGTTATCAGATTTGAAACGTGTCTGTATGAAGATGTGAGTGGTTTTTGTCCTCCTGAGTATCAGGGGACAGCTGCAGTAGTGAAATGTTAATATTTCAGGCATTTTTCCATCAGCTGTCCCAGAGCAGCAGGTTGCCATTGGCTTTTCTGTGTTGCCGTCACCTGAGCAACTGTTTAGTTTTTCGCTTTGATGAAACTTTGCTGTCATTACTGGACGTTCTCATCTTCCGATCCGTCAAACTTTGACCAACACGTCCGAGAAACCCTTGTTGAAATACTGTATGCAGTATGTACAGCCCTACAGACAAATTATGACTGAAAAATATGCCTTTATTTCTATGAACTGTGCAAAGCAACAGGTTTTCTTAAAATAAATAAAATTAGGCTGCTGCACCGCTGTTTAAGAAATAAAAACTAAAGTTCTGATAAAGTACATTACTTTATTATTAAACATGAAAAACAGTTGAAGACCAACAATATCCAGCATGATCAGCCTTTTATGGGTTTGAAAAAAAAAGCTTTAAATCTTTCACATCCTGAATTATTTCAATAACATAAATATTAATGCCATTTTCACATCAGTAACGCTCTGGGTCACTGGGTCTTCTCATGAAAGCGTTACATCGATAATCCACACTTTTGGCTGTTTTAGGATGGAGATTCAAAAGATTTTTCACCTCATCCAATTTCAACTTTCACACATTCATACAGATTTTTAACCGATCCACAACACATCGTTACATCCTTATTCCTGTGCTTGTTATTCTTATTTGTCACAATTATCATTTTGTATTTGGCTTCTTTTTGGGGGGAATTTTGGAAAACGGTGCCACATGATTACATTGCACATGGCTTCATAACAAAAAATAACTGAAGCACTGTGATGGTTCAGTTAGATTTTACTGTGAATATTGGAGGCTGGATGAAGGTCACATTACCAAATGGCACCACCTCACACCCCAGTCAGAGCTCCAGGCTGAGGTCTCAAACAGACCAAGCAGCCACGTGTCTGAATTCAGCACAGGCACACGGAGACAACGGGTATCACAGCACACAAGCGCCCTCAGGAGTCCTCCTTCTCTTGATATCTGCAAAATCCCAAAAACAAACACATTAAACAGGTAACAGCAGGGGGGCGCTGAAACCGGCCTCCCACCACCAATTCCAGGTCCTGACTGACAACCAGGTTCCAAAAATGAGAGAACTGGGTGACTAACAGCCTAAAGATGTCATACACAACTACACACCAGGTTACAGGTGACCTGAACGCAGCACCATGACATGAAAACTACTAATCACAGTGCGACCGTGCACTAACGTCTGTGTGCTAAAGTCTGCGCGCAGAACTACTGATCATCTGGTACGGGATTCTCAAAGGCCAACGCTGACACAGATATTTAGAGAGCAGGGCGGCTGATGGACAATACATGAAGCTGGTAACTTTTTTGCAGGCAGGTTTGATGAATCCCAGTCCACCCATGTGCTCCATTAACCTTTGTCAGGATGATGTAAACCGTGTTCTGTCCACAACCGTGGGATATGTCTGTCTTCTGACGGTAAATTGATGAGATTAATTGGAGGAAGCAGATTCACGAAGCAAATTACTATCACCAAAACACTGCAGCAAATGTCATCTTATGGACAGTAAACATTGCATACGTATGATATTAGGAGCAGGAAAAACTAAATACTGAGCTTTAATCTCCTAGTGCAGCAGATAACGGAAACAATCCTTCACATGGTGATACCAGCATCAGGTTTGCCATAAATGTTCTCCATAAATCAGTGTTTGAGGAAAAAAAAAAAAGTGCTGGCCACTTGAAAATCCAATATGGTGGCCAGGTAGGGGTCAATGAAGAATTACACAGGGGTCAAAATTTAAAAATGCTCCAATCATATTGAAAACTATAACAGTATTTGTCTGATCATAAATATTCCAAAAAGGACTAACTGTAACTGAATGTTATGGAGTTATGGGGCGTGAGCTGAAGTTAAAGTTGCTCCAATTTTGGTAAAAAGTCATGTTTTCAATGATTCATTCATTTAACGTTAAAGTATAAAATAAAACAGGTTTTTAAAAAATAATAAAATAGTTGCCGTTTAAAGAGCCTTTGTTTTATTTAGAAACGTAGAAGCAGGTATTGTTTGCTGGACTCTCTGGACATTTAACCAGATGAAGGTCTCTTCTGCAGCTTTGACCTCTGGTGGAGTTGTTGACACTTTTGTCCCATTTTGAAGAGCAGAGATATTTTCTTCCAACTGGACTTCATGGTGTTCATCTCATCACTGGAAGTTTCTGAAATGCATCTGAATTTAGGTTGCTTGCAATGCATCTAATGTCACTGATGCACATTAACTGCCGCGTCTGACTCAATGTCAGCAAGCTGCAATCTCCACTCTCACTTTGGATAGCAGCATGCGGCAGCGCTTCTCAAACTCAATTGCTGGTGAGCAGTTACCAGCATAGAGTAACATAAAAATAAGCTAATCAATATAATTAGTGCGCTGCCCGTGGGCAGTGGTGGGCAGAGTTAACCAAAAACGTAACTTCGATAACCAATGCTAAACCGATTAAAAAAAAAGAGGAAATTAGAGCTAACCGCTAATTTTTAGTATTAACTCGTACACTGTCGTCTACTGATAAGCCAGTTTCAAGTTTAAGCACCACCGAGGCTTCTGAGCAAAATCAAATCACAAACCCCCAAACGAACAACGAGCCACAGCTTCTGCACAGCTTTATGCACTCTGCCTGCTGTTGCCCCCGACCAAAAAAAGTGTCATTTACTTTCCACATACAACAACACAGACAGTGGACAAGACACACGAAATGCAAAGCACAGCACTTTTAAAAACAAACAAAACTCATTCTGGACAGTTTATCAACATTAATGTCAACTCTGTCCTTGGATTCCAAAGTGAAAATATTGCACATATCTTTTAAAGTAATGTGCTAATTCTGAAGGTTTAAGCGTTAACAAGTTAACAGACAAAAGTGCCAAAAAGCATTATGGGAAAATGAGTCTCATCTGATTCACTGGTTGGTTGGTTTATTTATTAGTACAAACCAACACACATTACTGTAACGTGTGTTGGGTTTTTTTAAAATAATGTGTATTTGTAAATATGTCTTTCATTTGTAAAAAAAAATGGCATTGGCAAAACAAAATGTTTGTGAAGTGTGATTCAGCACAACATAGCAACAACGATCACATGTTGGTCGCTATTCATACTCCCATCCAGTAGATGGCAGTGTTTTATGCATTTTGACAGGGGGGGGGGGGATTGACAGGAGACTCATTTTCCCGCAATGCCTTTTGGAGCATGTGTCTGTTAATGCTTAAAACCTTCAGAATGAGTGCATTACTTTAAAACAGTGGCATCCAGGGTGCAGGTTTTCTTTGCAGCCACTGACTCCAGCAGGTGATTTCACTGATGAACTCATCCCACCTGCTCCAAGTGATGTTAATCAGTGAAATCACCTGCTGAAGTCAGTGGCTGCAAAGAAAACCTGCACCCTCTTGGCCCTTTCTGGAATAGTTTGGAGACCACTGCTTTAAAAGATATGCATGATATTTTCACTTTGAAAAATGAGAGAGTTGCCATTAATGTCCATATACTGTCTGGAATTAGTTTGGTTTATAAATGAAACCATGAGTGAAAAGTGCTTTGTGTTTGATGTCTCCTGCCCACTGTCTGTGCTGTTGCATGTGGAAAGTAAATTACACTTTTTTTGTTGTAGTAGCAGAAGCAGCCACCCCGCCCCCTTCTGCAGGGGGAGCTCTTCACAGCGGTCTGACTGTTGCAATAGACAGGGCCTAAAATGTATGATTTTAGGATTTACAAATGTTTTTGACTATTAAGCTTTACTCACTATGCCAGCAAAAAAAATGTTAGTGGAACTAAATTTAGCGGAAGCTAATTGGCCTGCTGATGGTTTTCAAAGTTAGCTGAAAAGCTAATTTGCTAACAAATAAGTTAGCTTCGCTAATTAGCGGTTAATGGATTAGCGGAACTGTGCCCACCACTGCCCGTGGGGATTCATGGGCCCTAGATTGGGTAGTGTTTATAAAATAGGTAGCTGACATTTTTCAAGGGTGGTAATAAATTATACAATGTTTCTATGATGAGTTGGAATGGCATGGAAGTCCAGAATGTTTTTAGAACCTTAGACCTCAACAATTTTTAGAAGAACTCAATCCTTTTATTTCCTGTTAATTACATAATTTGTTTGTTAATTAACTGTCTTAATGTATTTATAAATTGTTTAGGTTCTTGTTATCATACCGTATTTTCCGGACTATAAGTCGCACTTTTTTACATGTTTTGGCCGGGGGTGCGACCTATACTCCGGTGCGACTTATAAATGAAAAATATACCGGTAGGATTAATTTACTGTAACAAAACAATTTTACGTGACAGAGTCGATCTATGTTTTAAAATGGCCACCAGAAAAGGAAATGCAATGCATCATGGACACTGTAGTATGGCGGCCTTCCTATAAGTCACGCTGGTCGCGATAACCAATCAGAGAACAGAACGTTGGACGCGTATTCCTCACCTCACCCACAGCGTGTGAAGCTGACGAATACGGTGCTTGCGGTTATTCCGGCATGGCGAACAAAACAGCTTCAACCCTTGGATATCAGTGTGAGCAGAGTGTTTAAGTTGACGCTGAGAGCTGCGTGGGAGCACCGGGTGAGCGACGGCGGAGGATTAGTGTGTGCACTTGGAAGGAGCTGGCGTCGAAGATTGTGAATAGCGTTTGAAGCAGACGAACATGGTGTTTATTCCGGGACGGCTAACAAAACAGCTTCAACCCTTGGATATCAGTGTGAGCAGAGTTGACGCTGAGAGCTGCATGGGAGCACTGAGCGACGGCGGAGGATTAGCGTCTGCACTTGGAAGGAGCTGGATCGACAACGCTGGGTGGTCATGAGCTGCGCAGGTAGGTGCTGCATGGTTCGGCTCGCAATGTGGTCCGCAAAATACAAACATATCTGTAGGTAAAATGCAGCTCACAAGGGGGCACTCAAGGCTTGTGTGACTGTTCCTGCGACTTCTGACTACCATAGAAAAATAAAAATTTCAACGTTACTGATAACTTAACAAGACAATGGAGAAGGCCCGAAAAAATGCCACCAAAAAGAAAATCATACTCTGCAGATTGTAAGTTATGACTGGTGAAATATGCATCTGAAAACGGTAGCCGTCACAAATATTATCATCTGAACTTTTCATGTTAAGTTAACATACCTGTATGTCCATGGGACTTATAGTCCAGTGCAACTTATTTATGGTTTATTTTTCTTTATAATGATAAAGTGGCTGGTGCGACTTATACTCCGGTGCGACTTATTTATGGTTTATTTTTCTTTATAATGGATAAAGTGGCTGGTGCGACTTATACTCCGGTGCGACTTATTTATGGTTTATTTTTCTTTATAATGGATAAAGTGGCTGGTGCGACTTATACTCCGGTGCGACTTATAGTCCGGAAAATACGGTATATACTATTATTATCATTATCATCATCAGTATTATTATTTTATCGTATTATTATGTCATGAGGAAGATACAGAGGACAGGGTGAGATGGAAACGACTGATCTTCTGTGGTGAATCCTAAGGGGAGCAGCGGAAATAAAAAGAAGAATGGAAATAAGAGTTTTCACTCTCTTGTGTCATCCATGCATTTTTAAAGTATTTACTATTATATTATGTACTTACATTGAACTTACTAAATAAAAATCACACACACACACGTATGCACTCACATTTTTAATATACAGATGACTGACTACCCCCTGCTGGAATGGCGTGTGAATCCAGAATATAATTAATTAGCTAATTAGCTAATATCCGTAGTTTCTCCAAAAATATTAGTCATATCAATGTTCTGTTTTGGCGCCAGTCATCCTTGACCCAAAATACATAAATATACCACCCAGCAAATATTAGCTCTCCCCAGTTTGTCCATGACCTAAGTTGTACACACCTATGCAAACAGAGCTTTTTGTCTTTTCTGCATTCTGCTGCAAGCAGTTGCTTTTATTTGTAAAGACAGAGGAGGAAGACATCAAACCCACTACACTTCCCACACATGGTAAGTCTGCTGGTAGGTCTTGATATTTTATGATGATCTGGCAGCTTTTCTAAAAAGTTGCAATAGTTTAAGGTGTTTTTGAAATTATAGGAAGTACTGAAAATAGCAAAAATAGTTGCAATAATTATTATTTTTGGACAATGCATTTGAAATTAAAAGTAAGTTGTTACAGCAAGGCATTTATATTTATTATTTAAAACAATTTTCTTTTATATCAGTATTGGAATTTTTTACTCCTGAATATCAGCATCAGTATTGTTTGTTGTTGTTTGTTTAATCAGGAAAAACGGCAATAACTGGCCCAGCAAATCGACCATAGTTATACCAAGATGTTATCGCAAAGCTACAATATACGGCGCATCCCAAAAGTTTTCACAGCGCTCACTTTTTCCACATCTTTATGTTACAGCCTTATTCCGAAATGGAGTCTTTTTTTTTTATTGACGGAATTTTTTTTTTTATTTCTTGCACACACGCACGCACACACACACACGAGGTCTGTTAGAAAAGCATCGGACCTTTTTATTTTTTTCAAAAACCTGATGGATTTGAATCACGTGTGCTTGCATGAGCAAACCTTGAACCTTCGTGCGCATGAGTGAACTTTTGCATGCCTGTCGATTGCATCATGTTCTGGTAAGCAGCCTTTGTGTGGGACGTGTGTAGTGCGCTCGGCTTATTTTCATTCCAAGGAAAAAGACGTAACAACTGGAGCAGTGTCGCATCAAATTTTGCCAAAAACTGGGCGACAGCCAGGTGGAAACCATTCGGACGATTCAGACGGCTTTCTGTGACTTTTCAGTCGTGTGACTATCCGAGAAATTGTGGAAGAGGTGGGCATGTCACAGCATGTCCTGTAGAATTGTGAGGGGAGGAAAAAAAAATTACTCCATTTTGGGATAAGGCTGTAACATAAAATGTGGAAACACTGACGCATTGTGAATACTTTCTGGATTCGCTGTATAGGTTAACAACTGAAAACTGTCTTCTGCTGAAGAGTGCAACATGACTTCCATGAGATTATGGATATATCTCCAGAGGAGATTTACAGAGGTTAGCAAACAGTGAATCATACCATTCTTTACACACAATGTGCTCTGTTGCTCATTCCAGTCAATGAAATCTGCTCCAAAACAGAAAATCTGCAACATTTTTTTTAATTTTAGGCTTTAATTCTAACCTGGCACCAAAGTGACTGAGCAGCCAAATCCACATTCAAACAGAAATTACTTATTTTATGTTGCGTTTACACGTAGGCAAGACTCATTACAAATGTCATATTTGCATCATTCTTGGCACATTCCTGACATTCTTAACATGACTTAACGCATCTGAATAGGTTTCTTAATAGTGCGTGTTGCTGTGTGATATTCACGATTTTCGTGGAGCATTTTTTTGGCTGTCAAAAAATCTTTCACGAATGTCACGCACCACCCTCATTTCACCTCATGTTGTGGAGGTCGCAACTGAGCGTGTTGATCCGTCTTGATTAGTGGTGATCCTTAATAGAGTGTGACAACGTTCTTCTCTGATGTGTGCACAATTAAACCCTGCTGCACTGCATTCAGTTTCATTGCTGCAGTATGCTGAAGGACAGTGACGCCAAGTCGGCTATAAGTCTCGTTCCAGTGCTCATCAGCACGCTCCTGCAGGTGTTCCACCTGCTGCATGTGCCTGACGTTTGGGAAAATGAGTAAGATGAGAGCCGCATGGAGCTACACATCTGGCTCTTAGTATCCTCCTCCTTTCTGCGCCACTCCATGGCATAGAGTCCAACTAATCAATCAATCAATCAATTTTTTTTATATAGCGCCAAATCACAACAAACAGTTGCCCCAAGGCGCTTTATATTGTAAGGCAAGGCCATACAATAATTATGTAAAACCCCAACGGTCAAAACGACCCCCTGTGAGCAAGCACTTGGCTACAGTGGGAAGGAAAAACTCCCTTTTAACAGGAAGAAACCTCCAGCAGAACCAGGCTCAGGGAGGGGCAGTCTTCTGCTGGGACTGGTTGGGGCTGAGGGAGAGAACCAGGAAAAAGACATGCTGTGGAGGGGAGCAGAGATCGATCACTAATGATTAAATGCAGAGTGGTGCATACAGAGCAAAAAGAGAAAGAAACAGTGCATCATGGGAACCCCCCAGCAGTCTACGTCTATAGCAGCATAACTAAGGGATGGTTCAGGGTCACCTGATCCAGCCCTAACTATAAGCTTTAGCAAAAAGGAAAGTTTTAAGCCTAATCTTAAAAGTAGAGAGGGTGTCTGTCTCCCTGATCTGAATTGGGAGCTGGTTCCACAGGAGAGGAGCCTGAAAGCTGAAGGCTCTGCCTCCCATTCTACTCTTACAAACCCTAGGAACTACAAGTAAGCCTGCAGTCTGAGAGCGAAGCGCTCTATTGGGGTGATATGGTACTACGAGGTCCCTAAGATAAGATGGGACCTGATTATTCAAAACCTTATAAGTAAGAAGAAGAATTTTAAATTCTATTCTAGAATTAACAGGAAGCCAATGAAGAGAGGCCAATATGGGTGAGATATGCTCTCTCCTTCTAGTCCCCGTCAGTACTCTAGCTGCAGCATTTTGAATTAACTGAAGGCTTTTTAGGGAACTTTTAGGACAACCTGATAATAATGAATTACAATAGTCCAGCCTAGAGGAAATAAATGCATGAATTAGTTTTTCAGCATCACTCTGAGACAAGACCTTTCTGATTTTAGAGATATTGCGTAAATGCAAAAAAGCAGTCCTACATATTTGTTTAATATGCGCTTTGCATGACATATCCTGATCAAAAATGACTCCAAGATTTCTCACAGTATTACTAGAGGTCAGGGTAATGCCATCCAGAGTAAGGATCTGGTTAGACACCATGTTTCTAAGATTTGTGGGGCCAAGTACAATAACTTCAGTTTTATCTGAGTTTAAAAGCAGGAAATTAGAGGTCATCCATGTCTTTATGTCTGTAAGACAATCCTGCAGTTTAGCTAATTGGTGTGTGTCCTCTGGCTTCATGGATAGATAAAGCTGGGTATCATCTGCGTAACAATGAAAATTTAAGCAATACCGTCTAATAATACTGCCTAAGGGAAGCATATATAAAGTGAATAAAATTGGTCCTAGCACAGAACCTTGTGGAACTCCATAATTAACTTTAGTCTGTGAAGAAGATTCCCCATTTACATGAACAAATTGTAATCTATTAGACAAGTATGATTCAAACCACCGCAGCGCAGTGCCTTTAATACCTATGGCATGCTCTAATCTCTGTAATAAAATTTTATGGTCAACAGTATCAAAAGCAGCACTGAGGTCTAACAGAACAAGCACAGAGATGAGTCCACTGTCCAAGGCCATAAGAAGATCATTTGTAACCTTCACTAATGCTGTTTCTGTACTATGATGAATTCTAAAACCTGACTGAAACTCTTCAAATAGACCATTCCTCTGCAGATGATCAGTTAGCTGTTTTACAACTACCCTTTCAAGAATTTTTGAGAGAAAAGGAAGGTTGGAGATTGGCCTATAATTAGCTAAGATAGCTGGGTCAAGTGATGGCTTTTTAAGTAATGGTTTAATTACTGCCACCTTAAAAGCCTGTGGTACATAGCCAACTAACAAAGATAGATTGATCATATTTAAGATCGAAGCATTAAATAATGGTAGGGCTTCCTTGAGCAGCCTGGTAGGAATGGGGTCTAATAAACATGTTGATGGTTTGGATGAAGTAACTAATGAAAATAACTCAGACAGAACAATCGGAGAGAAAGAGTCCAACCAAATACCGGCATCACTGAAAGCAGCCAAAGATAACGATACGTCTTTGGGATGGTTATGAGTAATTTTTTCTCTAATAGTTAAAATTTTGTTAGCAAAGAAAGTCATGAAGTCATTACTAGTTAAAGTTAATGGAATACTCAGCTCAATAGAGCTCTGACTCTTTGTCAGCCTGGCTACAGTGCTGAAAAGAAACCTGGGGTTGTTCTTATTTTCTTCAATTAGTGATGAGTAGAAAGATGTCCTAGCTTTACGGAGGGCTTTTTTATAGAGCAACAGACTCTTTTTCCAGGCTAAGTGAAGATCTTCTAAATTAGTGAGACGCCATTTCCTCTCCAACTTACGGGTTATCTGCTTTAAGCTACGAGTTTGTGAGTTATACCACGGAGTCAGACACTTCTGATTTAAAGCTCTCTTTTTCAGAGGAGCTACAGCATCCAAAGTTGTCTTCAATGAGGATGTAAAACTATTGACGAGATACTCTATCTCCCTTACAGAGTTTAGGTAGCTACTCTGCACTGTGTTGTTATATGGCATTAGAGAACATAAAGAAGGAATCATATCCTTAAACCTAGTTACAGCGCTTTCTGAAAGACTTCTAGTGTAATGAAACTTATTCCCTACTGCTGGGTAGTCCATCAGAGTAAATGTAAATGTTATTAAGAAATGATCAGACAGAAGGGAGTTTTCAGGGAATACTGTTAAGTCTTCTATTTCCATACCATAAGTCAGAACAAGATCTAAGATATGATTAAAGTGGTGGGTGGACTCATTTACTTTTTGAGCAAAGCCAATAGAGTCTAATAATAGATTAAATGCAGTGTTGAGGCTGTCATTCTCAGCATCTGTGTGGATGTTAAAATCGCCCACTATAATTATCTTATCTGAGCTAAGCACTAAGTCAGACAAAAGGTCTGAAAATTCACAGAGAAACTCACAGTAACGACCAGGTGGACGATAGATAATAACAAATAAAACTGGTTTTTGGGACTTCCAATTTGGATGGACAAGACTAAGAGACAAGCTTTCAAATGAATTAAAGCTCTGTCTGGGTTTTTGATTAATTAATAAGCTGGAATGGAAGATTGCTGCTAATCCTCCGCCCCGGCCCGTGCTACGAGCATTCTGACAGTTAGTGTGACTCGGGGGTGTTGACTCATTTAAACTAACATATTCATCCTGCTGTAACCAGGTTTCTGTTAGGCAGAATAAATCAATATGTTGATCAATTATTATATCATTTACCAACAGGGACTTAGAAGAGAGAGACCTAATGTTTAATAGACCACATTTAACTGTTTTAGTCTGTGGTGCAGTTGAAGGTACTATATTATTTTTTCTTTTTGAATTTTTATGCTTAAATAGATTTTTGCTGGTTATTGGTAGTCTGGGAGCAGGCACCGTCTCTACGGGGATGGGGTAATGAGGGGATGGCAGGGGGAGAGAAGCTGCAGAGAGGTGTGTAAGACTACAACTCTGCTTCCTGGTCCCAACCCTGGATAGTCACGGTTTGGAGGATTTAAGAAAATTGGCCAGATTTCTAGAAATGAGAGCTGCTCCATCCAAAGTGGGATGGATGCCGTCTCTCCTAACAAGACCAGGTTTTCCCCAGAAGCTTTGCCAATTATCTATGAAGCCCACCTCATTTTTTGGACACCACTCAGACAGCCAGCAATTCAAGGAGAACATGCGGCTAAACATGTCACTCCCGGTCCGATTGGGGAGGGGCCCAGAGAAAACTACAGAGTCCGACATTGTTTTTGCAAAGTTACACACCGATTTAATGTTAATTTTAGTGACCTCCGATTGGCGTAACCGGGTGTCATTACTGCCGACGTGAATTACAATCTTACCAAATTTACGCTTAGCCTTAGCCAGCAGTTTCAAATTTCCTTCAATGTCGCCTGCTCTGGCCCCCGGAAGACAATTGACTATGGTTGCTGGTGTCGCTAACTTCACATTTCTCAAAACAGAGTCGCCAATAACCAGAGTTTGATCCTCGGCGGGTGTGTCGTCGAGTGGGGAAAAACGGTTAGAGATGTGAACGGGTTGGCGGTGTACACGGGGCTTCTGTTTAGGGCTACGCTTCCTCCTCACAGTCACCCAGTCAGCCTGCTTTCCCGGCTGCTCGGGATCTGCCAGGGGGGAACTAACGGCGGCTAAGCTACCTTGGTCCGCACCGACTACAGGGGCCTGGCTAGCTGTAGAATTTTCCACGGTGCGGAGCCGAGTCTCCAATTCGCCCAGCCTGGCCTCCAAAGCTACGAATAAGCTACACTTATTACAAGTACCATTACTGCTAAAGGAGGCCGAGGAATAACTAAACATTTCACACCCAGAGCAGAAAAGTGCGGGAGAGACAGGAGAAGCCGCCATGCTAAATCGGCTAAGAGCTAGTAGCTACGCTAAGCTAGCGGATTCCTAAAAACACGCAAAGTGAATAATGTGTAAATAATTTATAGGTGATTCAGCAGAAGGAGTGCTTTAGTTAAGGCACGTAAAGATTACACTGGGAAACAAATCGTAATCTAGATAACTAGATCAATCTAACTGCGCAGAGTAAACAGCTAACAGATACAGAAAAACACCGCTGTGCTCCGGAACAGGAAGTGATACAATACCGCAGTGAGAGCCAACCACCCAACTAAGCATGCAATCACAAAGTTCTTCTGCTGTGGATTTTGAGGAGCAAACTGGAGTGATCTGAACTGTTCTGCAACTGACGGTTGGATGAATATGGGGTGTGTGTGGAGACATTCGCCTCATTCACAATGTGACAGAACTTAACGATGCGCTGTTACACGCGATAGCGTGCAACATTATTCTTGGCCATGCGTAATGGTTCCTGATCATTCTCCAGCGACACATGCCATTAATCATAACACGTGGTAAAAGGTTGCAGCAGTTCCTGAGGACTCCTGATGCCTCTGCCCCGAATCTTCACATTCACGATCAGCGGCCAAGAATGTATACTTCGTGGCATTCGTGACTTGTCATCGTTATGTGTAAACGCAGCATAAAAATGTACAAGCAAAATTAAAAACTATGCTGTCTGTAGTAGCAAAGTAAAATGTGTGTATTACCCACCATCTGCGCAGATTATGTCAGAATACTCACCTTTGTGGACACAATATTTCACAAAGTCACAAATTTTTGAACATGTTCAAAATTTTCCCTATTTAGTTACTACATTCTACAACACCACTATAGATTACACTACACTAGATTACACAACTTTTCATGCCCCGATTGGGTATTTGATTTTTTTTTTGGGGGGGGGGGGGGGGGCTTGTACAATTAGATGTCAGAAAAAGGCAATGGGGTCAGAAATGATATGAAGTTAATCTTGATGATAACCAGAACATTGCCATTCATTACCTGCAGTGTGTACAAGTGAAGAAGACCGTCTGGCCTTCATCTGCAGACCTCATCTGCCTGGTGTGGTAAACCATCCCCTCTTTACCACAGCGGCCACAGCGTCTGTCAATCTGAATGGACCAACCACCACAGATGATGTCAAGATTCCATAGTTTTCTACAAAACAACATCACAAGAGCAGGAAGTTTATTCTTCTTACCACAGGTCCTTTAAGCTCCTCCTCATTCTCCACAGATGAAGATGACTGCTCTGCTGGGTTGAAGATGATTGTGGACTGGATCGCCTGGCCTAACAACTCTAGACCAAAAAAAAAAAAGTCTGTTTTTGCCCATGTGTCAGACTGATACATCCACCTCTAAAATGCACACATATAAAACACAAAAAAATATTACAGGGGAACATTCCCCCAGACAGGGTACAGAATAGGGATGAGCGAGTACACCAATATCTGTAACTGTTCAACCATCTAAATTATCTGTATCTGTACTCGTAGTGGGCGGGGCCTAAACCAGAAGTGGGCATAGTTTAACCTGAAATGGCTGGGGCTTAAATCAGTACATTATTTTAAGTCTTAAATTGATATGGATTGATCAGAAGTTGCTATATCTATTGTTTATTGGAAAACTATTTACAGAACAGCCTCAAAATTGAGATTCAAATCAATGTTTTTGATCAAAAAAGTAACAGAACTATTTGCAGAACAAGTTTTATAAACTCAGAACATGAATATTCTTAAGTCTATGAATGAATAACAGAACAGCCTCAGAATTGACATTCAATGTCGTAGGAAATTATATAAACTAGGTATGCATGAACAAGAGTTGTCGCACTCAACACAACTTTTTAAAAATTTTATGATCAAATGTGATTTTTTTTCAATTATTTATTTATTTTTACGACCTAACGTTCTTGCCATTTTTTCCACACAAAGTTAAACAATATTGATTAAGGTGTGTGTGTTTGTGTGTGCATGACTGTCTGCCTGTGTGTGCATGTGTGTGTGAGAGGGAGAGAGAGGTTGTTTGACTGACCAATTTATTTTTAAGAACTGCAGTGAGAATGTGTCAGATACTGCATGCAGCCATGTTCAATAAAAACATGAATATAGGCTACTTTGTGTGTTCAGCTACATGTGTGTAAGTGGTCTGTAAGACTGTTTATTTTTAATGATCTGTGTGAACTTGGTGATTCATGTAAACATCCAGCGATGGCAAACAGGGAAATAATATGTGAGTCTTGTTCACCAACAAAATGAAGAGCAAACAAACGGTTAAATAAATAAACAAATAAATAAATAAAAACCCGACCGGAGACAGTGACCGACACAACATGAGCCGTTTTCAGTTCCGTCTTGTCAAAAGCACCGCGTATGATACGAAACAAGTTCACCAAGTAACTTAAAAGAGGCGAGCTGAAGAAAACGTGAGGCAGCCAAGACAAGCACAGAGAGAGATCCTGTGTGTCTGTGTGACAAGCTGCAGTGAGACGTGTCTGTGTAGGGAGGGGCGGGCGCTGTGTCTGACTGGCCAATCACAAAGCGTGAAGACAGTCAGTTAGCCAATGAGAATTTTCCTTCAGCACAAGCACAGATATTGACGAGTTTTATTCGGAGCATGCTCGTCAAAAATGCTTTATCCGTACCGGATACTCATCTGAAACGAGTATCCGGCTCACCCCGAGCACAGAGTACACAAAACATCATCTTAGAAGGTCCTGTGCAAAACACTGAGTCCACAAACACATCGTGGAAACAAACACAAAACGCATGTCAGGGTGAGTCTGAGTCTCCAGTGATTTCTCATTATGGGAACGAATGATGTCTAAGGGAAACATTTTTGGAATACAGATCAGGTCAAGTATAGGAGCACACTCTGGTGCAGCACATCGCCACATCCACCACACTATGAAACCACCTTGGTTCCTGGATGGCAACCACCCAGGCAGAAACACAACCCCCCCCCCCAAGAGAGTAATCATCTGCCACAGGCAGGGAAACGCCTGAGGATCGGACAAGTCAGGAATGTCTCATGGAACCACTTCTAAACAACTGCTGATTCCAGGATCCTCAGGTCAATCAAAGGCCCAGATGTTGGCTGCAATCAATAAATGAAGCCCTGCTACAAAACAAACAACCTAAAATTTGAAACTGGTCAAATGGACAAAGGAAAAAAAAAAAAAAAAAAAAAAAAAAAATCAAATCTTCTGTAGTAAAATTTTATGTTGAAACAAAGACGGGCCACAGCATATTGCTAGATATTTTGGCAGAAATTCTCCCCACAGTAGGAACATGTCGTCCCATGAAAAATGACAACTGGGCAATTCTGTGGTAACGGAATTACAACAGCAGCAAAATCTGGACATATGGCATCTAACCACGACAGATTAGCTCAGATTGTAATTCCGTTACTGTAGAATTGCCGAACTGATAACGCGTTTTCATTTGCACTGCATGTGGGAGCTCAAGCAGAACAAAGGCAGAAGCGGTATTCAAAAATAGACTGAGGAAGAAATGTTAAGTCGTCCATAAAGTACACAACGACACAATGTGACGACGCTGCATCATAAACGCATCGACGTGAGGAAGAACCACGGAATGGACGTGACATGCCGATCACAGTAACAGCGGGCACCGTATCTGACGAGGTGAAAGTGTGGCTTTCACCTCGTAGGACGGTTCATATTTGTTTGCGAGTTTCAAAGGCGACTGCAAGTTGACACATGCAAAGTGACCGAGAAACGTATAGCAGAAAAATAAGTGCTGTTGGGCTTCAAAGACACCAGCAGATGTGTGGGTGAACAATCCAGATGTTTGCTAGTACCTCATCAGGTCTCCACAAAAGTACAGGATTTACTTTATTTATTTACATTTATTAAAAACATTGATATCAGTGGCCCTTAGGGGAAATAAAAAAAAAAGAAAATCTTATTCATGACATCAACCAATAGAGGGTCTGCGAGACCTTGTTACAGCACACATTGTTGCAGTGCATGTATTGTCGCCATGAAAACTAGGGATGTCCCGATCAGGTTTTTTTTTGGCCCCGATCCGATTCCAAGTCACCTGATTTTGAGTATCTGCCGATACCGAGTCCCAATCCGATACTTTAAAAAAACTGAATGAACAATGAACAAATGCTAAATATATAATATTTTCATTTTAATCACCATATTTTATTATTTATCACTTAAACAGGGCACTTCTCGTTGAGGTAGCTTGAACAATCAAGTAATAATCTACCAGACTTAAAAAATGCACAAGTTTCCATGTTATTTTATTTGTCTAAAAATTAGGGGTGGGCAAACATAAAAAATCTTAATCGCATTAACTCAATGACTTTCTGTGATTAATCATGATTAATCGCATGGTATATGTGAAACCCAAAAATGAATTCAAAAGATGCTTAAAAGCACAGTTTTATTTGAAAATGTAAATGAACATTGCATAAATTTGAAAATGTAAATTTCAACTGAAACATACTAATTAAATCAAATATAAAACCACTGGCAGGTCATTTGTTATCCTGTTTCATATCAAAATAATATTCATGTCAGTGACTAAATGTACTAAAACAAATACGTCACAGTTGTACACATACCACAATTTGATATGTGTACAATTGTGATGTATTTGTTTTAGTATATTTAGATTTTGTTGTGATTTGGCACTTTATAAGCCGATTAAATTGAACTGAAATTGAACATTTTATTGAGTCTTAAAGTAAATAAATATGAATTTGGTCACTGGATCCTTAAACTTTGTACATAATGAACTCTACATGGTGAATCCTTGATATCTTGACATAAATAGGAATAAACAAAATCTGTAGTTTTTGTCAAAAGCATTTCCTTTCAGACATTATTGGCATGAATGTGTTTCCATATATCTGAGCTGAGCTTACACTTGCTGTGCTTCACTTCAGGATGTAATTTGAAAAGAAAACAGCACGTTTCATTTTGGGAGGAAAAAAAACGTTTTAGTCGACTGTAGATTCTTGTCTGTATTACATTTGGAAAGAGGTGTCATTTTATTTAAAGCGGCGATTCATTTTGAAGTTATTAATTCTGACCGGACACTGTCTCAGCCGCGCAGCGTTTCTAGCTGTGTGAACGGAACGGAGGACGATTCTCGTTTCTTGACAGCAACAAGACAAGAGTCCCAGTTAGTGACTTTAATCCACACAAAAGTGACTGACGATATTTTAATGGCTTTGTGAGGGGTTAAGAATCGGCTTGCCGTTTCTGAAGAGCAGTGAATCAAAGAACCAACGCGCTACTGGATCGAAGCATTGCTTCAATGGTTCATGGTTTCAAAGTGGAGCCGCGCTGCAGAAATGGTTTATTACAGACCAAACCCTGAATATCCAACTTTATTTGTACGTCCGTATGACTCTGAAACTCGGAAAAATCCGTATAATTTACAGACTATAGGTTGACATGAAAACCACCGAAAAGCTGTGTTCACCGCGGGGACACGTTCGGCTATTCGAGATTATTCAAGATTTTTTTTTTAAATCAATGACGAACGATGCATAAAAAAAAAAAAATTTGACCGATGCAGCTGCATCGGTCCAAACCGGTCTGGATCTGGGCCTGATCCTGTAGAACTTTGTACCGAAAATGTCCATTCAAAAGTTCGGCGTCTTTCTGCATTTTGTTTTGTTGTGCATAGCCTGTACTTTTCTCAATCCTCGTGTCGTTTTCTGTGTGAACTCAGCTATCAGCAGGAAGCAGCAGCATAAGCTTGCCCCCGACTGACGCTTTCAAAATAAAAAGGCAACGAGCAACAGTCATAAGGCTAAAAAAAAAAAAAAAAAAAAAAAAAAAAAACCGCAGCGTTAAGGGGAGGAACAAAATTGTCGGCAATAATGACCTCAATAATTAACGCAACGTTAGCGCGTTAACGTTGCCCAGCCCTACTAAAAATCCATGTCAAAGGTTCCTTATGTTAAACAAGAAATTATCTAATCTGAAATAACAGGTGGTTTTAATTTATAGATGAAAGGTTTCTAAAGAACCATTTATTGATTTAGCTATTTTAATTACAAGTGTTCTAAACTTTTTTAAACAGTAATCAGAAATTTTGAGGTAACAAACAACAATAAAAAACATTCCCAAGGATTTTTCTTCAGACATGTGGTTTCTGCACTGATCTGTGGTTCAAATCCCCGCCTGACTGGAAAATCACTAAGAGCCCTTGGGCAAGGTCTTTAATCCCCTATTGCTCCCGGTATGTAGTGAGCGCCTTGTATGGCAGCACCCTGACATCGGGGTGAATGTGAGGCATAATTGTAAAGCGCATTGAGCGTTTGATGCAGATGGAAAATTGCTATATAAATGCAGTCCATTTACCATTTGTACAGATCAGTGGTTTCTGCCACACTTCCGTGTTTTGGCCCAACGCGTCGTTCCTATTGGACAGCGCGAAGCTACGTCACAGCTCAGAGCATCAAAAGTTCAAAAGTCAACTTGAAAAGTAAAAGTTAAAAAAAAAAACAAAAAAAAAAAAAACTTACATTTGCGTCCTGACAGTCCTCAGTGTCCCTCTGATGCTTTATCAGTGTTCAACAAGTTCAGAGCAGCGCAGTGAACGTGAATGAAGGCGGAAGCTCTTTAAGACGCGCTCCTAAATGTGATGAGTGTCCACGTCGCTCGTGCGCACTCCATCTCTCGCTCCGTTTTCTTTTTGTTAATCAGATGACAGATCGCCGTCCTGAGGACTTGGTCAGCACCGGGTCCTGCTGAGCACGGAGGGATGACTGAGCAAGAGTTTCGGTGGGAAGTGTCCATCCTCTTGCCATTCCATCAAGGCGTCAAGCTGAGCGTGTAAACACACCAACAGCAGTTCTGCGAAAGAAACTTTGCGCGTGTAACTCCCCCCACCTCTGTCCAGCTGAACTTGTGTTTTTTTCTTTTGTTCAATTAAGAAAAAAAAAAATAATTGGGTTGAACTTTGACCGCGTCAGCCTGCTGACAAGCAGCAATACGTGCGCCCGTCAGAAGCGTCGCATCAAAAGCTGAGCTAAAGCGATGCTTCTGACGCCTCTAAAAAGCAACACGTCTCACGCCTCTGACGCTTCCGACGCGTGAAAGGCCCCTTAATCTGCAATAATGAGCCAGAAATAGCGCTAATCAAAATAATGAGGATAAAATCTCTATCGGATTCCTGATCGGAATGCAACGTCCGATTTCGATCAAGTCTGAAACCACGTGATCGGGCCCGATTTCCGATCGGATCGGGACATCCCTAATGAAAACTATATATTGGCGCTGGCGACAATATGTGTCCAGGTTTTACAGCACATATTGTCACCAGGGACAAAGGCACTTTCTTGTAGTATAATGTCCATGTGTTCTACAACAAAATGTTCAGAACAATCCTGCCTCTCTGAATGAGACATATTTGTCTATAACACTGTATAATATATATTATATGGCTCTAAAGCTGAAAATGTGAAATTCATCAAGTCATTTGTAAATATATATATTAAACCTCTTGGCTGATAGAAAATTGATGACTGTTCTGCTTTAACATATATATTCAATCGCGGTCACGTAGACTGTTTGTCTTACCTAAGAACATGGCGAGGGCAGACCTGAAGAACATTAATGAGATGCTGACGTAGGATCTGTGAAGCACCAGTTTTCTTTATTTATTTTGGGGGGATATATGAGGATCCTATGTGTGTGTGTGTGTGTGTGTGTGTGTGTGTGTGTGTGTGTGTGTGTGTGTGTGTGAGAGAGAGAGTGGGGGGGGGCAGACAGTACCTGTTACAGGGATGCAGAAGGAGCAGCGCCGGCAGCGGACTGTGTCCTGTATCCCAGGCAGAGGAAGCACATTCCCACATTCAGGACAGAAGTTGGGATCACCACCAAAACATGACATCACTGTGCAAAAAATATTATGGAACCTTAATAAACGTAGGACTCTGTCTCACAAATTAGTAGCCAGTGAAAGTGAAGCAGTGTCGACATTTCAAAGTTCAACCAGTCATTCATCAGTGACTTGATCTCCATGAAACAGTCATGTCACAACTTTTGGTCTGGGGAATAAGTCGCTTACATCCACAATTTGTCCTAAGTTTAGTTGTTTCAAATGCTAAAGAAATAAAGCATTAGCATTTAAAACAATGAAAAAAAATTACAAATTCTAGATGAAAGCAACTTTTGTAAGCACCATTTGTTTTCCTTTGTCTAATTTTTAAACATTATTGAAAAGAGTAGAATTTTATATCCGTCATACTTAAATTGTATTTTAGTTCATGTTTTAATGACTTTTTCAAACAGAATGCCGTTGCTGATTTATTGTAATGATCTTGTCATAAATGTTTTATTTCTCTTAAACTTCTGAATGAACTTTTAAATGTTTATGTTTGTGTTGTATTTTATGTGTGTGCTGTTATTCTTTATGTGGTAGCGTCCCTTGATTGAGGAGAGTAACGTCAACTCAGAACACGGCGCCATTTTGGTTCTAACTGCGCTGAACTACTGAATGAACTTTTAATGTTTTAAACATTTTTTTAAATCATTTAATCACATACAGCAACACATCCAGGTACAGGCGCTATCAAAATAATAATAGTTAAACTATCAAATTTGCATAAATCTACAATTTATGATGATTTATTTAATTAATTTAAAGCCTGATTTATGCAGCTGCAGCTCTTTAACTCCGTGTCATGCAATGACGTGCGTGACAGTTTTAAAGTTCTCCGTCGCTGGATTATGCTTTATTCTGGATTAATTTGACCTTCAACAAGCTTTTCTTTCTACAATCATCACCTCCAATTCAAAGGTCAGCTTTTGTGCTGTAAATCAGGTTTTAGAATTCATCATAGTACAGAAACAGCATTAGTGAAGGTTACAAATGATCTTCTTATGGCCTCAGACAGTGGACTCATCTCTGTGCTTGTTCTGTTAGACCTCAGTGCTGCTTTTGATACTGTTGACCATAAAATTTTATTACAGAGATTAGAGCATGCCATAGGTATTAAAGGCACTGCGCTGCGGTGGTTTGAATCATATTTATCTAATAGATTACAATTTGTTCATGTAAATGGGGAATCTTCTTCACAGACTAAGGTTAATTATGGAGTTCCACAAGGTTCTGTGCTAGGACCAATTTTATTCACTTTATACACGCTTCCCTTAGGCAGTATTATTAGACGGCATTGCTTAAATTTTCATTGTTACGCAGATGATACCCAGCTTTATCTATCCATGAAGCCAGAGGACACACACCAATTAGCTAAACTGCAGGATTGTCTTACAGACATAAGGACATGGATGACCTCTAATTTCCTGCTTTTAAACTCAGATAAAACTGAAGTTATTGTACTTGGCCCCACAAATCTTAGAAACATGGTGTCTAACCAGATCCTTACTCTGGATGGCATTACCCTGACCTCTAGTAATACTGTGAGAAATCTTGGAGTCATTTTTGATCAGGATGTGTCATTCAAAGCGCATATTAAACAAATATGTAAGACTGCTTTTTTGCATTTACGCAATATCTCTAAAATTAGAAAGGTCTTGTCTCAGAGTGATGCTGAAAAACTAATTCATGCATTTATTTCCTCTAGGCTGGACTATTGTAATTCATTATTATCAGGTTGTCCTAAAAGTTCCCTGAAAAGCCTTCAGTTAATTCAAAATGCTGCAGCTAGAGTACTGAGGGGACTAGAAGGAGAGAGCATATCTCACCCATATTGGCCTCTCTTCATTGGCTTCCTGTTAATTCTAGAATAGAATTTAAAATTCTTCTTCTTACTTATAAGGTTTTGAATAATCAGGTCCCTTCTTATCTTAGGGACCTCATAGTACCATATCACCCCAATAGAGCGCTTCGCTCTCAGACTGCAGGCTTACTTGTAGTTCCTAGAGTTTGTAAGAGTAGAATGGGAGGCAGAGCCTTCAGCTTTCAGGCTCCTCTCCTCTGGAACCAGCTCCCAATTCGGATCAGGGAGACAGACAACCTGTCGACTTTTAAGATTAGGCTTAAAACTTTCCTTTTTGCTAAAGCTTATAGTTAGGGCTGGATCAGGTGACCCTGAACCATCCCTTAGTTATGCTGCTATAGACTTAGACTGCTGGGGGGTTCCCATGATGCACTGAGTGTTTCTTTCTCTTTTTGCTCTGTATGCACCACTCTGCATTTGATCATTGGTGATTGATCTCTGCTCCCCTCCACAGCATGTCTTTTTCCTGGTTCTCTCCCTCAGCCCCAACCAGTCCCAGCAGAAGACTGCCCCTCCCTGAGCCTGGTTCTGCTGGAGGTTTCTTCCTGTTAAAAGGGAGCTTTTCCTTCCCACTGTCGCCAAGTGCTTGCTCACAGGGGGTCGTTTTGACCGTTGGGGTTTTTACGTAATTATTGTATGGCCTTGCCTTACAATATAAAGCGCCTTGGGGCAACTGTTTGTTGTGATTTGGCGCTATATAAATAAAATAAAATTGAATTGAATTAAATGTGTGGACTTTTCTGATCCATTCGTAATCAGCGTGCGCACTGCAAAAACTATTAAAATATGACGGCAGATGAAGGAGTGAAAGCAGAAAAGTGTCAAATCACAGCCTTTTGTGTCTGATTCCAAAGGTGCACGTCAGGCTGCGGGTCTGAGTTTGAACACGTTTTGAAAAAAATAAATGGTCCGGCTTTTAATCAGGGAAATGACTCCGGTCCCACATTCCTGAAACTGGCAAGTGTCGGCGCGCTGAACTTTAATTTCTTCCTCTGTTACTTTGCACCTCCAGACTGCTCTGGTTTTTAATGGAAATGCATTGGAACTGGACGGGACATTTTATGAGCGAAAAATCCGTTGTACAAAATCTGTTATATACAAACAAAACTTTCAAAACTGACGATGAAGTCAGCTCCCATCCCACATGGCTGACTTTATTTTCCCAAATGTTTCTTCTGTTCGGATCTGAAGGGAATCTGAACATCTTGAAGCCCTTGTTGTGTCTATTGCCTCCAAATGCACAACAACCCGGCATTTTCAGCAAATAAATAAATAAGATGGATTTCCATGCAGACAGATTAACGCTATTTTGAACCCAAGATGGCACCATGAGCCAGCCATGTGACCCCAACTCATCATGTCGTTACTTTCCTCACTCAAGGGACTCTAGTATGTGGGCACCGTCCTGTCAGAAAGCTCTTCTGGGGGGTTGGTGGAGGGATTCAGTCCCTGTAAAACACGTCACAGAGCTCAACACTGTAACAGACCTCATTAAACTCTGCGGATGCCTTCCACTGGAGGGTGCTACGTGTAAGGAACGGGATGGGATGAAGCTGTTTGGAGCTTCATCTCTAAAAAGGTGCGAGTGGTGTGGTGCAGAGGGACCGTCCACTCATGGGACCCCTGACTGGGTCCCACCTGCAGTGTCCTTTGTCTCATTCAGGATAACCAGATTTTGCTGCTGTTGCTGGAGCCTAGAAATCTTCACCCTGCCCAGGCTGCTTTGATTTGAAGTCCTGGAAGTGGCAGATCTGAGTGGGTGCATCCACAGACTTTTGGTCTGGTTGCTGCAGCGGAGCGACAGCTGCTGTGGTGGACCGTGTCCTTGTGACAGCGTCAGATGTCACCCAGATCAATAAGCAAACCCTCAGACTTCAGGTTCCTCTGGGTGATTATGTTGATCTCGGTCTCTGTCTGCGGTCAAACCGTGGTGACTGAAATCTTAGAACAGAAGACTTGCTGCTGGCAGCTTCCTTTGGTGAGGACGACTGTCCCAGAGGTGACGGACAACTGGACATTTCAAAGGAAGCATGGACAGGGACGGTGTCCAGGACTGTTGTCCTGTTGGACTTAGACGTCCGTACAGCTTACTTGAGGACTATGACTTTCTGAAACCTAGTTTGTTGAGTAACACGGCGGCTGTTCTGATTATTTTTTTGTTCTGATTCGTTTTTGTTTTCTTTGGATGTTCTGATTCTGGCAGTTCTACATGAGCACACAAAAAGAATGTTTTGTTTTTTCAAGTTTGTTTCATTCCACAGTGATGTGAGTACAAGTTACTTGTTCTGAAGCCAGGACCTGATGAACGAGCTGCAGAATGTTGCTGATGAATTGTGGTGATTTAATTTGTTCTGGTTTCAGTCTCACTTTGTCCGACAGCTCCATAAATGCTTTTTTTTCTGGAACATTCTCTAACTTAAAGTTGAGCATCGTTTTATGTTACTTACCGAGTTTGGTCGAAGTCGAAGCTGGAATTCTGTCCGACTTTTTACTTTCATTGTCGATCACGTGGTACAACGTTTGCACGTTTTGCACCCGGAAGCAGATTATCATACTCTCTTAGTTTATGGTGAGAGCGCCACACTGAGCAGTGGGGAGGAGCATACACATTATATACGTAGACGCCTCATACCTTGCTGCAACGTAATCCAGCGTCACCGCCATATTGGATGGGTCTCTTCACGATAGGCTCGCACCAGAGTCTACCGGAGTCGTCTTCCTCTTCTTCTTTTACTTACCAGACTGCTGCCAACCGCTGTACATTAGCAGACTAGACGCATCCAAGGCATAGTGCTGCCATCTGTTGTTCACAGAGTCAATGGAGAGTGAGCACATTTGTCGGTATTTTGTGCTGCTTACGGTTGCAATCATAGACATTATATACATGTAGACGCTTAGCTGATGTATCAACTGGCCGCCATCTTGACTGGGTCCCTGTTGCGCCCCGGGTGCATTTATTTGTACTGAGGAAAGTGTATTCCCAGCTTCAATAATCCGTAACTCCCCGAATTTCTACCCGATTTTCCCACGGTTTGGTTTGTTAGAAACAGCAGAGATTCAGTTACGATACAGGATGCTGTCACACATTAAAAATACGTACTTTCCTGCTGAAAGACTTTGTCTTATGCTCTTTAACAAAGACATATGGTATGGCATATAGATAAATGTATGAATTAATTCTATAATTTAGTAAAGAAACAAGTTTGGATTGTTCATTTGAATTTATTTATCTCTCTCTCTCTCACACACACACACACACACACACACACTCCTCTGCTTTACTTACCTGGTTAAGATCATTTCTGCTTGCTGCTGTCAGACTGTACAATGAACAGTGCTAGCACTGTGGTAACCATAGCAACCAGGACAATAATCATGTCATTACCTGCTGTATTTATTAGCTGCAATAATTTAACTTATGGTGCAAACTCAAGTCACTTTACCAACTATATATTTAACCTGTTCATACTGTAAATATCAGAGTAACTTATCGTACATTTCACGCTGAAGTCACTTTATCTGATCACTTTTACATCCCGACAGTGCAGCATTGAACTGAACAAGGTAGCCTTACCTTTACCCGGCACTCAGTGCTTTTTTAGTTCTTGTTTTTTTTTTTTTTAAGAGATACTTGTTTGTTTTATTGCATGCCCTTCTGTCTATTCCTACTGTTCTATGCTGCAATGTGACACTGAAATTTCCCCATTGAGGGATGAATAAAGGCTTTTCTTATCTTATCTTAAAGACACGCACATCCAAGATGTGTAAAACGGTGTGCTGGATCAAGGTGAGACAAATATTAAAGCAAAAATCCACACAGCCTAAGTGCTCCCATGCAAAAATAAATAAATAAATAAATAAATAAATAATCAATCTTTTATTAGACACCCCTGTTGTTGTTGTCCAATCGGCTGCTCCCGTTTTTGTTCGGGTCGCCACAGCAGATACAGCCAGATCCGCACTGGTATTTGGCACAAGTTTTACGCCAGATGCCCTTCCTGACGCAACTCCAGTGTTAGTTCGAGAAGCACACACAGCCGCTGGTGTTCCAAAGAGGTCTCCCATCCAAGTACTAACCAGATCCTGCTCTGCTTCGCTTCTGAGATCTGATAGGATCAGGCTGACACAGAGCAGACCAGCTGCTTTATTAGACACCCCTAATAAAATAAAAAATATTAATAGTTTTTGTTTTTGTTGCATGGGACCGCTTAGGCTGTGCAGATTTTTGCTTTAATATCTGTTACAAAGATGAACATTTTTTTCAAGGCCAGGAAAAGAAAGTTCCAGGACAAGGGTCTAAACTACCTTGTTAGGCTTTTGACTGGGGCTGGAGAGCTAAAAGCCTTGAAAAATAACTGTTTTGCACAGTTTTTTGTGTGCACTGGTACCAGTGGTGGCCACAGTTCCGCTAATCCACTCATTCATAATTATCAAAGCTAATGTTTTCATTATCGGATTAGCTTTTCAGATAACTTTGAAAACCATCATCGGACCAATTATCTTTGGATACGTTTTGGTCCGATCATTTTTAAACTGCTAATATATAGCGTGGTGAACAAAGCTTAACAGTTACAAACATCTATTAAGTCTAAAATCAGTTGAGTACCTACCTGTTAAATGTTTTGCAGTAGATGTGCAATTCTATCTTCTGCAAACAAAAAAGAGCTGGTTTTAAAAGAAACTGCTCTACCCTCTGCAGGCAAAGGAGAACTGGTCACAGAAAAGAAAAAAGCTCTCTTTTTTTTAACCCCATACTGTTATGCTGGCAATATCACCCAAGTCATCCAGAGGTATACAGTTTTAACTTTATAAAATTTTAACCAAACTAATTTCAAACAAGCTATTTAAATTAACATCAAGTCTGACCTTTTATAAAATGAAAATAACAGATATACGAGGTCTATTAGAAAAGTATCCGACCTTATTATTTTTTTCAAAAACCATATGGATTTGAATCACGTGTGATTGCGTCAGCTAAGCTTGAACCTTCGTGCGCATGCGTGAGTTTTTTCACGCCTGTCAGTTGTGTCATTCGCCTGTGAGCAGTCTTTGAGTGAGGAGTGGTCCACCCCTTTTGTCGTTTTTTTCTTTGTTTAGGAATGCCGCTTTGCTTGATCCAAATTTTTTCAGAAACTGTGCAGGACATCAAAGTGGACACCATTCGAGAAATTCAGATGGTTTTTGGTGAAAATTTTATGGGCTTCAAAGAGATTACGGAGTGTTACTGTCGGTTTAAGGACGGCCCAGAGTGACTGGTGGTGCGCCGCGCTCCGAGGCCGCCATCGACAGGCTGAGCGACCATTTCATTTCTAAACGGATGGCTGTCTGGATCTGTGACCATCATGTGCAATTTCTCTGGTTATCACAAGAGCTGGACATCAACCATTTTCCGGCAGATTTCACTTTTAACAAGAGATTTTGTCATGGAAAGCCGAGCGGAGGCTTCACGCGTCACGATGGATCCGCTACTGGAACGAGACAAAACCACCTCCGTTTTGGTCTCACAGGACGGCTTTGAGATGGTGTTCAGACAGCTGTCGGTGGTTTTTCCATCGAGTGATTATTCAAGAAATTGTGGATGTGCCAGGACATGCCAGAACATGTCCTGTGAGGCTTCATCGCGGCGTTGCTTTGCGCCATGCGGCACCACCGCCACGTGCAGAATTCCTCAGCATGTCTGTCTCAATGTGCCGAAAAAGTGCTGATGTCCACGTCTTTTCACAATTCCTGTGCTAGTCAGATGACATCCCGAATAAAACACAGCGTCCAGTTTGGAAATAAACGGCACATTCCACTGTTACAGGAGTTTTTGTCATGGAAAGAGAGGAGGCTTCGCGCGTCGCGGTGGTGCCGCATGGCACAAAGCAACGCCGTGATGAAGCCTCACGGGACATGTTCTGGCATGTCCAGGCACATCCACAATTTCTTGGATAATCACTCGATGGAAAAACCACTGACAGCTGTCTGAACGCCATCTCAAAGCCGTCCTGTGAGACCAAAACGGAGGTGGTTTTGTCTTGTTCCAGTAGCGAATCCATCGTGACGCGCGAAGCCTCTGCTCGGATTTCCATGACAAAATCTCTTGTTAAAAGTGAAATCTGCCGGAAAATGGTTGATGTCCAGCTCTTGTGATAACCAGAGAAATTGCACACGATGGTCACGGATTCATACAGCCATACGTTTAGAAATGAAATGGACACTCAGCCTGTCGATGGCGGCTTCAGAGCGCGGCGCACCACCTGTTGCTCTTGGCCATCCTTAAAGCAACAGTAACACTCCGTAATCTCTTTGAAGCCCATAAAATTTTCACCAAAAACCATCTGAATTTCTCGAATGGTGTCCACTTTGATGTCCCTCACAGTTTCTGAAAAAATTTGATCAAGCAAAGCGGCAGTCTCTGAGCCATTCCTAAACAATGAAAAAAACGACGAGAGGGGTGGACCACTCCTCACTCAAAGACTGCTCACAGGCGAATGACGCAACCGACAGGCGTGAAAAGACTCACGCATGCGCACGAAGGTTCAAGCTTGGCTGACGCAATCACACGTGATTCAAATCCATATGGTTTTTGAAAAAAATAATAAGGTCGGATACTTTTCTAATAGACCTCGTATGTTTTAGTTTTAAAGTAATGCACTAATTTTGAAGGTTTTAGTGTGGACATGCTGTGTCCAGGTGCATTATAGGTAATCTCAGTACATTCATGACAAGAAATACATTTGAGACGCTCTGAACAGGCTCCACACAGACAACATCATTAAACTCTTTGTATATTGTGCCGAAAACTCTCATGAATATATTCTCTGGGTTTATAGACATTATTGTTATTGTGTTTGTTTTATGTAAAAATGCCAGAAGAAGCCTAGGTTGCTTCTCCATTATTTTCAATTTGAATCATTGCAGTTGATTCCTGTTGTATTTAGAGTCCTGCTTATGTCATACACTGTCTCTCGTCTTTGTTCCAGAGTAATATATATAGAATGTCCGAAATTCAGTTTGCATTTATTAAGTTCCATGCATCTTAAACGTAGCAGACACGGATTATCTGGAATTTTGTTTTGGCAAGTTTTCACGGTATCTACTGCCATCTACTGGCCAGTAGTGTTCAGTGTTCATGGCAGTATGAGTGGACGCAGTAGATGGCAGTTTTCTATTTATTTTGACCCTGGTTATATCACAGTTGTCAAATCAGTCCACAACTTGACTTTTTGGCTTTTTGCAGATGGCTTTGTTTTTACCAATAAAAAAGGCATATTTTACAAAAGCACATCTATATGTAAACACGAACACACACACACCTCACATTAATGTGTTGGTTTTTACGTAAAATGAATGAGTCAACCAATCAGTGTTAGTGGAGGCACATTTTACCCATAATCCCTTTGGCATCTGTCTGTGTTTGTTACAAAACTTCAGAATTAGTGCATTATTTAAAATTAAAAGATATATGTTATATTTTAACTTTGTACAAATGACAGAATTGACATTAATGGAGTTATTCTATCGATATTAATTTTATTTCTAAATCAAAACCATAAGTCAGCATTGCTTCTTCCCCCAAGCCCTCCGCCTCACGGCCACATTACCATTGAGTAGAGAGTTGGGCTTTGCTGTTCCTCTCAACTGCTTCACTGCTGCAAGTTATGTAGTAAACATGAGCTTCTGGCAGTGGGCAGGGCGCACAAAGACAGAAGTGCTGAGTCATTTTTTGGGTCTGTAGTCACCTTTGATGCTACCAGAAACGATCGTGGTGTTAAAACTCAAAATCAGCTTGTTAGTAGTTGTAAGTGTACCGGAAACAATACTGGAAGTTATCGTTTAGCTGTAGTTTCCGATAAATTTTTGGGTGGTTTATCGGTTTAGCTTTATAAAAGATAACTTTTCAGTTAGCTGATTATCTGTTATCGAAGCAAACTTTTTGGTTAGCTGTGCCCGCCCACTGGCTGGCACCCTGTAACTCCAGTAGAGTTAATTTTGCGACGTGGTACAGGCTTAAATGGTAAATGGACTGCATTTATATAGCGCTTTTCCATCTGCATCAGACGCTCAAAGCGCTTTACAATTATCCCTCACATTCACCCCAATGTCAGGGTGCTGCCATACAAGGCGCTCACTACACACCGGGAGCAATAGGGGATTAAAGGCCTTGCCCAAGGGCCCTTAGTGATTTTCCAGTCAGGCGGGGATTTGAACCAATGATCTTCTGGACTCAAGCCCAACACCTTAACCACTTAACCACCATCACCTCCCCTTACTTTGTGAAATGCATGCAGACACCACTCAATTCCAAAGTTTTTCAGATCATTTTGAAAACCTCATACTAGTTTGCTGGCAATATCACCCAAGTCATCCAGAGGCACACGGTTTTAACTTATGGTTAAAATTTTAACCAAACTAATTATGGATAGGTTATTTAAATTCACATCACTTATGAAGTTTTATAAAGTGAAAATATCAGATATGTTTGAGTTTTAAAGTAATGCACTAATTTTGAAGGTTTTAGTGTGGACATGCTGTGTCCAGTGCATTATGGGTAATCTCAGTGCATTCACGACAGGAGAAATGCATTTACGACGCTCTGCTCAAGCTCCACGTGGACAACAGCATTAAACCTTTTGTATATTGTGCCTAAAACCTTCCTGAATATATCCTTTGGGTTTATAGACACTGTTATTGTGTTTGTTTTATGTAAAAATACCAGAAGAAGCTCATGTTGTTTTTCCATTATTTTCAATTGGAATCATTGTGAGCTGCAATCGCTTCGTGTTTGCTCTTTAACATCTTGCTTATGTCAAACACTGTCTGTCCTCTTTGTTCCAGAATAATAATAATAATAATAATAATAATTATATATATAAGATGTCTGAAATTCGGTTTGCTTTTATTAAATTTCACACATCTTAAACGTAGCAGACACGGACGGATTATTTACTTGGAATATTTGTTTTAGCAAGTTTTCAGGGTCTCTACTGCCATCTCCTGGCCAGTAGTAGAGAAGTTTGAATCTTCGACTGGAATGGGTTGCTTGATGCGAGGACGTTTCGCTTCTAATCGCAGAAGCTTCCTCAGCTAAAATTCTTGCCCCGGTAGTCTGACATCTGTCTTGACTCTTGTAGAGAAGAACAAACAGAAGCCACAAAAGCTGGAGTTTTAAACCTAACCAGACCCCTCCTACCGAGAGGCAGACTGCTATTGGCTAGTGACTAAACAATTGCTTTAATTAGCACCTATTGTGCTCTAGTTAACACCCTTCTAATGACTGGGTAGCTGTCCCTCCTAACGATGGGACTGACGCCTCTCCTGACGAGTCTCCTGATGACGTGAATGACTCATTACCATGAACAAAAGACTGAAACTGCTTTGACCTGAGTACCCCATTGTAAACAGGGGACAAAGTGTGTCTCAGACCCACTCCCCGGTTAAGGCTGGGTTTCAAATGTTTCACATACAATGCCTCCTTCACTCCTCTTTCTTCTCTCTGGCTAAGATTTTAACTTCCTTGTCCTCAAATGTGTGGTTAGTGTCTTTAAGGTGGAGATGAACTGCAGACTGAGGTCCTCCTGGCCAGAAGTGTTCATGGCAGTATTCACCCTCAGTACTGAACGTCTGGGCACCAGTAGATGGCAGTGTTCTATTTATTTTGACCCCGGTTATATCAGACGGTTGTCTAATCACAACTTGACTTTTGGCTTTTGCAAATGCCTTTTTTTTTACAAATAAAAAAAATGGCATGTTTTACAAAAGCACATTTATATGTAAATACCAACACACCTCACATTAACGTGTTGATTTTTACATACAATATATGAGTCAACCAATCAGTGTTAGTGGCTTTTGACAACAGTTTGTGGCTTTCTCCCTCACCGGGAGATTTTTTTTTTTTTTTTTTTTGTGCCATTTCCGGTTTGTGCCTCTGTCTACCATAGAGTGAGCCTTGCTCCGCTCATATTAATATGTTCAATGTTGATGACATTAATGAGCAAAGCTCTTCACTATCTGTGTATATCTCATCAAACAATAATTTAAAATTGAATGCTGCAGAACCTCAACATAATGATAGGCTACTTCACAACTGTCGTTATGATTCTTTTTTTATGACATATTTTATTTTATTATTACTTGATTTACTTGATTTATTATTACTTGATATTACTTGATACTTGATTTTTAAATAGACCACAATGGAAATGAACTTACTAAATAAAATCACGCATGCACGCTGGAAATGAGTGTGAGTCCAGATTATAATTATCAATGTCCAGTGTTCAGTGTTATTAGCTAAATAGTTTCTCCAAAAATATTAGTCCTATCAACATTCCATTTTGGTGGTATTGTCAGCTCTCCCCAGTTTCTCTGTGATCGAAGCCATACACAGGAGCGCACACACAGAGGCTACTTGGCTATTATTGAATTTAATTTTTAATTTAACCAGGTGAGTCCCATTGAGATCAAGATCTCTTTTGCAAGGGAGACCTGGACAATTATAAAGTTTTCAATTCACCTAATCTGCACGTCTTTAAATGTAGGAGGAAACCGGAGCACTCAGAGGAAACCCAAATGGGGTGAACATGCAAACTCCACACAGACAGGCCACAGGTGGGACTCGAACCCATGACCTTTTCGCTGTGAGGCAACAGTGCTAACCACTAATCCACCGTGCTGCCCAAGACTAGCACCTCCCTACTGAGCCAATCTAATTAAACCCTATGTCTCAGCTCATGCTCTGTGTCATCAGGATGTAGGACTACTTTATGTCCCCAAATTTTAAAAGAAGTCAGCAGACTACAGAACCTTCTCTTTCTGTGGGCCTTATTCGCCCTATTGAGTTTTCAAATCTCAGTAGGGTTTCTGATAACACTGCAATTTAACCGCTACACACTGAGAACAACATCAACATCATAAGGTAAAACTCTTTATATATTGTGCCTAAAACTCTCGTGAATATACTATTATAGCAGGATGAAGTCTGGATTGAAAAGACATTCCCGCTAGCTTGGCTCTTTGGCTGACCTGGTAGAGTTCTGGTCTTTAGTTGGAGCAGTCCGGGGTTTGATCCCACCGCCGTCCCGGCCTCAAAGGTCCTACGGTCACATTATCTAAGATTTTAGACATTGTTGTTGTGTTTGTTTTATGTAAACATGCAAGCATCCCAAGTGATTTCACAGTTATTTCCACCTGGAAATAACTTCAACAATTAGTGTCCTCAGTTGCCAAATGCCTCTTGAGTGTTGTTTGAAACGTGTTGCAGGCATCCATTTCAAAATGAGCAAATATTTGCACAAAAACAATAAAGTTTATCAGTTTGAACATTAAATGTCATTGTGGTGCATTCAGTTGAATACAGGTTGAAGAGGATTTGCAAATCATTGTATTCTGTTTTATTTACATTTTACACAACGTCCCAACTTCATTGGAATTGGGGTTATATGTCACATGACATGAATTATTCATCCTATTTGTGTTGCGTTGCATTTACGGTGCAAATTTGGTTCAATTTTCAATTTCAATTTATTTCATTTATATAGTGCCAAGGCGTTTCACACAAGTAAGCTCTAACCTTACCAATCCCCAAAACAAGCACACAGGCTACAGTGGTAAGGAAAAATTCCATCTGAGGAAGAAACCTCAGCAGACCAGACTCAAAGGGGTGACCCTCTGCTTGGGTCATGCTACAAACATAAATTACAGAACAATTCACAAAACGAATATACAGGAAATGTTGCACAAGACAGGAAGGTTTCAGAAACAGACACCACTCTAATCTCTGGATGGAGCCGCACCTCAAACAGAGAGAGAAAACAAAAAAACAGAATCAGGCATCAGAAAGACAACAAATACAGTATAATTGGTCAGCATTAAGCAACAAGAAAAACAGAAGAAATGCTAAGGTGATTGCTGGCTACTAGCCCTAAGCTTCACTAAAAAAACCCAGAATTTAGATAAAATTGAGGCCGCGGCCCGCTCCATTTCCTAATAAAATGAATTTAAAAATGTAAAAAGCATAGAAACATACTATGCCAGTATGCTAGCCATACGAAAGGGAAAATAATTCCGTCTTAATTCTGGAGTTGAAAGTCTCTACAGAATCTGATTGTTTTATTGATGCAGGGAGATCATTCCACAGAACACGTGCATAATAAGAGAAAGCTCTGTGACCCACAGACTTTTTATTCACCCTAGGGACACAAAGTAGTCCTGCACCCTGAGAACGCAGAGCCTGGGCTGGTACGTAGGGTTTAATTAGGTCAGCTAAGTAGGCAGGTGCTATTCTTTGAACACTTTTATAGGTTAGTAGCAGAACCTTAAAATCTGATCTCACTTGGACAGGAAGCCAGTGAAGAGATGCCAAAATGGGTGTAATGTGGTCAACTTTCTGCTTCGTGTCAAAAGTCTGGCAGCATCATTTTGACCAATTGGAGACCCCTAATGCTGGACTGCGGTAAACCAGAAAATAGAACATTGCAGTAGTCCAATCTAGAAGAGGCAAATGCATGAATCAGGGTCTCAACATCAGCCACAGACAGGATGGCACGAATCTTCGCTATATTTCAAAGGTGGAAGAAAGCAGTCCTCGTAATATCTCATATGTGGAGGTCAAAGGACAATGTAGGATCAAAAATTACCCCAAGGTTCCTCACTTTGTCAGTGTGATGTATGACACACAAACCTAGGCTAAGCTTTAGCTGGTCAAATTGATGCAGATGTCTCACTGGACCAAGAACCATCATTTCAGTATTATCAGAGTTTAAAAGTAGGAAATTGATAGACATCCAGATTTTCACTGATGCAAGGCAATCTTCTAAGGATTTTATGTGGATGAGATTACCAGCAGTTATCGGCATGTATAACTGAGTATCATCAGCATAGCAGTGAAAGGTAATCCCAAAATGCCACAATATGTGCCCAAGGTGCGCTATATAAAGGGAGAAAAGCAGGGGGCCTAACACGGACCCCTGTGGAACCCCAAATTTCATGTCACTAAGGTTAGAGGTAGTGTTTTTGTACAAAACACAGTGAGAACAACTGGTCAGGTATGACGTCATTCAAGCAGGGGCACTTCCAGTAATCCCAAAATGATTCTCTAGCCTGTCGAGTAGAATATGATGATCCACGGTATCAAATGCGGCACTGAGGTCCAACAGCACCAGAACCGTAGTGGTGGCGGAATCCATTGCAAGTAGATGATCATTCACCACTTTCACCACAATGATATTTTCTAAAAACAGACTGCAGTGGCTCAAAAAGATTGTTCTCAGTAAGGTGGTTCACGAGCTGCCATGAAACCACTTTTTTCCAGAATTTTAGAACAAAATGATAGATTTGATATCAGCTTACACACCTAGTGAGATACTATCAAATTCTGTAAATCTTGGTAATACCTCAGTAATGGCACCCACCTCAATAGCAGTGTATAGTGGCTGGGTTAAGGCATGCTGGGATAAGTTTAGCCTAATGTCTTCTATTTTCTTCTCAAACTAATCCAAGAAATATTGTGCTGTTAAAGGAGAGCGACTTACAGGTAGGTGGTTGTCCATGAATAAGTGTTGCCACTGTGTCAAACAAGAACTCTGAGTTATGCTTGTTTTTGTTGATCAAATCAGAGTAATAGTTCCACTTTGTAGCCAATAATGCATGCTTATAGTCTAAGATAGCATCACACCATGTGAGGTGTAATACTTCTAATTTTGAACTACACCATTTCCGTTCTAGACCTCGAGCCTTATGCTTGTGGTCACGCAAGTAATCATTGACCAAGGTGACTATGGTTTTTTTTGGGGGGGGGGGGTTAATATAGGTGGCACAATCATGTCGAGTGTAGTTTAGAGCTCTGAGTCTAAACTGTCCACAAGTCTGTCATTCTCCAAACATGAAGCTATCAGGCAGGCAGTCTAGCTTTGAGTTCAGTTGAGGAGTTGATGCATCACCGTAGTGATATATAAGGTTGTTGTTCCACTAAACACGGCAGTGGAACTGTAAACCTAATAAGTGAGTGATCAGAGTCCACTGATAAAAGAGGCATGATGTCAATATTTGTGACAGCAATACCATGTGGGAGAACCAAATCCAGGGTATTTCCACTAATGTGCATTGAGTCCTGAATACATTGCTAAAATCCTAATGTATCCACAATTTCTATAAATGATTTGCAGAGGGGATCAGAAGGCTTTATATGAATGTTTAAGTCACCAATAATCAGAATGTTATCTGCACTAGTTGACAAGTTACAGATGAACGCACCAAATTCATCCAAGAATCCACACATTTTCTACCATTGCACGCTGCGAACCCAGCCCACGCATACACTAGCGGGGGTGGCATTTAGCTAAGTTTGTTTGCTGACGGATGACGATTTTAATGAGCTAATTGTCGTTTCTAATTCTTCTAACACACACAAACACACAAAACATCTACTACGCCACAAGCCGTCTGGAGGCATGAAGAGCTTTTTTAGGACGAAAACCTGGACAAGTTTCTCAGAATCACAATCACAATCAGAATCAGAAGAATTTTATTGCCATTGCCAGTGAACAGGATTCACAGACTAGGAATTTGCTTCGGTACAATGGTGCAACATTAAGAAGAGATAAAATGCTAAGATAAAATATAACATATGTGTCAAAATAAGATAAAATCTAAGATAAAAAAAAAAGAAATATGAAAGGCTGTGTGCAACAGAAAAACAGAGAAACAGAAAAACAGTGCAGTGGGAGGAGTGCAATTAAAAACCAAAGTACATTGTCTAAAGTGACCCGTGATAAAATGATAAAGTGACAGAATTAAGCTTAAGGTGACTGAGTTATGAGGTGTTCATGAGTCTAACGGCAGAGGGGAAGAAACTGTTCTTATGGCGGGAGGTTCTGGTCCGCATGGGCCGTAGCCTCCTGCCCGAGGGGAGTGGTTTGAATAGACCGTGTGCAGGGTGAGAAGGGTCAGCTGTGATCCGACCTGCTCTGCCCAGAGTCCTGGAGACGTGCAGGTCGTGGAGAGATGGAAGTCTACAGCCGATCACCTTCTCAGCAGAGGCCACAATGCGCTGCAGTCTGTGTCTGTCCCTGGCTGTGGCCCCGGCATACCACACCGTGATGGAGGAGCAGAGGATGGACTCGATGATGGCCGTGTAGAACTGCACCATCAGCTGGACAGGCAGGTTGGCCTTCTTCAGCTGCCACAGGAAGTACATCCTCTGCTGGGCCTTCTTGATGAGGGAGCTGATGGTTGACTACCACTTGAGGTCCTGTGTGATGGTGGTGCCGAGGAAGCGGTGACAGACCACAGTTGGTGATGGGGCTGTTGGTGAGGGCGAGGGAGGGCGGGGGGGCTGTGGCTTTCCTGAAGTCCACGATCATCTCCACTGTTTTCTGGGCGTTGAGCTCCAAGTTGTTGCTGCTGCACCAGGTCACCAGCCGGTCCACCTCCCTCCAGTAGGCAGACTCATCCCCATCCGAAATGAGTCCGATGAGGGTGATGTCGTCTGCAGGTGGTGTCGTTCTGACATGATTTTTTTTGTTGGACTGAGGAAGTACCCCGTCTTTTTTTTAAAGTATCATGAACTACATCATCAGAATTATTTTTTAACTATCTAACTGTTTTTCAAAGTTGACAGAGTTTGTGTTGGACTGTGGATGTCAAAAAAACCAGTGACGAACACCAAAATGTAAGTCTCTTTTCTGTTGTTTATAAATTATTAAAATATCAAATCAGAAGGATCTATTTTAGCCATTATATAAAATAAATAATGAATGTTTTTATATTCTTTCAATGGTATGAATATTTAATGTGGTGAAAGCTGGAATGTTCCATTCCATTCATTGAGGCACCTCATTGAATGGAACATTCCAGCTTTCACCACATTAAATATTCATACCATTGAACTCATGAACATTCATTAGTTGTATTTCACAACACTGTGTGTCCTGTTTGTTCCAGTCGTATATGTCTGAAACTCAGTTTGTGTTTATGAAGTACCATGCAGGTTGAAGGTAACAAACACTGAGTATTTGGAATGTTTGTTTTAGCAAGTGTTCAGGCCCTCATGCATGCAGTCTCTTATAAATGTTATGAAAGGCTAAAACATTTTTACATTTTAGTGGTATAATGTTCGTGTATAATGTTGGTGCAATTTACGTCATGTGGTTTCTCCATGTTGTTTGGATTGCAGCACTTCTGTGGCGTGCAAATGGAAGGATTTCCCTAGAGATAAAACAGAGTCATTCTTGTCCAGACTTATAGTTCAGCAGATAACTGAAACAATCCCTCAAATGGTGATGCCAGCACCAAACTGGGCACAAATACTCCTTAGACATTATGACTGGCCACCTGAATTTTCAATAGGCAGCCAGGTAGGGATCAATTGAAGAATTACACAGGTGTCAAAATTAAAAAATGCTCCAATCATATTGAAAACGATACCACGTTATTTGTCTGAACATAAAGATTCCAAAACTGTATAGTTTGAACTACCTTTGACTGAATGTTATGGGGTAAAAACGGTGAGAAAGGTCAATTTCAGTTTGTACAGGGTCAAAAGTTAAAGTTGCTTCAATTTTGGTAAAAAAAAAAAAAAAAAAGGTGCAACTTATTGGTTGAGCTAATAGGATTAATAAATGGAATAGTTCTGAATGTGTTCAGTGCTTGGTCTGCAAAGTAAAGGTCAAACAATGTCAACGTCCACTGGATTCTATGAAATATGACACGTGTTACCCTGTAACATCATAATTATTCCTTTTTAAAAACACTATTAACTCAACAATAATTTGCATCATTTTTGACCAAAATTGAAGTAAAGTTTGACCCCTGTACAAACTGAAATGGGTATCGTTTTAAGGCCCCTTCACACATAGTACGTATAAGTACATATAGTGAAGCACGAAAATATCGAGCCAACATTGGGAGGGACATGTGGTCAGGCAGGCGTGAATGAGCCCGCTGCACACTCGTGCACAAAACCGTCACAGCAGGAACACAGTGCCAGTGGCTGGAGCATCGCACAGCTGCTGTGGAAAAAAATATAGATTCGGGATTTGGACCCACAGGATTCGAACTTGCAATTTACAAAAGCTCTGATTGCCAGCCAGGAACTTTACCACTACACTACCATTGCTGTCCTATAAAAAGTGCATAAAATGCCTGAAATCAACAAGGAGATATATGTATTTAAAAAAATAAATCCATATACCACAGAGCTCACACCGGTGACGTGACATTCAGATTGCTGTGCACTGAGCCATCATTTGTGTCTCTGGTCAGCAGCTGGGAGGTGCCTCCCCGTGCTGTGTGTGCTCTGACCTGGCTGTCCGGCCCCGCATGTGTTCATGTCTGTATATACATATAAGCATTTTATGCAAGTGTGCCCGAAACACACATACGCCACGTTTCAGGGGGCAGGGGCAGCGTGACACACGTGCGAGACACATGCACCACATGTATGTTGCTTTTTGCAATGCCACACTCGTGGGGTCACTTCGAGAAATTTCACATCCAGCTCAAAAGTGATCATCTGCTTACTATTTTCGTACTAACAGTGTGAAAGCCTACACATTTTCTAAGTGTCAGGTGAGCGGTGTTAGATGTTCGTGTTTGTCACCTGGAATTTGGCCGACACCTGCCGCGAGAGAGATCGAATGGGCTCTCACAGGGCACTCTCTGTCTTTCAGTCGCTGGTGTGCGTGAATAGTTGTAGCGACATATGTATGAGGCATTGGAGGCAGCTTTGATTTTTCAAGATTGACAGGCAATTCCTCCTTTGTGCACTAGTCGGCTTAAATCGTGTTATGTGTGAACAAGCCCTTAATTTTGATGCCTGTGTAATTGTTCAATGGACCCCTACCTGCCCCGTATTAAAAATTCAAGTGGCCAAACTTTTTTTTTTAAAGAGTAACGTATAAGAAGTGTTTGGGCCGAATTTGGTGCTTGTTTCACCATTTAACGGATTCCTCTGTAAATATTCTGTTATCTGCTGCACTATCAAAATTAGATTAGACAGAACTTCATTGATCCCTTGGGAAGACTCCCTCAGGGAAATTGAGGAGACTCATCTATTGTATTTTATTCTTGTATGGTCAGTATACCAGTGTAGTATAGAAATGTGTTTCCTCTCCTTCAAAATCATATTAATAGCAACAGAACAGGTCTCAGCCTCACTACATCTAAATTCTGGGTCTGTTAGTGAAGCACAGGCCTAGCTGCTAGCAACCGCTTTACTAATCTCTCTGCTTCCGTTGATGAACTAAAGCTTTAGGTGCTGTTATCTCCACCAGCTGATTCTGGTCTTTTTTTTCTGTCTGAAATGTTGACAGAATCACAGAGGCTGACGCTGCTTTCAGTGGACCAGACTAATCTGGCATTGGCATCTGACGTCTGCTATCAGAAGCATTCAAGAGCTGAAACTTGAGACTCTGTAACAAGGTGGACCATTTATACTTTAATAACTGTTTTTTTCATCTTCATCTTTTTAAAAAACCTTGTAACTGTTAGAATGCTCCAAACAGTGGGTCACCCCTCTGAGTCTGATCTGCTTGAGGTTTCTTCCCCAGAAATGCCAGAGGGAGCTTTTCCTTACCACTGTGGCCTGTGTGGTTGCTCTGAGGGCTTGGTAAGGTTAGATCTTACAGGTGTGAAGTGCCTTGGGTGAGCTTTCTTGTGATTTGGCAATTGCAAAATACTGCTCATGAATGATAGTCACTGTCTTCAAAGTTGTACAACAAAAAAACTGCTGCATTGGATTTTTCCACAAGAACCATTGGGGAGCCAAGATCAAGACCTTTCAAATGAGGTATGTTGTCCCCATTTAGCTCTTGGGTTAATTAATATTGAAATTCTGGGCCTGCCTCTACTTATCTATGTCCCCTGTAATTGTGAAAAGTATTTGTTTCATCTTCAACGTATTGTAAGTAATATTTCAATTCTGAATTTCCCGCCTGTGAATGTTAAAAATTTACAGGTAGAAAAAGTAGTGCTCAGATTAATAACACATTATTAAATTTCCAGCTTCTCCCTTTCTTCACTTGTGGTCACCAAAGCAGGTCCAGTATGGATCTGCATGTTGATTTGGCACAAGTTTTACACTGGATGCCTTTCCACGCCATGTTGCGTGGAGAATGAATATGGGTGGTCTTGAACTGAAAACCTTCTGATCTTGAAACAAGTGCTCTAAAATGCAGAATTAAAAAGCATTTAGAACTGGAGTCAAGCAATTTATGTAATGAACCCTGCAGCAAATCCCCCTTCATGAAGTGAAGGTGCGCCCTCTTAAAATCAATACCGCCAACTCTTTACTTTGTGCTTTTGGACCCACACCCGTTTTTCGACCATAAACAAAGAGCTTTTTACTCTCTGTCCTGTGTCGCTCTCTGCAGAGGGGTCCTGGGTTGTCCTTTTCCCCCCCCATTACAAGAAAAATGTCTGTGAAAACCCTCTAAGAATTGTGAGTGTCAGGGTGTGAAGTTGCTCTGTTTTGTTATCTGTTGGGTTGCTCTTGTTTGTCTTTTCCTTTGTGTGATCTTTTTCTGTCTCTCTTGGTGGGTGTGTCTCTGCTTTCTGGACCACACCCCCATTCTGGGCTCCTCCCCGCGCACCTGCTATCTGCTGCTAATCACCTGGATGTATATATACTGCTCATTTTGCTGTTTCCTTGCCAGATTGATGCGCCCTGTGCCTTCTCTCCAGCCTTCAATTCTGTATTCCTTGTTCTGCCAGCCTCAGTGTTCTCGACCTCCAGCCTGTTTATTCCGACCTCGTCTAAGCCTGATGTTTTTGGTACTGTTGCTGTGTTTTTTGGACTGCCTTCCCGTGTACCGACCATTGCTATTTTCTTCACTAAAGTCTTCCAACCAGAGCTACCTGAGTGAGCCTTGCATTTGTGTCCAAACCACACATCCTGTCAGTGAGACTTTGTAGATGTTGAACGTTAACAACAAACACATGAAAATATAAAAGTTACAATATGATCCCTTGTAAAAATGACGTCTGTTGATCAATTAAGACTTTTTCATTTTAAAACCTTGATGAAAAACACAAATCAAACATTTTTACCATTTGTAGTTTTAGATGAGCGTTAACATGAAAATATAAAAGCTACAATATCCCTTTTAAAAATGACGTCTGTTGATCAATTAAGACTTTTTCATTTTTAATCCTTGATGAAAAACATAAATCAAACATTTTTACCATTTGTAGTTTTAGAAGTTTCATAGGTGTGCTGTGGTGTGTAATTAATGATTGTTTAGGCCTTTCAGAGCAAAATCAGCAAAAAAAAAAAAAAAAAAAAAAAAAAAAAAACAGCGCTGCCCCGAAGATGACACAGGTGGAAGAGGGTGGATTGTCTCCTCTGCGTCAGGGGACAGTTATTGCTCCAAGTGGAGGAGTTCACATATCCTGGGGTTAGGATTAGGTCAGAATTCTAACTTTGTATGTTTTCTAGAGACCAACCAATATGGATTTGGTTCGCCGATACAATATAGGGGGGTAAACAAATTTTTGATACTGACATATCTCCTATCTTCAGCTGTGGTCATGAACTTTGGGTAATGACTGAAAGAACAAAGTCACAGGTACAAGTGGTGGAAATAAGATTCCTTCATTGGGTATCTGAGCTTCCACTTAGGGACAGGGTGAGAAGTTTGAGTACCCGGGAGGGACACAGAGTAAAGGTACTGCCTCTTTGCATCGAAAGGAACCAGCTGAGGTGGTTCAGGCATTTGGTGAGGATGCCCCTTGGTTGTTTCCCCTGGGGAGGGCACGTCCAACTGAAACAAGCCCCAAAGGAAGACGCAGGACACACTGGAAGGATTATATTCCCTAGCTGGTTTGGGAACACCCTGGGATCCCCAAGGAAGAGTAGAGGACTTGGCCGAGGATGGTAAAGAGTGAGTTGCTTGGTGAGCTGCCACCACAACCCGGTGTCGCAGACCGAACGGTCCGCCCCTACAAATCAGTCCGCCTTTTGCATCTGCGCATGCGTCATTTTGGAGCACAGCAGCACCTCTAAGAGAGTCTCTTCACCCAATGCAATCCAATGGATTAATGGGATTATTAAACATCAAATGACAAGGTAAAACCTCTTAAATCATTCTAAAGTCAGCGTTAACAGAAATTCGGCAAAATTCCGTGACACTTTGAAATGACCGACACGCAGTGAACGCATCAGCTAGCAGCTCGTTTAGCTGCGGTGCTCTGATTGCTTCATCTGTCTTTTATGATGAAATAATGCTGAATTTATGTGGAAATTGGGGGGGGGAATGGCACAGTCACACCCGTGTGTTGCTAGGTTAAGCCACTTTCGTGTGGCACTTAGACACTTTTCACAGACAGGTCGATTGTGGTCGCCTGCTGTCTACTATTGTACCAGGTGCGTGAATAGCCACGCCTTTTCTAAGTGTCAGGCAAGCAGTGTAAGATGTTTGTGTTTGATCCCTGGAATTTGGCTGACACCTGCTGCTGAGATCGAATGAGATTGAATGAGCACACGCACGGCATTCGCTGTCTTTTGGCCGCTTATGTGCGCAAATGGTTGTGGCGACAGATGTACGAGGCGTTTGAGAAGGCTGATTTTTCATGAATGGCATGCAATTCCTCCTTCGTGTGCTAGTTGGCTTCAATCGTGTTATGTGTGAAGGGGCCAATAACAATGCTGTCAGAAAACCCTCTGGAGGACAAACTACACAATAACACCATTTCCAACAGCTATGGTTTATTTGGTCAAATAAGTTTTCATATCGGCAGAAATAACACATACCGATGTTTGTGAAAGCCTCATATCGGCTGATTATCAGCCAATTAATATATCAGTTAGGCTCTAGTGACTTTTTCCTCAGAAGTCCAATTTTAAGATCAATATTTCACATGTAGAATTCTGTTTTCATTTTTAAATTGCAACTCTGACTCAATTATACATTCATGTGTCCTAATTCTCTTCCAGATGTATCTGTAGCATGATCACAAATATCAGTTTCCTCCACCACCAACATAATCTGATAAAGTGATGAAGTCAGATTATTTGAGAGAAAACTCAGTATGTAAACATCATTTATTTCCTGTCAGTTAACTCACCTGGTTCGCTGGTACTCATGACTTTTCAGACATACTGTAGCTCTAACATTCAAATGTGGTCATTTCATAAACAAACCAACAACAAGAAACCAAGAACATTTTATACTTCTGCACCTTTGCGGGGAAAAGGTGTAGCTCATAAACAGATTTTGTTCTCATTATATAACGAGTGTCCATTTTATCCTGTGAATCACAGAGCCACACCTTCAGCATCAAATATCAAAATAGTTGACTTTATTTATAAGGTATTAAAGTTATAAACATCAGGCAGTGGTTTTACACGTCACCTTACAGACGTGGGAATCAGACCGCGGTGTGGATAAATACAGTACAGTGATAACTGTTGACCACCATCAGCTTTCCTGTTGTCATCGTCTTGACTACAAACTCGAGCTGACGCCTTGGACTGGACGTCAGTGTAATGTGCTCTCAACTTGGGGTGATCAGGAAAACATCAGTGTCACTGAATCTCTTCTGCAAAGAACTGGAAAACACCCACATTTTAGACCATCAGTACATTATGCACCCAGGCTGGGTTATCCAGTCATAGCACCGCTGGTAACCAACGTCCCACACTCCTCTTGTTTGTCTGGGATTCAAACCTTTCAGTTACAGCGTTGTGAAAAGAGACCTTCAAAGACTTTGGGCATCCCAATACTCTAATTCTGGTATTGTTCCTTGGTGTTTGCCTGATTCTTAAAAATATTTTTGTTACTTTGTTTTTAATTAGTTTGATATAATGAAACACAACCTTGGCATATGTTTGACTTTTAACCTCCTTCAAATGTCACAGAAAAAGAGAACACATCTAACAGATTTGGAACAAAGCGCTTTTCAGCTGCGGCAAACATCTGCATCATGTCAACCAAATGGGCCAGAAGGCACAAAGCCAGCAGCTGGAATAACAGCAAAGTCTTTGAATGTTCCTGAAACTATACCATGAGTGAGAAACTGAACTCTTCAATCTTGATTAAGCACCTGTTTTCTTCTATTTCTCCATCAACCCTTGCTGTGGGTACGCATCTGCGGCGCAGCCCGGTATGTTTTCAAAGCGTCTGACGGGATTCTTTGGTTTGAGAGGGTGTTCCTCTGAACAAAGGGTTTCACCGCTCATCAATACCGTTCATGCCGTGCGGACTGGAGCAGGGTCTCAGCTCCAGCTAACATCATAATGTGTCCAGCCCTCTGGGGGAGCCAAGAACACCCTTCGGCCCCGGTAGAGGAAACTGACCACGCCCCTGTAACCTGTTCGAGGAACTCCTGATTTTAAATCATCCATTACCCCTAGAGTCCGAGCAAAGACTTTAAAACTTTCCCGGCTGGAATACTGCACCCGGTACGGACCAGCTCTCCGTAAACTGCCCCCTTGTTGCAGCTCCTCAATCTTCACCAGTGGGGCGCTGTAAACCTCTTTGATAAAGTTTTTATTGTAGTTGTCTTTCAATAAATAAGACAAGTCCTGTTTGGTAAAAGGCACAAACTCGGTGTTCAGTTTAATATAGCGTAGGTACTGGTCAAAGAACTGACCTAAACTGACACCTTTCCGGCCAAACGTTATAGTCCGGGAGATCTCAGGCCGGATGCAAGAGCGGTCCTTACGCTGCTCCGGCTGACGCATCCAGTCATCCCAGAAGGCAGACGGCCATTTGGGTTCCAGTTCATCCCACATCTCTTTGAGTAGCATCCAGCCAAGTCCAGGAAAGAAGTCCGTCCTGTGGAGCAGCTCAGCTCTGGCCGGATCCACCAGGGCGTCTTTTCCATTGTCATTCCATGCAGAAACACACCACAGGGTGGGGTCAGCACGCAGGATGGGATAGAGGGCGCGGAAATACTCAAAAAAATCTGGTGCCACCTAAACCACAAAGGAGAAAACAAATAGTAATGAAATGCTGCTACAGAGCAGAATCCTAAAAAAATCCTTTACAGGATACATTATAATGTCATACTTAAAAACAAAAACAGAAAAACAAATCTGTGCATCTACAACATATTGTTCACGAGTTATCATGTTCATAAGACAAATCCCTTCATCCTCATTAAAATAGATGTTTGTGCAAATTACAACCCCTAAACACCCAGAGACGTGGCTCTGTGAATCAATTCCGGACTCTGCGCTACAGCTGGCAGGCTTCCAGCTTTTCAGCACAGACTGAGACGCAGCACTCTCCCACAAAAGGAAAGGTGGTGGAATCTGTTTTTACATCAACAGTGGCTGGTGTAATGACGTGACAGTAATCCAGCAGCACTGTACTCCTGTTCTGGAAACAGTTTTTATTAACTGCAAACTGTTCTACTTACCCCGTGAGTTCACCTCATTCATTCTGGTCAGTGTTTACATCCCACCGACAGCTAACGTGCATGAAGCACAATGCACGTTCACTGACCAGTTACTGTATGTGGAGTGGACTAACCCGAACTCTTTAGTTATTGTCCTGGGTGACTTCAACAAAGGTAACCTCTCCCATGAACTTCCCACATATAGAGAGGTCACCAAATGTCTGACCAGAGAGGACAGCATTCTGGATCACTGTTACACAGTTATGAACAAGGCATACCATGCCGTCCCACATGCTGCACTGGGCCACTCTGACCATGCCAGTAGTGAGGACATCTAAACTATGGAGCAGTAAGGCTGTGGAGGATCTACAGGCATGTTTAGAAAAAACAGACTGGGATGTGTTCAAAACTGCCACCAACAGTCTGGATGAGTACACAGATGCTGTGACTTAATATATCAGCTTCTGTGAGGTCTACTGCATTCCATCATGACCCACAGTGCGGTATAAAAATGACAAACCCTGATTCAGTCCTAAACTCAGACAGTTGAGGCTGCAGAAGGAGGAGACTTTCAAGAGCAGGGACAAGGTCAGGTTTAAAGAGTCAAAGTACACGTTTGGGAAAGTGGTCAGGGAAGCTAAACGGCTGTACTCTGAGAAACTCCAACATCCGTTCTCAGCCAGACTTCACTTCTGTCTGGAAAGGTCTCAGACAAATCAAAACCTACAAACCAAACCTCTCCCACTCTGCTAAGGACCCTCATTTAGCAAATCAATTTAATGACTTTCACTGCAGATTTGAAAGACAATGGGATAGTCTTACTACTATCTCCAATGACAATCACCAGCTCCAACCCCCCAGCACCTCCTCCCTCTCATTCATGAGAGAGATGTCAACAAGCTCTTCAAGAGGCAAAACCCACACAAAGCAGCCGGACCTGACTCTGTCTACCCATCTATGTTGAAGAACTGTGCAGACCAACTGTCCCCGGTGTTCAGAGACATCTTCAACACCTCACTGGAGACATGCCAGGTGCCAGCATACTTCAAGACCTCCACCATCACCCTATCCCCAAAAAACAAAGAACTTCAGGACCTAACGACTACAGACTTGTCACCCTGACCTCTGTGGTGATGAAGACCTTCGAGCACCTTGTCCTCACACACCTCAAGGCCATCTCTGACCCCCACCTGGTTCCCCTGCAGCTCGCCTGCAGAGCCAACAGGTCGGTAGATGACACTGTCAACACGGCCCTCAATCTCATCCTCCAGCATATGGACTCCCCAGGAACCTATGCCAGGATTCTGTTTTTGGACTTCACCTCTGCTTTCAATATGATCATCCAGGCCCTGCTGCAGGACAAGCTCTCTTAGCTTGGTGTGCCCGACTTCACATGCTGCCTCCTGTCCAACAGTAGGCAGCAGGCGAAGCTGGGAGGGCACATTTCCACCACATGGTCCATCAGTACCGGATCCCCCCAAGGCTGTGTTCTTTCCCCTGTACTTTTCTCCTTGTATACCAACACCTGCGCCTCCAGCCACCAGTCTGTAAAGCTCCTGAATTTAGCAGATGACACAACCCTCATTGGACTCATCTCTGTCGGGGACGAGTCTGTCTACAGACATGAGATCGATCACCTGGTGTCCTGGTGCAAACAGAACAATCTGGAGCTCAATGCCCTCAAGACAGTGGAGATGGTTGTTGACTTCAGAAAGAACCCAGTCCCGGCCAACCCCATCACCCTGTGTGACCACCCAATCGCCATTGTGGAGTACTTCTGTTACCTGGAGATCACCATCACCCAGGACCTCAAGTGGGAGCTGAATGCTAGCTCTCTCATCAAGACAGCACAACAGAGGATGTACTTTCTGTGGCAGCTAAGGAAGTTCAACCTGCCAAAAACAATAATGTGAGTTTCTACATTGCCATCATTGAGGCCATCATCTCCTCTTCCATCGCCATCTGGTACGCTGCTGCCACTGCTAAGTACAGGAGCAGTCTGCAGCGTATCATCCATGCAGCAGAGAAGATGATCGAATGCAATCTGCCATCCCAACAGGACCTGTACACCTCCAGGCGAGCAAGGAAGATAGTGGCTGATCCCTCTCATCCACGACACAAACTTTTTGTTACCCTCCCCAGACGGCTGAAGTCCATCAGGACTAAAACCTCAAGACACAAAAACAGCTTCTTTCCGTCCACAGCTAGACTTATAAATAATGCCAGAGACCCCCACTTACGCTGCCTCTCCCCAACTCCCACAAAGTACACACTGATCATCCCTGCACTGAAAGGTACTGTACACCTGCATACTTTTGCACAGCCCCGTTCCACTACGTTATATTTATTTGACAGTGAACATAGTTGTGCCTATTTGCTTATTTGTCTATTTGACTCCTTTACGTCTTACAGAATAATTTTTTTCCTCTTCTTGTTATTGTTGTTTATACACAAATGACACCAGATCAATTCCTTGGATGTGAAAACTTACTTGGCAATAAATTCGATTTTGATTCTGATTCTAAATCTATTCCGCTCATATGCAGACCAGGAGATACCTGCGACTTAAAAGTGAACTTTGATACCAAATATTATACACTAATACAGAACCTGTACTGTGGGTAAGTGTGGTGGACAAGTGGTTATTGCACTTGTTTTCAGAGCATAAGGTTCCCTGTTCAAGAACACCTCTGCCCATTCTCCGTGTAATGGTGAGTTGCATCAGGAAGGTCATTTGGCATACCAAATCGGCAACCACATCCATTTCAGATCTGCTGTGGTGAACTGAAGTGAGAAAGGGAGAAGCTGAAGGAATTTACTAATTTAAAACTTGCACTCTTGACTGTAAGATCCCCTGAAGCAGCTTTGGGATATTGTTATTAATGTGGTTGAGGGAATGAATCTATGCTATTTCCCTGCAGCAGTAGGCGGGATTTAGGCAGATTAGAGCAGAGAAGCAGAGAGATGGAATACCAACTTCTGATCTCGGGGACTGAGGTTGTGCCGTGCATGCGGAAGAGGAGTTTGGGTTCTTCACTTCCGGTCTTTTGTTGTGCAGCCGGTGCTTCATTCACAGGAATGATAAACTCCAATATTCTGCTTGCAATCAACAATATCAAACAAGTAAGGTTAAAGGTACTGATAAATCATTCTGAATAATTTACGGAGCCTTACATTTTGTAGCTGCCCTGATGCTTCGTCACTGCTGCGCTGTTATTGCTGCGAAGTTTTGTTGAAGTTAGATTGAAAGATCAAGATATAACCCATGTATCCCAAACGCCAGGAATTATTCAGCTAAAATATATCTTATATAAAATATAGATCTTGCAGTCAATTAGCAACAAAACAAGTTTTAAAAGACAGTTAAAGTTAAGTTTATTCAGTCAGCCAAGGGAAGAAGATCACGCCACCTTTTTATTTTTTAGTGATTTCTGGTCCAAAAGATGAGCTTATCTTCTAGTCCATTATTTTCTTGTCCAAAACGTGGTGCTGAATTTGTTGTCTACACTTCTACAGGGATACAGTTGCTATTTATTTTAATTTATTGAGATCTTATTGTTCTCTGTTCAATTTGTACTTATTTTATTGATATCCCAGTGTAAACTGTATAAATATAAACTATACACTTATTGCTAGTTACATTAATTCATGAGATTATAATGTCTTTGCAATCTTTACATATGGCATGGTACATATGGAAATAAGTGTTTGTTTTATTGTGTCATCTGTGTATCATTGATATATTCACCTTTCTGTGTTTATATTGTTTTTACAAACTTAACTCAATCAATTCTGTAAATACTGATGATTTCTGTTTTACTCTAAATACTACTCGTATTTTATCTGAGGGAACAAGGCTGTCCACTTTGCCAGACCGAGAACTGCTCGACTCAGCATCCAAGAGTCAGCTGGTGGTCTCCTGTCACCTACGTCATCCTGTCAGCCACCGTCTGGTAGAACACCACCTGTGAGGCCTCATGGTTGATCCCAGATATCCTGGACGTCTTCATGATGCAAAAACTGGCAATGTGCACAGTTCTGAAACAACAAAACCTTCATGTAGTTTTGTAATATCATACAAACCTGCTGGGATTGCTGGTGATTTTTCCACAGTTTTGGCATCAGCACTTTTTCGGCACATTCTACTGTTACAGGAGTTTTTTTTCATGGAAAGAGAAGCGGAGGATTGCGCCACTATGCCACTCATGGTGCGGGACAAAACCACCTCCGTGTTGGTCTCATAGGACGGCTTTCAGGTGGCTTTCAGACGGCTTCCGGTTGCTTTTCAGTCGTGTGAGTATCCGAGAAATTGTGAATGAGCTGGACATGCCCCAACATGTCCTGTGAAGCTTCATCACGGCGGTGCTTTGCGCCATGCGGCTCCGCCGCGACGCGCGGAGTTCCTCCACACGTCTGTCTCAATGTGCCGAAAAAGTGCTGATGTCCACGTCTTCCGCAATTCCTGTGCTAGTCAGATGACATACCGGATCAAGACAGCGTCCAGTTTAGAAATGAACGGCACATTCCACTGTTACAGGAGTTTTTGTCATGGAAAGAGGAGCAGAGGAACGTCGCGGCGGAGCTGCATGGCGCAAAGCAACGCCGTGATGAAGCCTCACAGGACATGTTGGGGCATGTCCAGCTCATGCACAATTTCTCGGATACTCACACGACTGAAAAGCAACCGGAAGCCGTCTGAGCCACCTGAAAGCCGTCCTGTGAGACCAACATGGAGGTGGCTTTGTCCCGCGCCATGAGAGGCATGGTGGCGCAATCCTCCGCTTCTCTTTCCATGAAAAAACTCCTGTAACAGTAGAATGTGCCGAAAAAGTGCTGATGTCCACGCCTTCTGCCTTTTTTGTGAAAGTTAGACGACGTCCCGGATCAACAAAGCCTTCACGTTGGAAATGATCTGGTTGTTTGAGTGGGGTTTGAGCCTGTCGATCAGCGCTCGGAGCGCGCCACGCTCTCAGACGCTGCTGTGGGCGGTCTTTAAACTGGCTGGAGCACTCCTTAATCTGTGTAATCCTCATAAAATCGTCGCTGAAAGCCATCTAAATTTTCCGAATGGTGTCCAGCTGGAGGTCTCTCAGTTTCTGGAAAAATTTGATGCAGCAAAGCTCCAAATCGTTCAGACATTTATTCGCAATAAAAATCAGATGAGAGGGGTGGACCACTGCTCACTCAAAGCCTGCTCACAGGCGAATGACGCAACCAACAGGCGTGAAAAAACTCACGCATGCGCACGAAGGTTCAAGCTTGGCTGATGCAATCACACGTGATTCAAATCCATATGGTTTTTGCAAAAAATAAAAAGGTACAATACTTTTTGGACAGACCTCGTATTTCATCATATTGTGTGATACCTCAGTGATATCGAAACAATTTATGACTGAAAATAAAATGTGAATTGTTCTTAATGAGTTTTGTTGTTCAGCAAAAGAACATGGCTATTCTGGAACAATGCCAATATCTCCAAGATTGATGCCAGCCAATATTTCTTTGAAATCCTGGGGAAAAAATACAAATTGCTGCAGTGAGGCCGGCAACCTTCTGATATTGCACACATCTCTGCATGTTGCTGTTGGACTGACTAAAATCTCCCCTATATATATATATATATATATATATAATCATTTTGTTTTCAGGCTGTTATTTGTTTTTCCAAAATAGAGTTTATTTATGTTTGAGAGGTCACTCTCACATTTTTGAGGTGCAAATATGCAGATATGACTCAAGAAAATATTTTATATTTAGTTGTAACTTTGTGGAACAACCTCCCTCATCATGTGGTGTTATTACTTCAAAGGAATACTATGTTTATTTTATGGTGTTGGATTTTTATTGATTGACAATTTTATTATGGTGTCTGATGACTTTTACTGTGCTATTTATGAGTTTTATACAGTTACATTTATGCGTTTTACTATGATGCTTCTCTCTACTTCTATGATTAAAGGTAGTGTCAGTGCTGATGGAACAGCTGGTGGGGGTGTGGCGGTCATGACTGACCAACCTATAGAGGGTATGCACTTACAGTAAGTCATCAAACCACACCCTGAGATAGTATACCTGCATATTGGGTGGAAAATACTGAACACTCCAAATTCCGCAACCTAACTGCAAAATCCTTCTCTGTGGCAAAGTCAGCGAAGGATCGGTATATGGCAAAGATTGTGCGGACTGGCCTTCAGGACCCGTATTTATTGCCGAGGTTTTCTGAGCTGCTGGCATGCAAATCCTGATATCCATTACCTGGACATCTACAACTATCTCGTCAGGCATGCAAATACTTGCAGATCATCTTATCATAGCAAAGGTGAGTTGCTTTGTGTACTTTTTTGTTTTTAATCAGTGCAGCCATAGCACACCGGTTAGTTTATATATATAGTTTCATACCAAAGTAACTTGCTTTAATGATTGTCATTGTTTTATCACAAATGTGGGAGATTGGAAGTTTACTGATGCTAACTCACAAAACCCTGGTTCGGCTTTAAAGTGTAGGTGACATATGTAAAAAAATTTTTTTTTTTTTAGTATTTCAGACTAAAATTAAACAACAGTTTGAAATTTATCCTTTCCTGGTGCGCAGTTACTGAAGAGAGAAATATTCGGATTTTGAACTGTGCGCCACTAAAATCCAGGAACGTCCCAGCGACTCCCAACATTGGAGAAGAAAGAGGAAGTGTCATCAGCGCCGGAACCATTATGTTAATAGTCCCATTAATTTATGGATTTTTACAGGCTCCTGACAACTCCCTTTCCACTGAGTGGTTCAGGTCAGTGATGCACATTTTTTATATGTGTCAGAATGGTTAATTTTCGCTGATGTAATCCTTTTGATTGGCAGGTGGAGCACTTTTATTGACGCATGCGCGCATGTACGGTGTCTGCGGCTTCTCCACAGTCTTTTAACTTGCAGCGCAAGCACACGAACCTCAATCCATCAGCTACAGAATGTGCCAGAAGCAGATCAGTGCAGCAGAGACTCAAACCATCATGGACTTTTCTTCATCCAGGACAACAAATTAATTATTATTTTCAGACTGAAACTGACAGGTAAGACTACATATTTACACCTTGTTTGAATGGTTTTAATATTTAATAACATGCGCACATGGACAACCCCAATTCCAATGAAGTTGGGAAGTTCTGTAAAATGTAAATAAAAACAGAACACAATGATTTGCAAATCCTCTTCAACCTATATTCAACTGAATACACCACAAAGACAAGATATTTACTGTTCAAACTGATAGACTTTTTGTTTTTGTGCAAATATTTGCTCATTTTGAAATGGATGCCTGCACCACATTTCAAAAAAGCTGGAACAGGGGCAACAAAAGACTGGGAAAGTTGCTGAAATGCTACAAAATGTGATCATAAAACAGTAAGAGACACAGTGCAATGAAACAGCAAGTCTTCCCGAAAAGGCTGTGGGAGTGGACAATGGCCTGTGACAGAGGCACCATTCAGAGTTTCCTGGCTGGGTGCATCGCTGCACGGTACGGAGTGCTGCAAAGTCCTGAGGAGGACAACAAGAACTACACAGCAGATAAGTGGCTCAAAGGGTTTGTCTCCTCTGAGCCAAAGACGTCAGCAACATCACCGCCTTTTCTATAAAACACAAATCAATCAATCAATCAATTTTTTTTTTATATAGCGCCAAATCACAACAAACAGTTGCCCCAAGGCGCTTTATATTGTAAGGCAAGGCCATACAATAATGATGTAAAACCCCAACGGTCAAAACGACCCCCTGTGAGCAAGCACTTGGCTACAGTGGGAAGGAAAAACTCCCTTTTAACAGGAAGAAACCTCCAGCAGAACCAGGCTCAGGGAGGGGCAGTCTTCTGCTGGGACTGGTTGGGGCTGAGGGAGAGAACCAGGAAAAAGACATGCTGTGGAGGGGAGCAGAGATCGATCACTAATGATTAAATGCAGAGTGGTGCATACAGAGCAAAAAGAGAAAGAAACAGTGCATCATGGGAACCCCCCAGCAGTCTACGTCTATAGCAGCATAACTAAGGGATGGTTCAGGGTCACCTGATCCAGCCCTAACTATAAGCTTTAGCAAAAAGGAAAGTTTTAAGCCTAATCTTAAAAGTAGAGAGGGGTGTCTGTCTCCCTGATCTGAATTGGGAGCTGGTTCCACAGGAGAGGAGCCTGAAAGCTGAAGGCTCTGCCTCCCATTCTACTCTTACAAACCCTAGGAACTACAAGTAAGCCTGCAGTCTGAGAGCAAGCGCTCTATTGGGGTGATATGGTACTACGAGGTCCCTAAGATAAGATGGGACCTGATTATTCAAAACCTTATAAGTAAGAAGAAGAATTTTAAATTCTATTCTAGAATTAACAGGAAGCCAATGAAGAGAGGCCAATATGGGTGAGATGTGCTCTCTCCTTCTAGTCCCCGTCAGCACTCTAGCTGCAGCAATTTGAATTAACTGAAGGCTTTTTAGGGAACTTTTAGGACAACCTGATAATAATGAATTACAATAGTCCAGCCTAGAGGAAATAAATGCATGAATTAGTTTTTCAGCATCACTCTGAGACAAGACCTTTCTGATTTTAGAGATATTGCGTAAATGCAAAAAAGCAGTCCTACATATTTGTTTAATATGCGCTTTGAATGACATATCCTGATCAAAAATGACTCCAAGATTTCTCACAGTATTACTAGAGGTCAGGGTAATGCCATCCAGAGTAAGGATCTGGTTAGACACCATGTTTCTAAGATTTGTGGGGCCAAGTACAATAACTTCAGTTTTATCTGAGTTTAAAAGCAGGAAATTAGAGGTCATCCATGTCTTTATGTCTGTAAGACAATCCTGCAGTTTAGCTAATTGGTGTGTGTCCTCTGGCTTCATGGATAGATAAAGCTGGGTATCATCTGCGTAACAATGAAAATTTAAGCAATACCGTCTAATAATACTGCCTAAGGGAAGCATATATAAAGTGAATAAAATTGGTCCTAGCACAGAACCTTGTGGAACTCCATCATTAACTTTAGTCTGTGAAGAAGATTCCCCATTTACATGAACAAATTGTAATCTATTAGACAAATATGATTCAAACCACCGCAGCGCAGTGCCTTTAATACCTATGGCATGCTCTAATCTCTGTAATAAAATTTTATGGTCAACAGTATCAAAAGCAGCACTGAGGTCTAACAGAACAAGCACAGAGATGAGTCCACTGTCCGAGGCCATAAGAAGATCATTTGTAACCTTCACTAATGCTGTTTCTGTACTATGATGAATTCTAAAACCTGACTGAAACTCTTCAAATAGACCATTCCTCTGCAGATGATCAGTTAGCTGTTTTACAACTACCCTTTCAAGAATTTTTGAGAGAAAAGGAAGGTTGGAGATTGGCCTATAATTAGCTAAGATAGCTGGGTCAAGTGATGGCTTTTTAAGTAATGGTTTAATTACTGCCACCTTAAAAGCCTGTGGTACATAGCCAACTAACAAAGATAGATTGATCATATTTAAGATCGAAGCATTAAATAATGGTAGGGCTTCCTTGAGCAGCCTGGTAGGAATGGGGTCTAATAAACATGTTGATGGTTTGGATGAAGTAACTAATGAAAATAACTCAGACAGAACAATCGGAGAGAAAGAGTCTAACCAAATACCGGCATCACTGAAAGCAGCCAAGATAACGATACGTCTTTGGGATGGTTATGAGTAATTTTTCTCTAATAGTTAAAATTTTGTTAGCAAAGAAAGTCATGAACTCATTACTAGTTAAAGTTAATGGAATACTCAGCTCAATAGAGCTCTGACTCTTTGTCAGCCTGGCTACAGTGCTGAAAAGAAACCTGGGGTTGTTCTTATTTTCTTCAATTAGTGATGAGTAGAAAGATGTCCTAGCTTTACGGAGGGCTTTTTTATAGAGCAACAGACTCTTTTTCCAGGCTAAGTGAAGATCTTCTAAATTAGTGAGACGCCATTTCCTCTCCAACTTACGGGTTATCTGCTTTAAGCTACGAGTTTGAGAGTTATACCATGGAGTCAGACACTTCTGATTTAAAGCTCTCTTTTTCAGAGGAGCTACAGCATCCAAAGTTGTCTTCAATGAGGATGTAAAACTATTGACGAGATACTCTATCTCCCTTACAGAGTTTAGGTAGCTACTCTGCACTGTGTTGGTATATGGCATTAGAGAACATAAAGAAGGAATCATATCCTTAAATAAAAGGGACACAAATAAAAGGACATCTGATCTGTTCCGGATAAAACACTGCTGCCGATACGTTATTCGGCATGTGTTTTAGTATCAGGGAACTTTGTTTGTTTTTTTTACATTTTGAATAAAGAAAAATAAAGTTCAAGATGTTCAACAAAAGAAAAACCTGCTGAGTGGCAGCTTCCAGATGAACGCTCCCTCAAAGACAAATTCTGCTTATGGTGTATTGGCAAAATGGACCCAGAATGCATTGCATCATCAACATCCAGTGGGTTTTTTTTAGTTAGCTGAAATTTCAGTCCCGTTCTTTACAGAGCCTGACATCTACATTTGCTTATACGTGTGGAAGAGAAAGCCACGCAACTTTACCCAATCTTGCAAGAGTTTGAGCTAGTAATCTCAACAGGATAGCTTAGCACTGCCAGCTGTTAGCGATGTCTATGCTTACTGGTTTAGAAAAATTTAAGTTATAAAAACATGACATAACCTTGAAATATCGAAGGTTACATCGGACAGCAGAACAATATTCTCTGTGGTTGCTGTGTGCTACTTCAGGGCTCCTTCACACAAATCGTGCGAAGTTTGGTCAACGTGCACACAAAGCAAGAATTTCATGCAAAATGTGTGGACTCATACCTGCCTCAAATGCCTCATACACCTGTTGCTACAACTATTTGCGCACACCAGCGGCTGAAAGACAGAGTATGCGCTGTGCGATCCCATCGCACCCTCTCGCGGCAGGTGCCGGCCAAATTCCAGGTGACACGCATGAACATCTAACACCGCTCACATGGCACTTAGAAAATGTGTGGCCAGTCACACTCTTGGCACAACAACAGACTGCAGACAATCACTGTCGTACTGCTGTGAAATTTGTCCAAGTTCCCCACAAGTGTGACTTTGGAAACACACACTGACACGTGGGTGTGTGCGCTCCACTCACAGGAGACGAGGCTTCCAACAGAAGCAGCTGTGAGAATCTGTGGATCTGGACATTCCAGCTGGACAACACCTAGTGTGTTTGGACAGACATGGACTAACGACTATCCACTGTGAGGCGTGTGTGTCTGATTGCTGTTCTTATGTGGACATAAATAAAAACATATATCGCTATGGCGACAAGCTGCAGCAAGTGAGCGTCCGTACGGAGCGGACACTGACAGCACCCCAGGTTGAAACGGACCATCAGATCAGAACATGCAGTGGGTGATCTGACTGTCACATCACCCACATAAGCTTTGTTCCACATGACGTGGAGCTCCTCCTCCCTGACAATATGGTCCATCGCAATGTTTTACTGCAGACATCATAATTTTCCATTTCGATAAACATTGTACAACCTTCCAACCTCACCTGTCAATCCGTGCTTTAGGAACAATTACAGCTACAGTCCAACACGTTCATCACAGAAGACCAACCAACTCTAAATGTTCTAAACTTCCTCAGTGAGTAGCTCGTGTGGGGTTTACGGCTGTATGTCAAAACTATGGCTCATGACTCTTCAACCACACTGTTCCAGTAAACAAATGAATTAATACTGACAGTAACAGCAAAAGCTTATGAGCAAATAAACTCCCAATAAAAATGCCTGTTTTATGCCTGAGTATTTTAGTGAAAGACATGAACGTGGTCTTGCTGATGACGGACCCCACTAACAGTTTCCCCATATTACTTACTACAGTCAAAACGCTACAATAAAAAGTTCCACCCGTCAGCCACAAGTTGTTATAACATGACGAGTGCCGGAAGTGGTAATTCATGCAGGATCACTCACCTCCAGGTCATCCTCGACTATGACCACAGTGGACTGGGAGAACACGTTGAAAACTTGGTTCAGCGCCCATCGGTAATGTCTGGCAATTTTGTAGTAGCCCTGGAACTTCCTGTGTTCTGGCCGAACTGGGATATCAGACAGATCTGGTTGGCTGATGTGCATCACTTGATCACCATATGAACCAATGACACGAGCCGTCTCAGCATGGCCACAATCCTGGCTAACAATGATTGGATAGAGTTCTGGAGAAGGGCGGTATTGTAAGAGTCTATCTAAGCTCCGCCTTACAGTCACTCTGTCACAAGCGATGAGTAAAATGGGGATGATGGCTTTTGAGCTAGTAACAGAAGTCTCGTGGCGACTGTTCTCAGTGATCTCCTGCTTCATTCCTGTGGCCAGCTGTCTTACTGAAGTGGGACTCTGGGTTTGTTTTACTTCACTTTGGTCCCTGTTTTCCAGGCTGACTTTCACAGGAAGTGGAGGATCTGGTAGCTGGTTGACAGGCTGGTCCTTCGCTTCTTTTGTATCGTCCATTTCTCTTTTCCCGACATCTTTGTGCTGAGCCCAAACTGCTCTGTGACTTTCAATCTGCTTCAGCAGTTTCTTCTGTTTCTCAAGCTGAAGTTCGACCTCCTCTGCCAATCGGATCACCTCGCCGGCCAGGTTGGCCTGGCCTCCCTTCCCTCTTAAACCCCACTCTTCCTTTCCACCTGGTTCAGCTCCACCTCCGTCTCCAAGATGGCCAATGGGAGGACGACCCCAAAGATAAAGAAGAAGCAAAGCATTCCAGGCAACAAACAGTAAAGCACCACACAGTATAAGAGAGCCTTTCTTACGAACCATGGCCCACTGACACTAAAAAAAAAAAAAGAACGGGGTCGTGGGAAAGGCTACAGGTAGTACAGAACTAGGCTGAACTCCCAAACTCTACTGGGTGGAAAGATAACCAGGGTCCACATTCTGACTACGTACAATGTCACATCAGTTCTGTATTTTTGGGACGAGTGTTCAAAATGATTGCGTATGATGTTGTTGCGGAATGCACACCATGAAAAAAACATTAAGACTGCATAATGAGCCAGAAAAGGTGCAAGATGCTCAACACTGGATTTGGAAAAGTTAATGAAAAAAACTGAAGTGGGGTGACTTTGGGTCCAGGCAACGTGACTCCTTGGATCTTTATCCGTGGACCATCATCCTAAGAAGAAAGCAGAAAAACAGCATGTCAGCAGAATGACCACAGCTCACTGGAGCACAGAATAATAAAGCAAAAAACTGTCAATATGATGCTATTTTCCCCGCAGCACACATGAGTCCTACGTGGGCCCTGGGGTCTGTTGGTGCCGGGCTTATTGCAGGATTCTGTAATCCCATTTAGAGCTGGGTGGACTGAGACAATGCAGATGAAATATCTTGTCCTTGGACACAGACAAGCAGCATGAGCAGGATAGTAGGGGACAGTACACATGAAGACAAAAAAAAAAAAAAAAATCATCAAATATGGTTTAACTTGAAGTTTTGGGACACTTGTTACCCCGAACAGTCACTTTATCTACAGCGATTGACAACACTTCCTGTTCGATATGATTCTGGTTTAAACAAATCATATGACCGTGTTTTGCATTTTGTATCCCCAGTTATACAGCTTCATGATGAAGTGGTCCAGAGGAGGGTTTTCTTTCACCAAAACATCAAATCTTGGTTTGCATCTCAGATGTACCTTCTGGCAAATTCTTTTTAAGAAAACCATCCTCCTGTACAATTTCATCATGAAGCTATATAATTGGAGATAAAAAAGTGCAAACATGCACTGTGCACAATTTCTCCAATCACAGTCAGAGAAGCCTGTAACTTCTTCTGGGTTGTCTGGGTGTCTTGGTGGCTTTCCTCACTCTTCTCCTTCTTGCACAGTCACTCAGTTTTTGAGAACTGTCTACTCCACACAGATTTACCATAGAGTGTCATACTGTTTGTATTTTTGATTTGTTTTTTGATGAAATTTTTGATTCACTGTGCCACGGACACTAATTCACGGGGTACAGTGAATCAACTTAGAATATAATGAAAAAAGACATGATTATAAAGATTTCTTCAAAATTATTAAATATATGCTGATGCATATACAAACTATAATCCAGCAAACCAGCTATGTAATGTGTGAGTGTGTTATATAGTGATATAAGTCCTTTAGAAACTATTATAAATACAACTGTCATAACTTCTGTTCAAACATGAAAAGTTGTTATATACAAAAATTACAGAAATAATTAATTGAAAAATAAATGTATACGCTACAACAAGTAATATTTGTCATCCACTTGATACTGGGGCTTAGTAAAACTTTCTACACTGATTCACTGTGTCCCGATTCCCGAGTGCATGTGACATACATGAGTCATGTTATCAAATAGCTGATAGTTTAGAGAAGACATAACACATACTAATCAGCTGGATGGGGTAGTGTTCTAACTAATCATTTTTGGGCCACCTTTCCTCTGTTGTAAGAACTACAAGAATACAAAGATAGGAAAAAAACTGATAGGAAAAACTGACTTCACTTGGCACTTAGTTTTACCCTTAATGTATCCAAAAACAAAACACTAATTTATAAGGGGGGTATCTTTATGCATAAAAATATGGCATAACTGCTGCAAATATATGTACTTTTGCAGATATAGCTACTGATTCACCGTGCCCTGGTTTCCCCTATATATGTGTGTGTATGTACAGTATGTATATATATATATAAAGTTGATTTACTGATTGAGTTGTAATCAGGCTGCAGGATTTAAAGGCTTTTCATGACATTCCCTCCTTCTCCCAAGGTGGCATAAAAAAATTGCAGAAAGGAGCACCAGTAGTTTTTCAGGTGCATGTGCAAGGTCTGTGCTCACTTTCAGCGGACATAAAGTTAGCTGGCTAGTGAGTAATAAATTGAGAAACAGAAGAAACAATGTTAACTTTTTGCTGCCTTAGCAACAGTGAAGTTTCAATCATATCAGTGGAAAGGAGTGGATACACAAACCATCTATTTTTGAACCAACATCTGAATCATCTCTCACACCAGTACAAGAGGACAAACTTCAGGAGTTAAACAGTGATGGAGGACCTTACCCCGTCCTTGTGGATTAAAGTTAAAGGGGACTACCCAGAACCAGCCCCGGTGCCACTGAAGGAATTATTGCTGTTCCCATTCACACACTTGTGTGAGTCCGGATTTTCTGTTCTGACGCCACCAGAACAATGCTCCGCATTAAAAACACGAGTACACACATGGTACCACACTATGACCTTCTTGTGTTAAGAAAACAGGCTCATGGCACATTGTTGTGGAGTTAAGGACTTATTTTGTGTTTTGTGCAGCAGTTAAGGTTGAATAACACTTTTACATTATCCATCTGAACATGACATTGGTAGTAGATCAGCACCAGGTCTGTAGACACCCCCCACCAGCCCCTCAGTAATATGAGAACTACTGTCCAGTCTACATAGTCAAAAATCCCAGTTATAAAGCAGATTGAACTGTCGTGATCCTCAAAGCATTATATAAAGCTATTATTAGTCATTATCTGCTCTGTGTCAGCCTGATCCCGTCAGATTTCAGAAGCTAAGCAGTGCAGGATCTGGTTAGTACTTGGATGGGAGACCTCATTGGAACACCAGCGGCTGTGTGTGTTTCTCCAGGTAAAACTGGAGTTGCGTCAGGAAAGGTATCCTTGCGTGAAACTTGTGCCAACTACCTGTGCGGATCTGGCTGTATCCACTGCGGCAACCCCAAACACAAAACGGAAGCAGCCAAATGGACAACAACAACATTAACTTTTCTTTCCATTTTTATATACGACTTAAAGAACAATGAAAACAAGTAACATTTACTCATGATCCTGAATGAAAACAAGGTGTACCATATTTAAAAATTATACTTTTAAATAAAAATACTTGTTACATGAAATTTCAAGATGGACAGTACCAGTAAATACACTCAACAAAAATATAAACGCAACACTTTTGGTTTTGCTCCCATTTTGTATGAGATGAACTCAAAGATCTAAAACTTTTTCCACATACACAATATCACCATTTCCCTCAAATATTTTGTCACAAACCAGTCTAAATCTGTGATAGTGAGCTCTTCTCCTTTGCTGAGAATCCATCCCACCTCACAGGTGTGCCATATCAAGATGCTGATTAGACACCATGATTAGTGCACAGGTGTGCCTTAGACTGCCCACAATAAAGGCCACTCTGAAAGGTGCAGTTTTATCACACAGCACAATGCCACAGATGTCGCAAGATTTGAGGGAGCGTGCAATTGGCATGCTGACAGCAGGAATGTCAACCAGAGCTGTTGCTCGTGTATTGAGTGTTCATTTCTCTACCATAAGCCGTCTCCAAAGGCGTTTCAGAGAATTTGGCAGTACATCCAACCAGCCTCACAATCGCAGACCACGTGTAACCACACCAGCCCAGGACCTCCACATCCAGCATCTTCACCTCCAAGATTGTCTGAGACCAGCCACTCGGACAGCTGCTGAAACAATCGGTTTGCATAACCAAAGAATGTCTGCACAAACTGTCAGAAACCATCTCAGGGAAGCTCATCTGCATGCTCATCGTCCTCATCGGGGTTTCGACCTGACTCCAGTTCGTCGTCATAACCGACTTGAGTGGGCAAATGCTCACATTCGCTGGCGTTTGGCACATTGGAGAGGTGTTCTCTTCACGGATGAATCCCGGTTCACACTGTTCAGGGCAGATGGCAGACAGTGTGTGTGGCATCGTGTGGGTGAACGGTTTTCTGATGTCAATGTTGTGGATCGAGTGTCCCATGGTGGCAGTGGGCTTATGGTATGGGCAGGCGTCTGTTATGGACGAAGAACACAGGTGCATTTTATTGATGGCATTTTGAATGCACAGAGATACCGTGACAAGATCCTGAGGCCCATTGTTGTGCCATACATCCAAGAACATCACCTCATGTTGCAGCAGGATAATGCACGGCCCCATGTTGCAAGGATCTGTACACAATTCTTGGAAACTGAAAATGTCCCAGTTCTTGCATGGCCGGCATACTCACCGGACATGTCACCCATTGAGCATGTTTGGGATGCTCTGGACCGGCGTATACGACAGCGTGTACCAGTTCCTGCCAATATCCAGCAACTTCGCACAGCCATTGAAGAGGAGTGGACCAACATTCCACAGGCCACAATTGACAACCTGATCAACTTTATGTGAAAGAGAAGTGTTGCACTGCATCAGGCAAATGGTGGTCACACCAGATACTGACTGGTATCCCCCCCCCCCCAATAAAACAAAACTGCACCTTTCAGAGTGGCCTTTTATTGTGGACAGTCTAAGGCACACCTGTGCACTAATCATGGTGTCTAATCAGCATCTTGATATGGCACACCTGTGAGGTGGGATGGATTATCTCAGCAAAGGAGAAGTACTCACTATCACAGATTTAGACTGGTTTGTGAACAATATTTGAGGGAAATGGTGATATTGTGTATGGGGAAAAACTTTTAGATCTTTGAGTTCATCTAATACAAAATGGGAGCAAAACCAAAAGTGTTGCATTTATATTTTTGTTGAGTGTACAAAAAAACCCATTGTAAATGGTGTAAGAAATCCAAGGATCTCAATTTATAACTTCAAATTGTTACGTCCACCAAGAACGTAATAAAATCACCAGCATTTGTTTATTTGTCTGTCTGCCTTTTAGCAAGATTACAACAAAACTACTGCACGGATTTTGATGAAATTTTCACCACAGATACATATTAGAGCATGGAAGACTCCATTAAATTTAGTGGTGATCTGGATCCAGATCCAGATTCTGGATCAAGTTTCACTTTGTATAGTCGTTGAAGGATTATGTCAAAACTATGTCAAGGATTCTCACCAAATTTTCACCACGGATACATATTAAGCCATGGAAAACTCCATTAAATTTTAGAAGTTATCCGGATCCGAATCCAGATTCTGGATCAAGATTTCACTTTATATATGCTTTAAAGGATTACGTGAAAACTACTTCATGGATTCTCACGAAATTTCACCACAGACAGATAATAGGGCATGGAAAACTCCACTGAATTTTGGAGGTGCTCCGGATCCGGATTCTGGCTCAAGATTCACATTATATACTCTTTGAAGGATTACATCAAAACTACTTCACAGATTTTGATGAAATTTTCAACACAGATACATATTAGGCCATGGAAGACTCCACTGAATTTTGGAGGTGATCCAGATCCAGAACCAGATCTGGATTCTGGATCAAGTTTCATATTGTATAGGCTTTGAAGGATTACATCAAAACTACTTGACAGATTTTGACAAAATTTTTAACACAGATACATATCAGGCCATGGAAGGCTCCATTAAATTTTGGAGGTGATCTGGATTCGAATCCGGATTCTGGATCAAGATTTCACTTTTTGAAGGATTACGTCAAAACTACTTCACAGATTCTCACCAAATTTGCACCACAGATAGACATACGGGCATGGAAGCCTCCATTAAATTTTGGAGGTGATCCAGGTCTTTGATTGGTGGATGTCAGAAATCTCTGATTGCTCTTGTTTATTCATTTATTTATTTGTCTGTCTGTCTGTTCGCAGGCCTACTTCAAAACTACTGCACAGATTTTGGCAAAATTTTCAACACAGATAGATACTAGGCCATGGAAGACGCCATTAAATTTTGGAGGTGATCCGGAGCCAGTTTCTGGATCAAGATTTCACTTTATATATGCTTTGAAGAATTACATCAGAACTACTTCACGGATTCTCACCAAATTTGCACCACAGATAGAGATTAGGGCATGGAAGACTCCGCTGAACTGTGGAAGTGCTCCGTTTGCGGATCCAGCTTCTGAAAATGTGCAGTGATCCCAGCAGCAGCACAGACTGGCTGCTCACTCCACTGATATCCCACAAACAAAGCAAGATGAAACACACACTTTTTAGTCAATCAGGTACCAGGTTTAATTCATCACATTAAAAAAAACTTTTCTATGCAAATTCCAGTCGGATTAGGTCAGAATGGGTCATCCCTAACTTGATTATACAGTGGCCTCCAAAAGTACTGGAACACTTGGTAAAATTTCTAAAAGATTTAGACTTTAGAATGATTTAAGAGGCTTTACTTTATCATCTGATGGTTAATAATCACATTATTCCCTCTGATCGCGTTGGGTGTAGAGAGTCTGACTCAGACAGTCAAACTCGGGCGTGCTGCTGTGGCGCTCTGATCGCTCTCCTGTCTTTTATCACAAAATAATGCATCTCTCACACCAGCGGAAATAATTGTTGAGCAAAAGCTTCAGATATGAGATAGCTGAGATTGGAGTGCAGTTTTAACCCCTTAACGCCTGAATTTATATAGCTGTATATAAAAAAATGTTTTGTGTGTGTTTTTGCCTTTAAGTAGATGGTAAATAATGTTGAGATTATTAATTTCACTTTTGCACAAAAACTAGATAGTAATACTGGGTATTCTGGTAATGACTTTATGTTATAATGTTATAATAATAATGATGGTATGTTGCAAATTTGCGACAACAGGCATACAGGTCAATTTGGTAAGTTGCAAATTTGAGCCAGAGATTGTAGCATATATGCGACGATGGGCGTTAAGGGGTTAAGTAGTAAAGAGGTGATAATCGGTGCTGATGCTCCGAAATGATGCGTAATGAAGGTGTAGTGAAGGCGGGAGGGACCAATTTTTTTTAGAGGGGACCGTTTGGTCGGCGACACTAGATCAAACTTTGTCAGTCAATAAAGGATACAATCCTAAATAATGCTCTCATATATGAAATAAATTATATTTTTTAAGAGTTACAATTTTTTGAAAATTCATTCAATGTTAAAGATAAGGATTTTCCAATTTTCCAAGGTTTTTCCTAACTTTGCCCTTTGACCTTGAAAGCTGAATTAGTTGTTGTCTATCAGGATATGAATCCTCAGTGAAAACAATATATCAATTTCACAATATGTGAAAAAATTGTGGGTTACAGGCTGTTCAGAAATAAACAAACAAACAAACAGGGGTGAAAACATTACCTCCGTCAACGCTTTCCTTAAAGTCAAACTGTAAGCAAGGATTTTCTTAAAAAGAAGACCTGAAAGTTCAGCTACAATTTACCAAAGGGTACATCTGAGATGCAAGCCTTGATTTGATGTTTTGGTGAAAGAAAATCCTCCTCTTTATACCACTTCATCATGAAGCTGTATAACTGGTGATACAAAATGCAAAACATGCACTATGCACAATTACTCCAATCACAGCCACATAACTGTAAGTATAACTTCTTCTGAGTTGTCTTGGTGTCTTTCCTCTCACTCTTCTCCTTCTTGCACAGTCACTCACTGTGGGATATTATACAGACAAACAAAGTTGTGCTTCTGATTGAGTTGATGCATCAAAGTTTAACAGACACAATAGTGTTTGTCCTCATATGTTTAATTTTGTCAGCACTTGGCTGGCACGGACTCAGTCAGTCTGACACTGTTAGCACATCAGGAAGTAAGAAACAGGTGTGTTTAAAGATGGAAAAAACAAAAACTACCCCGTATCTCCACTGGGCAATTCTATGGGAACAGAACTACAATCAGAACAAATTTTGAAATGAAGAACTACAATATGGCCAGTTTTTACTGTTAAGCCCCGTTTACACACAGACGGTAAACTCTCCCGGAAGCGTCCCGGCAGAGATTTTGCCCCCTCCGGGCCGTTTTAGGGATCAAACGCCGTAGTTAACGCCGGCACACGGGGGCGTGGTTTGGTTCCAGCTTCACCAGGAATCGTCGAAAAAAATTATTCAACATGTCGAATAATTCCGGGAGCACTCCCGGAGAAGTGGCCTGACGATGGAGACAACGCGAACAACGGCATTTGATACTTTTTAATCACCGTGTCATCCCGCCCCTTCCTGTAGTGCCACAGTTTACACCGCTGTAATTGGCGGCTGGCGTTGTATCCCTAATCAACAGCATGTAAAATGACAATAGAACCCACATCGGCGTCCCCAAAGGCGTTTTAACCGGCGACAGAGGCAGACAAAATGGTGGCGCTAGCGGACAGTACGCTGTTCTAAACGCCACCTCCCGGTTAACGGCGTTCCAAACGGCTGATAGGCGGCGGTCAGTATAAAAACGCTAGCGCGCTGCATGCAGGTCTCTCACTCGCGGCCAGCTCCAGATATTTTTGCAGAGAAGCTCCAGTATGCCTCCTAAAATAAAACTGGCAGCGGCAAGGACTTACCAAGAGGTCTGGTTCAGAAGCAGAGGGTAGTCCTGTGGTGCAGACGAGCAACACGTTGAGGAGGGGAAAAGGAGAGAAAAGAAAAGGCTGAGAGATGAGCTCCCTGTCACTCCCTCCCCCTGCACTGACAGCTGCTTCAGCCTATTATACTCTGGGGGCGGTGCCTATAAGCAAAATTTCCTGGAGTAACGCAGGATTTGCCTGGATAAATCCAGTGGTACACAGGGCATTATCGGCGGCAGCAGAACACCGCCGTTCTCACGCGCGTCTGAACCTGCGATTGTAAAGGATAGAACTGAGTATTAACCCCCGTTGCCTGACGTGTGCCAGATGCTACGACGTCAAAACTCCGCTTTATTCTGCGGATTTAGCGGCATTTTATCCGCGTATTTGCGGCTAGTACGGCGCTCAAAACGCAGGCGAAATGCTCCGCCCCTTTCCACCGCAAAAACAGCCGGAACTACCACGAACTTCAGTCTACGTACTACCCGCCGATAAAACCGTCTATGTGTAACCTGGGCTTTACTGTGATTCCATTACCATACAATTACCGATGAACAGTACAGGTATTCAAAAAAAAAAAAAAAGACGAGCAAGGAAAGTGTCATTAATCCAGGGTGTCCAGCATTAGAAGTGACTAAGCCAATTACTGCTGATAAATATAGATGCACAATAATCTCGTTAGGGTGGACATTTGACCTAGAACCTGGGATGAGGACCGGCTGTTGGGCTTTGCTCCTGTGCCATCTGTGACCCCAGTAACACCACCTGTCCACAAAGGCCTCTTCATTTTTCAAGACAAGCAGATGGAACTAACACCATCAGTATTCATATTATATTCATATAAAATGTTGACTTCTGTATTTAATAGGTGGCATTGTCTGCCTAAACTTGCATGCAGCGCGGCCTGATCTCTCACGAGTGCAGTGATTCAACACAAATGCGGACTGGTGTCGCCGACCAAACAGTCCCCCCTAAAAATCGGTCCACCTATCTTCACTTAGCATGCATCATTTCGGACCACAGCAGGACGTCTGAGTCTGACTCTCTACACCCAAAGCCATCAAAGGGAATAATGTGATTATTAACCATCATATGACAAAGTAAACCCTCTTAAATCATTCTGAAGTCAGTATTAAGCAGAAATGAGGCCGTTTTAAACAGAAACAAGGTGATAATCGGTGAATCACTAGTGATGCTCTGAAATGACGTAGGCGCAGCAGCAGCACATCAGACTCAGACATGCTGCTGCTGTGCTCTGATCAGTCCCCCATCTTTTATTATGAAATAATGTTGAATTTATGTGGAAATGATTGTTGTTCAAAAGTTTCAGATATCTGTCACTGAGATAGATGATGACCGGAGTGCAGTTTGAAGCAGAAATGAGGTGATAATCAGTGAATTACTGCTGACACTCCAAAATGACGCACGTGCAGTGAAGGCATGGTGGACCGATTTTTAGCGGGTTGGCATTCGGTCAGCGACACTGGTACGCTTTTACTTTGAGGTTCATATTTCGGAAGAAAAATGGAATTTAACATTTCAATTTATTTGTCCAAACTTTCAGGATGGAATAATGCAGCTAATTTGCTTCAACTGACTAATTTGCATCAACAATTGCATCTTTGCCCCAAAACACACTCAAAAACACAGAGAACAGGCTGGCTCTGCCTTCTGCAGAGAAAAGTACACGAGACAGCAGCGCAACTGGCTGAAATCTTGTTGTGCAGCAGATAACTGAAATGCAAAGGCTATACGCCCAGCCGTTGGGCAGATAAGTCATACACTGAACATTACACGCCCAACTGTTGAGCAGATAAGTCGTACATTGAACGTTACATGCACAACCGTTGGGCAGATAAATATAATATCTTATTCGCCCAACCGTGATCGTGTATTTGACACGTTTTGTGCATCTAAACTACGTTTTTTACACCACTTTTTAAGGCTCTATTGCAGTATTTGACACATTTAATGGCGCCATCTTAATTACTGTGAAAACACTGCAATGGATCAAAACAGACAAACTTCATAAGCATTTTGAACGGAAGCCTGTTAACGATGACGAAACAGTTTTTGAACAAAATGCTGCTTGTTGGCTGTAAGATGGAGTTAGTTTGACACTGTCCCCTGGGTGTGATGAGCCAAACAGAACCACTTTAGATCACAACCCTCCGCAGGCTGCAAGCCCTCCCGCAACCGGCGAAAAAATATCTGCCTTTTTTCCGTCCCACATTGAAACCGGAAGTGAGCTTACAAGCGCGCTCATTGGTCGGTTGTGGTTGGGTGTATATGCTCGCATGTTTACTTTATTGAACCAACGGTTGGGCGTATAGCCACTCCGTAAAGGAAAATCTTTCAAATGGTGGTACAAGCACCAAATTGGGCACAAATACTCCTTAGACATTATTCTTTTAAAAAAGCAGACAACCCACTTAAGTTTTCAATAGGCAACCAAGTTAATGAAGAATTACACAGGGGTCAAAATTTACAAATGCTCCAATCATATTGAAAAGTATACCACATTATGCGTCTATAAAGGTTCCAAAAAGTTTGGACTATCTATGACTGAATGTTATGGAGTTATGGGTAAAAGCAGGAAAAACGGTGACAAAGGACAGTTTCCGTTTGTACAAGAGTCAAAAATTAAAGACGCACCAATTTTGGTAAAAAGTGATGCAAATTATTGGTTGAGCTAATAGGATTAATAAATGGAATAGTTTTGACTGTGTTGAATTTTTACTGTAAAAAGTAAAAGTTCAAACAATGTTGACGTCCATTGGATTCTATGACGTGACAAATGTTACCCTGTAACATGATAATTGAGTACAACACATGGTGCAAACTATTCCTTTTTAAAACCCTATTCATTCAACCAATAATTTGCACATTAGAGAGACAGGGCCATGACATCATCCTTTCAGAAATGTTCCCTATTGCTTGTCCACACAGAGATGCAAATTCAGCATTTGTTTTTCAGATTTATCGACTCTGGGAACAGGTTTCAAAATGTTGCAAGGGAGCTGCCTGCTTTTTTTATTCCCCAGCTTACAACGTGATTGATGGGCGCAGTGCAACAAGGGAGAAGGTGCATGTCACTCACTCGCATTACCACAATCCTTTATTCAAGTAAATTCAACATCTTCAACACCTTTTATTAGTTAGTCATGAAAAATGAAAGCAGATTTTCACACTTATCACTTGGCAAAGTAAACGTGCATTGTTAATTTAATGATGCCATAAGTCCTGGCTATATAACAACTGCACACGTGCACATCGCGATGTCGATGCTCAAACGATATAACGTGCAGCCCTATCCAAAACCCAAATTCAGAGACACACACGAACCAACAAACTCCAAACCACAAACTCTCACACACAAAAACCAACAAACTCCAAACCACAAACTCTCACACACAAAAACCAACAAACTCCAAACCACAAACTCTCACATACACACAAACCCAAAAAACACCAAACCACAAACTCTCACACACAAAAACCAAAAAACTCCAAACCACAAACTCTCACACACAAAAACCAAAAAAAACTCCAAACCACAAACTCTCACACACAAAAACCAAAAAAAACTCCAAACCACAAACTCTCACACACAAAAACCAAAAAAACTCCAAACCACAAACTCACACACACGAACCAAAAACCTGCAAAACCCAAACTCACACACACGAACCAAAAACCTGCAAAACCCAAACTCACACACACGAACCAAAAACCTTCAAAACCAAAATTCACACACACGAATAAAAAAAAAAACTGCAAAACCAAAATTCACACACACGAATCAAAAAACTCCAAAAGCCAAACTCACACACACACGAACCAAAAAAAAAAACTGCAAAACCAAAATTCATACACACGAACCAAAAAACCTGCAAAACCCAAACTCACACACACACAAACCAAAAAACCCCTGCAAAACCAAAATTCACAAACACACGAACCAAAAAAAAAACTCCAAAAGCCAAACTCACACACACTTAAACTCACAGGCTCACAAGAAGCAAAAATCTCCAAAAGCCAAAATTCACATGTTCACAAGAAAAAAAAAAAAAAAAAGCCAAAATTCATATGCTCACAAGCAGCAAAAACCTTCAAAGCCAGAATTCACATGCTCACAAGAAGCAAAAACCTCCAAACCCCAAACTCACAAGAAGCAAAAACCTCCAAACCCCAAACTTGCATGGTCATGAGACGCAAAGACCTCCGAAAGCCAAAATTCACACAAAGCAAAATCCTCAAAAGCCCAAATTCACACTCTCACAAAAAGCAAAACCCTCCAAAAACCAAATTCACACACAAGCCAAGTAGGAAAAACTAAAGCGCACCAATATATCATTAGCTGATAGTTTCAGCAATTATGAGCCTTTCACTAACACACACACACACACACATATATATATACATATACATATATATATACATATACATATACACACACACGAGGTCTGTTAGAAAAGTATCATACCTTTTTATTTTTTTCAAAAACCATATGGATTTGAATCACGTGTGATTGCATCAGCCAAGCTTGAACCTTCGTGCACATGCGTGAGTTTTTTCACGCCTGTCGGTTGCGTCATTCGCCTGTGAGCAGTCTTTGTGTGAGCACTGGTCCAACCCTCTCATTGTTAATGAAATGGCGGAATGATTTGGAGCTTTGCTGCATCAATTTTTTCCTGAAACTGTGAGAGACCTCCAGGTGGACACCATCCGGAAAATTAATATGGCTTTCAGGGACGATTTTATGGGGATTACACAGATTAAGGAGTGCTCCAGCCGGTTTAAAGACCGCCCACAGCGTCTGAGAGTGCGGCGCACTCCTAGCGCCGATCGACAGCCTCAAACCCCGGTGAAACAACCAGATCATTTCCAACGTGAAGGCTTTGTTGATCCGGGACGTCATCTGTCTTTCACAAAAAGGCAGAAGGCGTGGACATCAGCACTTTTTCGGCACATTCCACTGTTACAGGAGTTTTTTCATGGAAAAAGAAGCGGATGAATGCACCTTAGACGGCTTTCAGACGGCTTCCGGTGGCTTTTCAGTCATGTGAATATCCAAGAAATTGACCATGAGCTGGACATGCCCCAACATGTCCTGTGAGGCTTCATGCGGCTCCGCCGCGACGCGCGGAATTCCTCCGCACGTCTGTCTCAATGTGGCGAAAAAGTGCTGATGTTCACGTCTTCCGCAATTCCTGTGCTAGTCAGAAGACATACCGGATCAAGACAGTGTCCAGTTTAGAAATGAACAGCACATTCCACTGTTACAGGAGTTTTTGTCATGGAAAGAGGAGCGGAGGAGTTCCGCGCATCGCGGTGGAGCCGCATGGCGCAAAGCAACGCCGTGATGAAGCCTCACAGGACATGTTGGGGCATGTCCAGCTCATGCACAATTTCTCGGATATTCACATGACTGAAAAGCAACCGGAAGCCGTCTGAAAGCCACCTGAAAGCCGTCCTGAGAGACCAACACGGAGGTGGTTTTGTCCAGCGCCATGAGCGGCACGGTGGCGCATTCATCCGCTTCTTTTTCCATGAAAAAAACTCCTGTAACAGTGGAATGTGCCGAAAAAGTGCTGATGTCCACGCCTTCTGCCTTTTTGTGAAAGTCAGACGACGTCCCGGATCAACAAAGCCTTTACGTTGGAAATGATCTGGTTGTTTGAGCAGGGTTTGAGCCTGTCGATCGGCGCGCTCTCAGATGCTGTGGGATGTCTTTAAACCGGCTGGAGCACTCCTTAATCTGTGTAATCCCCATAAAATCGTCTCTGAAAGCCATATTAATTTTCCGAATGGTGTCCACCTGGAGGTCTCTCACAGTTTCAAGAAAAAATTGATGCAGCAAAGCTCCAAATCAATCCGCCATTTCCTTAATGACGAGAGGGGTGGACCAGTGCTCACACAAAGCCTGCTCACAGGCGAATGACGCAACCGACAGGCGTGAAAAAACTCACGCATGCGCACGAAGGTTCAAGCTTGACTGATGCAATCACACGTGATTCAAATCCATATGGTTGTTGAAAAAAATAAAAAGGTCCGATACTTTTCTAACAGACCTCATATACACATACATATATATATATATATATATATATATATATATATATATATATATATATATATATATATATATATATATATATATATATACACATATATATGGAGAGAGAGAGAGAGAGAGACACTGATATGGACACTGTAACCACTACATCATATGGGCACTCCAACAGCATTGTGTACACTGCTGTCAAGCCCATTCACTCCAAGGAACAGAGGAACAGTAACCAGCTGTCATTCATGTTCAATCTGAGTAGGTGTTTAACAGTGACAACATACAAGTCCTGTACAAGTGCTGTGCTGCCAACTGGGCAGAGCCAAAATAGAGAAGTGTATTTTTCTGGAAATACAGAGGGTTGTGACACCAATCCAAGTGAAGGTTACATATAGGAAGGGTAGACTATCTATACCGTTAACATAACGTTGCTGTGCCTACACGGTGGCACGGCCGCCATTACCAAACTGGGCAAAAAGGACACAAAGTACCCAGATGTGCAATACAGCGTGTGTGTTGAGTGAACAAGATTTATTCAATTACACAAACGTAATTTTTTCAAGACAAAACCTAACATTATTCATTGGAGAAATGAGTTAAAACTTTATAAGTCTTGATCATTGATTGATTCCATTAATGCTTCAAAACTAGTTTCTTTTATAGACAAATTTGATCTGTAAACGTGTGGTTGCCCTATACTTTATTGTGTTACGAGGGTAGGCTGAAAAGTTCTAAGGCTCCCCATGAAGGAGAAATGCATTAATTGCATTATAGCGAGTCTTAGAACTTTTCAGCCTACCCTCGTATATGCAAATAATATACAATAAGCCCCCTGTGTTCTTTTAGTGTTTAATTTTGTGTGTGCAGCCATTTCAAGATTTTGTACAGTACCTGTTTTGTTTGTATTTGATGCATAAAAACAATGGGCTTACATGGGCTGTAAATCCAGCTGCTTTTAAGCATGCTGTGGTTCAAGCCCTTCTTAAAAAAAACTTCACCTTGACTCTTCAGTTTTATCTCATTTTAGACCTGTGTCACATCTGCCATTTCCCTCCAAGGTTTTAGAAAAGGTTGTTTTTGTACCATTAGTCATTTTTAGAAGACAACCACATCCTTGAAAAATTCTAATCTGGATTTACATCACAACATAGCACTGAATCGGCACTTTCAATACATAATGACATCACTCTGTCTGTGGATGCAGGGAATCCTGCTGTGCTGGTTCTGTTGGACCTCACAGCAGCCTTTGACACTGTGGATCACACAGTACTTGTTTCCCGGTAAGAACATCTTGTTGGTATTCATGGTACTGCACTTAAGTAGTTTAAATCAATCAATCAATCAATCAACTTTTTTTCTTCTATAGCGCCAAATCACAACAAACAGTTGCCCCAAGGCGCTCCATATTGTAAGGCAAGGCCATACAATAATTATGAAAAACCCCAACGGTCAAAACGACCCCCTATGAGCAAGCACTTGGCAACAGTGGGAAGGAAAAACTCCCTTTTAACAGGAAGAAACCTCCAGCAGAACCAGGCTCAGGGAGGGGCAGTCTTCTGCTGAGACTGGTTGGGGCTGAGGGAAAAAAACAGGAAAAAGACATGCCGTGAAGGGGGGCAGAGATCGATCACTAATGATTAAATGCAGAGTGATGCATACGGAGCAAAAAGAGAAAGAAACAGTGCATCATGGGAACCCCCCCACAATCTACGTCTAAAGCAGCATAACCAAGGGATGGTCCAGGGTCACCCGATCCAGCCCTAACTATAAGCCTTAGCGAAAAGGAAAGTTTTAAGCCTAATCTTAAAAGTAGAGAGGGTATCTGTCTCCCTGATCTGAATTGGGAGCTGGTTCCACAGGAGAGGAGCCTGAAAGCTGAAGGTAAATCATCTTTGGCTGAGAGGAGTGACTCCATTATGATGTTGCCATTGAGGTCAATAATAGCAAAGCACAATCTGTCCTTTCATTGTTATGCAGATGATCTGAAAATCTATCTGCTTATGAAGACAAATGGAAGCGATGTTTGACATAATTATTGAATTGTTTTCATGATGTAACGCAGTAGCTGTCCCAAACTTCCTTTATCTGAATGATGGTAAAACAGAGACCACTGTGTTTGGACTTTCTGGCATGCTGGATGTTGTGCTGTCAAACTTTGGTGTTCTGCCTAATTATTTAAAACCAGCTGTCAAGAATTTGGGAGTGACATATGACAGCTGTTTGACGTTTGATCAACAGATTAACTCTGCTGTCAAAGCAGGTTTTTTCCCAGCTACGCCTTCTGGCTAAAGTAAAGTCCTTTCTCAGTAGGTGAACTTACTTGATTACTCTAATCCACTTTAAGATGTGTTAACCAGTCATCACTTGCACGCCTCCAACTTGTGCAAAATGCTGCTGCTCGTCTTTAGCAAACACTTTCAGCATATTACGCCTGTACTTCACTCATTCATTTTAGAATTGATTTTAAGATTTTAATGTTTGTTTTTAAAGACATTAATAGCCTTGCACCATACTACTTGTCTGAAATTTTAACTCTCTGCACTTACAGTAAGATATTACAGGTGTCTGGCCAACGTTGCTTCCATGTTCTGAGGTCAAAACACAATGTCTAGCATGATCGTGCTTTTGCTGTAGCTGAACCGACTGTGGAACAAGTTACCTCCTGATTTACATGCTTTTTAAAATTAAAGCTCAAGACTTTAAACTGGCTTTTAATACCTAGTGGTGCTGTGAGATGTTAGTTTTTATGTGCCGTTTTAACTCTATTGTACGTTTGTTTCATTTTTGTGAATTCTGGATCTTTGATTTTATTGTAAAGCACATTGGACACCGTCTGGCTGCTGTAAATGGCTATAGAAATAAATGATTGATTGGTTTTAAAATTGTAAAACATCAAACCTCAGTTACATTTCTTTCTCATAAGGGTTTGAAAAAATCTGTTAATAATTACCATTGTGTTATGTATATAATGAGCAGATATATCTGTATCATAAATTTTTAACTCTGTAATATTGGTATCAATGGGTATGTCTCCAAAAATATCTTATCAGTCCGAGACAAACAACAACGAGACACACACAAGCAAATAAAGGAAAACCAAATCCACAATTCTCAGTACACAGCTAATAAATTAAACTGGCAAAAACAGACCTGGATTCAAATTCCAGCTGACTGTGAGAGGAAAGAACTGATCGTTCACCAAAACTGTTCTGCAACTCTTTCCAACAGAAAGGCAGGTTCACTGGACCATGGGAAGGTGATACGGACAGACAGACAGGTTCACTGGACCATAGGAAGGTGATACGGACAGACAGACAGGTTCACTGGACCATGGAAGGTGGACCATGGTGATCCGGACTGACAGACAGACTCGCTGGACCATGGTGATCCGGACTGACAGACAGACTCACTGGACCACGGGAAGGTGATACGGACAAACAGACAGGCTCACTGGACCACGGGAAGGTGATCCGTTCCGAAAGACAGGTTCATCGGACCATGGGAAGGTGATCCGTTCCGAAAGACAGGTTCATCGGACCATGGGAAGGTGATCCGTTCCGAAAGACAGGTTCATCGGACCATGGGAAGGTGATCCGGACCGACAGGCAGGTTCACTGGACCATGGGAAGGTGATCCGGACAGACAAGAGCCACAGAATTCTAGCATGTGGCAAGAGTGCTTTAGACCATGTGACCGTAAATCCAGCATGAGGAGGAGCAAAGCTGCGGTACTTTCATAGTGGACCGTCCCGGTCCTGATCTTGATCAGCTGAAACACATTCGGCTCCAAAGCTCGGCGGCTAGCCTCTTAGCTAACCTGGGCTAGCAGAGGTTCGACAGTGAGACGTTCACGGTCCATTGCTGTTCTGCCACACAAAATAACCAAAAAAAAAAAAAAAAAAACAACTTGTGGACACTCAGCGACACGGTGACAAAGCAGTTCCTCTGACCTGACCGGAGCTCTGTGGACTCTCTGAGACTCAGTCCAGCTGCTTGCTGCCCGACATGCACCGGAAGTGTTCCGCCAACATCTCGTTCTTCTACTTCTTGGTTGTCGGCAAGTTAGGCACGTTCAGTGCATTGCTGCCCCCTTCAGGTCACTTCTTCTTCTTCTGACGGAATGTAACGCCGATTAAAGGTACATATCGCCACCTGCCGTACAATATAAAACATTATTGATCAAAATGACGATATACACACACACAAATACGTATATATATATATATATATATATATATATATATATATATATATATATATATATATATATATTTTTTTTTTTATATATATTATGGCCCCCATAATATATATAATATATATTATATAATAATATATATTATATATATTATATAATAATATATATTATATATATTATATAATAATATATATTATATATATTATATAATAATATATATAAAGCTTCTGGGGAAAACCTGGTCTTGTTAGGAGAGACGGCATCCATCCCACTTTGGATGGAGCAGCTCTCATTTCTAGAAATCTGGCCAATTTTCTTAAATCCTCCAAACCGTGACTATCCAGGTTTGGGACCAGGAAGCAGAGTTGTAGTCTTATACACCTCTCTGCAGCTTCTCTCCCCCTGCCATCCCCTCGTTGCCCCATCCCCGTAGAGACGGTGCCTGCTCCCAGACCACCAATAACCAGCAAAAATCTATTTAAACATAAAAATTCAAAAAGAAAAAATAATATAGCACCTTCAACTGCACCACAGACTAAAACAGTTAAATATTGTCTATTAAACATTAGGTCTCTCTCTTCTAAGTCCCTGTTAGTAAATGATATAATAATTGATCAACATATTGATTTATTCTGCCTAACAGAAACCTGGTTACAGCAGGATGAATATGTTAGTTTAAATGAGTCAACACCCCCGAGTCACACTAACTGCCAGAATGCTCGTAGCACGGGCCGACAGAGCTTTAATTCATTTGAAAGCTTGACTCTTAGTCTTGTCCATCCAAATTGGAAGTCCCAAAAACCAGTTTTATTTGTTGTTATCTATCTATCTAAGATAATTATAGTGGGCGATTTTAACATCCACACAGATGCTAAGAATGACAGCCTCAACACTGCATTTAATCTATTATTAGACTCTATTGGCTTTGCTCAAAATGTAAATGAGTCCACCCACCACTTTAATCATATCCCAGATCTTGTTCTGACTTATGGTATGGAAATTGAAGACTTAACAGTATTCCCTGAAAACTCCCTTCTGTCTGATCATTTCTTAATAACATTTACATTTACTCTGATGGACTACCCAGCAGTGGGGAATAAGTTTCATTACACTAGAAGTCTTTCAGAAAGCACTGTAACTAGGTTTAAGGATATGATTCCTTCTTTATGTTCTCTAATGCCATATACCAACACTGCAGAGTAGCTACCTAAACTCTGTAAGTGAGATAGAGTATCTCGTCAATAGTTTTACATCCTCATTGAAGACAACTTTGGATGCTGTAGCTCCTCTGAAAAAGAGAGCTTTAAATCAGAAGTGACTGACTCCGTGGTATAACTCACAAACTCGCAGTTAAAGCAGATAACCCGTAAGTTGGAGAGGAAATGGCGTCTCACTAATTTAGAAGATCTTCACTTAGCCTGGAAAAAGAGTCTGTTGCTCTATAAAAAAGCCCTCCGTTAAAGCTAGGACATCTTACTACTCATCACTAATTGAAGAAAATAAGAACCCCAGGTTTCTTTTCAGCACTGTAGCCAGGCTGACAAAGAGTCAGAGCTCTATTGAGCTGAGTATTCCTTTAACTTTAACTAGTAATGACTTCATGACTTTCTTTGCTAATAAAATTTGAACTATTAGAGAAAAAATTACTCATAACCATCCCAAAGACGTATCGTTATCTTTGGCTGCTTTCAGTGATGCCGGTATTTGGTTAGACTCTTTCTCTCCGATTGTTCTGTCTGAGTTATTTTCATTAGCTACTTCATCCAAACCATCAACATGTCTATTAGACCCCATTCCTACCAGGCTGCTCAAGGAAGCTCTACCATTATTTAATGCTTCGATCTTAAATATGATCAATCTATCTTTATTAGTTGGCTATGTACCACAGGCTTTTAAGGTGGCATTAAAGGCACTGCGCTGCGGTGGTTTAAATCATATTTATCTAATAGATTACAATTTGTTCATGTAAATGGGGAATCTTCTTCACAGACTAAGGTTAATTATGGAGTTCCACAAGGTTCTGTGCTAGGACCAATTTTATTCACTTTATACATGCTTCCCTTAGGCAGTATTATTAGATGGCATTGCTTAAATTTTCATTGTTACGCAGATGATACCCAGCTTTATCTATCCATGAAGCCAGAGGACACACACCAATTAGCTAAACTGCAGGATTGTCTTACAGACATAAAGACATGGATGACCTCTAATTTCCTGCTTTTAAACTCAGATAAAACTGAAGTTATTGTACTTGGCCCCATAAATCTTAGAAACATGGTGTCTAACCAGATCCTTACTCTGGATGGCATTACCCTGACCTCTAGTAATACTGTGAGAAATCTTGGAGTCATTTTTGATCAGGATATGTCATTCAATGCGCATATTAAACAAATATGTGGGACTGCTTTTTTGCATTTATGCAATATCTCTAAAATTAGAAAGGTCTTGTCTCAGAGTGATGCTGAAAAACTAATTTATGCATTTATTTCCTCTAGGCTGGACTATTGTAATTCATTATTATCAGGTTGTCCTAAAAGTTCCCTGAAAAGCCTTCAGTTAATTCAAAATGCTGCAGCTAGAGTACTGACGGGGACTAGAAGGAGAGAGCATATCTCACCCATATTGGCTTCTCTTCATTGGCTTCCTGTTAATTCTAGAATAGAATTTAAAATTCTTCTTCTTACTTATAAGGTTTTGAATAATCAGGTCCCATCTTATCTTAGGGACCTCATAGTACCATATTACCCCAATAGACTGCAGGCTTACTTGTAGTTCCTAGGGTTTGTAAGAGTAGAATGGGAGGCAGAGCCTTCAGCTTTCAGGCTCCTCTCCTGTGGAACCAGCTCCCAATTCAGATCTGGGAGACAGACACCCTCTCTACTTTTAAGATTAGGCTTAAAACTTTCCTTTTTGCCAAAGCTTATAGTTAGGGCTGGATCAGGTGACCCTGAACCATCCCTTAGTTATGCTGCTATAGACTTAGACTGCTGATGCACTGAGTGTTTCTTTCTCTTTTTGCTCTGTATGCGCCACTCTGCATTTAATCATTAGTGACTGATCTCTGCTCCCCTCCACAGCATGTCTTTTTCCTGGTTCTCTCCCTCAGCCCCAACCAGTCCTAGCAGAAGACTGCCCCTCCCTGAGCCTGGTTCTGCTGGAGGTTTCTTCCTGTTAAAAGGGAGTTTTTCCTTCCCACTGTTGCCAAGTGCTTGCTCACAGGGGGTCGTTTTGACCGTTGGGGTTTTTACGTAATTATTGTATGGCCTTGCCTTACAATATAAGGCGCCTTGGGGAAACTGTTTGTTGTGATTTGGCGCTATATAAATAAAATTGATTGATTGATTGACTTCCGTAACTGGTTTCAAAGTACATGGCGTTCACAACAAACAGCTACGGAGACTTCTGAAAAAAAGTACTCGTGTTTCTGACAGCGGTGACGTAGCTATACGTCACTGTAAATGCTGACATACAAATGAATTAAGTATGATAAGTGAACCAAACTCAGTTTTCATCAACCTGTTATGAACACTCACTGGAAGACCTGCTTTACTTGATGTTTCCCATTTAAGACAAATTAGAAAAAATAACTTTTCATATCCAGTGTCCTTTGGGGCATTCTTTCAGACATGTGCAGATCTGCCTCACTTACTTTGCGCATTCCCGCCCACACACGTCCATGGTGAGCCCGTGTTTGGACCACCAGTGCTCTCTCCAACCTGTTATTCACTCATTGATGATAAACTGTCTGGAATTAGTTTGGTTTATAAATCAAAACCATAAGTCAAAACTGCTTTGCTTTTAATGTCCTTTGTGACACGCTAGTACTGTTCCATGTTGAAAGTAAAGGACTTGTCCTTACAGCAGTGGGCAGAGCGCTCAAAGACAGAAGCTCTGACTCGTTGTTTGTGTTGGATTTGTGATCACCTTTGTTTTTCCTCAGAAGTGTCAGCAGTGCTTAAACGCAAAAATGGCTTGTGTAGCTGACAGTGTACCGGAGTCAATACTAAAAGTTAGCAGTTAGCTGTAGCTTCAAGAAAATTAAATTGACCTGAATATGAAGGATGAACAAAACTAAAGAGAATTACGCTGTCATTTGTGTACTGGATGCTCACAGTAAATAAGTTACTGTAATCTAATTTATTTGACTACTGTAAACTCAAAATAAACAAGTTACTATAATCTACGTTTTTAAGTTTATTTGGGTACTGCAAACTCAAAATGAATAAGTTACTATAATATAATTTATTTAAGTTCATTTGAGTACAGAGAATTAACAAAAAATTAGTTAATCAAATCTAATGTATCTAAGTTAACATAAATTACTTTTTTTAAGGCAATGACTTTGCTTTTTTTTTTTTAAGTAAAGTCAACTTATTATATTTTACAGTGTATTAGAAGCGTTCTAGCGTGCACTTGAATGGAATGTAGGTGCTTGTTGGGAGAGGGTCGTAACACGGACCCGCAACAGGGGGCGCAAATGAACGGACAATGGATAAGACAAAGATTAACAATTTAATGTTGTGAAACGCACAACTGAATACAGACACAGATAATGTCAATTGTACACAAGGTGACGTGCGGGCAGGCTCGAAGATAGGATACCTCTGGCGATCGGAGAGCCGGGACCCACACAGCTTCCACCACCAACGGCCTGAAGAACACCGGAGCTGCCAAGTCCTGAGTCCCCAGGTGGTCACCGTCTTCTGTTGCAGACCCTGGTACTGCTGGCAGAAGATGACAAAAACAGTTATGATGAGTGTGTATCCACACACCCAGTAATCCTTTTTCTACAGGTCTTCAAGGAGGGAAAACCTCCACCTCCAAACAACTACGTGCAGGTCCTGATACTACTTATCCGTGAGGAGAGAAGTACGTCGTCTCCTGTTGGATCTGCAACCCCAGCCTCCAGCTGAGGAAAGGTCCAGGAACGCCTGCAAGGCAATCAAAAACTCACTGTGCGATCGGCACCAAAACTGCAGAGAGGTTTACCTTCAACGGTAGGTGATTTCTCGGCGAGGAGGTGGAGTAATGATCCGGCTTTTGTAGAGCTGCAGGTGATTGGTGACAGCTGGTGTAAATGAGTGACAGCTGTCACTCTCTGTCTCGGCGCCCTCTCATGCTTGAAGCCCGCACTCCAAGCAGGGCGCCGACTGGTGGTGGTGGGCCAGCAGTACCTCCTCTTCAGCGGCCCACACAACAGTGCTAACATTAAGAACTGATGCACAGATTAATTCCAAAGTTTACATAATTGTGATGTTGTGTTATGACGACTCTTTTTGAGTGGTAACGGTTTAATTTTCATGCAGTCACAGTAAAAGCAGCAGTTGTGAGAAGGTTTAGTGGACCTGCATGGCCATAAGTCGTAAACGCTGCCTGTTAAAATCAAAACAAAGCACTTATAAGGGCTGTGTCATCATGTTGCCTGTAAAAAACAATGTCACGGAGACATTCCACATTCATGTACCAAGCAGCAAAAAAATCAGCTGACATGCGGCTTAAAATGCCTGCAGCAATCAATCAATCAATCAATCAACTTTTTTCTTGTATAGCGCCAAATCACAACAAACAGTTGCCCCAAGGCGCTCCACATTGCAAGGCAAGGCCATACAATAATTATGAAACACAGTCTACGTCTAAAGCAACATAACCAAGGGATGGTCCAGGGTCACCCGATCCAGCCCTAACTATAAGCCTTAGCGAAAAGGAAAGTTTTAAGCCTAATCTTAAAAGTAGAGAGGGTATCTGTCTCCCTGATCTGAATTGGGAGCTGGTTCCACAGGAGAGGAGCCTGAAAGCTGAAGGCTCTGCCTCCCATTCTACTCTTACAAACCCTAGGAACTACAAGTAAGCCCGCAGTCTGAGAGCGAAGCGCTCTAATGGGGTAATATGGTACTATGAGGTCCCTAAGATAAGATGGGACCTGATTATTCAAAACCTTATAAGTAAGAAGAAGAATTTTAAATTCTATTCTAGAATTAACAGGAAGCCAATGAAGGGAGGCCAACACGGGTGAGATATGCTCTCTCCTGCTAGTCCCCGTCAGTACTCTAGCTGCAGCATTCTGAACCAACTGAAGGCTTTTTAGGGAACTTTTAGGACAACCTGATAATAATGAATTACAATAGTCCAGCCTAGAGGAAACAAATGCATGAATTAGTTTTTCAGCATCACTCTGAGACAAGACCTTTCTGATTTTAGAGATATTGCGTAAATGCAAAAAGGCAGTCCTACATATTTGTTTAATATGCGCTTTGAATGACATATCCTGATCAAAAATAACTCCAAGATTTCTCACAGTATTACTAGAGATCAGGGAAATGCCATCCAGAGTAACGATCTGGTTAGACACCATGCTTCTAAGATTTGTGGGGCCAAGTACAATAACTTCAGTTTTATCTGAGTTTAAAAGCAGGAAATTAGAGGTCATCCATGTCTTTATGTCTGTAAGACAATCCTGCAGTTTAGCTAATTGGTGCGTATCCTCTGGCTTCATGGATAGATAAAGCTGGGTATCATCTGCGTAACAATGAAAATTTAAGCAATACCGTCTAATAATACTGCCCAAGGGAGCATGTATAAAGTGAATAAAATTGGTCCTAGCACAGAACCTTGTGGAACTCCATAATTAACTTTAGTCTGTGAAGAAGATTCCCCATTTACATGAACAAACTGTAATCTATTAGACAAATATGATTCAAACCACCGCAGCGCAATGCCTTTAACACCTATGACATGCTCTAATCTCTGTAATAAAATTTTATGGTCAACAGTATCAAAAGCAGCACTGAGGTCCAACAGAACAAGCACAGAGATAAGTCCACTGTCCGAAGCCATAAGAAGATCATTTGTAACCTTCACTAATGCTGTTTCTGTACTATGATGAATTCTAAAACCTGACTGAAACTCTTCAAATAGACCATTCCTCTGCAGGTGATCAGTTAGCTGTTTTACAACTACCCTCTCAAGAATCTTTGAGAGAAAAGGAAGGTTGGAGATTGGCCTATAATTAGCTAAGATAGCAGCCAGCTACTGCACAAACACACATCCAGATCCAAATTTCCACAGACTCTCTCAAAGTAAAATAAAAATTTTACTTTCACTGAAAGCTCCATTGAAAGGAACACAAAGCAAAAGACGAAAAAATGAACAGTCACACACCTAGTTTTAAAGATTTACAAATAATAAGTCCACAACATCAAAGACGCCCCCACATACACATCTCGCGCGGGCGCAATCACCAGCCAGTCGATTAAAGGTCCACTAGTCCCCACACAGATGGACACCCAGAGAACATTTTCAAGTTCCACTTGTCCTCAGGTACGGCTAGCCGGCCAGAGAGTAATGTCCAGGTGTACTTGCCCTCAGGTTCTGATCTCCTGCACATAATGTCCCATCACAACTCTGCCTTCAGCTCAACTTCTGTCATGATTGCGGCACGTTAGATAGAGTCTAGAGTTTTGTCCAATATGAGACATGAATCTGCATGTCCAGGCAGTCCGTAAAAACAGCTGGTAGAGACAGTCCACGTCCATGATCACAGCAGCAGTAAACCAGTATCCTGTGACACAAACAGCACATCACAATTATGTTCCAAAATCTGACAGACTCTGAAGAAGTTAAGAGTATGTATGCCTGAGAACATTGGGGCTTCAAATAAGATGACAAGTGGTGTCCTGGTGGATGTCCTCCCAGATCTGGACCAGGGCATCACTTAGCTCCTGGGCAGTCTGAGGTGCAACCTGGCAGAGTCGGATGGACCAAAACTTAATGTCCCAGAGTTGTTCTATTGGATTTAGGTCAGGTGAGCATAAGAGCAGGTCAGTGGTATCAATTCCTTCATTCTCCTGGAACTGCCTGCATTTTCTTGCCACATGAGGTGGGGCATTGTCCTGCAAAAGGAGGAACCCAGAATTGACAGTGCTCATCCTGTTCTTCCTTGCACAAATGAGCAGAAACCACTGCTGCTGATGGACCTTCTACGGCCCTGTCCAGCTCTCCTAGAGTAACTGCCTGTCTCTTGGAATCTCCTCCATGCTCTTGAAACTGTGCTGAGAGACAGCAAACATTCTGACAGTGGCTGGTATTGAGTGCCATTCTGGAAGAACTGGACTTCCTGTCCACCCTCTTTAGGCTCCAGGTACCGCAACACGCTACCAGCAGTGACACTGAGCCTAGCCAAATGAAAAACTAGTGAAAAATCTGTCAGAAAAGAAAAGGGAAAAGCTCTTTTCTAATGCAGCATCATTTTATAGAAAGACTTAAACCTACACATTATTTAAATACTTCAGAATAAGCATTTTAAGGGGACAGCTTTTACTTCATTCAGTACCAATTATAGTCTCAGGCCTGTAGCCAGGATCTGAAATTGGGTGGGGGGTGTGTGAAACTGGACCTTTGTAGGCAGGGTGTGCTAGAACCCTAAAGTGACCCAGTAATGCCTGAGCTTAGATATTTCATTTAAAAAAACATACTGATTCACATCCCACTTTAGTTATGCAGAAAAGTTAAATTAAGTAAACTTACTTTTATATAGCTCATCAATTAAACTATAGAACTATAGTAAAACTTAGACTCATAGTGATGGACCCCGAGTGATGTCTTCAAAAGTGTACCTTTAATAAAGGGGTGTTGTGGCGGGCACGTTTTCCCCCACAACACCCTCTTTCCGTCTGGATGCAGCCCTGGTCTCTGAGCAAGAACAATCAAAAATTTGGGCATTTATGTGGAAAGCGTAACCTGATTTAGAGGTAAGAAGGCTTTATCAGCACATTTACATCATACCATGATCAAAAAGAGATTTTAGGTGTATTTTGAGGTAAAAAAAACAAACAAAAAAAAACACAAAACATTGTCAATTATGTGTCATGGGTCTGCAGCTGTGTTTTTAGTTTAACCACAGTGAGGACACAGAGAAACACTTTGAGCAGACTTTGAAAGAAACATTTTAAAATATGCTCGTAAAACTCTGCTCTTTACACTGTGCGCTAGGGCTGCAGCTATCGATTATTGTAGTAATCGAGTATTCTATTGATTATTCTGGCGATTAATCGAGTAATCGGATAAAAAGTACTTTTGCATTTTAAAACATAGTCCAGGGCTCTCCCTAAGTCATGGCACAGTGTCACTGTGTCACCACGGAGACTGTCAAATTTAGTGTAACCCTTTGTGTTTTTCTGGGTATTTTTTTTTTTTTTCACATCTTTACAAGTTTTGGATCTTTCCTGGTGTCAGGAGCTCAGTCAAAGTCTTGACATTTTGCTGAAATGGTGATGGGATGTGGCTTTCTGTTTTTCCCCAACTTGTAAAATTTAACCATTTTTATTTATTTATTAAGGTGGTGGACTGGGTCCCTGCATGAATTTCTTTTTAACGCTCCCTCTGCGATTCAGCCAATGCATTTCATTTTCTGCTGGAGGTTGAACATGCAGCCTCGCAGTCACTGGTTTATGTATTATTATTATTATTATTTTATTTGAGTTCCCGTGTTTGTGAAGCATTGTGTGTTGCCCCAAAAAAGCGAAAATTAAAAAGCGAAACACTCATTGCGAGTCACACATAAGAAAGAGCGGACTTCTTCCAGAGACTGTGGACGGGACGGAGCTGTGTGAGGGCAGAGCTGAGCTGCTCACACCGGGCAGAGAGAAACAGCAGCCGTCCGCCGCGCAAAGACCGGCCAGCCGACGAAACTGTTTAAAAATAAAAAAAAATAAAAACACTGCTTTGCTTTAAATGCAGAGTAAGCTTTTCAGATGATCAGCGTGGCCTGTATTTTTCCTAAAAGGCTTTATTTCACTCTGTCACGCTGGAAAGCTGTAGCTCTTGTGCTAATTTGATTAGCTTGCTCTACTTCTTGTTTTTCTGGCGTCATTACAGCGCCACACACAGGCCTGGCATATGTACTACAACGTTAAACGAAGCTTCGAGGCACAGAATTTGCCTCGAACATTTTTTGTAATCGAATTACTCGACTAATCGTTTCAGCCCTACTGTGCGCTGACACACTTAAACACAGCGCCTCCCCCTTCAACCGCTTATGCGATCCCGGATAAGTGTTTGAAGATGAGAGTGAAATCTCTGCCAAAAAATAAATAGTAAGTAATAAATCAACTTTTTCATGATATTGTAATTTCTTAAGATGCAACTGCAAAGATTCTGTAAGAAAACAGAAAAGGTTTAATTTAGAAGATTGTTGTTAATATTTGTTGCTCATATTTTTCTTTGGGTTTATTTAACAATCTTCACTCACTCACTCATCTTCAACAGCTTACTCCAACCAATTAAGGGTCATGGGGGGGTTGGAGTCTATCCAAGCAGTTATAGGGCCTGAGGTGGGGTTCACCCTGGACAGGACGCCAGCGTGTCGCAGGGCCACATAACGACAAACAAACGCATTCACACCCACCTACAATTTAAAGTTTCCACTACAACTAACCTGCATATCATTGGATGTGGAAGGAACCCATGCAAACACGGGGAGAACATGTAAACTCCATACAGAAAGGCCACAGGAGGGAATCAATCCCATGACCTTCTTGCTGTCAGGCAGCAGTGCCATCCACTAGGCCACTGTGCTGCCCCTGAACAAATAGTACATTTTATATAAATTCGCAGCAGGGGTGGTGGCCAAGTGGTTAATGCGCTTGGTTTCAGTTCAGAAGGTTCCGGGTTCAAATCCCACCCCTGCCACATTTCTCCATGTCATGTGGAGTTGCGTCAGGAAGGGCATCCAGCGTAAAACCTGCAGGTCCACCTTGGCTTTGCTGTGGCGACCCCGAGTGCAAACAAGGGAGCAGCTGAAGGGACTTGCATATAAATTCCCTAAGAAGCCAAACATGAGATCAACCATCAGATCACAGACACGTGAAGATGAGTTTGTCCAACTTGATGGCTGTTTTTAAACAGTCACCCAGACACAAGTGAACTCAAAAGCATGTAACTGACTTTTCTTTAGAGTTCTTTAGGTGTCTTTAGAGACACCTGAACTGAGGCCTTCGAGTAAGATGGACATCTGTTCCTCCTTTTCAAAGTGGGTGAATCTGTCCTGTTTGGTGCAGAACATGAGAGTCTGTGGCTGTAGACGTGTCTCAGTTTATTTTAAGTCACACAGATTTTTCTCACCCAAAGTTACACTTTTTCCAAATCTTCATAAGAGCCCAAATCCTGTGCTACGTATCACAAATTAAGAAAATCATATACTCATAGCTTTCCTGCAGTTCGTTCCTGCAATAAATATGGTGTATAACATTCACACCTGTATCGAAAAATGTTGTCATGGACATTAGAGATCTGCAAATCTCTATTTGAAATCATGCAACAAGAGCTGCACACACACAATATTTGCTCACAAATATATTTTATTTGGATATTTGTCTCAAACAAACAGTAGAGTCAGTAAATACAATGGTTTGAATCTGCTGCTATGAATTGCAGCTTCTGTGCACCCCGCACCAAATATCTCTGCAAACTGTGGAGCAAAAGTGGTTAATACCTGTCAAGCCAGGGGGTGCACACCATTTAGTCAAGGCACGGCAATGTAAAATAAGGGGACGGGCACCATGACGTAAAAAATGCAGATAAACCTTCCTTACCTGTCAGTCTGGTCATGCTTTCTGCATAAATACACGTTATCCATTCTTTCTGCTTAGATGGCAAACTAGGGCAAATCCAAATGGAAGGGGGGGCGCAGCTCCCTATAACACCCCTAGATTAAAGCTCCACCTTTGAAGACATTTTCTTAGTACTACTACTACTTAAAATAATAATAATTTCAACAACTAAAATGTTTAGAAAGACTTTCTATGTTAGAAAAATGGTGGAAAGAACTTAATTGTTACATTTATAACAACATAGATTATAAATTGTACATTTTACCATTACAGTGCTGTTAATTAAATGAGGTCAAGAAAGACTGTCTTTATTTATTTTTTATAAAACAAGTATTTATTTTCATCGAAGTCAAGAAAGATGGACTTTATTTAATGTTTAACAAAAACGTTAGTATTTAAGTTCAACTTAAAATGGCAGGACATGTATTGTATTGTTAACTTTGTTATTGTTAAAAATACACTTCCAATAAAGTGAGTATTGGCAAAACTGGTTATGATTTTCATGTTGAGGTGGCAGGGGGTTATTGTCGGCAGCTGCGGAAAGTAACAAAGTAACTCATAATCTAACTTAGTTACTTTTAAAATTGAGTAATCAGTAAAGTAACTAAATTACTTTTTCAAGGAGTAATCAGGTTACCTTTTCAAAGTAACTGTGGTAACACTGCCCACAAACAGAGACAGTGGTGGACGACATCAAACGCACTACATTTTTCACTCATGGTAACAGCAACACGACACTAAACTGACTAAACCAATTGAACTACAAAAACACAAATCAGCAACACTAACAACACGAACTAACATGAACCACAATAACATTTAAAACCCAAAACATCAAACTCCCATGGTGCATTACAGCACAACATCCACTGTTCACTGTTAGCTAATATCGCTAATTTCTTCAAAAACATTAGTCCTATGAACTTTCCCTTTTTGCAGCATTCAACCTTGACCCAAAATACATAAGCACGCCAAATAACATGTCAGCTCTGCCCAGTTTCTCCATGACTGAAGCCATACACACGCATAAAGAGGCCACTTGGCTATTATAATACAGAAAATGGTAACAATGGTGACAAAGGTCAATTTCAGTTTGTACAGGGGTCAAAAGTTAAAGCTGCACTAACTTTGGTAAAAAGTGATGCAATTTATTGGTTAATAGGGTTTTAAAAAGGACTAGTTTGCACCAACTTTCATGCTTAGTTATGTTACAGGGTAACGTGTCATACATCACAGAGTCCAATGGATATCAACATTGATCATTACTTTGGAGACCAAGCATTCAACACAGTCAAAACTATTGTATTTATTCATCCTATTGGCTCAACCAATAATGTGCACCACTTTTTACCAAAATTGTAGCAACTTTAACTTTTGACCCCTGTACAAACTAATACTGACCGTTGTCACCATTCTTGCTGTTTTACCCCATAACATTCATACCTTTTTGGCATATTTATGTTTGTGGTCTGGTCCTCTCTCACACACACACACCACACCACTCACAAGCTGCTGCCTGTCCATTCCCTCCATGCAGTGGAACAGCACAAAATAAAATCTGTTAATTCCTTTCAAATCATTGCCAGAGTGCCGCTGCAGAGTTGTCTTCTTGTGTGTCATAACGGATGGACGTTACACATGGATTGGATGAAAGTTGCATGCTGAGCATCTCCCAAAGTGAACATAAGTAGTACAGTAGCGTTCGGAATAATAGTAGTGCTATGTGACTAAAAAGATTAATCCAGGTTTTGAGTATATTTCTTATTGTTACATGGGAAACAAGATACCAGTAGATTCAGTAGATTCTCACAAATCCAACAAGACCAAGCATTCATGATATGCACACTCTTAAGGCTATGAAATTGGGGTATTAGTAAAAAAAAAAAAAAAAAAAGTAGAAAAGGGGGTGTTCACAATAATAGTAGTGTGGCATTCAGTCAGTGAGTTTGTCAATTTTGTGGAACAAACACGTGTGAATCAGGTGTCCCCTATTTAAGGATGTTTAATTCAACTTGCATCTCTATTTTAGATTTGCTTGCGCCTTTGAAAATCCAAAAGGCTAAGTGTGCAGCTGAGCCTTGGTTAAATGACACCATTCGTGCACTGAGGCGAGAATGTAGAAGGGCTGAAAGGAGGTGGAAAAAAGGATAAGCTTCGTGTGTCATTGGACATTTTAAGGGACTGTTTGTCAAATTATCAGAGAACAGTCAAATCTGCGAAAGCTGATTACATGTCAAATTTAATTGTGTCAAATATTAAGAGACCCCAGGTCCTGTTTAATGTTTTAAATTAGTGAATCCTGTGGCGTTAAACAGTGTTGTTTACTCTCAAGCATTGTGTGTGATAGCTTTCTCAACTTCTTTATTGATAAAATATCTGCCATCAGGGCTTCAACCTCTGCCTCTTTTGAGGCAAATCCCTCCATGAACAGTCTGTTCTACGGCTTTTGAGCAAATTACTCTGTGATCTGTCTGTTGCTGTGCAAAAGCTCCGACCCTCTAGCTGTCCACTTGATTGTCTTCCTCCTAAACTGCTCAAATATGCATTTGATGTGGTTGGCCCTTATTTACTGAAGATCATGAATCTATCGCTGACTTCTGGCTGTGTCCCTAGTTCTTTTAAGCATGCGGTTGTTCAGCCCTTGCTTAAAAAGCAAAAATTTGGACTCTGAAGTCCTTGCAAATTATAGGCCAATTTCTAAGTTGCCTTTTCTGTCCAAAATATTGGAAAATGTGGTTTTTAAACAAATTCAAACTTACTTGGAGGCTAATGGCATTTTTGAAAAATTTCAATCTGGTTTTAAGTTGCGCCATAGCACTGAAACTGCACTTTGAAGAGTTTTTAATTATTTAATTTTAACTGTTGATTCTGGTCATTCTATTGTTTTAATTCTTTTAGATTTAACAGCAGTGTTTGACACAGTTGACCATAAAATTCTGTTGTCGCGCCTTGAAAACCATGTTGGCATTAAAAGGTACTGCCTTACGTTGGTTTACATCCTATTTGGAAAATCGGTCATTTGCTGTGCACCTTGGCCCTTATTCGTCTGACGTTGCCCCACTAAAATACGGAGTACCACAGGGTTCCATTTTGGGCCCTTTGTTGTTTTCTCTGTATATGCTGCCACTTGGGTCAGTTTTTTAGAAAATATAATATTCCTTTTCATTGCTTTGCAGATGATCTGCAAATTTATCTTCCACTGTACCCGGGCAGAGACAATTTTAAACTTTTGAATAATTGTTTGAAGGAAGTGAAGGACTGGTTGACCCATAACTGTCTTAATCTGAATGACTCTAAAACCGAGATTGTGGTATTTGGGAACTCATTTGATGCCACTGCTCTGGGCTCGCTGAGTAACAACTGCCACCCATCAGTAAGGAATCTTGGTGTTGTCTTTGACAGTTCTTTTAAATTTGAAAAGCAAATTAACTCTAATCAAGTCTAGCTTTTTTCAGCTTCGTCTCTTGGGTAAAGTTAAACCCTATTTGCCCCGGGCTGACTTGGAGAGAGTGATTCATGCTTTTGTCACCTGTCGTTTGGACTACTGTAACTCCCTGTATTGTGGGCTAGATCAAATGTCCATTCACCGTCTGCAATTGGTACAAAATGCCACAGCGCGGTTGCTTACGGGCACCAGAAAGCGGGACCACATAACTCCTGTACTGGCCTCTCTGCACTGGCTTCCAGTCAGTTACAGGATTCATTTCAAATTGTTGCTGTTGGTTTTTAAATGTTTAAATGGACTGGCTCCCTCTTACCTCTCCGAGCTTCTATCGGTTCATGCTCCAGGTCGAAACATGAGATCATGAAACCATGAGATGGGCCAATCAACTGACTCTGGAAGTGCCGAGATCCCGGCTGAAAACCAGGGGAGACCGTGCATTTTCAGTGGCGGCTCCGAGACTCTAGAACAGGCTTCCTTTGAATGTCCGTATGGCCGTCTTTAAACATCTTCAAGTCTTGGTTAAAAACTCATTTGTTTGCTCTGGCTTTCAACTCAAGCTAGCCAATTCCTGATTTGGTTGTGATTATCATTTTAGCCATTTTGTTCCTGCTGTATTTTTATTATTCTTATTATTATTATTATTTGGGTGTGTCCAGCACTTTGGGCAGTTTTTCTGTATTAAATGTGCTATATAAATAAATTTGACATTGACAAGCCAGCACCTGTGGAACATGCCTTTCTCTTTGAAAGCCTGAGGAAAATGGGACGCTCAAGACATTGTTCAGAAGAACAGCGTAGTTTGATTATAAAGTTGATTGAGAGGGGAAAACTTATACGCAGGTGCAAAAAATTATAGGCTGTTCATCTACAATGATCTCCAATGCTATAAAATGGACAAAAAAAGCAGAGATGCGTGTAAGAAAACGGAAGCTCCAGGATGATCAAAGACAGTCTGGAATTACCTGTAAGTGCTGTGACAGTTAGAAGATGCCTGTGTGAAGCTGAGTTATTTGCAAGAATCCCCCGCAAGGTCCCTCTGTTAAATAAAAGACGTGCAGAAGAGGTTACAATTTGCCAAAGAACACATCAACTGGCCTAAAGAGAAATGGAGGAATATTCTGTGGACTGATGAGAGTAAAATTGTTCTTTTTGGGTCCAAGGGCCACAGACAGTTTGTGAGACGACCCCCAAACTCTGAATTCAAGCCAAAGTTCACAGTGAAGACAGTGAAGCATGGTGGTGCAAGCATCATGATATGGGCATGTTTCTCCTACTATGGTGTTGTGTCTATATATCGCATACCAGGGGCCTGTACTACGAAGCGGGTTAACTTACTCAGATGTAACCCAGGGTCAACCTCTTAAACCGGGGTTGACAAAACCTGGTTTCCTCAAGTGGTGTTAATCGGTACTACGACAATGAATAAGATGTTGATTTGTTGAACCTGTGTTAACCTAATTGGAGTTTGTGTGCGTTCACATAAAAGGGGTGGGTTGCAGCACACATCACCATTTTTCAATGATGGCGCGGTCACCTTATTTTACCGAAGAAGAATGCTCGATTATTATGTGGAGCTACATGGAATTTAAATTAATGTTAAGGGGGAAATCAAACACATCGTCTGCCAATAAAGCAAGACAGGCTTGTTGGCAATGTATTGCTGATCGGGTAAATGCGTACATACAATTCAACTGTTCCCCAAATCTGTTACAGATGATTAACCTGTGGAATGTCTAATATGTGTAAAAAAAAAAAAAAAAAGACCTTTCATTAATTACGCCCAGATGCAACATGATTCAGAAGTGGGCATAGGCCTACTAATAAATGTTAGGTTAATTTAATGTTTCTTAAATATTGAAACGTTTGCACTTGCTTGCTTGCCTCTACTGGTGGTTGGCTCTCACTGCGGTATTGTATCACTTCCTGTTCCGGAGCACAGCGGTGTTTTTCTGTATCTGTTAGCTGTTTAATCTGCGCAGTTAGATTGATCTAGTTATCTAGATTACGATTTGTTTCCCAGTGTAATCTTTACGTGCCTTAACTAAAGCACTCCTTCTGCTGAATCACCTCTAAATTATTTACACATTATTCACTTTGCGTGTTTTTAGGAATCCGCTAGCTTAGCGTAGCTACTAGCTCTTAGCCGATTTAGCATGGCGGCTTCTCCTGTCTCTCCCGCACTTTTCTGCTCTGGGTGTGAAATGTTTAGTTATTCCTCGGCCTCCTTTAGCAGTAATGGTACTTGTAATAAGTGTAGCTTATTCGTAGCTTTGGAGGCCAGGCTGGGCGAATTGGAGACTCAGCTCCGCACCGTGGAAAATTCTACAGCTAGCCAGGCCCCTGTAGTCGGTGCGGACCAAGGTAGCTTAGCCGCCGTTAGTTCCCCCCTGGCAGATCCCGAGCAGCCGGGAAAGCAGGCCGACTGGGTGACTGTGAGGAGGAAGCGTAGCCCTAAACAGAAGCCCCGTGTACACCGCCAACCCGTTCACATCTCTAACCGTTTTTCCCCACTCAACGACACACCCGCCGAGGATCAAACTCTGGTTATTGGCGACTCTGTTTTGTGAAATGTGAAGTTAGCGACACCAGCAACCATAGTCAATTGTCTTCCGGGGGCCAGAGCAGGCGACATTGAAGGAAATTTGAAACTGCTGGTTAAGGCTAAGCGTAAATTTGGTAAGATTGTAATTCACGTCGGCAGCAATGACACCCGGTTACGCCAATCGGAGGTCACTAAAATTAACATTAAATCGGTGTGTAACTTTGCAAAAACAATGTCGGACTCTGTAGTTTTCTCTGGGCCCCTCCCCAATCAGACCGGGAGTGACATGTTTAGCCGCATGTTCTCCTTGAATTGCTGGCTGTCTGAGTGGTGTCCAAAAAATGAGGTGGGCTTCATAGATAATTGGCAAAGCTTCTGGGGAAAACCTGGTCTTGTTAGGAGAGACGGCATCCATCCCACTTTGGATGGAGCAGCTCTCATTTCTAGAAATCTGGCTAATTTTCTTAAATCCTCCAAACCGTGACTATCCAGGGTTGGGACCAGGAAGCAGAGTTGTAGTCTTACACACCTCTCTGCAGCTTCTCTCCCCCTGCCATCCCCTCATTACCCCATCCCCGTAGAGACGGTGCCTGCTCCCAGACTACCAATAACCAGCAAAAATCTATTTAAGCATAAAAATTCAAAAAGAAAAAAATAATATAGCACCTTCAACTGCACCACAGACTAAAACAGTTAAATGTGGTCTATTAAACATTAGGTCTCTCTCTTCTAAGTCCCTGTTGGTAAATGATATAATTGATCAACATATTGATTTATTCTGCCTAACAGAAACCTGGTTACAGCAGGATGAATATGTTAGTTTAAATGAGTCAACACCCCCGAGTCACACTAACTGTCAGAATGCTCGTAGCACGGGCCGGGGCGGTGGATTAGCAGCAATCTTCCATTCCAGCTTATTAATTAATCAAAAACCCAGACAGAGCTTTAATTCATTTGAAGGCTTGTCTCTTAGTCTTGTCCATCCAAATTGGAAGTCCCAAAAACCAGTTTTATTTGTTATTATCTATCGTCCACCTGGTCGTTACTGTGAGTTTCTCTGTGAATTTTCAGACCTTTTGTCTGACTTAGTGCTTAGCTCAGATAAGATAATTATAGTGGGCGATTTTAACATCCACACAGATGCTGAGAATGACAGCCTCAACACTGCATTTAATCTATTATTAGACTCTATTGGCTTTGCTCAAAAAGTAAATGAGTCCACCCACCACTTTAATCATATCTTAGATCTTGTTCTGACTTATGGTATGGAAATAGAAGACTTAACAGTATTCCCTGAAAACTCCCTTCTGTCTGATCATTTTTTAATAACATTTACATTTACTCTGATGGACTACCCAGCAGTAGGGAATAAGTTTCATTACACTAGAAGTCTTTCAGAAAGCGCTGTAACTAGGTTTAAGGATATGATTCCTTCTTTATGTTCTCTAATGCCATATAACAACACAGTGCAGAGTAGCTACCTAAACTCTGTAAGGGAGATAGAGTATCTCGTCAATAGTTTTACATCCTCATTGAAGACAGCTTTGGATGCTGTAGCTCCTCTGAAAAAGAGAGCTTTAAATCAGAAGTGTCTGACTCCATGGTATAACTCTCAAACTCGTAGCTTAAAGCAGATAACCCGTAAGTTGGAGAGGAAATGGCGTCTCACTAATTTAGAAGATCTTCACTTAGCCTGGAAAAAGAGTCTGTTGCTCTATAAAAAAGCCCTCCGTAAAGCTAGGACATCTTTCTACTCATCACTAATTGAAGAAAATAAGAACAACCCCAGGTTTCTTTTCAGCACTGTAGCCAGGCTGACAAAGAGTCAGAGCTCTATTGAGCTGAGTATTCCATTAACTTTAACTAGTAATGAGTTCATGACTTTCTTTGCTAACAAAATTTTAACTATTAGAGAAAAAATTACTCATAACCATCCCAAAGACGTATCGTTATCTTTGGCTGCTTTCAGTGATGCCGGTATTTGGTTAGACTCTTTCTCTCCGATTGTTCTGTCTGAGTTATTTTCATTAGTTACTTCATCCAAACCATCAACATGTTTATTAGACCCCATTCCTACCAGGCTGCTCAAGGAAGCCCTACCATTATTTAATGCTTCGATCTTAAATATGATCAATCTATCTTTGTTAGTTGGCTATGTACCACAGGCTTTTAAGGTGGCAGTAATTAAACCATTACTTAAAAAGCCATCACTTGACCCAGCTATCTTAGCTAATTATAGGCCAATCTCCAACCTTCCTTTTCTCTCAAAAATTCTTGAAAGGGTAGTTGTAAAACAGCTAACTGATCATCTGCAGAGGAATGGTCTATTTGAAGAGTTTCAGTCAGGTTTTAGAATTCATCATAGTACAGAAACAGCATTAGTGAAGGTTACAAATGATCTTCTTATGGCCTCGGACAGTGGACTCATCTCTGTGCTTGTTCTGTTAGACCTCAGTGCTGCTTTTGATACTGTTGACCATAAAATTTTATTACAGAGATTAGAGCATGCCATAGGTATTAAAGGCACTGCGCTGCGGTGGTTTGAATCATATTTGTCTAATAGATTACAATTTGTTCATGTAAATGGGGAATCTTCTTCACAGACTAAAGTTAATTATGGAGTTCCACAAGGTTCTGTGCTAGGACCAATTTTATTCACTTTATATATGCTTCCCTTAGGCAGTATTATTAGACGGTATTGCTTAAATTTTCATTGTTACGCAGATGATACCCAGCTTTATCTATCCATGAAGCCAGACGACACACACCAATTAGCTAAACTGCAGGATTGTCTTACAGACATAAAGACATGGATGACCTCTAATTTCCTGCTTTTAAACTCAGATAAAACTGAAGTTATTGTACTTGGCCCCACAAATCTTAGAAACATGGTGTCTAACCAGATCCTTACTGTGGATGGCATTACCCTGACCTCTAGTAATACTGTGAGAAATCTTGGAGTCATTTTTGATCAGGATATGTCATTCAAAGCGCATATTAAACAAATATGTAGGACTGCTTTTTTGCATTTACGCAATATCTCTAAAATCAGAAAGGTCTTGTCTCAGAGTGATGCTGAAAAACTAATTCATGCATTTATTTCCTCTAGGCTGGACTATTGTAATTCATTATTATCAGGTTGTCCTAAAAGTTCCCTAAAAAGCCTTCAGTTAATTCAAAATGCTGCAGCTAGAGTGCTGACGGGGACTAGAAGGAGAGAGCATATCTCACCCATATTGGCCTCTCTTCATTGGCTTCCTGTTAATTCTAGAATAGAATTTAAAATTCTTCTTCTTACTTATAAGGTTTTGAATAATCAGGTCCCATCTTATCTTAGGGACCTCGTAGTACCATATCACCCCAATAGAGCGCTTCGCTCTCAGACTGCAGGCTTACTTGTAGTTCCTAGGGTTTGTAAGAGTAGAATGGGAGGCAGAGCCTTCAGCTTTCAGGCTCCTCTCCTGTGGAACCAGCTCCCAATTCAGATCAGGGAGACAGACACCCTCTCTACTTTTAAGATTAGGCTTAAAACTTTCCTTTTTGCTAAAGCTTATAGTTAGGGCTGGATCAGGTGACCCTGAACCATCCCTTAGTTATGCTGCTATAGACGTAGACTGCTGGGGGGTTCCCATGATGCACTGTTTCTTTCTCTTTTTGCTCTGTATGCACCACTCTGTATTTAATCATTAGTGATCGATCTCTGCTCCCCTCCACAGCATGTCTTTTTCCTGGTTCTCTCCCTCAGCCCCAACCAGTCCCAGCAGAAGACTGCCCCTCCCTGAGCCTGGTTCTGCTGGAGGTTTCTTCCTGTTAAAAGGGAGTTTTTCCTTCCCACTGTAGCCAAGTGCTTGCTCACAGGGGGTCGTTTTGACCGTTGGGGTTTTACATCATTATTGTATGGCCTTGCCTTACAATATAAAGCGCCTTGGGGCAACTGTTTGTTGTGATTTGGCGCTATATAAAAAAAAAATTGAATTGAATTGAATTAAATAGGCTACCTTCACTGTATGATTGCTATTCCTAATCCTGTCAATATTTCAGATGCAATAGCAGTGCCAAACGCACCTGGCAGCAGGTGAAGATGAAATATAAAAACATCCTTCAGAACGGTAGGTTTATATACATAGCTTGATAAGCCACACTTTGCCTAATTAATGGACATGCATTAGACCTATTTTGATATTAGTAATTACACGCGATTGCATAAAACCCTTCTTTGATTTGCATTGCGGATAAATGGCCAGGGAAAACGACAAATGCATCCAACAGTTTAGATAGAGCAAGTACTACCTTGCGAATCATACGACATACAGTATTCTTGCTCAGATGTTCAGCATCACTGATGGAATACATAAATTGTCCACTGGCAAAATAGGCACAAGGCACATTATCTGCTCGATCGTCGGGGCATTGCTACACTGTAAAAAATGACTTGTTTTTACAGGAAAACGCTGGCAGCTGTGGTTACCAGGGAATTCCTGTAAAACATACAGCAGCACAGTAGATAACATTACAGACATAATATGTATATGGATTTACAGTGAATGAACCACGGCTGACTCACATTAAAAGAACTGTTAAATCTACAAACAAGAGCTCTCTTTTTTTTGTACATTTAACTGCTGTATTTTTTACAGGAATTCCCTGGTAACCACAGCTGCCAGTGTTTTCCTGTAAAAACAACAGTCTTTTTTTTTTACAGTGTACGATGGGTGATGTTACAGACTTCTGGCCCGATCAGCTGACAAACGAATTCCCTTGGCTGAGAATCTATATCTAATATCTATCTATATCTAATCTTCATACAGAATATCGTCCGGGTATGTCAGCGGATTCTGGCGGTCTTTAAAAACCCTCGCCCTGCGAAGAGAGCCCCTCACAATTTGTGCCCCAATATCAAACGGATCATCCAGGTAGGCCGGCATTGTCTTCAGAGTGATTGACGGTGGATGGATGGTACTTAAAGGGAATGGTTAAGCGAAAACCTCAAGCTAACCTAGAACATAACCTGCTCGGAGCAGGTTTGGCACGCAGTGTAAATTGCCATGGCAGCATACCTAGATCAAAACCTATCCACCTTTCATAGTACGGGTTAGCCGGGAAGTTACTCCACACGTCATCAACTTACTCCCGAAGTTACCCTGATAAGCCAGTAACCCCGCTTCGTAGTACAGGCCCCAGGGCTCATGGATCAGTTTGGATATGTCAAAATACTTGAAGAGGTCATGTTGCCTTATGCTGAAGAGGACATGCCCTTGAAATGGGTGTTTCAACAAGACAATGATCCCAAGCACACTAGTAAACCAGCAAAATCTTGGTTCCAAACCAACAAAATTAATGCCTCGCAGATGTGAAGAAATCATGAAAAACTGTGGTTATACAACTAAATACTAGTTTAGTGATTCACAGGATTGTTAAAAAAGCAGTTTGAACATAATAGTTTTGAGTTTGTAGTGTCAACAGCAGATGCTACTACAACCCCTGGCAAAAATTATGGAATCACCGGCCTTGGAGGATGTTCATTCAGTTGTTTAATTTTGTAGAAAAAAAGCAGATCACAGACATGACACAAAACTAAAGTCATTTCAAATGGCAACTTTCTGGCTTTAAGAAACACTATAAGAAATCAAGAAAAAAAGATTGTGGCAGTCAGTAACGGTTACTTTTTTAGACCAAGCAGAGGAAAAAAATATGGAATCACTCAATTCTGAGGAAAAAATTATGGAATCACCCTGTAAATTTTCATCCCCAAAACTAACACCTGCATCATATCAGATCTGCTCGTTAGTCCATCTAAAAAGGAGTGAACACACCTTGGAGAGCTGTTGCACCAAGTGGACTGACATGAATCATGGCTCCAACACGAGAGATGTCAATTGAAACAAAGGAGAGGATTATCAAACTCTTAAAAGAGAGTAAATCATCACGCAATGTTGCAAAAGATGTTGGTTGTTCACAGTCAGCTGTGTCTAAACTCTGGACCAAATACAAACAACATGGGAAGGTTGTTAAAGGCAAACATACTGGTAGACCAAGGAAGACATCAAAGCGTCAAGACAGAAAACTTAAAGCAATATGTCTCAAAAATCGAAAAATGTACAACAAAACAAATGAGGAACAAATGGGAGGAAACTGGAGTCAACGTCTGTGACTGAACTGTAAGAAACCGCCTAAAGGAAATGGGATTTACATACAGAAAAGCTAAACGAAAGGCATCATTAACACCTAAACAGAAAAAAACAAGGTTACAATGGGCTAAGGAAAAGCAATTGTGGACTGTGGGTGACTGGATGAAAGTCATATTCAGTGATGAATCTCGAATCTGCATTGGGCAAGGTGATGATGCTGGAACTTTTGTTTGGTGCCTTTCCAATGAGATTTATAAAGATGACTGCCTGAAGAGAACATGTAAATTTCCACAGTCATTGATGATATGGGGCTGCATGTCAGGTAAAGGCACTGGGGAGGTGGCTGTCATTACATCATCAATAAATGCACAAGTTTATGTTGATATTTTGGACAATTGAAAGGATGTTTGGGGATGATGAAATCATTTTTCAAGATGATAATGCATCTTGCCTTAGAGCAAAAACTGCAAAAACATTCCTTGCAAAAAGACACATAGGGTCAATGTCAATGAGCAGATCTGATTTGATGCAGGTGTTAATTTGGGGGATGAAAATTTACAGGGTGATTCCATATTTTTTTCCTCAGAATTGAGTGATTCCATATTTTTTTCCTCTGCTTGGTCTAAAAAAGTAACCGTTACTGACTGCCACAATCTTTTTTTCTTGATTTCTTATAGTGTTTCTTAAAGCCAGAAAGTTGCCATTTGAAATGACTTTAGTTTTGTGTCATGTCTGTGATCTGCTTTTTTCTACAAAATTAAACAACTGAATGAACATCCTCTGAGGCCGGTGATTCCATAATTTTTGTCAGGGGTTGTATTATTGTGAACACCCCCTTTTCTACTTTTTTTTTTTTTACTAATAGCCCAATTTCATAGCCTTAAGAGTGTGAATATCATGAATGCTTGGTCTTGTTGGATTTGTGAGAATCTACTGGTACCTTGTTTCCCATGTAACAATAAGAAATATACTCAAAACCTGGATTAATCTTTTTAGTCACATAGCACTACTATTATTCTGAACACTACTGTACATGAGAAAAGGGGAGTGCAGTTCAAATCGAGCTCCCAGAGGCATTGCTGACCATCAGAATGACCAACATAACGACCAAATTCTGTTGAGAAGACGGGTTATCAACCGTACGCTTAAAGTATCTGACACCTGTGACAAAGTTGTCACTCTTGTTTGATTAAAACCAACAACAACAAGAAAACACACAGTTTAATATCGTGTTTCTTTTTTCCACTGCACTGAAAAAGTACCAATCCATGAACTCAAACCCGCGGCACATAAATCATGAGTTTTGCTCTTGAGCGTACACAGTTTTCGTTGGGATTCTACATGGAATTTTATAAAGAAAGCTGTGATGCCACCGTTAGAGGGAGCACATCCGTCTGGGTCTGCAGCAGAACACAGCTGGATGAAATCAAACCCAAGTGGGATACACCTATTGTATCATGGGTAGGAGATGTGTATCGTTTAAATGATAAACTGACATCAATCACTAAGTGTGCTGGAGTCCATCAATGACGTTTGGTGCCGTTTACATTCCTCTTTGGTCATAGTTCAGGTTTTTGTCCGTGTATCTGCTCAGGTCAGTTGAAATGGCCTCTTTGATTTCATACATTTTTACCTGAGACCAAAATATGGCCATCAGGTATTGTGAAGGCCTTGCGTCTGTCCGTGTTCAGCATGAGGCCAGTCCTACAGTCTGGACGGTCTAGGGTCTTCAAATTCACAGGGAACATTCTTGGGACACAGACCTTGGACAAGTTCAAAGATGGGTAACCTTGACCTATTTTGGGAGGTCAAAAGGTCACATTCTGTTTCCTATTCTTTATGCTCATACTGCTGAGGGTATTTTAGCACTGTGTTACATACAACTTCCGTTGAGGTGCTCTGGTCGATGTTTCCTGACTGCCTGGTCCCTTACATTGATACACCTCATGTCTCCTTTCATACAGTGACCAGTCTTTGCTCCAAACATTGAGCTGTGCACATTTCCAGCTCCACATTCTGCAGTTACTCTGCACCAGCATCCTTCAGCACCTCCAGCTGATCTTCAATGTTCTTCAGCTCCAGCTTCACAACAGACATCTGGACAAAGAAAAATGGCAAACATTTCACAGTTAATTCGAACAAGCATACAAAGAGACATGTGACCGAAACTAAAACCTGAGCCTCATGTGGGTTTAGTGGCCTCAGGTAGCCAAGAAAAAGTAGTTCATTATGTTACTCAATGCAAAGCAACATGGCAGCTGTGACCTCACCCCCACGTGGGAGCGCACTGCCACCACCCACGCTGTGGGGTCTGTTCATGCTTCCGATCAGAAGACGTTTGCAACCTGCAGGGTGATGTTCATACATCCACCCCAACTGTCTAAAGCAGTGGGTGATTCCCAACCTTTTTTCTTTGGAGCCCCCCCAAGGAAGACTGAGACCCCCCCCCCAGAAGAAAATGATTGATTCCAGTATTTGGTTTTGTTTTCTAAATAAATAAATACATTAATAAATAAATAAATAAAACAGGCATGACAGCCTTCTCACTTTTCTTTTTAGTTAATCCAAAGAAAATTAACTTTAATTAGTTTTGATGTTGTCAGTGTTCTATTATGACTTTATTTAACAAGTGAATGTTTAAATTAGATCTTTGGCTTGGACACCAGGGGCCTCATGTACAAAGACTTGGGTGGATTTCCTACTAAAACACGGCGTACGCCAAAACCCAGAAACTGGCGTAAGCACAAAAATATTCAGATGTATGAAAGTGTGCATAGGCATGGATCCACGCACGTTCTGCTTGTACATCCCACTGAACGTGGAATTGAGCATGAAACCAAAATCCTCCCTGGCCACGCCCCATTTCGATATGCAATTTCATGTAAATAGGCCCTTGGAGCAGGGATTCCTCACGCTCATCACATCAGAAAACACAGAAAAGAAATTACACTATAGAAGACTGTTAATTATGTGGAGACATGCAGGGACAGTTTATTAATCCGCTGTTAAACGGACTAATCATGAAAGTGGAAAAATATTTGTGGGAGCTACGAAGCATGTGTGTGTGTGTGTGTGTGTGTGTGTGTGTGTGTGTGTGTGTGTGTGTGAGGCCGACATGCAGAACAGTGCACACACACTGACATTAAAAAGGTGAGGCACGCCTCCGCTGACAGTGTGACATTCACAATTTACACACGCGTTTATTAACAAATACAGAACACAAGAAGCCTGTTAAGCTCTGCAGCTCACCATCAAGCAAAAATAAAAAAAGACATTAATAATAACAAAAAACATATTTGAATGTGCACATGCCCAAATGTGGCCAAGCTGGTTTTACGTTCAGATCAATTACACAAGTACACTATTTACACAGCAAGCAGCTACCATCATTCACAGTGCCAGCCACCAGTCTGATGTGCATTTGTGCGTCACATATGATGTGAAACCGGCTCTCGCTGCAAATGGCACTTTAATGTGGAAATGTGATGTACCTGGATGACATTCAGATTACTGCTTTCCACACAGCTGACATGGCTCGGCTCAAGGTTGACTGGCATACTCCTGACTGATCGGCCAGTTCACGTTGGAATGCCCTTATTTCCAGAAAGCGCAGCGTGGGTAGCACCTGTGTGGGCACAGACAACCCCTGGCTCGCCGTACTGCGCTCTAAGACGGCCGCAGTTCTACGCACAACTCCAGTATCAGTGGCCTTGGTAAATGAAATCTGTTTATGAGCCAATTACTGTCATTTGCAAAAAAACCTTGCATTCCCTGAATACACGTTCACGTCAGATTGCACCATTTGCAAGGTCATCTGACGTGAACGCAGCAACTGTTAGCGCCATTTTACGCATCACTTTATGCCTGCTTTTATATCCACCCATATAATTGCAAACAAGTGGGTGTGTTAATTGCTCATCACTGTGTCTCTGATGTGCACATCACTCTGATGACTTCTTGTTTACGATTCACAACATCACCTCTATGTGTCGGCAGTGGAACAATAGCTGTAGAAACACGCGTACGCCAGTCAGGATTTTTTTCCGTGACGCATCGCACATTTCCACGGTCATATCACTTTTCATACAGTAGTGTTCAGAATAATAGTAGTGCTATGTGACTAAAAAGATGAATCCAGGTTTTGAGTATATTTCTTATTATTACATGGGAAACAAGGTACCAGTAGATTCAGTAGATTCTCACAAATCCAACAAGACCAAGCATTCATGATATGCACACACTCTTAAGGCTATGAAATTGGGCTATTAGTAAAAAAAAGTAGAAAAGGGGGTGTTCACAATAATAGTAGCATCTGCTGTTGACGCTACAAACTCAAAACTATTATGTTCAAACTGCTTTTTTAGCAATCCTGTGAATCACTAAACTAGTATTTAGTTGTATAACCACAGTTTTTCATAATTTCTTCACATCTATGAGGCATGGAGTCAACCAACTTGTGGCACCTTTCAGCTGTTATTCCACTCCAAGATTCTTTAACAACATTCCACATTTCTTGGTTTTGCTTCAGGAACAGCTTTTTTGATGTCACCCCACAAGTTCTCAATTGGATTTAGGTCCGGGGATTGGGCAGGCCACTCTAAAACATTAATTTTGTTGGTTTGGAACCAAGATTTTGCTCGGTTACTAGTGTGCTTGGGGTCATTGTCTTGTTGAAACACCCATTTCAAGGGCATGTCCTCTTCAGCATAAGGCAACATGACCTCTTCAAGTATTCTGACATATCCAAACTGATCCTCTGGCTGACTGGCCTCAGACAGTGGACTCATCTCTGTGCTTGTTCTGTTAGACCTCAGTGCTGCTTTTGATACTGTTGACCATAAAATTTTATTACAGAGATTAGAGCATGCCATAGGTATTAAAGGCACTGCGCTGCGGTGGTTTGAATCATATTTATCTAATAGATTACAATTTGTTCATGTAAATGGGGAATCTTCTTCACAGACTAAGGTTAATTATGGAGTTCCACAAGGTTCTGTGCTAGGACCAATTTTATTCACTTTATACATGCTTCCCTTAGGCAGTATTATTAGACAGCATTGCTTAAATTTTCATTGTTACGCAGATGATACTCAGCTTTATCTATCCATGAAGCCAGAGGACACACACCAATTAGCTAAACTGCAGGATTGTCTTACAGACATAAAGACATGGATGACCTCTAATTTCCTGCTTTTAAACTCAGATAAAACTGAAGTTATTGTACTTGGCCCCACAAATCTTAGAAACATGGTGTCTAACCAGATCCTTACTCTGGATGGCATTACCCTGACCTCTAGTAATACTGTGAGAAATCTTGGAGTCATTTTTGATCAGGATATGTCATTCAATGCACATATTAAACAAATATGTAGGACTGCTTTTTCACATTTGCACAATATCTCTAAAATTAGAAAGGTCTTGTCTCAGAGTGATGCTGAAAAACTAATTCATGCATTTATTTCCTCTAGGCTGGACTATTGTAATTCATTATTATCAGGCTGTCCTAAAAGTTCCCTGAAAAGCCTTCAGTTAATTCAAAATGCTGCAGCTAGAGTACTGACAGGGACTAGAAGGAGAGAGCATATCTCACCCATATTGGCCTCTATTCATTGGCTTCCTGTTAATTCTAGAATAGAATTTAAAATTCTTCTTCTTACTTATAAGGTTTTGAATAATCAGGTCCCATCTTATCTTAGGGACCTCATAGTACCATATCACCCCAATAGAGCGCTTCGCTCTCAGACTGCAGGCTTACTTGTAGTTCCTAGGGTTTGTAAGAGTAGAATGGGAGGCAGAGCCTTCAACTTTCAGGCTCCTCTCCTGTGGAACCAGCTCCCAATTCGGATCAGGGAGACAGACACCCTCTCTACTTTTAAGATTAGGCTTAAAACTTTCCTTTTTGCTAAAGCTTATAGTTATGGCTGGATCAGGTGACCCTGAACCATCCCTTAGTTATGCTGCTATAGACTTAGACTGCTGGGGGGTTCCCATGATGCACTGAGTGATCTTTCTCTTTTTGCTCTGTATGCACCACTCTGCATTTAATCATTAGTGATTGATCTCTGCTCCCCTCCACAGCATGTCTTTTTCCTGGTTCTCTCCCTCAGCCCCAACCAGTCCCAGCAGAAGAATGCCCCTCCCTGAGCCTGGTTCTGCTGGAGGTTTCTTCCTGTTAAAAGGGAGTTTTTCCTTCCCACTGTTGCCAAGTGCTTGCTCACAGGGGGTCGTTTTGACAGTTGGGGTTTTTCTGTAATTATTGTATGGCTTTGCCTTGCAATGTGAAGCGCCTTGGGGCAACTGTTTGTTGTGATTTGGCGCTATATAAATGAAATTGATTTGATTTGACTTGATCCATGATACCTGGTATGCGATATATAGGCCCAACACTACAGTAGGAGAAACATGCCCATATCATGATGCTTGCACCACCATGCTTCACTGTCTTCACTGTGAACTGTGGCTTGAATTCAGAGTTTGTGGGTCGTCTCACAAACTGTCTGCGGCCCTTGGACCCAAAAAGAACAATTTTACTCTCATCAGTCCACAAAATATTCCTCCATTTCTCTTTAGGCCAGTTGATGTGTTCTTTGGCAAATTGTAACAGAGGGACTTTGCGGGGGATTCTTGCAAATAAATTAGCTTCACACAGGCGTCTTCTAACTGTCACAGCACTTACAGGTAACTCCAGACTGTCTTTGATCATCCTGGAGCTGATCAATGGGTGAGCCTTTGCCATTCTGGTTATTCTTCTATCCATTTTGATGGTTGTTTTCTGTTTTCTTCCACACGTCTCTGTTTTTTTTTTTGGCCATTTTAAAGCATTGGAGATCATTGTAGATGAACAGCCTATAATTCTTTGCACCTGCGTATACGTTTTCCCCTCTCGAATCAACTTTTTAATCAAACTACGCTGTTCTTCTGAACAATGGCTGGATCAGGTGACCCTGAACCATCCCTTAGTTATGCTGCACTGATGCACTGAGTGTTTCTTTCTCTTTTTGCTCTGTATGCACCACTCTGCTTTTAATCATTAGTGATTGATCTCTGCTCCCCTCCCCTCCTTTTTCCTGGTTTTCTCCCTCAGCCCCAACCAGTCCCAGCAGAAGACTGCCCCTCCCTGAGCATGGTTCTGCTGGAGGTTTCTTCCTGTTAAAAGGGAGTTTTTCCTTCCCACTGTCGCCAAGTGCTTGCTCACAGGGGGTCGTTTTGACCGTTGGGGTTTTTCCGTAATTATTGTATGGCCTTGCCTTACAATATAAAGCACCTTGGGGCAACTGTTTGTTGTGATTTGGCGCTATATAAATAAAATTGATTTGATTTGAATGTCTTGAACGCCCCATTTTCCTCAGGCTTTCAAACAGAAAAGCATGTTCAACAGGTGCTGGCTTCATCCTTAAATAGGGGACACCTGATTCACACCTGTTTGTTCCACAAAACTGACAAACTCACTGACTGAATGCCACACTACTATTATTGTGAACACCCCCTTTTCTACTTTTTTTACTAATAGCCCAATTTCATAGCCTTAAGAGTGTGCATGTCATGAATGCTTGGTCTTGTTGGATTTGGGAGAATCTACTGAATCTACTGGTACCTTGTTTCCCATGTAACAATAAGAAATATACTCAAAACCTGGATTAATATTTTTAGTCACATAGCACTACTATTATTCTGAACACTACTGTATATATTGCATACCAGGTATCATGGATCAGTTTGGATATGTCAAAATACTTGAAGAGGTCATGTTGCCTTATGCTGAAGAGGACATGCCCTTGAAATGGGTGTTTCAATGAGACAATGACCCCAAGCACACTAGTAAACGAACAAAATCTTGGTTCCAAACCAACAAAATTAATGCCTCACAGATGTGAACAAATCATGAAAAACTGTGGTTATACAACTAAATACTAGTTTAGTGATTCACAAGACTGCTAAAAAAGCAGTTTGAACATAATAATTTTGAGCTTGTAGAGTCAACAGCAGATGCTACTATTATTGTGAACACCCCCTTTTCTACTTTGTTTTTTATTAATAGCCCAATTTCATAGCCTTAAGAGTGTGCATATCATGAATGCTTGGTCTTGTTGGATTTGTGAGAATCTACTGAATCTACTGGTACCTTGTTTCCCATGTAACAATAAGAAATATACTCAAAACCTGGATTCATCTTTTTAGTCACATAGCACTACTATTATTCTGAACACTACTGTACATCTGAACGTTGGCGTGGAGACGGACGTGCACCACGTTTTTGTGTGTAACCACACTTTGTCCATGAGGCCCCAGGTTGCAAAACAGGGATCTAAAGTAAACTAGATATAAAAGTGAATCCTTGTGCTGAAACCCAGCTGGAACGTGGATCCGTGTCCCGTGGACTCTTATCCGCTTCACACTACAGCAGCCATTTCCAAACAAACACTGGAGTCCACTTGGAAATCTGAAAACCCACCCAAACCGTTCATCACAAGTGAGACTTCAGCCGACCACACCACATGATGATGAGTTACGGATGCAAATTACAGCCGGATTGGACAGAAACACGCCACCTATTGCAACGTGTGTGGAGAGCCTGCATTAGGAGTGTGTGTGAGATGAGACAGGTGCCGTGCTTCCTGTATTACATCACAACCTACACCGCATGACGTTGCAAAGATGTTATCACAACAGACACATACAGGGGGTGTGCACACAGACACATTTTTACACCCAAGCACAAAAAGAAGCACCATTCGATGACTTTACATTTAAGTCAGGGGATCGATACATGAACATTTCAGAATTTGTGCATAGTGCAACTTTTGACTGTTGTATCACCTGCCACAGCTTCATGGTGGAGCAGCAAATAGTTTGCTAGAAGGAACATGGGAGACTGAAGCCCAGATGTGTTGTGTTTTCATGTATAAACATCATCATTTTTCCCCCACTCCAACATGAAGCTGAAGATGACAGCAGTGCTGATCAGTGCTCACCTTGTTGTCCATCTGCTGCCTGACACGAGCTGGAAACTTCTGCATGTACTGCGGAGATTCGACTTTGCAAGTGATCTTCTTTAGTTTGAGAATGAGCTTTTCTCTGCACTGGGTGAGCTCCATGATCCGTTTGTCAACGTTCAGCCCACTCTGGGAGAGAAATCAGGAATGTTACATTGGAAATCATCAACACTGAAGTCACCCTCATTGTTGACCAGTGGTCATGAAAATTTGGGGTACAGTGGATATAGTGGGTGAACAGTAAAAAACAAAAACAAAGCAAAAACTCACGAAAAACTTGTTTTGTCTGTTATTTGTAGATAGCAAACATAAAATGTGGGTTTAAGGCCACAGGACAGTTGCGCTGTTGTGATACAATCCTTTGACAGTCACATTATTCAAAAACATTGTAAAATACTTACTGCATCCGATTAAATTTGTCACATAATATTTTTTAAGCTCGTGAAAGAGTGCAGAAAAATAAATGACACTTATGTACGCATATATCACAAGACAAAATAATGACAAAGAAAATGAGAAACAATCAAGACAGACAAGGTGAAGAAACAAAGGTCAGTCTGGGGAAAGAAAACTGGTGAAATTAATACTTTTTTTTTTTTTTAACAATCGCAAGACTCTAAAAACTCAAAACAAACTGGAAAAAATAATTACCTCCGCCAAGGAGGTTATGTTTTCGGTCACGTTTGTTTGTCTGTCTGTCTGTTTGTCAGCAGGATAACTCAAAACATTTTGAACGGACTTTGATGAAATTTTGTGGAGTGGTTGGAAGTGACAAAAGGAACAAGTGATTAAACTTTAGTGGTGATCCGAATCCAGGAACTTTTTAAAGGATTCTTCACCATTGCAGGATAGGGGGAATTTTGACATTCTAGTTTCTATCTCCACAAAAACAAGGCAGAAAGGCTTGAAAAAAATTAGGGTGTAACATAGTCAAATGTTCTATCAAACAACAAAGTTTGGTGATAATCGGACCCGGATTCCGGATCTGGTGATCCAGAATATGCAAAAATATAGGGAAAATGGAAAATGTGTCAGTGTGAGGTGACAAATGAAGCTAGAGATGCACAACTAACACCAAATTGTAGCTGAATCTGTACTGATTCACTAAGGCGTCATCAGATTTGATGTAGCTTCAAATGTTATGGAGTTAGATCCAAAGGAAACTGCCATTACCGAAAAATCATTTTATACAATAACTTTTGAACTAATAAAGACATAAAAGTGATTCCAAGTTCTAGTGGTATGTTTTCATGGTCAAGGATGTCAAATATAAAGGAAAGAAAAGTGTATGTATCACAGTTTTGGTTGTAACACTGAATTGTTGAATAGATCACTGTGCCAAGGAGGGAATCTCTTTAGGGTCAGTGACCCTATGGCCTTGTTTAGAGAAGTGTTTCATGAAATTCATATATTTGCAGTTTAGTTGAATAATAAATTGAATTTTGTCTCTTGTTTTTGTCTATAAGCACATGCAATATCAATATCAGTGCTCAGATGACAGTAGCTTCTGGGAAAGGTGCAAGTTGCAATATACTGTGATGCCAAGCGCTAAGGATACATGCTATCCAGTTACAGCAGATGAAACTTTTTTTTACTACTGAGCAAACATCACTGTTAGACGTTTTTAGGTTCAATGATTCCACGGCGTGTAGATGTTATGGCGTCAGTGATCCCATGGCCTTGGCGGAGGTTTGCACTCTCTGAGTGCTTCTAGTTCACCATGAGATGGCCAGTGGGGCTCTGGTGAAACAAGAAGTGCTCAAGTGGAGGAGGTGATGGCTTGGGACCAGATGATTGTGAAGGCAGATGAAGGCTGAAGCAGGTCCTCAGAACCATCTGGGATTCCCCAGCTATCAGACCAGGACAGGGACCTGTCAAGGACCACATATCTGTTGGCGTGCAACGGCATTTCCACATAAACAAACCCGTGCACAGGCATCTCTAGATGCAGATTTTCTACGCTGCACTGCAAAACCACAAGTCTTTGGATGATTGACAGAGTGACAGGGGCAGGATTGTGAATCAGGAAGTTCTTAGCTCTGACCCGGCACAGAAGCAACAGATGTGTGATTCAGTCATCAGACCCTTGGAAGAGGCAGGAGGGCTTTTCGGTAGCTGCATTGCAGCTGAGCAGCCCTATGTAGGAACTGCTCTGCTCACCCTGAACGGGTGTGTGTGTGTGTGTGTGTGTGTGTGTGTGTGTGTGTGTGTGTGTGTGTGTGTGTGTGTGTGTGTGTGTGTGTGTGTGTGTGTGTGTGTGTGTGTGTGAGATGTAAAACATGCCCTGAATATTGCTTGCTACACCTTAGTCTGGATTACCATGTCCAGAGGGTTACAAGCTCTGCATTCGAAAAACAAAAACACAAGTAATGAAATTTGAATTTGGTACATGGAACGTACAACCCTTGAACATACACACACACACACATATATATATACACTCAACAAAAATATAAATGCAACACTTTTGGTTTTGCTCCCATTTTGTATGAGATGAACTCAAATATCTAAAACTTTTTCCACATACACAATATCACCATTTCCCTCATATTTTTCACAAACCAGTCTAAATCTGTGATAGTGAGCACTTCTCCTTTGCTGAGATAATCCATCCCACCTCACAGGTGTGCCATATCAAGATGCTGATTAGACACCATGATTAGTGCACAGGTGTGCCTTAGATTGCCCAGAATAAAAGGCCACTCTGAAAGGTGCAGTTTTATCACACAGCACAATGCCACAGATGTCGCAAGATTTGAGGGAGCGTTCAATTGGCATGCTGACAGCAGGAATGTCAACCAGAGCTGTTGCTCGTGTATTGAATATTCATTTCTCTACCATAAGCCGTCTCCAAAGGCGTTTCAGAGAATTTGGCAGTACATCCAACCAGCCTCACAACCGCAGACCACGTGTAACCACACCAGCCCAGGACCTCCACATCCAGCATGTTCACCTCCAAGATCGTCTGAGACCAGCCACTCGGACAGCTGCTGAAACAATCGGTTTGCATAACCAAAGAATTTCTGCACAAACTGTCAGAAACCGTCTCAGGGAAGCTCATCTGCATGCTCGTCGTCCTCATCGGGGTCTCGACCTGACTCCAGTTCGTCGTAACCGACTTGAGTGGGCAAATGCTCACATTCGCTGGCGTTTGGCACGTTGGAGAGGTGTTCTCTTCACGGATGAATCCCGGTTCACACTGTTCAGGGCAGATGGCAGACAGCGTGTGTGGCGTCGTGTGGGTGAGCGGTTTTCTGATGTCAATGTTGTGGATCGAGTGGCCCATGGTGGCGGTGGGGTTATGGTATGGGCAGGCGTCTGTTATGGACGAAGAACACAGGTGCATTTTATTGATGGCATTTTGAACGCACAGAGATACTGTGACGAGATCCTGAGGCACATTGTTGTGCCATACATCCAAGAACATCACCTCATGTTGCAGCAGGATAATGCACGGCCCCATGTTGCAAGGATCTGTACACTATTCTTGGAAGCTGAAAATGTCCCAGTTCTTGCATGGCCGGCATACTCACATGTCACCCATTGAGCATGTTTGGGATGCTCTGGACCGGCGTATACGACAGCGTGTACCAGTTCCTGCCAATATCCAGCAACTTCGCACAGCCATTGAAGAGGAGTGGACCAACATTCCACAGGCCACACCTGACAACCTGATCAACTTTATGCGAAGGAGATGTGTTGCACTGCATGAAGCAAATGGCGGTCACACCAGATACTGACTGGTATCCCGCCCAATAAAACAAAACTGCACCTTTCAGAGTGGCCTTTTATTGTGGACAGTCTAAGGCACACCTGTGCACTAATCATGGTGTCTAATCAGCATCTTGATATGGCACACCTGTGAGGTGGGATGGATTATCTCAGCAAAGGAGAAGTGCTCACTATCACAGATTTAGACTGGTTTGTGAAAAACATGAGGGAAATGGTGATATTGTGTATGTGGAAAAAGTTTTAGATCTTTGAGTTCATCTCATACAAAATGGGAGCAAAACCAAAAGCGTTGCGTTTATATTTTTGTTGAGTATATATATCTGTAATCTATAATCTGTGAACACCAGATTCTATTCCAAATCAAAACATGAAGAAAAATTCATTAAATTTGTTATTATTTTACAGAAAGTGATCTGGCCCTTATTTAAGGACAAAGGCAGTAAATGTTGCACATGCTGATTGTTGTGCATTTGTTTCTGAAAATCTTAAAATGGGTCGTTCCAGACATTGTTCAGAAGAACAATGTATATTGATTCAAAAGTTGATTGGACATACAGTAGTGTTCAGAATAATAGTAGTGCTATGTGACTAAAAAGATTAATCCAGGTTTTGAGTATATTTCTTATTGTTACATGGGAAACAAGGTACCAGTAGATTCAGTAGATTCTCACAAATCCAGCAAGACCAAACATTCATGATATGCACACTCTTAAGGCTATGAAATTGGGCTATTAGTAAAAAAAAAAGTAGAAAAGGGGTGTTCACAATAATAGTAGTGTGGCATTCAGTCAGTGAGTTCGTCAATTTTGTGGAACAAACAGGTGTGAATCCCCTATTTAAGGATGAAGCCAGCACCTGTTGAACATGATTTTCTCTTTGAAAGCCTGAGGAAAATGGGACGTTCAAGACATTGTTCAGAAGAACAGCGTAGTTTGATTAAAAAGTTGATTGGAGAGGGGAAAACTTACACGCAGGTGCAAAAATTATAGGCTGTTCATTTACAATGATCTCCAATGCTTTAAAATGGATAAAAAAAAAAAACAGAGACGTGTGGAAAAAAATGGAAAACAACCATCAAAATGGATAGAAGAATAACCAGAATGGCAAAGGCTCACCCATTGATCAGCTCCAGGATGATCAAAGACAGTCTGGAGTTACCTGTAAGTGCTGTGACAGAAGACGCCTGTGTGAAGCTAATTTATTTGCAAGAATCCCCCGCAAAGTCCCTCTGTTAAATAAAAGACATGTGCAGAAGAGGTTACAATTTGCCAAAGAACACATCAACTGACCTAAAGAGAAATGGAGGAATATTTTGTGGACTGATGAGAGTAAAACTGTTCTTTTTTGGTCCAAGGGCCGCAGACAGTTTGTGAGAGGACCCCCAAACTCTGAATTCAAGCCACAGTTCACAGTGAAGACAGTGAAGCATGGTGGTGCAAACATCATGATATGGGCATGTTTGTCCTACTATGGTGTTGGGCCTATATATCACATACCAGGTATCATGGATCAGTTTGGATATGTCAAAATACTTGAAGAGGTCATGTTGCCTTATACTGAAGAGGACATGCCCTTGAAATGGGTGTTTCAACAAGACAATGACCCCAAGCACACTAGTAAATGAGCAAAATCCTGGTTCCAGACCAACAAAATTAATGCCTCGCAGATGTGAAGAAATCATGAAAAACTGTGGTTATAAAACTAAATACTAGTTTAGTGATTCACAGGATTGCTAAAAAAGCAGTTTGAACATAATAGTTTTGAGTTTGTAGCGTCAACAGCAGATGCTACTATTATTGTGAACACCCCCTTTTCTACTTTTTTTTTTTTTTTTACTAATAGCCCAATTTTATAGCCTTAAGAGTGTGCATATCATGAATGCTTGGTCTTGTTGGATTTGTGAGAATCTACTGAATCTACTGGTACCTTGTTTCCCATGTAACAATAAGAAATATACTCAAAACCTGGATTAATCTTTTTAGTCACAAAGCACTACTATTATTCTGAACACTACTGTATAAAGAATTGGGGAAAAAAAAAGTTAGGCTGCTCATCTAAAAATCATCTCAAATGCTTTAAATTGGCAACAGAGCCAGAAAGACATGGAAGAAAACAGAAGAGAAAAAATAATTATGTCAAGAAACCACTGAGGAACAATAGAGGAAGTAACCAAAACATGAAACGTAACACAGATACACACACAGATGATGAGGACGAAAATCCACGAACAAGACCTGCACTTTCAGTCATGAAAATAAAATAAAAAATTGTTATGTTTAATTTAATTTTGTTATATATTATGCCTGTAAAAACAGTAAATACTGTCAGATTTCTATTCCACAAAATGTTTTTGTTTTATTGCTGGAAGATTCCACATAGATGTGCTTACATGTGTATCTGGTGTGTGACTGTGAAGAAGAGGTTTCAGGTGGCAGTATTATAGTAAGGCTGATGGTGCTCACTTGAATATGAAGGTGGAGCTGACACGTGTGATCCACGACACCAACCAGGCTGCCTTTGGGTGGAGGAGCGGAGCAGACAGAGAGCAGGCCGTCACCTCCCTGAGGACAGTAGATATTCAGGTTGGAGATCCGGCTTAATGTCCAAACAGCTGACCCAAAATGAAGGAGGACCTCAGCCTGGCTGGATGAACATACCGCCCACACTGAAGAACACACAGTCCGCCAGAAGACATGAAGCAACGTCAGATTTTAAAGAGTGCAACAACAAAAATGTAGCAAAAAACATAAATTTACATACATATAGATTAACAACTCTAAATTACTCGTCTGAAAGGAGTATCTAACCCTAGTGGTTCGCACTACTGCCTCACAGCAAGAAGGCTGTGGGATCACTTCCTGTGTGGAGGTTGCACATTTTCCCCATGTTTGTGTGGGTTCCCTCTGGGTGTTCCAGCTTCTGCCCACATCCAAACACATACAGGTTAGGTGAACTGGTGACTCTGCATTGACCGTAGGTGTGAATGTGTTTGTCCATCTATCTGTGGCCATGCAACAGACTGGTGTGACATTCAGGGTAAATCCTGCCTCTCGCCCTATGATTAGATGATGATAGGTTCCAGCTCTCCCATGACCATGATTGGAGTAAGCAGGTATAGAAAATGAATGAATAAACGTCATCCTACAAGAACCCTTTATGCTCCAGTGCCACCATATTCCAGAACTACAATCTACCAGGAGTATCCAGAAGTCCAAAGTGTCCAGTGCTTAGAGACATGGCTAAGGGCAGGAAGGCTGAAACACGACCTCCAACTGAACAAGACTCACAAGATGAAACGTCAAGATCAAACCAAGAAATATCTGAAGGCACTCAGATAGAGTGTACAGGGAGGTCGGGCACTGGTGGCACACTCCAGTATAACGAGAAGGACAGGTGCCACTCTGACTGGTTGATGTCATACCTCAACCTGTGACTGCAGTAAATATTATTTGGTCAGTTTTAAACATGCTGAAATTTAAAAATGTCAAATAACAGGAAGATACATGGTGTCAGATCAACTCCAAAACCACACTAGCATAAAAAAAATTAGTTCACGCGTAGTTATATATCCATCCATCCATTTTCTTCCGCTTTATCTGGAGTTGGGTCGCGGGGGCAGCAGCTCAAGCAAAGCTGCCCAGACCTCCCAATCCACACACACCTCACCCAGCTCCTCCGGGGGAACCCCAAGGCGTTCCCAAGCCAGCCGAGAGACGTAGTCCCTCCAGCATGTCCTGGGTCTTCCCCGGGGCCTCCTCCCAATGGAACATGTCCAGAACACCTCTCCAGCGAGGCGTCCAGGGGGCATCCAGAAAAGATGCCCGAGCCACCTCAACTGACTCCTTTCAACGTGGAGGAGCAGCGGCTCGACTCCGAGCTCCTCCTGAGTGACCGAGCTCCTCACCCTATCTCTAAGGGAGCGCCCAGCCACCCTGCGGAGGAAACTCATCTCGGCCGCTTGTACTCGCGATCTCGTTCTTTCGGTCATGAGCCAAATCTCATGACCATAGGTGAGGATCGGAACATAGATCGATCGGCAAATCGAGAGCTTTGCCTCCCTACTCAGCAAAGCGTAGTTATATAACTGTGTGCAATTTATCTCTGCGCAAAGGTGCTGCGTGCGAGGACCAGACACCCCCCCCACCACCCGCTTGCTCGAAGTTGACTTCTGCTCGCGCGCAGGGAATTCCTGCTCTCTTGCTTGAAACCTATGGCACTATGGGGGAGGGAACCAGGTCGGCACTGGCTCTGCTGTGATTGGTTGTCTCTGGAGAGCAAGGTTTGATTGACAGCCTTCCTCTCTGACGCGGAAGTCAGTCTGACACAACGGAGTTAAGCAAATATTGTCTCGTTTCTGCTTCAAACGTCACTCCAGTTATCATCTATCTCAGCGACAGATCTCTGAAGCTTCTGTACAACAATCATTTCCACATAAATTCAGCATTATTTCATAATAAATTACAGAAAGAAACACCGGCGTGTCCGAGTCTGACTCTACACCCAAACTGATCAAAGGGAATAATGTGATTATTAACCAAAGTAAAACTTCTTAAATCACATGCAAACTATTACGCCACCACCTCCCTGAAGGAGACAATTATCTCTGCATGCACGTAATGATAATTTGCGCAAACATTACTGGCTGTTTGAAGTGATCTTGGCCTCTGCTGTAAGCTTTCGAAACACATGAGAATGTTTCCCGCACGGAAGTACTGGATGAAGTGTGACAGCTATAAAAAAAAAAAAAAGCTTATAATTACAATTCAGACTTACTGGTAGGTTTCTCTTTGGTCATGCCACACTGGGCTTTGAGTGAGCGAGCGACTCGAACCACTTCCTGAACCCACGAGAACTGTTTTTCTTCTTCAGGGAAATACAAATGAACCTGACCAGACAGAGGAGAAAAAAAAAACATGTCATGGACATAAGAACAAAAAGAACAAAGTAGACCAGTCACAAAAGCTCAAGCTTTCATTGTAAACAAGTTTCAGCAATGTCTGGTGAAGCAGCAGTTGCTTAAATCCAACATGGCTGACTTGGACTGCAATTTAGTGTTATTTTGGAGTTTTAATGTGACACACTGATTGAAGTTGGGGGTAAAGGCATACATATCTTTCCAAATATGGTGGAGGATTTTCTTTCACCAAAACATCAAATCTAGGCTTGCATCACAGATATATCTTCTGGCAAATTGTAGCTGAACTTTTAGGTCTTCTTTTAAGAAAATCATCATTCATCATTCATCATGAAGCTGTATAAAATGCATGATGCACAATTTCTCCAATCACAGCCACAGAAGCCTATAACTTCTTCTGGGTTGTCTGGGTGTCTTGGTGGCTTTCCTCACTCTTCTCCTTCTTGCACAGTCACTCCAGTGCCATACGGTTTGTATTTTTTCATAATGTAAATCAAGTCCAAAACATATTCAGTGACTTGGAAATGTTCATGTATCCATCCCCTGACATGTCTGAAGAAAACTGGTAACAAAACTGATTATTTACAGGTGTTATACCAAAGGGACCCATTACTTATGCAACCCATCATCTTGGCTTTTATATTTTTAATTAATTTACATCAGGTTGTAGAGATTTGTTTTTAGTTTGAGTTTAAGGAAGATAATGTTAGAAATTTTTATATGGTGGAGAGGAAGCGGAGATACAAAATCATACGAAAACAGGTGAAAAGGTGATAACCTTCTCATGTGGAATCTCACTGAACTGGTCCTCCCGACACAAGCACGCATGGCTGGCGACCGTCCGCTGTATGCCGTCAGGAGTGGTGGCAAAAATACAGACACAAATCACGCGCAGGAGAGCCACTGACATGGCGCAAGACATGCAAAAGTGACGTCGACTTTCACATGTGTCGTGCGCCACTGGCGCGGCCTTTGCAGGTGCAAAGATTTGCATGTGTATACCACGCAGCACTCTCACGGATGTTGAGCGCCAGTAGTGTGGCTGAAATGGCGACACACTCATGCACACAGCGCTCAGGATGGATGTGGACTATTACATAGTTATCATGTGTAAGAGGCTGTGAAAATTCTCCTGACTTTATACATAAAAAGCACTGAAAAGAATAACAACAAAATAATAATAAATAATAATTAAAAAACAAGAAGAAAAGTGTGAACAACCATTCATGGACTTACAGAATGATGATGTCCAGGAGCTGCATCTGTCAAGTTCCACTGATCCTCACAGACAATGAAAAAAAAAAAAAAAAATCCAGATTGCCTTATTCACATTTTTCACACAGGTGAAGCCTGCTGTCCGTGCGTGCACGAGGGACGCTGACAGTTGGGAGCATTAGACTTAATTTCCACTGCAGTCCTCAGAAAAATAAATAAATAAAAAGAGAAAAACACAATAAATCTAGTTTGTGTGCTCCTCTGTGGCTGGACAGGATGCGTCTAGTGTGCGTTCACAGCCAGGCCACACATAAAACGGAGTTCCATCAGATGACCCAGCTCCTCCATGGCAGGACCGGATGCATGGGCTTACTGATGCTTTGACAGCACTCCAATAAAAATAACATAAAAGAATGAAGCCAGAGTGCTGATATCATCTGTCCAGCATGCTGTCCACGTGTGCATGAGGGATGTCAAAGGCCAGCAGCGTTAGACGTATTTCCACTTCTGTCCTCAGAAAAACAAATAAATAAACACAATAATCCGGTTGAAGCAGCTCATCCATGGCTGGACAGGATGACTCCAGCCCACTCGAGGGTCCACAGAGGGTGGGTTCTGCCCAGCTGCAGAGACAGGTGGCTGGATGCTGCTGGACTCGATGGGCTGCTTCCAAAAGCGCTTCTCTTCTCTGATCATATTAAAGGAAAAGTGTGTGTCAACCCCTCGGAAGTTGTCCCACATGTTGCACACGTTCCGAGTCACAGAGACTACGTGGTGAGGGCTATGAGGTGCCCGCCTGACCATCTGGCGAGGGACTTTATTGTGCAAATAATTTGGTCTGTTCAAAATCAAACGATGCATGGCTGCCGCTCTGCAACTGAGGTGAGGGCACGATGAACAGCTGCAATCCTCGCACTGAACTGAATTTCCTAGCAAATGCTATTTGCAGGCTGTTGTAGCCAAGTGAGATACTGGCCTAAGTGTTGACTCAACAAGAACATCTGGATTGTTTCATTTCAGTTCCACTGTGGTAGTGCACAGAGGTCACACTACAAGAACTGTGCAACTGTTTGAATACTTATGGACCTGACTGCATGAGATGGCCACAGAAATAAAAGTCGTGATTACTACTTCATGCAAACACAGACGTGGGGAAGTTCTGTAGTCATACCAGTTGGGAGGAGCGAGGGTACGGCTGCAGGCACAGGCTGGCCTGCGTGCTGGCCTGGGCTGTGGCCTGGACGATGTGAGGTCCGTATGGCTGCAGTCTCTGCCACAGTTCCTCTGTGATGAAGGGCATGAAGGGGGAAAGGAGGGCCAGAGACACAGAAACACAGTGATAGAGGATGCTGGTGGCGGCCTGCCTCAGCATGGCACTGTGTTGTGTGCACGTGTCGTTCTGTTGTTGCAGCAGAGGCTTCATGTACTCCTGCAACATACACACAGACATCTGGAACTAAAACATACTCAGGATCATCTCCTCACACAAATCCACAACACATGCCAGTGTTCACTAAATAAGACTATTCGTCTTTTGTGTGAACAGCAGAGAAACATTTCTAACATCAGAACATCAAGAAAGTGTTGACTCAAACCTGATGTTTTTATAACCATTAAAACACTGTTACTAATCAAACCCGTCACTGACAGCTGACTCAGTCAGGACAAATCCTCTTTTTAACTATTATTTATTTTTGTACAAAATGATTTTTTGGAAATAATTGATGTCACCCATCCCAGATATCTCATATAAATATTAGAATATTGTGTAAAAAGATGGTTATAATACTTCACTTAAAGTTTAAGAAACTCCTTATTTCTGCAGTATAAATACCTGATGAGTTCAATCAGAGCAATCCCTCCGTGGTGAGGAAAATAGTCTCTTGATCAATTCCAGGATGGGACATCTACATCCAATGATGATGTAGAGATGCCTGTGCACGGGTTTGTTTAATGTGGGACTGTTAATGCACGTTGACTAACACGGGGCCCTTGACAGATCCTTAGTCTGCTTTCCCAGCCGTTGGGTTACAAGCCATCACCTCCTCCACCTGATCCGTCAGCACAACTTGTTTCACCAGAGCCCCATTAGCCATCACAGTCACAGGGCACACAAGGTACCCACCATGTTTCACACCAACAGGCAATCCCCTTCTTGATCCATTACCCAGGTGTTAAGACACAGATGAAAAGTTAGATTTTGACTAATTCGAGTTCAATATACACAACCGTACTCATGGGCAGACTGTTGACTTGACAGTTGTCCAGAAGATACCTACGGACATTCTCTACCAATAGGGTGAGCCACAGAAGATGGCAGCTGAAAGGGCTGGCTGTTCACAGAGCACTGGATCAAAGCATATTCATGTAAAGCTGATTGGAATGGAAAGGTGTGGTTGGAAAAGATGCCCAAGCAACAGGGTTGAGGTCAGGACTGGACTGTGTTAAGTATTTTTTGGGGAGTTGTCTTATTTTCTGTTTATTGTTTGTCTCACTGCTTTCTCTTGTCTTTCACTTGGGTGCTTGGTGTTAGGTGGTTCCTTCTTGTTTTGCACACCCTGTTTTGGATCTTTCTCTCATAACCTGTCTCTCATCCCCTGCTTATCACTTCCTGTATTTAAGCCCGTCTTTTCCATCATCTCTCTGTCAGATTGTTGTGCTTCACCACCTTCGCTTCCAGCCTGTCTTCTGTGTTTTTGTCTAATGTTTCCCTGCCATGTTTTTTTTAACTATCTGCCTGTTTCCTGGACCCTTCCTTTTGCTTTATGTTTTGGCTACTGTTGCTGTTAACTGACTGTCTCCTCCTGTACAGAACCTTGCAAGTAATTGCAGTAAAACCTTTTGACTGTCTTACTCCTGTGTCTGAGCTCAGTATTTGTGTCCACTCATTCTGGGTTACAGAACCTGTTAGATGACTGCAGCATTGAAAAGACTGTTGAGCAAAGCTGAGCCAATAATGTCGGGGGTGGGGTGGGAGGCTTCACAAGGCATGGACTGAAGCTGGAGTCAGTGCATCAATTGCCACCATGCAGAGACATGTTCAGGAAATGGACTACAACTGTTGCATTTCTAGTGTCAAGACACTCCCAAACCAAAGACAATGTCAGAAGAGTTTGACCTAGACTAAGAAAAAGACCTGCACTGATGTTCCGTGGTCCAAAGGCCTCTTTTCAGATGAAAATAAATTTGCAATTCATTTGGAAATTGAGGTTCCAGAGTCTGGAAGAAGACTGGAGAGGTACAGAATCTATACTGCTTGAAGTCCACTGTGAAATTCCCACAGTGACCGCTGGCGCTGGCTCACTGTGTTTCATCAAGTCCAAAGTCAATGCAGCCATCTACCAGGAGATTTTATAACGCTTCCATCTGCTGACCAGCTTTATAGAAAGGCTGATTTCCTTTTCCAGCAGGACTTGGCTCCTACACACAGTGCAAAAACTACTGGGAACAGACTTGACCATGGTATTACTGTACTTGATTGCCTTAGTAGAGAAGCTTGAATCTTCAACTGGACTGGATTGCTTGACGCAAAAACGTTTCACTTCTAATCGCAGAAGCTTCCTCAGCTAAATTTCTTGCTCTGGTAGTCTGACTTCCGTCTTGGCTCTTGTAGAGAAGAACAAACAGAAGCCAGCAAAAGCTGGAGTTTTAAACCTAACAAGACCCCTCCTGCTGAGAGGCAGACTGCTACTGGCAGTGACTAACAGTTGCTCTAATTAGCACCTATTGTACTCTAGTTAGCACCCTCCTAATGACAGGGCAGCTGTCCCTCCTAATGATGAGACTGACCCCTCTCCTGATGCCTCTCCTGACGACATAAATGACTCATTACCATGAACAAAAGAGTGAAACTGCTTTGATCTGAGTACCCCATTGTAAACAGGTGACAAAGCGTGTCTCAGACCCCCTCCCCCCGGGTTAAGGCTGGGTTTCAACTGTTTCACATACAAAGCTTCCTTCACTCCCCTCTCAAACCATTTCTTTTCTCTGGCTAAGATTTAAAATTGGCTAAGATGTACTTGATTGCATCCATAGACAATACCACACAGATTCTCTGTTGGCTATTGTCAAGAGGAAAAAATGAGACAAAGAATTCAAAACACACACAGCTATGTTCACTTGTACAACTATAGATTCATAGGATTACACTGTATATTCACTCAACAAAACAATAAGTGCAACATTTTTGTTTTTGTTGAACCCTGATACCGTGCACAGATGAAAAAGAGCTGGACCTGGAAAGAGGGCATGGGGGCATTTCTGGTAGATGCCAAGCACAAGCCAGATGCCAACATCCAAGTCTAGAGCTTCTGTGTCCAGAAAGGACCACAATCAAGGTAAGAGGAGACAGTTCCGGATAAACCCCTAGGCCAGTTGAGAGAGGGACTCAATACTCATCTGGATCACATGGCCAGAGAACCTACATCTGCATTAGACATGGAAGCTTTAATGCAAATGTCCAAGGGCAGAAGAATGAGAACCCATGTGAACACCATTCTAAGTGGAGGGAGGCCAAGGTCACCACCATCAGAGAGGGACGAAGGCAAGGAGACCCCAACAGATGGAGCCAAACACACTGATCCTGGAAACACAGAAAAGAAGGAAGGCGCCTGCTGAAGGTAACACACAGGAAAACAAGTAGGAAGGAGAAATAAGGGATGCTCCTGATCCAGATGATGCCTTGGAGATTGAGTGCACCAATATTGGAACCCTTTCCTTCTATCACATGAGGGTCTTCGTTGGAGAATAATTATTAAAAAAAACAAGAAAGCTATCGGCATGAATGACTTATTCTGCTTCCTCCCATGGGGGACACAGGGCTTCTACAGAGGCTGTCCATCCTACTCTGTTTTTGCCAATGACTTCTCCCCATGATAGACCTGTGGATTTTAACTGGACATCCAGGGCCCATGTCCAGGTGTTCTTGGGTCTGTCTCTTTCTCTCTGGCCTTGGGGGCTGCATTCTAGTGATTAACGACTAATGTTGTTCATGTCTTTTAATGTATGCCAAATCAATTTCCATCTTCTGGTTTGAATGACATGTGAGACTGGTAACTGGTTGGTTTTCTGCCAAAGTTCTTTACTGTTAATCTGTGTGGGCTATTTTATTCTTAAAATTTGTCTGAGGCATCTATAAACAAATTTTTGGATGGCATTTATTGCTGTAGAGGAATCTCTCTATGTTTTTGAGCCACATAAGACAGACTTAACATTGGTGTTAAATACCTTAAATTTTGTTTTCCATCTCAATACTTTACTCTTCCAGGCTGGTCTCAAGATGACAAATGCTTGTTGGGCTTCCTGTTTCTCACCTTAACAACACTACCAAGGAATGTGAACTGCTCTACATCTTCAATTTCTTTTTCATTTGTGGTAATGACATCTGTTTTCTGGAATTATTCTCATGCTCTTGTTTTTTTGGGGATTTAAATGCAGACCTATTCTACTGGCAGTATTTTGTAGTTGGCTAATTTGATGTTGTAAATCTTGTAGATGACTAGTGTACAAATACAGTCAGCAAAAATCTGGGCAGGGGGTGGGGGGCAAGAGCCTATCTTAACAGTCACTGGGCATGAGGCAGGGTACACCATGGGCAGGACGTCAGTCTGTCACAGGGCCACATATAGACAAACAAATTCACACCCGCACACACACCTACGGACAATATAAAGCTTTAAATCCACCTAACCTGCATGTCTTTGGATGTGGGAGGAAGCCGGAGCACCCGGAGGGAACTCACGCAAACACAGAGAGAACATGCCATCTCCACACAGAAAGGCCACAGCTGGGAATCAATCCCATGTCCTTCTTGCTGTGAGACAACAGTGCTAACCACTAAGCCACCCTGCTGCCCAACAGCCATAGCTGCAACAGTTAATTATTAATTGTTGGTGGGAAGTGGTTAGTGCACTTGGGTTCAATGCAGAAGGTTCCCGGTTCAATCCCACCCCTGCCACATTTCTCCATGTAATGTGGAGTTGCATCAGGAAGGGCAACTTGTACCAATTCAACATGCAGATCCACCTTGGATTTGATGTGGCGACCTAGAGTGCAAACAAGGGAGCAGCTGAAGGGACTTACTTTACTAAATGTAATTGCCATCTATTTCAGTAATGTGTTAATTGTTTTTCATGTTTTTTTTTTTAATGTGTAAATACTCTGACTTCAGCTTCTTATATAGGATTTTTTTTTTCCTCCTCTTTGAGAGTCAGCAGAATATCTTTAGATTGTGGCCAAAACAAAACATCTTTGGCTTTGAGAAACACTGATCAGTATTTTTCACCAATTTCTGTCATTTTATGTACCAAACCACAAACAAATTAATCCAGAAAATAACACATTCATTGATAATTAAAATATTTGTTCATTGCAGCCCTTTGAAATATGCTGGGATTTTGTCGTTTATTTACATTTTTGACCTGATGACTGTCTTTTTAAGTTTTGGCACTTCATATGCATTACAAGCTTGGATTTTAAAAAATGTTTAAAATGCTGTGTCCATGTGCTGGACCACCCCCGGCTGAGCATCAGCCTGGCACTTTTTTAAATGTCCACCCCAAATTAAATGATTTTTTTTATTAAGGTTTATTAAAAAAAACCCTGTAAAATAAATTATTTCATGACTCAACAGATCATAAGTGTTCTCTGAGAGCACAATGTCTCCTGCTGGCTAATGCTGCTTTGGTACAAGTGCTTGCTACATTCTGATAACATTTGTTTTGTCAACACACATCAGCTATTTGCTCTTCTATCAAAAACTGCAAAATGTGCTAATTTTAGTGAAGAATTTCATAAATCAAGAGAAACATTTCTCGCTAATGAATCACAGAATAGAATAATAAATATATTACTTTTCAAAGTTAACCTGTTGATGCAGACTTTGCACTGAAAAATATAAAGAAAAACAAATTTTCTGTGATTTTCCTTAAGTCGAACAATATGATAATATGCGTATTACCAACGTATAACAAGGACATGTACTAAGTTTTACAAAATTCCTCCTAAAATGTGAGAGAAGTTGATTTTAGAATGCAGGGACCAACTCATGAAACTGACGGAGTCTAGATTTGTTAATTAATGATGAATTAATGGTAAAATGGGCCCAAGTAGAACTATATAGTAATATGCATATTACCAACCTATGGCAAGGACTTGTACCCTTTTCAGGAGAGACACCCTTTTCAGGAGAGACAGAGAGAGAGAGAGAGAGAGAGAGAGAGAGAGAGAGAGATCACCACAAATTGGAGAGCTGATCAATATATTAATTAACCCCTTTAATGCTCGGGCAGGAATATAAAGGTAAGGTGAAAGAAGTAAAAGAACTAAGATTTCTTCTATGCACACAAAACTTTTATTTCAAATTCTGTTCAGAAATTTGTCCAGTCGATGTTAACTAGGACTTCACATTTGCCAACACAATCCATCCCCTCACAGGTGCCTAATATGACCAGCCTTGGGATTTAATTAGGACATTGTTAAAAAGAAACGGTGACATTTCTGTCAAAAACAACTTTGTTCGTTGTGAAGCTGTAGGCAGTGAAGCAATGGACAAAAGATGCCTGATGCCCAGTTCTCCAATCACATCCACAGACGCTTGTAATTCATTCATAAATGTCCTCAGTGTCTTGAAAGCTTCCCTCACTGGCCTACTTTGTTTGCTTTCACTCTGTTCTGAAGTGAGCCTGCTTTGAGAGGGACATTGCTGGACATGGTATTTTAATACTGGCAGGATGATTTTCTGTCATAAGAGTCATAAAAAGGATGCGTGTGGAAGGTCCTTTATCACCAAATTGCTACTGATATCAAGTGCCAAAGTTTAAATAGATTCTTACCACTGGATATGGCATTATAATACAGGTGGCAACACTGTAAATAAGTCCCCCCCAGCCACACACCCCAGACTATATGTTTCATCTAGTGCGGAAGAGGACACACATGGGGAAAAGATAGCACCTCTGCACATCCAGGAATCTGGGCGTAACCTCAAGGAACTCAGCCTTGAGGTTGCCACACACCCCAAATGGGTATATCAAACCATCCCACATGCAGGAGCAGGCCAGGCACAAGTCACAGATCCCCTGCTCCAACCCCAGACAGGGATCAAACCACACAGAGGGGGGAGGCCAATGCTCCACCTAAGACCAGTCACCAAGACAAGACCAGGCAACATTACCAAGCAACGCTGTTGTGGCATGAAGCTGAAGCTGCAGCCCTGAAATCAAAGGGAGAACAACCGCTCCCTGCCAGTTCCAGGGATGCACCCCATACCAACCATCCAGAAGGTGAAAAACATTACACAGACAGAGCGCCTGCCTCCTCAGTTTGGCTTGAGTGTTGAAGGTTCCCGGTTCAAACCCCACCCTGCCACATTTCTCCATGTAATGTGGTGCTGTATCAGGAAGGGCATCCGGCGTAAAACTCAACATGCAGAACCACCTCACATCTGCTGTGGCAACACCACGGGAGCAGCTGAAGGGACTTACAAACTTACTTTTACTGTAAAAATCATTGAGGGCTTTTTTAATTTGCAAATCCCATATCAATCAATCAATCAATCAATCAATTTTTTTTATATAGCGCCAAATCACAACAAACAGTTGCCCCAAGGCGCTTTATATTGTAAGGCAAGGCCATACAATAATTATGCAAAACCCCAACGGTCAAAACGACCCCGTGAGCAAGCACTTGGCTACAGTGGGAAGGAAAAACTCCCTTTTAACAGGAAGAAACCTCCAGCAGAACCAGGCTCAGGGAGGGGCAGTCTTCTGCTGGGACTGGTTGGGGCTGAGGGAGAGAACCAGGAAAAAGACGTGCTGTGGAGGGGAGCAGAGATCAATCACTAATGATTAAATGCAGAGTGGTGCATACAGAGCAAAAAGAGAAAGAAACAGTGCATCATGGGAACCCCCCAGCAGTCTACGTCTATAGCAGCATAACTAAGGGATGGTTCAGGGTCACCTGATCCAGCCCTAACTATAAGCTTTAGCAAAAGGAAAGTTTTAAGCCTAATCTTAAAAGTAGAGAGGGTGTCTGTCTCCCTGATCTGAATTGGGAGCTGGTTCCACAGGAGAGGAGCCTGAAAGCTGAAGGCTCTGCCTCCCGTTCTACTCTTACAAACCCTAGGAACTAAAGTAAGCCTGCAGTCTGAGAGCGAAGCGCTCTATTGGGTGATATGGTACTACGATGGTCCCTAAGATAAGATGGGACCTGATTATTCAACACCTTATAAGTAAGAAGAAGAATTTTAAATTCTATTCTAGAATTAACAGGAAGCCAATGAAGAGAGGCCAATATGGGTGAGATATGCTCTCTCCTTCTAGTCCCCGTCAGTACTCTAGCTGCAGCATTTTGAATTAACTGAAGGCTTTTTAGGGAACTTTTAGGACAACCTGATAATAATGAATTACAATAGTCCAGCCTAGAGGAAATAAATGCATGAATTAGTTTTTTCAGCATCACTCTGAGACAAGACCTTTCTGATTTTAGAGATATTGCGTAAATGCAAAAAAGCAGTCCTACATATTTGTTTAATATGCGCTTTGAATGACATATCCTGATCAAAATGACTCCAAGATTTCTCACAGTATTACTAGAGGTCAGGGTAATGCCATCCAGAGTAAGGATCTGGTTAGACACCATGTTTCTAAGATTTGTGGGGCCAAGTACAATAACTTCAGTTTTATCTGAGTTTAAAAGCAGGAAATTAGAGGTCATCCATGTCTTTATGTCTGTAAGACAATCCTGCAGTTTAGCTAATTGGTGTGTGTCCTCTGGCTTCATGGATAGATAAAGCTGGGTATAATCTGCGTAACAATGAAAATTTAAGCAATACCGTCTAATAATACTGCCTAAGGGAAGCATATATAAAGTGAATAAAATTGGTCCTAGCACAGAACCTTGTGGAACTCCATAATTAACTTTAGTCTGTGAAGAAGATTCCCCCATTTACATGAACAAATGTAATCTATTAGACAAATATGATTCAAACCACCGCAGCGCAGTGCCTTTAATACCTATGGCATGCTCTAATCTCTGTAATAAAATTTTATGGTCAACAGTATCAAAAGCAGCACTGAGGTCTAACAGAACAAGCACAGAGATGAGTCCACTGTCCGAGGCCATAAGAAGATCATTTGTAACCTTCACTAATGCTGTTTCTGTACTATGATGAATTCTAAAACCTGACTGAAACTCTTCAAATAGACCATTCCTCTGCAGATGATCAGTTAGCTGTTTTACAACTACCCTTTCAAGAATTTTTGAGAGAAAAGGAAGGTTGGAGATTGGCCTATAATTAGCTAAGATAGCTGGGTCAAGTGATGGCTTTTTAAGTAATGGTTTAATTACTGCCACCTTAAAAGCCTGTGGTACATAGCCAACTAACAAAGATAGATTGATCATATTAAGATCGAAGCATTAAATAATGGTAGGGCTTCCTTGAGCAGCCTGGTAGGAATGGGGTCTAATAAACATGTTGATGGTTTGGATGAAGTAACTAATGAAAATAACTCAGACAGAACAATCGGAGAGAAAGAGTCTAACCAATACCGGCATCACTGAAAGCAGCCAAAGATAACGATACGTCTTTGGGATGGTTATGAGTAATTTTTTCTCTAATAGTTAAAATTTTGTTAGCAAAGAAAGTCATGAAGTCATTACTAGTTAAAGTTAATGGAATACTCAGCTCAATAGAGCTCTGACTCTTTGTCAGCCTGGCTACAGTGCTGAAAAGAAACCTGGGGTTGTTCTTATTTTCTTCAATTAGTGATGAGTAGAAAGATGTCCTAGCTTTACGGAGGGCTTTTTATAGAGCAACAGACTCTTTTTCCAGGCTAAGTGAAGATCTTCTAAATTAGTGAGACGCCATTTCCTCTCCAACTTACGGGTTATCTGCTTTAAGCTACGAGTTTGTGAGTTATACCACGGAGTCAGACACTTCTGATTTAAAGCTCTCTTTTTCAGAGGAGCTACAGCATCCAAAGTTGTCTTCAATGAGGATGTAAAACTATTGACGAGATACTCTATCTCCCTTACAGAGTTTAGGTAGCTACTCTGCACTGTGTTGTTATATGGCATTAGAGAACATAAAGAAGGAATCATATCCTTAAACCTAGTTACAGCGCTTTCTGAAAGACTTCTAGTGTAATGAAACTTATTCCCTACTGCTGGGTAGTCCATCAGAGTAAATGTAAATGTTATTAAGAAATGATCAGACAGAAGGGAGTTTTCAGGGAATACTGTTAAGTCTTCTATTTCCATACCATAAGTCAGAACAAGATCTAAGATATGATTAAAGTGGTGGGTGGACTCATTTACTTTTTGAGCAAAGCCAATAGAGTCTAATAATAGATTAAATGCAGTGTTGAGGCTGTCATTCTCAGCATCTGTGTGGATGTTAAAATCGCCCACTATAATTATCTTATCTGAGCTAAGCACTAAGTCAGACAAAAGGTCTGAAAATTCACAGAGAAACTCACAGTAACGACCAGGTGGACGATAGATAATAACAAATAAATGGTCCAAACATTTTTATGATTTGAGGTGGTACAACTGTGTTGAGTGTAAAGTTGTGTTTCTCACCACATAAACGTCACAGAGGCTGTGTGTCCAAAAGGAATAGAGGGCAGATGTGACTGTGTGCAGCTCATAGGCTTCAAAGCTTCGCTCACATTGTGTGACTGTGCTGTAGAGCCGAGAACAAATCCAGCGGTCCATGTTGGTCACAGGAGTGGTCTGAAAAATGCAAAAAACCAATGTCAGCTCTCATTGCAAACTAGAAACACTTGTGGAAAATCGAAGACATGACTTTAATGTTTTGCTTTAAAGTTCACTTCTCTGCCAGCTTTACTACTTTTGTTTTAGTGCCCAGATCTGCTTTTTTTATATATATACAAATATGCTTCAACATTTTCTGGTTTCCATTTCAGCCCGTTTTCACTACGTTTGATTGAAATCTGATTATTACTCAAACAAATAATGAAACTAACCAACAAGCAGGCAAAGGTGAAACTCCTTTTTTGTTTTTTGTACCTTCTCCAGTGTTTCCACTTGTGATGTGTTGTTCTCCAACACGCCCAGTGTGAAGCGTAATGTCTGCCACATTTTATTACAGAAGTGTCTGCAGCTCAGAACCTGAGAGACGGACAGACTGGTGTCTTCTCCTGAAGGACACACACAAAGTCACAGTCAGATGACATTTAGTAACAGCTCCAACTCTGAATGACATTAGGTGAAGTATATCCCAGCATGCCTTAGTCCCACCTCTGCACCCTATTACTCATGTGGGTGCCATCACTGATACCTCACCTAGATTTACTGAATTGAATGCCATTTCACTGGGTGTGCTGACGAAACATGCAACTTCAGCTATATGTACAATGTGTCTCCAACTGGTTCAAAATGCTGCTGCAAGAATTTTGACAAAAAGCAGAAAGAAGCCTACATTACACCTATTCTGGCCTCCCTTCACTGGCTTCCTGTCTCTGTGAGGTCTAATTTTAAGGTTCTGTTACTAATTCAGAAAATTATTCAAGTAGTAGCACCTAGCTGACCCAATTACACCCTATGTACCAGCCTGGGCTCAGTGTTCTCAGGGTACAGGACTATTTTGTATCCCCTAAGGTTAAAAAAGTCAGCAGACCACACAGCCTTTTCTTATTGTGCGCCTGTTTTGAGGAACAATCTCACTGTGGAAATAAGTCAGATTTTGTAGGGACATTAAGAGCCGAAATCTTGTAAGTTTCAAGTGGGGGGGGGGTGATATATCATGTTTCAGTAGGCCACTGAAGTTTTTTAGGGGAAGATGTATTGTCCAAACGGACAAATATGATTTTTATCCAAAAATCCCTTTGGGAGGAAAATTACGGCCCTTTTTAGTGTAGGGGTTAAAGGGGCCAAAACAGTGACATAGTCAAAATGTGGATTTTGACCTTTGAATATTTTTGTGCATCCTCAGTAAACCTCATTGATCTTATGGTATATGAATGTATGGATGGAGTTCTCCCATTTAGTGTTATATTTTTCAAGGCTAACTGAGGGCGCCGCCTATAGGTGGTGCTTCAAGTCACAACTTTTGGCATTTTGGGCTACATATGGGACCCTCCCAGGGCCTGTGACCTGAATAAGCCTTGCTCATTTATGCATATTTGGATACACTGGGACAAGTTCTTTCCAAATTTGCATAAATGACGGTGACTTAGTTAGGGCGTTTTTGCATAGATGCCGCTCTTTATGATAAGAACGCGATATTTGGTGATTTTCATTTGGCCATATCTCGGTGCGCCCCCTATGGATTTCAGTAAAACTTGTTTTATTATGTTCCTCTGTATCTCTGCTATTCAGGGTAAAGATATCAGGAAGGCTTTTTGCCTCATGAGGCAAACACCTTATTGATATCTGCAGAGAGTCATCCCACACAAGGCAGCGGGTCCTGACGGGCTCACAGGCAGGGTGCTCAAAGAATGCTCCTCTCAGCCGGGTGGGCCTCTTGCCAGGCTGGTCCAGCTTCTCCTGGATTCTAGTTCTGTTCTCAAGCAATGGAAGGAATCTTTCATAATTCCAGTTCCCAAAAAAACACCTGCTAAGGGAGCAGAGGGACTACAGACCAGTAGCCTTAACATCAGTGCTGTGTAAATGTATGGAGAGGGTCGTGTGTAAACACCTTATAGACCTACTGTCGGACAAACTGGACCCATTCCAGTTTGCCTACAAGGCAAACCGAGGTGTGGAAGATGCAAGTCTCACTCTTTTAGACACTGTCACCAAACATCTGGGCTCTGCACACCCACACACAAGGATTTTATTCATGGACTTCTCCTCAGCTTTTAATACCATAAATAGAAATAACCTGTTGCATTGTCTCTCTGACCTTCATGTTCATCCCACACTGATTTTATAGATTAAGAGTTTTTTACTGGATAAACCACAACTGGTGTTTTTAAATGGTTTTAAGTCAACTAAGCTGGTTTTAAAAACAGGACTCCCACAAGGCTGTGTTTATCTCCCATTCTCTTCTCTGTATATACCAATAACATCTCCTGTAGCAGTGAAGGAATTACTCTTTTTAAATATGCAGGTGACATGGCTCTGGTGGCGCACTTGACTGACACTGATGCCCTGTCCCACTACCAGCTCACATTCAGCAACTTGGTCCAGACATATTCTGAACATTCCCTGGAACTGAACATTTCTAAGACCAAGGAGCTGTGCTGTGGGGGCAGAGACAAAACACCATCTTCACTGTTCAGCCACTCAGCATCCAGGGTCAGATGGTGGAGCAGGTTCAGTCATTCAAGTACCTCGGAACAGAGATCGACACTGGCCTGTCTTTCTTAACACACAGTGACACTGTCTACAAAAAAGCACAACAGCATCTCCATCTTCTGAGGAAATAGGACTTTCCACATCAGCAAGGACATTTTAATTCTGGTCTATAAATCCCTCACTGAATCGCTTCTTATTTTCAATATGTCATCCTGGTACAATTTCTTCAGTGGTGGGCACAGATAACCAAAAAATTAACTTCGATAACAGATAATCAGATAACTGAAAAGTTATCTTTGATAAAGATAAACCGATAAACCACCCAAAAATATATCAGAAGTTACAGATAACCGATAAATTCCAGTATTGTCTCTGGTACATTTGCAACTACTAACAAGCTGAATTTGAGTTTTAACACCACGATCGCTTTTGGAAGCATCAAAAGCGACAATAGACCCAAACAATGAGCCCACACTTCCATGTTTGAACATCCTGCCCCCTGCTGGAAGCTCTTGTTTACTACACGGCTTCTAGCACAGAAGCACCCTGAAAGCAGCCACAAAGCCAGTTCTCTACCAATCACAACGCTCCGGTCAGGCGGAGGTCTTGGAAAATAAAGTCATGCTGACTTATGGTTTGGTGTGAATACTGATAGAATAACTCCATTAATGTCAATTCTGTCATTTGTACAAAGTTCAAATATAACATATATCTTTTAATGTTGAATAATGCACTAATTCTGAGGTTTTGTAACAAACACAGACAGATTGCAAAGGATTCTGGGTAAAAGTGCCTCTGCTAAACACTGATTGGTTCAGTCATTCATTATGTAAACCAACACGTTAATGTGACGTGTGTTGGTGTTTACAGATAAATGTGCTTTTGTAAAATATTCCATTTTTTATTTGTAAAAACAGGCATTTTTTTATTTTACGGAGCCCTGGAAGTGTCATCGCAAAATGTTTTGCATGTGGAGAGAATGTGCGCACATTTTATTAGTGCCGTGCGCACGTTTTATGATATTGTAAAACGTGCACTCAATATTGTCTTGACACATAAATGTTGGCTTTACACTGTGCGAGTTTTGGCCCTTTTTCAGATGATTTTTCATTCATGCGAGAAGTTTTTGGACCGAGTTTCAGGTTAATCGTGCATCCTGCATCGTGTAGTGTACGTGGAGTAACAAGGTGCATTTAACATCTCACGACCACCTCCTGATCGCCGATCGGATGGTCAGATGAAAATCAAACCTGTTTGATATTATTCTGGTCGGCCGTCGTGAAGGTATCCTGCTGCTGAAGAGCTACAAGCATCCAACCCGTCGCATTGTGCCTGTGCAAACACCGCAGAGCTGTCTTGTAATGTTTTTTTTTGTTGTTTTGTTTTTAAACTTTGATGTCTCCCATCGAGAGTTTTTGTAAATTAAGTTTGACAAAAAAGGTTACATTTTGCTTCTGGAAACAGGAGTTCGACATGTAGTTTTTGAACGTACAATGTGTGTGAGAACATAAATCGTGCACTCTGAACTTTTGTTGTACAGTTTGAACTGAGAGTACAGTGCTTAAAAATATACAGTGTCTGCTCAGTTTCAGGACGAATACTGCCAATCTACTGCCATGAACACTACTGGCCAGTAGATGGCAGTAGAGGCCTTGAAAACTTGCCAAAACAAAATTCCACATAATCTGTGTCTGCTACATTTAAGATGCGTGGAATTTAACAAACGCAAATACAATAACAACGTCTATAAACCCAGAGAATATATTCACGAAAGTTTTAGGCACTAGAGTTTAATGCTGTTGTCCGTGGAGCCTGAACAGAGTGTCTGAAATGCATTTGTCCTGCCGTGAATGTACTGAGATTACCCTGTCCTACCCATAATGCACTGCTGGGCACAGCATGTGCTCACTAAAACCTTAAAAATTAGCACATTACTTTAAAACTAAAACATATATCTGATATTTTCACTTTATAAAACTTCAGACATGACAGTAATTTTAAATAACTTGTCCAAAATTAGTTTGGTTAAAATTTGAACCATAAGTTAAAAATGTATGCCTCTGGAGGACTTGGGTGATATTGCCAGTGTATCAGTATGGTGTTAACAGGAATATTTTTTTTTTTTTTTTTTGTGACAAGTTCTCCTTTGCCTGCAGAAGATAGAGTGGTTTCTCCTGGAAACAACTCTCTTCTGTTTGCAGAGGGTGGAACTATACATCTGTTAGGAAACGTTTAACAGGTAGGTGCTCAACTGATTTTAAATTTTAAAAATGTTTGCCATTGTTCAGCCTTGTTTACTACTTTATCAGTCTAAAAGTTATCGGACAAAAATTAATCGGAAGATAATTAGTCTGATAATGGTTTTTAAAGTTATCTAAAAAGATAATCCGATAATGAAAACATTATCTTCAACAATTATCTGTTATCGGATTATCGGAACTGTGCCCACCACTGAATTTCTTCTCTAAACAAAGAAATAAGCTTCTCCGCACTATCAGTCATGCAAGCAAAATAACTGGCACACCCCAAACCCCCCTGTCTGAACTATACAGTCACTCAGTGACCAGGAAAGCCACCCTGATCACTGAGGACCCCTCACACCCCCTCCACCACTCCTTCCAGTTACTGCCATCAGGCAGGCGGTACAGAGTTCCTCTGGCCCGCAAAAATATTTGTAAGAAATCTTTTATTCCCTCTGCTGTAGTAGCCCTTAATAAGACCAGATAGATGCTTTTGCTGCCAATTGTGTTGCAAATCAATCTTTTTTTTTCAGTGAAGTTTTGTGTGAAGCGAGTTGTTGAAGAAGGATTTCTGTGACCTTTGTGGGACAGACAAAGTTTATTACCTCCACCAAGGAGGTTATGTTTTCGGTCGCGTTTGTTTGTTTGTCTGTCTGTTTGTCAGCAGGATAACTCAAAATGTTTTGAATGGATTTTGATGAAATTTTGTGGAGTGGTTGGAAATGACAAGAGGAACAAGTGATTAAATTTTAGTGGTGATCCGGATCACGATGCGGATCCTGATGCTAACGTGTTAGCATGTCTATGGCATTTTCGATGTTAAAAGTTAGCATTAAGCAGTTGCAGCTGTCATCACGTTCGGGTGCATTTGTTTTCAAATTGTAATATTTCTTATATTTATTTTTGTTTATATATTAATAATCTATTGATTATTATATACAATTTTAGAGAAAGAAACAAAAAGAAATAGAGGGAATCTTTTTAGGGTCAGTGACCCTATGGCCTTGTTTAGAGAAGTGTTTCATAAATGTTAAAAAAAATTCATATATTTGCAGTTTAGTTGAATAATAAATTGAATTTTGTCTTATTTGTTTTTGTCTATAAGCACATGCAATATCAATGTCAGTGCTCAGATGACAGTAGCTTCTGGGAAAGGTGCAAGTTGCAATAAACTGTGATGCCAAGCGCTAAGGATACATGCTATCCAGTCACAGCAGATGAAACTTTTTTTTACTACTGAGCAAACATCATTGTTAGACTTTTTTAGGTTCAATGATTCCACGGTGTGTAGATGTTATGGCGTCAGTGACCCCATGGCCTTGGAGGAGGTTTGCACTCTCTGAGTGCTTCTAGTTCTATTCTATTTTAACTACTGAACGAACCTTTTCTGTTTTCAATGTTTGTTTGTTTGTTTTTTTTGTCAGGCATGGCGTTGGCGTGGCTCTCACCAGGGATGGAGTAAGTAAAAGGTTTAACTGTCAAAGCAAGCAGGGAGTCGGTACACAGGTGATCCAGCTGAGGCGTGGTTCAACAGACAGGCACAGGTCAAAATACACAGCTACTCTATTTTGGATTAATTTGACCCTCAACAAAGTTTTCATTGGACAATCATTACCTCCAATTCCAAGGTAAGGTGTACAATTTTCTCTTTTTCCGACTCCATGTTGTAAATTTGCAGATTTTTCTGCTAAATGTATGTGATCCCGAAATGTAATCAGCGTGTGCACTACAAAAACTATTGAAATATGAGAGTAAAGAGTGAAAGCATTAAAGCGTCAAATCACAGCCTTTTGCAGTGTCTGATTTAACAGGTGTATGTCAGGCTGCGGGTCCGAGTCTGAGCACAGTGTGAAAAAAAAAATAAACGGTTGGGCTTTTAGTCACGGAAATGACTCCAGTCCCACTTTCCTCAAATCTGTGAGTGTCATCAATTAACTTTAATTACCTCTGCTCTGGGTTTTTAATGGAAATACATTGCAATCGGACAGGACATTTTTTTTTTTATGTGAATGAAAATCAGTTATACAAAATCAAATCTGTTATATACGGTGTTTATTACATGGAAAACAAGACAAAAACATCGGACTGTCGGTGACTGCAAATATCTGGTTTATACGATGACGTTTTAGGTGAGTTTTACTGTACATGGGACTGTACAAAAATTTATCTCGCAAAGCTTTGACAATGAAGTCACTTCCAACCCACATGGCTGAATTTATTCTCCCAAATTTTTCTTCTGTTTGGATCTGAAGGGAATCTGTACATTTTGAACCCCTTGTTGTGTTTATCTGCACATTCAAATGCATAACAACCCGGCATTTTCAGCGAATAAATAAATAAAATAGCTGGATTTACATGCAGACACATTAATAGTAAACACTATTTTGGCCCCAAGATGGCACCACGAGTCATGTGACTGGTTTTTGTTTTTTGGCTCGTCATGTCGCTACTGTCTGAATAAAGGAACTGTACTCTGACCCACCCAAACAATAGGGAAAGGCTACACACACAACTGCACACCCGCTCACCCCACCAACAGCATCATCAAGTTTGCTGATTGTTGAGGGGAATGAGTGTTCATACCAGGATGAGGTGGAATTACTCCTTACAGAGGAATCAAAGTACTTTGTTCATCCAAAGCTCCAAAGTGCTCCCTCAGGAGCAGAGATGTCATCTGAGAGGTTACCAGATGGCTCCTCGGAAGCAAACACATCAGGAAGTCGGCTGGGTGGCCTTACAGGAGGAGAGACATCATCTGGGGTGGCTGTCCTGCCTCACAGGAGCAGGTATGAGATCCGGTAGGCAGCCAGGTGACCCCTCAGAAGTTATCAGGAAGGTGGCCCCTGGGAGCAGAAACATCAATGAGGGCAGCCAGGATGTGCAACGTCATCATGAGGGTGGGTGAGTGGCCCTTTAGGAGGCAGGACATCATCAGGAGGATGACCAGCCAGTTCTTCTGGAGGCAAGAAGTCACTGCGGGTGCGAACAAGCAGCTCCTCGGGAACTGGGATATCTACTGCAAAGTGGGAGGATGTTCCCTTGGGAGGCAAGACATCATTGGGGTGCAACTGCATGACCCCTCGGGGCAAAGCTGTCTTATGGGAGGTGGCCAGGCAGCCCCAGCAGGGTCAAACATATCCAGGAGTTGATCTGCAGGCAGTAGCTTGCACAGAAATCCAGGATGATGGCCTGGTTTCCCACCCAAGGCAGGAAAAATTCCAAGAGCCATCACTTCCCCAGGAAAAGGAACTGGGGAGGTCCTGTGGTGTGTCTGTGGCAACCTCCAGCGTTGCCACAGTGCGGTGAGGGCAAACTCCATAGTTGGGTCTGATGATGCTGTAATGGCGACCTCCAGGGCAAGCTCAAGGGCTGCAGCTCCCTCCGGAGCAGCCTCGAGGACTGCAGCTCCCCCTGGTGCAGCTTCCAGGACTGCAGCTCCCTCCGGAGGGGCCTCAGGGACTGCAGCTCCCTCCGGAGGGGCCTCAGGGACTGCAGCTCCCTCCGGAGGGGCCTCAGGGACTGCAGCTCCCTCCGGAGGGGCCTCAGGGACTGCAGCTCCCTTCGGAGGGGCCTCAGGGACTGCAGCTCCCTCCGGAGGGGCCTCGAGGACTACACCTCCCTTCGGAGGGGCCTCGAGGACTGCAGCTCCCTCTGGACCGGCGTCGAAGACTACGGCTTCCTCCGGAGCGGCTTCCTCGTGGAGCGGCCTTAAGGACGGCGGTGTCCTCTGGAGCTAGTGGTTGACATCTCCTTTGAAGCTTGAGTATTGCTGCCTCTTTTCCTTGGTCTCCAGCACACGGCCATCTGCACCAGGCGAGACGTGGCAGGGGCTGTGGTGTGGTGGGCGCTGAAGGCTGCAGAGGAGTGCTGGATGTTGAAAGATTGCAGAGGAGTGGTGGGTGCTGAAGGCTGCAGGGGCATGTGGAGTCTGTAAATGAGGTCTGAGAAAGTGTGTTGGTAGAGGACAATTGACTATAAAACAGAGAGCATTAACTGTATGGTCATGAAGAGAGACGGGGTTATTAATGACTGTGGGTGATATAGAAGACTGAAAAAAATGGAGCAACAGGGCCATTTGAGTCTGGATCATACAATAATGATATAGGATCCTTGATGCATGGAGGAATCCTGTTGTGTAAGAAGTTATTTTAGCTGACTAAGATTGGGGTAAGCAGGAAGTAAGTCAAGTAAAGTTGTTGAATGAGCCCAAAAATCTTGTTCTTTTAGTTACTGTCAGTACTGTCAGTGAAATCTAGGAATAGATCCCAGTTCTTCAAAAACACTTCAGCTTTGTTATGGAAGTCAAGTACGTCTGGGTCCTCTTCTGAGTCCAAACAACGATCTCCAATCAGATTGGGAATCAGAATCAGAAGAGTTTTAATGAATGTTACACACTGCAGGTGGAGGCTTTGATGGTAAATATATTTCTGGGTGACAGACCCAGTAAGGAAGCCTGCCCTCATTAAACCGGACACTCGTTTTAATTTGTTGAAATAAAACAAATAAATCAAAACATTAAGGAGCAGCTTGGACTGAAGGTGTGTTTTTGTCTTAATGCATTGTGTAGCTTTTCAGATGTCAAGCACATCCCCCGGACGGACTTTGTCGTGCCTGTAGTTTGCTCTTAATATGAATAATATCAAACAAAATACAATGATCAGATGGTACACATTTTTAGCAGATTTGCCTTATTCACAGACCACATGGTGCAAAAAAAATGATTATGGTTGATTTAAGGAAAATTAATCAATTTCTCAAAATATTTCAAAGAGTTAGTCTCCATGGAAAACAGTTTTTTCTGCTCCAGGATCTATTGTTCACTGCAGTTATTCACAGTCTCTACTGTTCCTCTGGTCATCAAGATACAATTGTACTCACTTCTTTAAAAATAGTGCTCTCTGTGTTTATGGTGACTCACTCACCTTGAATATTGTGAGAGCAAAGGGCAAAGCGCAGTGCATCAGTACCACACTGTGGGATTCCGTTGGGGAACTCTTTCCTCTGCACAGACAATAATTAAAACAGATAAATTAGGATTGAAGTTGGCTCCAAAGAAAAAAGAAAAAAAAAAAAAAAAAACTAGGGAGGAGGATGCTGACCTGTGCTTCCATGGCAACAATCCGTTCCCTGGGCTCAAGATTTCCTTCCTTCACTTTTTCCTGAAGTTTCTGTGAGAAGAAATTTTTTTTTTTTGACTGAATGTCATCATTTGCTGTTAGTTTTCTCCTGCTTGGTTCTCCATCCATCCCTACTCATTTACCCTTTTGACAACAGGCTTGTGCCTTCATGACACACTTTCTCATAATTTTTGTATGAATGAAGCCCAACAGCCTTGTATATAAAATATTGCATAAGATTCATACTAATAGTAGACGTATGAACAAAAGGCAAAAATGGCGTGCAAATAAAGATTTGACTTATAAAACCATACACACAAACATACACTGTCTTCAGAAATCACACACTGCTCTGAACTGTGTGCATGTTTATGTGTCCCATCAACACGCCCGCATTCAATCACAAACGTTCAAAACACACAAAGCCCGAAATTTGGATGTATCACAGCAACCAAGAGGAACAGCAGGATGCGTTTCTGAAACAGAAATTGAGGTGTTTCTGTGCATCACAACAATGAGATCACAAAAAACAAAACAATAAGTGCAGTGACTGGCAACGCGAGTTGTCCATAAGTAGTTTTGAACTCAAACATTCGTAACCACTGTTCACTCATGATGCAAAGAAAACTTTAACAAGCACAACACAAGAATGATGTCACCACACTGCTGTCTTTAGGAAGACAAAATCTCTAGAAATAACATTTGTGCAGCAAAAAAAAAATTACAGAAAATTGCAGGAGGAAAACGATGCGTCATGTCACTACAGCAGACAGGACGTCGTGCATCTGTTGACAATAGTCCAATCGTGTCCACTAATATATTTCCATTTCAGCAGCTGTGGTGCACTGATGAATTATTAAACATGATTTATATCCAAGTCAACTTTTACACTGAACAAAAATATAAATGCAACACTTTTGGTTTTTCTCCCATTTTTCATAAGCTAAAGACAAATGCTTTTGGAGATGCCTTATGGTGGAGAAATGAACATTCAATTCACGGTCAACAGCTCTGGTGGACATTCCTGCAGTCAGCATGCCAATCGCATGCTCCCTCAAAACCACACGTGCAGATGTGTTGTGTGGGGGGGCACGCGAAGCACATGCACACGTGAGGGGAGAACGCCACATGCGTACTCAGCAACTTCACGGTCGTGGGGGCACTTAGACAAATTTCACATCCACCTCGACAGTGATTGTCTCCGGACTGTTTTCGTGATGATAGTACGAATGGCCACATTTTTTTTTTAAGTGCCATGCGATTGGTGTGTCACCTGGAATTTGGCCAACACCTGCCGCGAGAGGGATCGACGGGCTCGCACAGCGCACACTCTGTCTTTCAGCTGCTGGTGTGCGCAAATAGTTGTAGCAACAGGTGTACAAGGAGTTGAAAGGAGGTACAAAATTACACGTTTTGCACACGATTCCTGCTTCATGCCCACTTTCTGTGCAAATTGACCAAATTCGCCCTTAATAATGTTTCTACTGCAAAGTGATAAAAGTGTCAACAGCGATAAGGACGGTGGCGGTCTGAGCACCCATGAAATACTTCACACATTTTACAAACAAAACGAAGAAGCTCACTGAAGAACTTCCTATCAATGTGTAATGCATCAAGTCAAGTCTCGAAGCATGTGCTGATGGCATGTTTCGCCATGATCCAAAACACCAGAGAGCCTTGGGTCCTGGATGGCAACCACCCAGGTAGACAAAAGGTCTGTCCCAGCATCTCTAAAACATCCACCTTTCTATGGCAGCCAGGTGAAACATGGGTGTACCCTTAATCTTCTCCATCTACAGGGGTCCTCAACCCTCAGGTACCTGTATGTTGGATCATGCAAAGGAAAATGCGCCACATGGCCAAAATGTCAAAGCTGATGCTGCCTCACAACGCAAGTGATACTCCTCATCTTAGTCTCTCAAAGTAACTGGTCGTTTGACATAAAGTCATTGCAGTGGTACCCAAGGATCCTGCAAAGAGACCTAGTACCAAAGGATTATTCCAGAATTCCAGACATCAAAGGAACCATTGAATCAGACATTTTTATATTGAGAGATCAGTTTTTTAATTATTATAATAGCTAAGTGGCCTGTGTGTGTGTGTGCGCGCGCGCGCATGTATGCGTGAGTGAGTATGGCTTCTGAAACTGGGAAGAGCTGACATTTGCTGTTTGGTATGCTTATGTATTTTGGGTCAAGGATTAATGCTGCAAAAACGGAAAGTTGATAGGACAAATATTTTTTGATAAATTAGTCATTTTAGCTAACCAGTAAACAATGGATGCTGTGCTGTAATGCACTATGAAAGTCTGGGGTTTTGATGTTTTAAGTGTTGTTATTGTGGTTCATAATAGTGTTGTTAGTGTTCTTGATTTTATTGTGTTGTGTTATTCAATTCCAATGAAGTTGGGACGTTGTGTAAAATGTAAATAAAAACAGAACACAATGATTTGCAAATCCTCTTCAACCTATATTCAATTGAATACACCACAAAGACAAGATATTTAATGTTCAAACTGATAAACTTTACTGTTTTTGTGCAAATATTTGCTCATTTTGAAATGGACGCCCACAACATGTTTCAAAAAAGCTGGGACAGCGGTATGTTTACCACTGTGTTACATCACCTTTCCTTCTAATAACACTCAATAAGCATTTGAGAACTGAGGACAATAATTGTTGAAGCTTTGTAGGTGGAATTCTTTCCCATTCTTGCTTGATGTACGACTTCAGCTGTTCAACAGTCAGGGTCTCCGTTGTCATATTTTGCGCTTCATAATGTGCCACACATTTTCAATGGGCGACAGGTCTGAACTGCAGGCAGGTCAGTCTAGTACCCGCATTCTTTTACAATGAAGCCACGCTGTTGTAACACGTGCAAAATGTGGCTTGACATTGTCCTGCTGAAATAAGCAGGGACGTCCCTGAAAAAGACGTCGCTTGGATGGCAGCATGTGTTGCTCCAAAACTTGGATGTACCTTTCAGCATTGATGGTGCCATCACAGATGTGTAAGTTGGCCATGCCATGGGCACTAACGCACCCCCATACCATCACAGATGCTGGCTTTTGAACTTTGCACTGGTAACAATCTGGATGATCTTTTTCCTCATTTGTCTGGATGACACGACGTCCATGATTTTCAAAAACAATCTGAAATGTGGACTCATCAGACCACAGCACACTTTTCCACTTTGCGTCTGTCTATTTCAAATGAGCTCGGGCCCAGAGAAGGCGGCGGTGTTTCTGGATGTTGTTGATGTATAGCTTTCGCTTTGCATGGTAGAGTTTTAACTTGCACTTGTAGATGTAGCGACTAACTGTATTAACTGACAATGATTTTCTGAAGTGTTCCTGCCCACGTGGTAAGATCCTTTACACAGTAATGTCGGTTTTTAATGCAGTGCCACCTGAGGGATCGAAGGTCACGGGCATTCAATGTTGGTTTTTGGTCTTCCCGCTTACGTGTAGAAAGTTCTCTAGATTCTCTGAATCTTCTGATTATATTATGGACTGTAGATGATGGAATCCCTAAATTCCTTACAATTGAACGTTGAGAAACATTGTTCTTAAACTGTTGGACAATTTTTTCATGCAGTTGTGATCCTTGCCCCATCTTTGCTTGTGAACAGCTGAGACTTTTGGGGACGCTCCTTTTATACCCAATCATGACACTCACAATTAGTGTCCTCAGTTCCCAAACGAGTTTTGTTCGAAGGAAAGGTGATGTAACACAGTGGGGGTTGTACTTCAACTGTTTTTAGTCAGTTTAGTTAAGTGTTCTGTTCAGTGGTGGGCACAGTTCTGCTAATCCAGTAACTGCTAATTAGTGAAGCTAACTTTTGTTGTTTGCATATTAGTTTTTCAGCTCATTTTGAAAACCATCAGCAGACTAATCAGCTTCTGCTAAATTTAGTTCCACTAATTTTCAGTCCGCTAACATTTTTGCTGGCATAGTTAGTAAGCCAAACGGTCAAAAAACGTTTGTAAACCTTAAAATTATACCTGTTAGTTCCTGTCTGTTATGTGTTTTGCAGCAGTCAGGCAGCTGTGAGGAGCTGAGCTCAACTCTACCCCAGTAGAAGTGGACTAGCTGCGAGGCTGCTACAAAGAAAAAAAAAAAAAAAACTCACTTACATTCAACACACAGTGACCCAGACATGTGCAGGAGATATCAGAAGCAAAGAAGTTTTCACATGGTTTTGATTTATAAACAAAACTAATTCCAGACAGTTAATCAAAATTAAAGTCAACTCTGTCATTTTTACAAAATGAAAAATCGCACATATGTCTTAGTTTTAAAGTAATGTGCTAATTCTGACGGTTTGAGTATTAACAGACTCTTCCTTACAGCAGTGGGCAGGGCGCAGAAAGACAAGCTCTGACTCGTTTATGTGGAGTTTGTGATCACCTTTGCTTTGACTCAGAAGTGTTGGTGGTGCTTAAAGGCAAAGAAAATTCACTGATAAAATACAGCTGGGAAGATAGACTGTGCTATAAACTAACGATTGTTGTGTATCAATGAAAATAAGAAGCTCTTGCAACTGAAATATCTGCCTCTGAAAGCCGGCATTTAAGCAGAATTCATCCATCATCGACGATTTCATAAATGCCGCCACTGACACAATTTTAACCAATCAGAAAAAATTCCCCAGATCGCTTGTGGAAATGCTGTGATGCAGCATGGGCACGGAAAGGTACACATGGCAAATCCTAACAGCTTCTATGTTGCACACTGTAATCACACTACACTACCTACAAACAGATCTACATTCCCAGACTTACCTAATTCTGTCGGAGAGGCAAGTGCATGAGTTTACACACGTTCGTGGCAGCATAGACACTCATTTGCCTGCTTCAGCCATGTATGATCACAGCGTTTGCATCGACACCAATGCATGTTGCCTATCCATTGTTCCTCCTCAGTTTCAGGATCTGATGAGCTCACTTCTTCTGATTCATCACGAGAATCTGGCCTTGGTTCAAACTGATATGGCTGTAAGCCACCAGAATCTGTGAGGAATTCGTACTCACTGCCTTCCGATTCGCTATCTGACGCCATGTTGTTTGCGGATGTTGATTGCCGCTTACGCGCTTGCCCCTTCTGTACTGAAGGGCGACACTGGCGGAGTGTTGAACCTCTGTGCCCATGTGATGTCACACATCACTGTTATAGCAGATGGCATGGCAGCCTGCTGGTGGCTTTAGACCAGCCACACAAAAATACTCATACCTTTCACATAAATGATCACACATGCCTACGAGTTTTCATATGGACTCTCAATATCATAATCTACCAATCCAATCATAAATTATGTTAACTTTTCCATTCCTTTAAACACAAAACTGGCTTGTCATTAGCTGTCAGTGTACCGGAGTCAATACCAAAAGTTAGTGGTTAGCAGTTAGGTGTACCTTCTGCTAAATTTTTTTTAGCAGTTTATCAGTTTAGCGTTATAAAAGTTAACTTTTCAGTTAGCGGATTAGTGGTTAGTGAAGCTAACTTTCTGGTTAGCTGTGCCCACCACTGGTTACGTTGCATTACCATGAGTGAGTTAAGTGTCATGGTGATACCATGAGTGAAATGTGAAATTCTGCCACCGTCTGTTTGTGAAATTAAAAAGCTCCTCCTTACAGCAGAATGCAGAAAAAGACAAAAAGGTCTGCGTACATGCGTGCGTGCAATTTTGATCATGCAAAAACTGTGGAGGGCTGATATGTGCCATTTGGTATTTATTTTGGGTCAAAGATGAGTAGCGTCAAAGATGAGTGGCGTCAAAACCGAACGTTGACAGGATTAATATTTTTAGAGAAGCTAGCTAACAACACTGAACAATGGACACTGATATTTACATTCTGAGCTCACACACCAATCCAGCAGGGGGCGGTAAATCATCTATATATTAAAAGCGTGAGTTACATCACATTTAGTAAGTTTGATATAAGTATGTAATTGTAAATACTTAAAAAAAAACATGGAGGACACAAGAAAGTGAAAACACTTATTTCCATTGCAGTCCATTTAAAAGTCAAATGACAAAACATAGAAGTAAAAATAAATAACAATAATGATAATATACTACTAATAATAATAACAACAGTGTATATGATAACAAGAACCTAAACAATCTATAATACATTAACACAGTAAATAAACATTAAAAAATTGCATAGTAGCAGGAAATAAAAGGGTTGAGTTCTTCTTAAAAAAAAAACTGCTGAGTTCTAAGGTTCTAAAAACATTCTGGAATCACACACCTTTCCAATTCATTCTGGAAACTTTGCAGAATTTATTACCACCCTTGAAAAATTCAGCTATCTAGTTTCTAAACACTACCCAATCACATAAAACCTCAGGCCATTGTTTTAGGTCACTGTTTCTCTCTGCCTGTGTTTGTTTCGTGTTCCACATTGCGTCTTTGTTATGGGGTTTTGTCTCACAGCAGCACAACCAGGTAATTTCTCTCTGAAAAAAAAAAATTTGTTCACCTGAATGGTTTTTCCTCTGTCTTTCTGTTTTGTTTCTCTGTAGAGCAGCCTCATAATCTTTATTTCATGCACTCACCTGTTTTTGTTGTTCTCCACTGCACTCAGAACATAACTTAATATTTTTTCTACCGGGACTTTTGGGTGGTGTGTTTTTGTGTTTTTCCGTGTCATTGGTGAATTCATTTTTCCTCAGTTATTTTCAGCTTCCATCTTTGTTCAATCCGTCACCCATGTGTTTAGTTAAATATTCACCCCTTGTTAATTCTGTTCACTGTCATCTGTCAGTGTTAAAACGGCATGCTTTCTCTCCCTGGATGCCAGGTGAGAAGTCAGCTTTCTGCTTCCACTCTGGCATTGTTATTGTCCCCTCATATAGCCTGACCTTCTGCTGTGTTTTGTGTCCACCGTTTCTGCAGGCTGTCGTTTGTATGTTCACTTGTGTTTGTTGTGAAATTGACTGTTTTTGTGTCTCAGATCTCGCCTCACGGACTGGATGCTGCTGCTGCCGCCACCACGGTGTTCTGACCAACGGCTGAGTTTTAGCTTTGCCTCCGTTTCTGCCCTTTTTCTAAATAAACACCTTTTACAAACGCCAGTGTTTCTTCATCCAGATCGGGGGCATCTGTCCCTTGTTTTGACACCTCTATGTAGAATTTCAACACTGTGTTAACATCAAAAAAGCCCCTTTTTTAAGATCCTCGGCGCAGTGACCTACCTCCAGTGAGATGCCATGTATGACATCTAAAGGATCAATGACGTTTCCCAGAGATTTACCTCATTTTCTGCCATGTCTATCTCTCACCATAGGATGGAGAAGAACCTGTGAAACAAAGAAACAGCAGAATTATATGATTCATCACTGAACTGATATTTTAAGTGTGGATGAATGCAGTGTCTTTTTAGATTTGTCATGTCATTCTCTTTGCATGTTTCTACTTCTGGGTAACCTCATAATTTTAGACTCCTATTTCTCAAAAGGCACTGGCTCAGAGGGGCGACGCCAGGAGCTTTCTGCACTCACTACCAGCACTTTACCGGTTATGAACAGCACACTCATTAGCTACCTCCAAAACCTGGAGAAAGAGGGACTCATCGACAGGCAGGCATACTATAGACTGTACCCTGGGGACGCCACTCCATGCATCTATGGACTGCCCAAAATCCACAAACAGGACATGCCACTCAGGCCTATTGTATGTAGCACAGATTCCATCACGTACAATTGGCCAACACCGCCAAGTGGATTTTGGCTCCTCTAGTGGGTAACTCAGACCACCATGTGGAGAACACACAAGATTTTGTGAACAAGATCAAGGACCTAGCAGCTGGAGGCAGATGAAACTATGGTGGCATCTGATGTGACCATCGTTGTTCACCTGCATCCCACCGCTGAGCAGAGGTGTCAAGTAACGAAGTACAAATACTTCGTTACTGTACTTAAGTACACTTTTTTAGGTATCTATACTTTACTCCATTACTTATTTTTCTGCCTACTTCTGACTTCTACTCATTACATTTTCACACAAGTATCTGTACTTTCTATTCCTTACATTTTTAAAACAAACAGCCTCCGTTACTCTTGGCTTCAGTTTAATGTTTATATATATATATATTTCACGTCATGTGCGCCTGTAATCAACTTTTCTGCAGCACGGCTTTGCTTTGAACCGTGAACAATCGAAGCAGTGGTTCGCAGATTGAAGCAATGCTTCGACCTATTGCTTCGTTTATTCTTTCTTTCTTTCGCTTAATTTCCCCCGCTAAAACCCTAAAGAGCATACTTCTGTATTATTTACCTTTCTATGTTAAACTGACCTGTTATGGTCTTCTGAAACAGTTGATAGATGTATTTTATAACTTAAAACCGGGAGTGATGCTAACGCGTTAGCATGTCTATGGCATTTTCAATGTTAAAACTTAGCATTAAGCAATTGCAGCTCTCATCACGTTCGGGTTGTTTTCAAGTTGTAATATTTCTTAAATTATTATTGTTTATATATTAATAATCTAATGATTATTATACAATTTTAGAGAAAGAAGGCAAAAAGAACCTGAATAGAAACACAACAGAAATATAAAAGCAACTAACAATTGAACATACATTAAATGTTTCCTGTGAACACCTAGTGACTCTTACACCTCCACTTAATCCCTGTCTTATTTAATGACAGTTTTTTTTCAGTTCAAACATATTTTCAATTTGTTAATTTCTGCAGTGATTTTCTCCAGAACTTTCTGCCAAACTAGAAAACTGATGCATTCCTAGTAAGAGCAAATACTACTGGAATGAATCAGAATAAGGAAAGTTGTGGGTTTCTTTTTTTTTTTTTCTTCATTAAATGGATGCTGCACTCACTGCAGTTTATTGTCTGGAATATAGAACGAATCAGATTTTAAATTAAGCTTTCAATTCATATAGTGGCATCTACCTTTTTTTTTTTTTTTTTTTAAGGTTACTTTATACTTTTATACTTTAAGTAGGTTTTGGAGCACATACTTTTTCACTTTTACTTGAGTAAAGAGGTCAAGTTGATACTTCAACTTTTACCAGAGTGTTTTAAACTGCAGTATCTATACTTCTACTTAAGTAACAAATGTGTGTACTTTTGACACCACTGCCGCTGAGGCCGTCTCAGCTGTGAGGCAGAGACTGCTGGAGGATGTGTCTCTACTTAAAAGGACCAAACTCACACCAGACCACATCTGCCAACTCTTGGAGATCTGTCTTAACACCATGTATTTCCTGTTTAGAGGGAATTACTACAGGCAGATCCATGGTTGTGCGATGGGGTCTCCGGTATCCCCCATTGTGGCCAATCTGTACATGGAGCGAGTGGAGAAGACAGCCTTGACGTCTTTCACGAGCATCCCTCCCAGTCACTGGTTCAGATATGTCGATGACACATGGGTTAAAATCAAGCAACAGGAGGTTGAGGACTTTACAGAACACATCAACTCGGTGGACTCCATTATCAAGTTCACACGTGAGGATGCCAGAAACAACCATTTAGCCTTCTTGGACTGTGATGTTATGATTGCAGAGAACAGGCAGCTCCAGACAGGGGTTTACAGAAAACCCACTCACACTGACCAATATCTGCTCTTTGGCTCAAACCACCCCCTTGAACAAGCTCGGGGTGATCAGGACTCTTCAACACAGAGCCCTACAGGTGCCCACAACTGCAGAGGGAAGTGCTAAAGAACAACAACTTGCCCGAAAAGCCCTCACAGTATGTGGGTACCCACGATGGTCCCTGGACAAAGTGCAGAAGTCCCAGAGAACAAAGAAACCAGATAGAAAGGAGACAGAGACAAGAATAAGAGGAGTGTCTCTCCCTTATTTAGCAGGAGTAGGGGAAAGACTACAGAGGATCTTCAGACAGCACAAATCCCAGTTTACTTTAAACCGGTTAACGCCTTGAGACAGAAATTAGTTCACCCTAAGGACAGGATCCCTAGTTACAAACAGAGCAATGTAGTGTATTCTATCCGATGTCAGGAAAACTGTAACGAACACTACATAGGTGAGACTAAGCAACCTTTACACAAAAGACTATACCAGCACCGTAGACGAGGGCGCCAGTGGACCTCAGTCTGCAGTTCATCTCCACCTTAAAGACACTAACCACACGTTTGAGGACAAGGAAGTTAAATCTTAGCCAGAGAGGAAGAAATGGTTTGAGAGAGGGGTCCAGGAGGCATTCTTGTGAAACGTTTTGAAACCCAGCCTTAACCAGGGGGCGGGTCTCAGACACGCTTTGTCCCCGGTTTACAATGGGGTACTCAGGTCAATGCAGTTTCAGTCTTTTTGTCCTGGTAATGAGTCATTCACGTCATCAGGAGAGTCGTTAAGGGAGCCGGCAGGAGAGGCAACTAGAGCACAATAGGTGCTTAATTAGAGCTATTTTTAGCCACTAGCCTATAGCAGTCTGCCTCTCGGTAGGAGGGGGTCTGGTTAGGTTTAAAACTCCCGCTTTTGTGGCTTCTGTTTATTCTTCTCTATAAGAGTCAAGACAGAAGTCAGAGTACCAGAGCAAGAATTTTAGATGAGGAAGCTTCTGCGATTTGAAGTGAAACATCCTCGCGTCAAGCAACCCAGTCCAGTGAAGATTCAAGCTTCTCTAATATGGAAACCACCTGGACAACTGAGAGCCTACACAGAAACATTGCACTGGCTTCTGTGTGGGGCTGGCCATTGAAAATAATGGATTTCAGAGTAGCCTGTACAGTGTGAAAGGCCCTTTAGTACAGCAAATAAGCTGCATGTAGTTCCTTTAAGTATCTACAGAAAGTGAAGGAATGCATGGTTAAATTATGGCTCTCTAACCCTGCACTGTGGAGATGGTAATTACAGGGTTGTGAAATGAAAATTGTGAAATCCAAGGAAAATTCGCAGGGGGTCTGGGCCCCCCCCCCAGGAGCTGGGGTCTAGGGCCTTGTGGGGCCCCGGAAACCAAATTAAATTTCATCTACTGATACATTTTCAACATCTCCTGGAAGAACAAATCTCAAAATTAGTGCATATTTAAATTATCCCTAGATTCAACCTTTCATTTGAACCGTCAATGATCATGTTGAAATAACAGAATATGACGTGGAAGTAGGACCTGGAATGATTTTCCTTTTAATTGTAAATCAAATTATGCATTAACTCAGAACAATTAAACTACATGAAATTCATGAAGACTGAAAAGACTGTTAAAGAATCTCAAAAACCACAGCTAAAGCTTGTAGAATATTTTAAAAATCAGGGTAAAATATCAATAACATACCTTATAGTAAAAAAGCCACACATTCTTGTGTAAATTCCTGTAAATCCACTCAAAGCCACAGTGTCTTTTTTCCAATGAAAAAAGTCTACATTAATAAAACTAATTTACATTGTTGTATAAATTAATGTAGCCTAAATTCATTCAAAGCCACAATGTCTTTTTTTCAATGAAAGAAAATCTAGATTAATGAAAGAAAAAAAAGGCACATAATCTTTTCTGAAATCCTGTTTGAACAGCACAATGTTTATTTTCCAGACAGAGAAAAAAATTCTTACCAGTTCACTTTTCCTGTTTATCTTTCAGGTGTGTTGATGAAGCCAGCAACAATTCCACGGATTCCTGTTATCACAATTTTTCAAACCGTCTCTCTCACCATCTTTGCTCTGTCTGATGTCGCTCCGTGACACAGAAATGCTGCAAAATTCTTCTTTTAAAAACTTGAAAGTTCTAAAAGTGTGCGATTGTCCACATGCTACGTTTAGCTAAGCTTCACACAGGAGCCACACAGCGTCACCGCAGCAACCAATCAGTCCCGCTTTACGACAACTGTCGTAACAGCCAGGCTTTGAGTGGCATTTTTCCTCCGCGAATCTCCGCGGATCCGAGGAAACTGATTTGTATCTGTAACACACACATCAGTGTCCATGGACTTATAAAACTTGCATGATGTCGTAAAAAAAAAGAACGCTTTGCAATAAGCATTTTAAAAACTAACGATCACGATTAAAGAGTACAACACTAACACCCCCCCCCCCCATGATGAAATCCGCGGAATCACACGGATCCGCAGAGTTTTCACAGCCCTGTAATTATGACCCTGTCAACCAAGTCATGGCCTGGTGCTGGTCTAAAAACCATCTTGGGAAACCCAAGACAATGAAACAAACTGATTTTTTTTTTCTTTTCTTGATCACATGACAAAGCATAAAGCCAACAAACAAACAGCTGAAAATGATTGTAGTCAACTACAGTCCGCCTGAACGGGTTTGAGAAACTGTTTTGATGGATTGTTTCTGGCAGTGCATGGGGTCAACGAATTACCTGTTTAAAAGGTAACTGTCCAGTCAGCTCTGTGCCCAGCATCACCATCCTGGCCACCCAGAAGAAGATCAGGTCACTCCCTGTCTCAAGAATTGAGTTGGGGTAGTATCGCTGAAAGTCATCAGTCTGGGAAAATACCACATGGTAATAACGCAAAGTCAACTGGTAAGACAAGTTAGTGATAGATGAACTCTGTTACCTGCTGAGGCCAACCCAACATGGCGAAAGGAAAGAGTCCAGAGGAGAACCACGTATCCAGTACATCAGAGTCTGAGAGTGGGAGCATGTAAGCATGAAGAATAAATGTTTGTCGATTTTATAAATTTAAAGTTTGTAAATTGTGACAATGTGTGGTTAAGGTGAGTCACCCTGAGCCAAAGTGATGTCCTCTGGGTTCTCTCCATATTTGACTGCAGCTCTCAGTCTGGCCTCATCTTCACTCCTTCCCCAAACCCACTGCTCCTGCCAGTACCAAAACATACAACACGGTACCACTTCTAACCTGTTCACACACTCACACAGATACACAATGCTCAAAATTATACAACTCCAGATATGCGGAAACCAACTTTCAACTGAGTTATTTTTTAAAATGCTGTGTTGTAATATCAATAATAATGGAAAAGAAGCCACCAAAAGAAAGAAAAAAGCTGTGTTCCTTTAAAGCAACAAATTTCCAAAGTGCTCACAGAAAGGTGGTTGATTTGTTCTGAATTTGTGTGCAGGAGACAAACATGTAAATAATTTTGGTCACAGATAACCAAGACATTCATTCCCCTGCATGCAGGTACGCCTCAGCCAATAAAATTATGCATTTCCTATTATTTATATAAGCACAGAATAAGATCTGTCTCTCAGCGTCAGTCTGACTTTAGTGTACACTGTGATCACTGAATTGAGTGCATCAACTCACCAAGTGTGTTAATTATTAATCAAATCTTATACATAAGCTGCATCTTGTGCACACACAGCAGCATTTTCGGTGCTGTCTATAGTAAAATGTGGCTTTGGTACATCAAACCCACAGATACGAAACCACAGATTAGACCACAACCTGTAATGCAGGATTCACCCTCTTGCCTTGGCTGCACCTCGTGGAGCGTATAGCAGCACACATTGTAACATGGATTATGTGTTATTCTGTGTTTCTTCTGCAAAATGCTTCTGTGTTCCGTTGATACATGTATAAAGTGGCAATATCCCATTTCATCACTCTCGTGTCTATTCTTCCTCACCTAAGCTCTCAACTCCACCTTCTGCGACGCACTGTGTACTTTCTTCAGGAGTTTGGTTGAGCATACAGTTTGGTTTTTGATGTAGACCTCCAGAGTCAAGTCTAAACTGAAAATGTGCTCAAATGTACTTAAAAAAAAAAAAAATAAGATGGTGCATAAGTAAGGATTAAACAACGAGAAGCCGTGCATTATACAGTTTGAATGCACGACGCAGAGTCTACACCACGACGCAAAGCAGACTCTACAAAGTGCATTCAAACTGTATAATGCACGGCTTCTTGTTGTTTAATCCGCTTATACCATGGTCCCACACAGTGAGCTAACACAACAATATTTACTTAAGTTAACAGAACTTGATAAAAATGCGTAAGTATTTGGGACTATTTTATGCCACTCTCAGTTTCATCCTTGCCAAGCGTTCTATCCTTCTTTCCCGTCTTCAATCTTGTCCAGTTCGTCCAATGTTAAATCTTTATGCTGTTGCTTTTGCTGTTCTTTTCATTTGCTCTCCTCTTCCCATTCCTCAAATGTTTTATTTTGGCCAAAAATATTAAAATTCACTTGAATCTTCGACTGGACTGGGTTGCTTGACGTGAGGACGTTTCGCTTCAAATCACAGAAGCTTCCTCAGCTAAAATTCTTGCTCTGGTAGTCTGACTTCTGTCTTGACTCTTGTAGAGGAGAGTAACGCGTTACTCTAATCTGACCACTTTTTTTTAGTAACGAGTAATCTAACGCGTTAATCTTTCCAAATCAGTAATCAGATTAAAGTTACTTCTCCAAGTCACTGTGCATTACTATTATTTTTACATTGTGGGTCGATAGCAGCATTAAACTTGGTCCGTGGGCAGGAGGTCGGGGTTCGACTGAACTGCCCACTTTAAGCGAGCTGTGAGCTTTTCATCCACGGTTTATTGCAGCAGCTACGACTTGTCCTCAACTCTTAAAGCGCAGTGACAACAGCACACCTGCACTGAGGTTTACAAAGACATTTTATGCTTTTTTTTTCTCCTTTATTTAGAATTCTGAGCTGAGCCGCTCCGTATCTGTTCGCTAAAAACAGCTGATCCTCTGTGACGCGTCAACAACTAACATTATTTTCCACTCAAATGCACCTAAACTCTCTTTCTGAGGACCACATGATGTGAAAATGCAATAAAACTTTCTTACCTGTAAATCTGGTCATGTTTTCTACATAAATAAATGGTATCCATTCTTTGTGCTCAAACGCCAAAGCAGGGGCGAATTCAGATGGAATGGGGGCGTGGGGCAGGGATGTGCCCCCCCCAACACCCCCAGATTAAAGGTCCAGTTATGAAGCCGTTTTTTACAACTACTAATATTGCTTAAAATAATAATAATTTTGACAAGTGAAATGTTTAGAGAGAATTTAAATGTTAGAAAAATGTTAGAAAGAATTTAATAGTTACATTTATAAACAATGTAGGTTAGAAATTGCAAGATTTACTGTTACAGTGCTGTCAACAGTTAAATATGAGGTCAAGAAAGAGGTCTTTATTTTACTTTTTATAAAACAAGTATTTATTTTCATTGAAGTCAAGAAAGGGTGACTATAAAGTGAGTTTTGGCAAAACAGGTATCACTGTCATGTTGAGGTGGCAGAGGGTTGTTGTCGGCAGCTGGGGAAAGTAACTAAAAAAGTAACTAGTAATCTAACTTAGTTACTTTTACAATTGAGTAATCAGTAAAGTAACTAAGTTACTTTTTCAAGGAGTAATCAGTAATTGGATTACTTTTTCAAAGTAACTGTGGCAACACTGATCTGTGCCAACTGATTTGCACTTTGCTATGGTGACAACCAGAGCGGAGTGATATTACAGTAACTTAACTTACCGAACTACGTGTGCGTATACACGAAAATAATGCACGCCAGTTAGACATGGAATTCTCACTGACCATGGTATAAAAAAAAAGTTAAACTATTTGATCTTGAAGACATCAGACTGGAATTATATTCCTTCATGCACATTTTGAGTGTCAACACTATGTGACATTCTACTGAAATTCACCAAACGGTTGAGGAGGGGGGTGATTAAGCCCCTCCCTCAAGATGTTTTGTTTGCAGGGTATAAGAACTATATCATTACATTGCCATTAGCAACATGCACTGCACGTCAACCCTTTACTCATCAATCAATCAATCAATTTTTTTATATACTACTGACTACATACTCATGTATGCAGTCAGCTGAAACTACAGGAATCAAACATACAACACCAACCTCCTGCATGCCAGAAGACTTGGGGAGCTCCACTCTGTAAGCAGGGATCTGATGACCCCACCAGAGCTGTCGAGAAATGCACCAATCACTGCAAAGCAAGCACAGGCCCACATTGAAGGAAAGCTTCATTCACCATCATGCATCAGATTCCAACCCTTCGGCACTAATACGTTGTTCAAAGGATTATGAAACGCAGCGGGATACCTGATGCTCGAGAGCCAGGTCTTCCACCGCTTGGTGTAAACCGGAGGGATGATTTCCAGCTGTCCCTCCTCCACAGCCTGCCAGAGAAAGAGTGATGACTGAATAAATGATGGAATCCTCCCTCTGACACCTGCCATCATGTTCGACAGACGACTGCAGGTTTATGTAATTTTAACAGAACATACTCAGGAAGGACAACTGATCAATCATATATAACCACCACTAGTCTCTTTAATCAGAGATGATGGTCTAGTGGTTAAGACGTGGGGCTTGGGACCAGAAGATCTTCGGTTCGAATCCCAGCCTGACTGGAAAATCACTAAGGTCCTTAATCCCCTAGTTGCTCCCGGTGTGTAGTGAGCATGAATGGCAGCACCCTCACATCGGGGTGAATGTGAGGCATAATTTGTAAAGCGCTTTGAGCTTTGGAAAAGTGCAGTCCATTTACCATTTAATCCGTAGTTTAGATTATAGACTGTGGATGGAATGAAAGGATGGACTTTAAAAAGCAGACACACAACAGCTCCGACAGCACAACGCTCCTCAAGTCAGCCACAACAGTATTCTCCTTCTCTGAAGTTGTGCTATTAAACTCCATCTACTCTATCAATATTACTAATACAAGTCAGTTTTTGTTAACTAGTCTGGGAAATCCTGCAACTAACACTCTCACATTCATTTATAAAATAACAACAGTTGATATGGGGTTTTCCCAGGAAATAAAGCAGTACACAAGATAAATGAACACATGGCAGTAATAAAAGTACACTGCAACAATGCACATAAATCCCAATTTAAAGAGTACACAAAAAAATAAACAAAAATCAATCAAATGGTCTCACATTTTTTATTGCAGTGTTTTCAAAGTTGTGGGCCAGCAGTTCGTGTCCATCTGACGATTTCTTCTGTTCAAACTACCTCAAAAAATATCCAATACAATGTCAATGTCTGTTTATTTATTTGTCCATCTTGCCTATTTTGGAAATGGAAAGGTCCTTATGTCCACAGTGCTCACTAACAGCACAGGCTGTGGTGTGCACATGTGCCACACTAACTTCCTGTGCACGGTTAAAACTGACCTCCAAGATGCAAAGTCCATGACTGTGATTGGCATAAATTATAAATTTACTGCAGTGTTTTCTGGCTGAATATTCTCCTCCACTTACACCTCACATCAGTGTCTTCCACTTCCTATTACTCCTCAAACGCACAATGGACTGCATTTATATAGTGCTTTTCCATCTCAAAGTGCTTTACAATAATGCCTCACATTCACCCCGACATGAGGCTGCTGCCATTCAAGGCACCCACTACACACCGGGAGCAAGGATTGCCCAAGGGCCCCAAGTGATTTTCCAGTCAGGCTGGGAATTGAACTGAGGATCTTCTGGTCTCAAGCCCAACGCCTTAACCACTAGACCATCACCTCCCCTGATGTGCCACAGTGCCACCTCTTAGTGGCTAACATAGAACATAACAATGAACAGTGTCCGGCCACACTTGGGATGACCAACAGGATGCAGCAAACCACTAATATCAAGATGTTTGTTTGTTCATATGTCCTATATTTTCAGTACAAACGTACGACTTTTTAAGAGCGGGACACAACATCCTTTGACATGCACTGTTACTCTGTGACATCCTCATCACAATCATCCCCACTACCAACATTAAAGTACTGTGTCCGGTCACGTTACAACAACTATTCATGGTACACATGCACAGCTCCGTGCACGTGTGAAAAAGAATTTTAAAACAATTATCACAATTACCATGATCAAGAATAACATAAATGTAGGTTTATTTCAGTAAATAATTTCCTATGAGTACAATTACAATTAAAGGGGAATGCTGGAATTTTTTTTAATTTTTTAACCATAACCTTATTTATTGTAGATGTTTTTCACTTTGCGCTTGGGGCACAAAGTTTTTTTTCAAATATTAAGCATTTTCTAAACATTTGATATAAAACCTCTGAATATGTGCAATTTACTCCATCGCTCACAAGGTATTCATTCCTAGAAGCACGTCAGAACTTACCTCTCTTTCAGATCCTTTTTCTTACCTTTTAAACTTGCAATTCTGCACTTTAACCATCTTTTTAGTTCCACTACTGTTGCTGCTTTGAATGGTGAGTTAATAACAGCTCCAGGTACATCTTCTGGGTCCAAAATTAGCTTAAAAGTACCGCATCTCTCTTTGGTTACATCTACGGATGCCGGCTATAGGCACTACAGGCTACCCCAAGATGTACTGCGGAAGGACTACTTCCGGGCATGTGCACTGACAGCTGCAATCCCCCAGTTAAAATCGACAGCAGTTACCTGAATAGCTTTTTTCGCCATTTCATCACAGCGGACAAACCACTGCTTCTTCAGAAGAGGCTCGATGACATCACCAGAGCGGCTGCACCAGTGTGAGAAGAACAGAAGACAAAGATACGGAGGTTAAAATATAACACACACCATCTCACAACAGGATGAAATGTGTCTGATTTTACTGTAAAGCTTGGAGATGACAGAGCTTTGAGATATCCTGTTAATAAGGGTGGCAATCACAATCTCTTGAATATTTTACTGTGACCTTGAAACTGAACCCAAGGCCACTATAATCGACTGGTGTTGAGGTTCACCCAAGTCCACCCTTATGCTAAATATGAATGAAATTGGTCAACTGGTTCTTGAGCTATCACGCTAACAAGCCAAAACAGATGGCTAGATGGACTGACAGACTGACATGCTGATTGCTATATCTCCTCATATTTCATACTGAGGGGACAAAAAATGGAGCATTTTCTCCATTTCTCTTTCGGCCAGTTGATCTGTTCTTTGGCAAATTGTAACCTCTTCTGCACATGTCTTTTATTTAACAGAGGGACTTTGCAGGGGATTCTTGCAAATAAATTAGCTTCACACAGACATCTTGTAACTGTCACAGCACTTACAGGTAACTCCAGACTGTCTTTGATCATCCTGGAGCTAATCAATGGGTTAGCCTTTGCCATTCTGGTTATTCCTCTATCTGTTTTGATGGTTGTTTTCCATTTTCTTCCATGCATCTGTTTTTTTTTTTTTTTGTCCATTTTAAAGCATTGGAGATCATTGTAGATGAACAGCCTATAAATTTTTGCACCTGCGTATAAGTTTTCCCCTCTCCAATCAACTTTTTAATCAAACTACGCTGTTCTTCTGAACAATGTCTTGAACGTCCCATTTTCCTCAGGCTTTCAAAGAGAAAAGCATGTTCAACAGGTGCTGGCTTCATCCTTACATAGGGGACACGTGATTCACACCTGTTTATTCCACAAAACTGATGAACTCACTGACTGAATGCCACACTACTATTATTGTGAACACCCCCTTTTCTACTTTTTTTTTTTTACTAATAGCCCAATTTCATAGCCTTAAGAGTGTGCATATCATGAATGCTTGGTCTTGTTGGATTTGTGAGAATCTACTGAATCTACTGGTACCTTGTTTCCCATGTAACAATAAGAAATATAATATCCAAGTGGTTCATCCCGTGCTTATCTTTGTCAAAAATCAAACAAAAACTAAACTACTGCTGAAAGTAGAGAGATAAAAGGCCAACAAGAAGATGAGGGAATGTCCAGATTCTACGTACCTGCAGATTGGTAAAGTCATGGCGTGGTCCTTCTTCCCTCTCAGCAGCTTCTTCTCAGAGAGGGCATCCAACACCATCTGTCTCGCATCAAAACGCTTCACCCCCTGAAGACACATCCATCCAAAAAATTGCTAAACAACACAAACCCACAGGAAGCATAAAACTCATCTGTACACAACAGGAGCATCAATTGCAATCTTAACTTATTTTATATTGCACCAAATCACAACAACGCAGTGAAGTGTAATTTTTTTTGCCAAACACAGATGATGCGTGTATAACAAACTTATCATGATGATATGCAAATGCCAGAAGATAGTTTTGTTGTGTATAGCCTAGTGATTGCTGGTGTAGTAATTCTGTATCCTTTCATGTCACCTTGCCAAGAAAAATTTGACTGACAAACCAGGTGCACAGTGGCAGAACAACCTGCAGGTGCCAATAGAGGACATGCATCATGCGCAGCCTGGTCCATCAAGGCAGCCTAGCCCACCTGCAGTGGGGCCCAGTTAGGTCATCAGCATGCACTGTCTGCCAGTCCAAGCAGTGTCCTCCAGCATGTGGCAACCTGGCAGTTGGATGTGCTCACTGAGGTACCCACCACCACTGCTCTATGCGTTGATGCAACAGCCTGGACTCGGGTTCTACCAGCAGCAGCCACCAGTCACTGGACGGATGGGTGACTGGTAGCATCGGCTGAGGTCATCGTACCCCAGGCAGCATCAGCTGAGGACATCATAGCCCGAGCAGCTCCAGTTCCAGCATCATCAAATCGAGACACCCTGGGCTCCATGTCTCTGAAATGATTCAGAGCCCTCCTGGTTGATGAAGACCAGAGGAGAAAACCTACCTCCAAATCCAACACAAGGATGCAATTAGAAATAACAACCACATATGTCACCGTCAGCGGTGCCGTGAGACACAACAGCAGTGGCTGATGGAGAAATGTGATCTTATAGCTAAAAATATCTGGCTGCTGGGGCATTTGGTGGCCCTACGGCAGAGAAACATCCAGCTTGGCAGAGAGCTGAATGAACAGGAAACACCACCATCACCTGATGGCAACACCCTTGATAGTCATGCCTACTCACCCACTACTCCTAATACCAAGTGGGTCAGTTCTGCTCACAGTGACCTGGAACCAGCAAGCCCATGAACTAACATATGCTCCACAGCTTATTACACAAAGCTCATTATTTACCCCTTGCTTTTTGCCCTTTTCCCTTTGAGATGTTCTACAAACTACTGCACTCCACGAACTGCCCCTGTTGCGAACTGGACTGTCACCCACCACACGCTGCACTGCATCAAGTACGGACATCTAAGAAGAACTAAGTCACTGAAGTAGTTTAAATCACTGGGAAAAAAGAGAAAGAAAAAGTCTGAGCCAGTAAAGCTGTATTCTCTTTTGGTTTTCTATCATCAAGAGTTTTTTCTTTCTTGTGTTTCAGTTCCCAAGATATATTCCTTTTGGTCCATTTTACAGGTTTTATCATCATGTATTTTCTTTATTCCTTTTTGTTGTTTCCAAGATACATCTTTTTGAGTTTGATTCCTTAAAGGACATGTCGCACATTTTTAACGTCCCAGTTAGCAACACAACTTCAAAGTATTCATGATTGTAAGTCTCTCCACACACATGCACCCATAATTAGTGGCTTCTGATGTTTTTTATTGCTCTCCCTGAGAGAGTTAACAGGTGCATTTCCAGAAAATGTCTGACTCGCCAATTCTTGGCGTGTGACGTACTTATTAGCAAAACAGAAACATCCCAATGGCTGAGAGACAGAATGAAACAACAACATGAAACTGGTTATCTCTGATAACGAAGCTTCAGAGCTTTAATTTAAAATTGATGGCTTGGACTTGCACAGGAGATGACACACTTCACCCTAAATTCTTAACTTTTCAGAGGTCTCTCAAATTTTGGGACGTAAAGTGTTGTCACACTGCTGTTTGTGTCCCTGGATGCTGGTTTACTGCTGCCATGCACAAGGATGTGGACCGTCTCCACCACGCTGTTTTTACAGACTGCCTGGACACGCAGATGTATGTCTCATATTGGAAAAACTCAGAAGACACTATTTTCTGGAGATAATGGACTATCTAACATGACAACTGTGACAGCTTTGATATGTTTTTGATAAAGAATATTATTAATTTTATTGTTAAACCTTTAACTTATATTTGTAATTTGTCATTAATGACTGGAAAATTTCCTTCCAAAATGAAAATAGCTAAAGTGATACCACTGTTCAAATCTGGCGACAAACATGCCTTTTCAAACTACAGGCCAATCTCACTGTTACCACAATTTTCAAAAATTCTGGAAAAGACATTTGTAAAGAGGTTAAAGGATTTCATAACTAAATCATATACTCGGTGAACAGCAATATGGATTTAGAAAAAAAAATCATACTACTTCACTGGCTTTAACTGATTTTGTTGAACAAAATACAAATACAAGTAAGAATAAGCAATACGCTGTAGGGGTCTTCTTTGATTTGCAGAAATCACTTGATACTATAGATCACACTTTACTATTGGATAAATTACAGAAGTATGGCATTAGAGTATTAGCTCTTGATTGGATAGCTAGCTATTTACACAAACGGGTATCAGTATGTCTATATTGGTGGGATAAATTCAGAATTTTTGCAGATTACATGTGGGGTGTCGGAGGGTTCACTCCTTGTGCCATTGCTGTTTATGTTGTATATTAATTATATATAATTTGGTTTCTAAGTTTGTGAGTTGTATTTTGTTTGTTGATGATACAACTGTGTTTTGTAGTGGTGATCATTTGGGACAGCTCTTGGACATGATAGAGAGGGAACTAATGAATTTCAAACAATGGTTTGATTCAAACTAAATTATCACTTCATCTTGGAAAAACAAAGTGGCCAATATTTGGAAATAAGCCCAGGAATTTAAGTAGAAATGTATTATTGAATAATGCTGAAATTGTAACCAAAACCAAATTTCTTGGAGCTTTTACTGATCATAAATTAACCTGGAAAACTCACAGAAATTATGTTAAATCTAAAAATCTCAAAAGCCATCGCAATTCTGTATAAAGCACAAGACTTCCTCTCCCAGCATTTGTTGATTACGCTATATCATTCATTACTGGTCCCATATATGGCCTATTGCATTGAGGTTTGGGGAAACACATATAAAACAAATACAAATACAATATTTTTATTAAAAAAAGAAAGATATAAGAGTTATCACTAATAAGCCATATTGTGAGCCAACAAATCCACTATTTGTCTGTTTATACATTTTAAAATTCTGGGACTTGGCTGATTACATCACGATACAAATCATGTATAGTATAGTTAAAAATAAACTTTTGCCTCAACATGTCCAGGATCTGGTTAAAATGAGGGACTCCAGTTATAATTTCAATCAATCAATCAATCAATTTTATTTATATAGCGCCAAATCACAACAAACAGTTGCCCCAAGGCGCTTTATATTGTAAGGCAAGGCCATACAATAATTACGTAAAAACCCCAATGTTTTGGGGTTTTTACGTAATTATTACCTATTACCTCGGGAAATTTGAGAGGAACATTAGAATTTGATAAATTAAAGACTCCAACTACTGCAAAAAGTCATTGTGTTCCGTAAAAGGTGTAAAAAATGTGTAATAACTGTTCAGATAGCATTAAATTATCTAGTACTTTTGTTGAATTTATAAATAATATAAGACTTTATAAATATGTGTACAGTGAGGAAATAAGTATTTGAACACCCTGCGATTTTGCAAGTTCTCCCCATTTAGAAATCATGGAGGGGTCTGAAATTTTCATCTTAGGTGCATGTCCACTGTGAGAGACATAATCTAAAAAAATAAAAAATAAAAAAATTCGGAAATCACAATGTACGAGGGCTGTCAATAAAGTATGGGTCCTTTTTATTTTTTTCAAAAACTATATGGATTTCATTCATATGTTTTTACGTCAGACATGCTTGAACCCTCGTGCGCATGCGTGAGTTTTTCTACGCCTGTCGGTGACGTCATTCGCCTGTGAGCACTCCTTGTGGGAGGAGTCGTCCAGCCCCTCGTCGGAATTCCTTTGTCTGAGAAGTTGCTGAGAGACTGGCGCGTTGTTTGATCAAAATTTTTTCTAAACCTGTGAGACACATCGAAGTGGACACGGTTCGAAAAATTAAGCTGGTTTTCAGTGAAAATTTTAACGGCTGATGAGAGATTTTGAGGTGATTCTGTCGCTTTAAGGACTTCCCACGGTGCGAGACGTCGTGCAGCGCTCTCAGCCGCCGTCGTCAGCCTGTTCAAGCTGAAAACCTCCACATTTCAGGCTCTGTTGATCCAGGACGTCGTGAGAGAACAGAGAAGTTTCAGAAGAAGTCGGTTTCAGCATTTTATCCGGATATTCCACTGTTAAAGGAGATTTTTTTAATGAAAGACGTACGGACGGGTCCGCGCGTCGGGATGCAGCCGACGCGGTGCGGCGGCACAGGAAAAACACCTCCGTGTTGATAACCATTTGTAAAATCCAGGCGGCTTTTGATGGCTTTCAGTGGAGTGAGTATATGAGAAATTGTTTAACAGGCAGGACATGTTCCAACTTGTCCTTAAGGCTTTCAACAGAGGTGTTTTTCCTGTGGCGGAGCATCGCGGCGGCTGCGTCCCGACGCGCGGACCCGTCCGCACGTCTTTCATTAAAAAAAACTCCTTTAACAGTGGAATATCCGGATAAAATGCTGAAACCGACTTCTTCTGAAACTTCTCTGTTCTCTCACGACGTCCTGGATCAATAGAACATGAAATGTGGAGGTTTTCAGCTTGAAACAGGCTGACGACGGCGGCTGAGAGCGCTGAGCGACGTCTCGCACTGTGGGAAGTCCTTAAAGCGACAGAATCACCTCAAAATCTCTCATCAGCCGTTAAAATTTTCACTGAAAACCAGCTTAATTTTTCGAACCGTGTCCACTTCGATGTGTCTCACAGGTTTAGAAAAAATTTTGATCAAACAAAGCGCCAGTCTCTCAGCAACTTCTCAGACAAAGGAATTCTGACGAGGGGCTGGACGACTCCTCCCACAAGGAGTGCTCACAGGCGAATGACGTCACCGACAGGCGTGGAAAAACTCACGCATGCGCACGAGGGTTCAAGCATGTCTGACGTAAAAAAATATGAATGAAATCCATATAGTTTTTGAAAAAAATAAAAAGGACCCTTACTTTATTGACAGACCTCGTATGTTTTTTTAAATAATTTATTTGTATGTTACTGCTGTAAATATTTCAACACCTGTGAAAATCAATGTTAATATTTGGTACAGTAGCCTTTCTTTGCAATTACAGAGGTCAAACGTTTCCTGTAGTTTTTCACCAGGTTTTCACACACTGCAGCAGGGATTTTGGTCCACTGCTCCATATAGATCTTCTCCAAATCTTTCAGGTTTGGAGTTTCAGCTCCCTCCAAAGATTTTCGATTGAGTTCAGGTGTGGAGACTGGCCAGGCCACTCCAGGACCTTGAAATGGTTATTACAGAGCCCCTCCTTAGTTGCCTTGGCTGTGTGTTTGGGGTCATTGTCATGCTGGAAGACCCAGCCATGACCCATCTTCAATGCTCTTACTGAGGGAAGGAGGTTGTTTGCCAAAATCTCACAATACATGCCCCATCCATCCTCCCTTCAATACGGTGCAGTCATCCTGTCCCCTTTGCAGAGGAGCACCCCCAGAGTATGATGTTTCCACCCCCATGCTTCACGGTTGGGATGGTTTTCTTGGGGTTGTTCTCATCTCTAAACATGGTAAGTGGAGTTGATTCCAAAAAGCTCTATTCTGGTCTCATCTGACCACATGACCTTCTCCCATGCCTCCTCTGGATCATCCAGATGGTCACTGGTGAACTTCAAATGGGCCTGGACATGTGCTGGCTTGAGCAGGGGGACCTTGCTGCCCTGCAGGATTTTAAACCATGACAGCATCATGTGTTACTAATGTAATCTTTGTGACTGTGGTCCCAGCTCTCTTCAGGTCACTGACCAGGTCCTCCTGTGTAGTTCTGAGCTTTCTCAGAATCATCCTTACCCCACAAAGTGAGATCTTGCATGGAATCCCAGACCAAGGGAGATTGACAGTCATCTTGTGTTTCTTCCACTCTCTAATAAATAATCATAACAGTTGTTGTCTTCTACCAAGCTGCTTGCCTGTTGTCCTGTAGTCCATCCCAGCCTTGTGCAGGTCTACAGTTTTGTCCCTGGTGTCCTTAGACAGCTCTTTGGTCTTGGCTATGGTGGACAGGTTGGAGTGTGATTGATTGAGTGTGTGAACAGGTGTCTTTTATACAGGTAACAAGTTCAAACAGGTGCAATTAATACAGGTAAAGAGTGCAGAATAAGAGGGCTTCTTAAAGAAAAATTAACTGGTCTGTGTGAGCCAGAATTCTTGCTGGTTGGTAGGGGATCAAATACTTATTTGCAGCAGTAACATACAAAATATATCATTAAAAAAAAAAAAAAATCATACATTGTGATTTTCGGATTTTTTTTTTAGATTACGTCTCTCACAGTAGACATGCACCTAAGATGAAAATTTCAGACCCCTCCATAATTTCTAAGTGAGAGAACTTGTAAAATTGCAGGGTGTTCAAATACTTATTTGCCTCACTGTATATGGCAAATGGTAAAAGGGGTGGGTGTTTATAAGCTTCTGCTTCTGCCTACACCCTTTCGGCCACACAAAACTGGAAAATTGCCTACGAGTTTTTGTTTTATGAGATGTTTTTGTTAAGTATGTGTGTGCCGAATAAATTCATTCATTCATTCAGAACTTGAGCTCAAGGAAGAGCTGCGATTGGACATTATGCATGCGCAATCAGAACCTCAGAGCAAGTGGACCTGGACACTATTCTCTGGCTGGCTATCCGTACCTGAGGAGTAGTTGAACTTGAAAATTATTTCTGGCTGTAGATCTAAGTGAGGACTAGTGGACCCTTTCCTTGGCTAGTTTAATATCCTCCTGACTACCAGGATATATATACAAGTATATACACACACACACACACACACACACACACACATATATATATTATATATATATATAGTAGTGTTCAGAATAATAGTAGTGCTATGTGACTAAAAAGATTAATCCAGGTTTTGAGTATATTTCTTATTGTTACATGGGAAACAAGGTACAAGTAGATTCAGTAGATTCTCACAAATCCAACAAGACCAAGATTTCATGATATGCACACTCTTAAGGCTATGAAATTGGGCTATTAGTAAAAAAAAAAAAGAAGTAGAAAAGGTGTTCACAATAATACTAGTGTGGCATTCAGTCAGTGAGTTCGTCAATTTTGTGGAACAAACAGGTGTGAATCAGGTGTCCCCTATTTAAGGAGAAAGTCAGGACCTGTTGAACATGCTTTTCTCTTTGAAAGCCTGAGGAAAATGGGACGTTCAAGACATTGTTCAGAAGAACAGCATAGTTTGATTAAAAAGTTGATTGGAGAGGGGAAAACATACGCAGGTGCAAAAAATTATAGGCTGTTCATCTACAATGATCTCCAGTGCTTTAAAATGGACAAAAAACCAGAGATGCGTGGAAGAAAACGGAAAAGAACCATCAAAATGGATAGAAGAATAACCAGAATGGCAAAGGCTCACTCATTGATCAGCTCCAGGATCAAAGGCAGTCTGGAGTTACCTGTAAGTGCTGTGACAGTTAGAAGACACCTGTGTGAAGCTAATTTATTTGCAAGAATCCCCTGCAAAGTCCCTCTGTTAAATAAAAGACATGTGCAGAAGAGGTTACAATTTGCCAAAGAACACATCAACTGGCCGAAAGAGAAATGGAGGAATATTTTGTGGACTGATGAGTGTAAAATTGTTCTTTTTGGGTCCAAGGGCCGCAGACAGTTTGTGAGACAACCCCCAAACTCTGAATTCAAGCCACAGTTCACAGTGAAGACAGTGAAGCATGGTGGTGCAAGCATCATGATATGGGCATGTTTCTCCTACTATGGTGTTGGGCCTATATATCGCATACCAGGTATCATGGATCAGTTTGGATATGTCAAAATACTTGAAGAGGTCATGTTGCCTTATGCTGAAGAGGACATGCCCTTGAAATGGGTGTTTCAACAAGACAATGACCCCAAGCACACTAGTAAAGGAGCAAAATGTTGGTTCCAAACCAACAAAATTAATGCCTCGCAGATGTAAAGAAATCATGAAAAACTGTGGTTATACAACTAAATACTAAATTAGTGATTCACAGGATTGCTAAAGGCAGTTTGAACATAATAGTTTTGAGTTTGTAGCGTCAACAGCAGATGCTACTATTATTGTGAACACCCCCTTTTCTACTTTTTTTTTTTAATTTTTTACTAACAGCCCAATTTTGTTATGTGTCGGACGCAGCCCGGAGAACCGACCAGCGTTTGAAGGACCCAGTATAAAATAAGCAGAGCACGGTACAAAGGATAACAGAGTTTAATGAACATAACAGTGCTGTGAAAAAAGTGCGCGGTCTGGCGTGGTGGTTTTGCGGTGCGCTCCCAGCAGCGCTAACGGTCCAGAGCCAGAACCAATTCGGACCGAAGGACCCCGCCGACACCCCCCAGGTAGCCGCGACAAACCGAGTCTGTGAAAGAAGGAATCATTATGTGAGTCCACACTCAACACACAGAGAGAACGCTCAAAGGTGCACAAACAGCAAACACTTCCTGGCTTAATTACTAATCAGCTTCCCATCCTGCAGGCATGGAACACCCAGTTCACAAAACTCCACTGCAGTGGAAGCTGATAACACGACCAACATACAGCTCAATATAATAAGGTGTGAGGGACACCACATTTACTGACTGTATAAATGTTAGTCACAAAATCTAACGTACCTCAGGAAGTGTGCTGACGAGCGTGAGACCTCACCCCCTCCTCTTTCACAGACCATGCATCAAACCTGGACGTTCTCTGCATCCACTGATGATGAGATGGCTCCCGAGACGACGATCTCACCCGTCTGGTCACAAGGTCGAGTCTCTGGCAAATACACACTGTGTACTCCAGTCTTAAATGGCACCATGTTCCAATCCATGTAGATGTACCACAGCTGTGAGTCCTGACGAGCCGCAGGTGATCAGCCTCAGGTGATCAGGGTGAGGTCCTGATAAACTCAGCTACACAGCCACTCAGTCCCAAATGCAAGCCACCTGGAAGGAAAAACATAAGACAGGACAAAAGACAGAAACAAAAAGGCAGCCAGGCCCCCCCAGCCATACAACAGTACCCCACCCTCACGGGAAGCCTCCCGGCGACCACACAAACCTGGCCCAGGAGAAACAGCCCCCTCCAGGGACCATGGCTGGAAACTGTATCCGCATTCATCTTCCAACAGAATCTTCATCTAACAGAACGGTTGATGTCTTCTCCTCTGGCTGCATCTTTGCCCTTGTTTCTATCAGTCAATTAGCACAGGTGTGGCCAGGAGTTCTTGAACCTGTGCGGTCAGCCTTTGTCCAACCATGTTCACAGTCTGATTAGTCATAAAACAAAAAAGACAAACACAAACAACCAAAACACCCCCCCCCCAGGGGACCGTTCTATCAAACCCCGGGAAGGGGAGAAAAGAAAAACAACCCAAACTTAAGCTAGCAAATAAAAACACTAACACCCCCCCCCCCCCCTAACGACATGTAGGGACCAACACCCCCCAGAGGACATCCCGCCAGCTCCAGGAGTAATAACCACAGCCGAGGTCCCTCTGGGATCCAATGTCACCCACGGGGACTCCCAGCGCCTCCCAGAGGATCATTCCATCAACCCCAGGAGACGCCTCCCCTCATGACCAACGGACCCAGCCCCGGCTGTCTATGGCTAGATGGACCCACAGCCCTTTCCCCCCCAGAGGACACCACAGTCATACAACAAATTTCATAGCCTTGAGAGTGTGCATATCATGAATGCTTGGTCTTGTTGGATTTGTGAGAATCTACTGGTACCTTGTTTCCCATGTAACAATAAGAAATATACTCAAACATGGATTAATCTTTTTAGTCACATAGCACTACTATTATTCTGAACACTACTTATATATATATATATATATATATATATATATATATACACATACACATATATATATATATATGTGTGTGTGTGTGTGTGTGTGTACACACTCAACAAAAATAAACGCAACACTTTTGGTTTTGCTCCCATTTTGTATGAGATGAACTCAAAGATCTAAAACTTTTTCCACATACACAATATCACCATTTCCCTCAAATAATGTTCACAAACCAGTTTAAATCTGTAATAGTGAGCACTTCTCCTTTGCTGAGATAATCCATCCCACCTCACAGGTGTGCCCTACCAAGATGCTGATTAGACACCATGATTAGTGCACAGGTGTGCCTTAGACTGTCCACAATAAAAGGCCACTCTGAAAGGTGCAGTTTTGTTTTATTGGGGGGGGATACCAGTCAGTATCTGGTGTGACCACCATTTGCCTCATGCAGTGCAACACATCTCCTTCGCATAGAGTTGATCAGGTTGTCAATTGTGGCCTGTGGAATGTTGGTCCACTCCTCTTCAATGGAAGTGGATATTGGCAGGAACTGGTACACGCTGTCATATACGCCGGTCCAGAGCATCCCAAACATGCTCAATGGGATGACATGTCCGGTGAGTATGCCGGCCATGCAAGAACTGGGACATTTTCAGCTTCCAAGAATTGTGTACAGATCCTTGCAACATGGGGCCGTGCATTATCCTGCTGCAACATGAGGTGATGTTCTTGGATGTATGGCACAACAATGGGCCTCATGATCTCGTCACGGTATCTCTGTGCATTCAAAATGCCATCAATAAAATGCACCTGTGTTCTTCGTCCATAACAGACGCCTGCCCATACCATAACCCCACCGCCACCATGGGCCACTCGATCCACAACATTGACATCAGAAAACCGCTCACCCACACAACGCCACACACGCTGTCTGCCATCTACCCTGGACAGTTTTGAACCGGGATTCATCCATGAAGAGAACACCTCTCCACCGTGCCAAACGCCAGCGAATGTGAGCATTTGCCCACCCAAGTCGGTTACGACGACGAACTGGAGTCAGGTCGAGACCCCGATGAGGACGACGAGCATGCAGATGAGCTTCCCTGAGATGGTTTCTGACAGTTTGTGCAGAAATTCTTTGGTTATGCAAACCGATTGTTTCAGCAGCTGTCCGAGTGGCTGGTCTCAGACGATCTTGGAGGTGAACATGCTGGATGTGGAGGTCCTGGACTGGTGTGGTTACATGTGGTCTGCGGTTGTGAGGCTGGTTGGATGTACTGCCAAATTCTCTGAAACGCCTTTGGAGACGGCTTATGGTAGAGAAATGAACATTCAATACACGAGCAACAGCTCTGGTTGACATTCCTGCTGTCAGCATGCCAATTGCACGCTCCCTCAAATCTTGCGACATCTGTGGCATTGTGCTGTGTGATAAAACTGCACCTTTCAGAGTGGCCTTTTATTGTGGGCAGTCTAAGGCACACCTGTGCACTAATCATGGTGTCTAATCAGCATCTTGATATGGCACACCTGTGAGGTGGGATGGATTATCTCAGCAAAGGAGAAGTGCTCACTATCACCGATTTAGACTGGTTTGTGAATAATATTTGAGGGAAATAGTGATATTGTGTATGTGGAAAAAGTTTTAGATGTTTGAGTTCATCTCATACAAAATGGGAGCAAAACCAAAAGTGTTGCATTTATATTTTTGTTGAGTGTGTGTATATTATATTATATATATATATATGATCATCAAGTTTCAACGACAGCTGCCTCGAGGTGCTTCATAGGAGGTCTAACACACTGATTTCTATTTAGTGCACTAGATGGCGGATGCAGCCTGTGAGCTGTTCCCAGCAGCCGCCATCTTGCTTAGCATTATTATGCGTCATCAGGCATCAAATTAAATAGAAATAGATTATTTGCTGATTTAAACTTGGGTTAAAGTGATCTGAAAATGCTGTTTTGTGCAGCGTTCAGGTGCTGCGACAAGCTGACAAAAGAGTATCAGCTGGTTAAATAAATAAAAAATAAATAAGAATAAATTGTGGCGTGAGCTTTCATAAGTGTGTATTATATGTAATATAAATGAGGTGGGAGAAATGCCTAAAATTGCTGAATAATGTTTAAAAAGTGATTTATTTTTGTGTCTATCTGTATTCTGTAAAGTAGTGATTTCAGTTTTACTGCCTGAATACTTTGTTGTGATAAATATCTCACCATTCGTTTAGCGATTCAAGTAGAACTCTCACTTTCATAAGTCTCAATTTATCCCTTTTTAATTAGCCTCAGGTTTTTTTCTTCACATCACACATTTTCCATCCTGAGATATTCTGTAAGAGCAAATTCATAGTATGGAAATGTTTTGACACTATATTCTACTAATAAAAGAATATACACAAATTAGATTATTATCTCTATGATATACTCTATATTCAGTGAAGTGTTTTCAGATTTCTTTCAACTTGGTCCAGAAATGATTGAATAATCTTCCTTTCACCCTGGCTGGCATGGCTGTTTCATTTTATTTATATTATTTGATATTTTTGTGGAGAAGCGCTCAGTAAAAGCGGTGCTGCAGGTGGGTTAAGAGAAGTCTTTAATATTAATGTCTTTAATATGATGCGATTATTTCTCATCTTTAGCTAAACTTCATAATGAAATTAATTAAGGCTCAGACTAGTATCTCGTGTCGTGGCAGACAGTGTGCTTGACAAACTGATGGTATTATTTTCTATCTGGACTGGGACAAACAAGTTCATTCAAGTGTATTATATAAATAGTCTGATCCTCTTCTATATTTGTTTTGACAAATATTGGCTGTACAAATGTGGGACTGACTGAATAATTGCAACAGCACAGTAATAGCACGGAAAAAGCAGATTCATAGAGAAACTCTTCAAAATATCGATAAGGCTCACATAGATTTCTATTTATGCCTGGTTGTTAGACGCTAACCAAGATGGCAGCACTCTGGCAACAGCCATCAAATGAGCAGATGACCCCAGCCCACCATCTAGTGAGACAATAGAAATCAATGGTCCACCCCCCCGAAAAAAGGCAATCAAAGACACAGGACAGCTGGTTGTCATGGCAACAACATGATGATCACAGAGGCCACATGATACCGGGCGGAGTATTTCAAAACATCTCACTACATTTTGACATTTCACCAACACCAAGAAGTCATTTTCAAATACTGAAAGCATTTGTTTTCAAAAATTGTCTCCAGGGAATACTGACGACCGTCTTCACAAACAGCACAAACATACTCTCAAAAAGTGCCAAATTTAAACAAAAACTTTGAGAGATGAAGATGATCTGGCGTAAAATTCCAGTCTTTGTTTACAGAACCCAGGGAGGGTGTAGAGGTCGGAACACAGAAATCAATCCTGCTGCAACAATGTCCAAAAAAAACAGCAGACAATCTCAAAAACACACTCAGGGAAACCAGGATTGGAAACAAGAAGTCAAACACGAGGAAACACTAGAAACTGGGTGAGAAGAGAACAAAAAGCACAACATTTAGGTGACAGATGAGAGGAAAGCAGGGGTTTAAATAAATCTGGAGGTTATCACACATTGTAGGAAGGTGAGGAAAATTACTAATGGGAAACAGCTGAGGAGAGACACTGGAAGAAACCTACAGAAACACCCCAGGAACAGGTGATCACACAATAAAACAGGAAGTGAACAAGAAGGACAGTGCAGTACACCACCGACAAAAACCCACAGAGAACCAAAACCAGGAACCGTCACAACAGGGAGACAGAGGACAAGGACAGACAGACAGGAATCATCACACTGAGGTCTGTCAGTGCCGGTGCGTCCAGATTCCGCAGCATGAAGCAAACATGAGTCTACAAGCTCCAGCATGTTTCACCATTATTCTTGATGTCACTAAAAAAATATTTCTAGCCTGGTTGGGGTTCTCATTGGCCAAGCCTATTATAGTATTACTGTGGAAACACTGAACATATCAAAGCAGCATCTGTGCTGTTCATCCTTCATTAAGAGAAAACAAAGCCTCAGAATTTCCTTCTGTTACACATCCGTCAGCGGCACTGCACAACACAGTGGAAGTGTCAACACAAAGCGTCAGTTTAAGACGTGCCCGCTGCGTCACATCTTCTGCCCTATTATCTTACTACAAACCTCTCTGTGCTCTCATTATGCTCATGTTTTGTCACCTGTAGCCACTGTCCACAGAGGGGCGTCATCATCCCGTCCTCTCCAATGACAGTCAGACGAGGCAGGGAGTGTCTCTGTGAAAGCTGGAAATCAGCATGGTCGTGAGCGGGAGTAACCTTCACCGCACCTACAAAACAAAGACAGGACAAGCAGCTTGACACTGACCACACAGCAGATCGCCAGAGTACCAGTCGGGATAAAGTTCAGGGCTAAGTACCGTATTTTCCAGAGTATAAGTCACATCTCTCAAAAAATGCCATGTGAAAAGAAAAAATATACAAAAAAAAAAAGAAAAGAAAAAAACTTGTATAAGTCGCACTGGCGCATAAATCACACTTTTATTCTGTATGTTATTTTGTATGTTTTTATTCTGCATGTTGTTTCAGCGACTGCTGAACCACAGAGCTGAAAACAATAAAAACTCCATTTGCTATTTTGTTTTTAATCAGCTCTAATGTAGGATTTTTAGGCATTGTTGTGATGTACTTTTATATTATTACCAGAGTTTCTTTTGATTCCTGGAGAAGCCCAATATAAATAGTCATTTGTTGTTATTATTAAGAATGTGCGATTTTTTTTTTTGGTACATAAGTTGCACTGGAGTACAAGTGGCAGTACCTGATAAATTAGTAAAAAAAAAAAAAGAGAAAGAAAAAGCAACATTCTGTGGAAAATGCAATAAATCTGTGAGTGTGTGTTTTTTTTTTTTTTTTTGATGACATTGTCAGGGTTTGAGCTTTTGTTTGGTTCTCTGTTTTATTTTGGTTGTGTGTTCTGTTAGTGATTTTTGCATTTCATTGGTTTTGGTTTGTTTCTTCTCTTGCTGGGGTTTTTCTGCTTGGGTCTGTCTGTCTCTGTTTCTCTTGCCTCTCTCTTGGTTCTTGGTGATAGCTGTTTC